>NC_137150.1:40459589-41059589 GCF_951394435.1 Stenella coeruleoalba
TTGAAACAGCTCGCTTCACTTCAAATGTCAGTGTTTATTAACACCAGGGCAGGGAAGATGCACTTCTGAACTGTCAGAGATTGAATAGTTGAGACAGACATAAAAGCTTTTTTATTTTTTCATAAAAGCTTTTTAAGCTGATGTTCTTACATATCATTTATTGACAATCCAATCCTGTTTAACACTTTCCCATCTCATTTCAGGGTTTGTCAAGAGCCTGCTGGGACATTTTTCACAAGCCATTTTGGACCAGTTCCTTGGCAAGCAAATGAAATCTCTTTGGAGGGTGGCAGGCCAATGGTGGCCAGATCAGGAGAATCAGACTGTGATTCTCTGTTTGGTGCCAAGAGGGCCCATGCTCCCCTTTACACTTGGCTCAGATGGCTCCCCTCTTTGTGTGTGTGTGGTTTGATCATTGCCTCCCCCTCTGAACCCCTCCTGCCCACTCATTTTTCCTACTTGCAGTTTGCGTGAATGATGGGCAGAACTTAGGACTGGGATGGAACTCTGTAACAAGCAGGCGAGACAGACATGCTCCTTGGTCGATGGGAGCATGCAGTCAAAACCAGACATCACCACATGCTAAGTGGAAGACCTACAGATAGAATACTAAAACCCCACACAAATAGGAAAGCAGTATTTACATGGCACAGCCAGTCCAGGGTCAAGTACGTCTGAGCATAAAGAGAGATCGGAGCTGGGAGAAATACCAGGTGTGTGTACCTGCATTCAGAGAGCACTTGGGCCCCATTAACATACCTACACTGAATGTCTAGTATAGAAATGGTTGAGACATCATTCTCATATCTGATACCAGATTTCTTCGCCTTTAATGAGAGTGCATACAGCACAGCAGTTAAAGCCCAGGCTTTGGATCCAAAAGCCCAGGCTCTGGACCCAAACATATCCAGGCTCAGATCCTACTTCCCTGAACTATACTTTTCTCAAGCCAAATGGGAATAATAACAATACCTCCCTTCCTAAGGTAACTGTAAAAATTAAATGAAAATATGCACATAAAGTACTGACTATAATGCCTAGCACATCCAGAGAACTTAAAAATTATAAGCAATCATCATCATATATTAGCTTATAGGTGAATTTCTTTTTTTGGCTACTTGAGATAAATGGTTAGAGATTGAATCAGTTTCCTTGAATCTCCAGCAATACCAGCAAACATACTGATAACATTAATTCCAACACTGTGATTATAATATGTTTATTTTTTATTTATTTATTTTTTTTGCGGTACGCAGGCCTCTCACTGTTGTGGCCTCTCCCGTTGCGGAGCACAGGCTCCGGACGCGCAGGCTCAGCGGCCATGGCTCACGGGCCCAGCCGCTCCGTGGCATGTGGGATCTTCCCGGACTGGGGCACGAACCCGTGTCCCCTGCATCGGCAGGCGGACTCTCAACCACTGCGCCACCTGGGAAGTCCTATAATATGTTTATTTTAAAAGTGAGTTTCATGAGTTTTTAAAAATTCCACCTATCATTGTCTTTATTTTTATTTATTTTTGTCCTGTTAAGGATACTTTTTTTTTTGTAATTCTATATATTTGAAAGTCCTTGTAGAAATTATCATAATCTTACTCATTTCTTTAGTTTAACATTTCTGAAGTAGCTAGCACATAATAGTGTTTCTTTAGAACAGTAACTTGTCATGTGTTGAAATTATATCTTAAAAGCATAAACTTCTATAAAATATTAGAGCCCATTTTAGGTGAAGTCATTTTCTTCTTTCAATAATTCTGTGTGTGCAAAGATTTAAGACCAGAGGCAGTAAAATTCATAGTCTGAAAGGGCTATCAATCTTCAGGTAGCCTGAAGGACATAACACATTGTTAATGTTTAATAATAATGTATCTTATCATTAATACTGACTTCTTCTTTGCTTTTAGAGTGTTTTAGAGAATCTTCAATGGATGTGCCACCTTGTGGGGTTAGTTGTACCAAGAACTTGAATATGGAAGCCACCGATGTTCACAGCGTCATCACTGAGGTCTTTGCACACCAAGTCGATCTCCGTAGATTTCAGGATTGGTTAATTCAGTGCTAGATCACCAAGGACCCAGATGCTATCTCTCCATTCTGCTATTTCCAGTGTGTCACCTTTATCCTCAGGCTGTCTGCCTTTCTCATAACTTCCCAACCAGGCCTAAGAGTGTCCGAAGGGAGAAGAGGAGTCTGGCTTACGCATTTTTTTTTTTTTTTTTTTTTGCGGCACGCGGGCCTCTCACTGCTGTGGCCCCTCCCGCTGCGGAGCACAGGCTCCGGACGCGCAGACCCAGCAGCCACGGCCCACAGGCCCAGCTGCTCCGCGGCACGCGGGATCCTCCCGGACCGGGGCACGAACCCGCGTCCCCTGCATCGGCAGGCGGACTCCCAACCACTGAGCCACCAGGGAAGCCCTATGCATCCTTTTTTAAACTTTTTTCTATGAAAGAAAAGGATTTAGCTTTCTTCTCCGCACCATATAATGCCCCTTCCTAGTCCCCCATCCTCCCATCAGAGTCACATCACAACTTTGATTAGAGAGATAGTCAGTGTTTACATTCTGATGACTATTTGGACTTTATTCAAACTGAGTCAGAAGTTGTACTATGATTTATATTCCCTTTCCTCTACAACTTTGTGTATCCCCTAGAATTAACAATTACCTATTTTTATTTGCTTATTTTTCAATGTACTTCCTAGCAATTTGACTGCAAATTCTCCATTAATCCTCTAAATTCCTCTCAAGATGTTTGGAGACATTGGCTATCTATCAAATCATATTCCTGAGGAATTTTCTTTCGGAAACTTCTGACTTGTTCTGATCTGGGCTGGCTGCCATTTGGGGGTCTTTCTTTAACATCAACCTAGATGTTCTCTTTCCCTGTCTCTTCTTTCAGCAGTTTTCTTTCTTGGTTTACTCCTTAGTTTCTGTGGTGCACACCCTCCAGTCACCTCCCTAAAAAGGAGTGGATCAGAGGTAAACTTATGAGATCTTGACAATGTCTCTGTCTTATCTTCATTTGATTGATAGTTTGGTGGGTATAAAATTACAGGCTGGAAATCATTTTGCTTCTGATATTTTTGAGGACATTTCTCTACTTTCTTTTAGTTCCCAGTTTTGCTGTTGAAAAATCCAGAACTATTCTGATTCATGACTCTCTTTTGCACAGGCGGTTTTCTTTCCCCTCTAGAAACTTGTAAGATCTTACCCATGTCCTCTGTGCTGTGAAATGTCTTGAGACTATGTGTTGATTTGAGTCTATTTTCATCTATGTTGATGGTCACTCAGTCAGCTTTATTTCCTTTAGTTCTAGGAAATTTTGTTGAACCATTTCCTCGATGATTTCTTTGCCTCTGTTTTTTTCCAGTTCCACCTGATGAATCTTTTTTTTAATTGCCAATGTAATGAGCAAAAAAAAATAAATTTTAAAAGGCTCAATTTTCATTTCTGTGGTTCCTAGTGATGTAGCCTATCTTTTCATACTACCTTTACTATCTTTATTTCCTAGGTTAATTATCTCTTGTATCCTTTGTCCATTGCATTCTCTTCCTTTCTAGCAGGTCTATATTTAAAACTGAGGGGAAAAAACCTAGCCTATGTTTAAGTAAAAGATTCTTCAACCATTATAAAAGTAAAACAAGAAGAAACAAAGGAAGAAAAGAGCTTAGGTAGTCCCACCCCAAAGACAGCCAGCCACAGTGGATATTTTGGTGTTTTCTTCCATCCTCCTTTTCTTTTCTTTCTATGCATATGATTTTGGACTGTGCTGTTATCTGACAAAGTTGTGATCAGCTTGTTTGTACAATTGTGTGCCCTACAATCCTACCTTTATTTTGAAACCTCTAAAGAAGGCACTTTGGAAGGTGTGAGTCACTCAGTCCTTTTAAAAATTTTTTTATCAAGGCGTTTTCTCCTATAAAATCCTAATTTTCACTCTGCCCACACAGCACTTGCTCTGAAATCAAGGCAGGGAAAAGACTGCACCTCTGGGGACATGTGTAACTGGAAAATCTTAAAATAGTTCTGTGAGGAAAGGGAGTGAGTTTAAGATAAAAGTTGTGAATCTCTAAGTTTCCAAGCTCAGGAATTCCCCACTCTTGGGACAGCTTCCTGATTGCTCTTTCTTTCCCGCACGAACTGTGCCCAGACCCTCTCACTCTCCCCATCTAAGACCCAGGTCCTTGCATCACCTCTCCTCCCTCACTGCCCGTTCTAGATCCCGGTGGTCCAGGTATCTTCCTGACTCACTTCCTTGAAGTCTCACTGCCCAGCCACACATCCTCACCCACTCCTGGTCCACACTCCCAATTCCCTCCACCCTGCACAATCATTTCTTTTGTTCCTCATTACACACATTATTGTGATTATTCCTTATGCTGTGTCCCCTCCCCACCCCACTCTCACATTTAGGGATCTTAGTTATTGTTCACTGATGTATCCAAGAATAACTAGGACAGTGCCTGGTACACAGTATGTGTCCAAAAGTATAAGTCTTGCTGAGAGAATAAGTGATTGCTCAAAGCAACACCCTAGATACTTTTACCACCCTGGTTTTCTCCCACCTTCATTGTGTCGATTTCCAAACTTGAATTTACCCAACACCCATTTTCTCAGCCTCTGATGCTGTGGCTTCTGCTATTTTCAGGCTGCTGAGAGCTGCTGGAGAAAATCACAGATGTCTGCCAAGTGGATCCACCACAAAAATCATATTGCTGAACCTCATATGTGCCTTTAATCGTGCCTAACAATCTTTGTATGTATCTCACGTTGCTTCCCTAGCAAATTCCACACTGTGATGTTCTAAGACATCTTTCCTTTTCGAATTTGCAAAGAGTCAGACTTGTGGCCCAACCATAGCCAATGTTCAGGCTTGAGCAATTGTTTTCATCTTTGTAACAGGTTCTTTCCAGCTCTTATTTTTTCTCTATTCTTGTTGGCCTCTTTCCCTCACCTACTTCTAACCTAGGCAATCTTGCTGAACTTTAAATCTACTCACAAGCTGCCTTAGGTCATTTTGTTTTAACAGAGAGGGTTATAAGTTTGTTGTTGTTGATTTTTTTAATGTTCTTAGATGATTTTAAAGCTTTTTGTAGCTTAATTTTGATGGCCATGTCATATTCTAATATATGATAATGTACTTGCCTTTACTAGTGTTGGACATACACATATTATTCCATTTATTTTATCATAAAAACCTAGGCACATAAATCTTTATTTTGCATTTCTGCAAATTCCTTATGGTAGATTCCTAGATTTATTGGAGTCAAAAGGTATAAGCATTTTAAGACTCATGATAAATGTTGCCAAATTTCTTTTCAGAAAAATGGTACTGATTTATGTTCCTACCAGTCACGGTGATCATTTCATTATACCCTCACCAGTACTAGCATTCTTGTTTTATCATTTTTTTCCAACTGGATAGACACAGAATGTTTCATTTTAACTGCATCTCTTTGGACATTTGTGAATATGACATTTTTCACATATTCATTAACTATATGTACTTTTCTTTTTGTGAATTGTCTATTAAATATTTTTCCCCATTCATCTGTTGAGGTATTCGTGTTCTTGGTCATTTTATCTGTTTACTTGAGAAATTTATGGCAGTAATTTTGTGTAATGTTTACTAGAAATAATTTTCCAGCTTGATAATTGTCGTTTTATTCTTTTTGTTCTCTTTTGCTTCTTTATATGTACACACTGTTTTTAAATCTTGTTAGAGCTATGTATCTTTGCCTTTGGGGTCTTTGCATTTGTTTTTAACCTTGGAGAGTCTTCTCTGATCAAGAAATTTGAAATTGTCTTCCAGTTCTAATTTTTAGTAGTTTGACATTTATAAAAGTTATTCTTCATATACTGGCATGCATTATGATATAAATTTTTTCCCCAACTAGCCAACCACTTGGTCCAGTTTTGGAGTTTTAACTGGACCAACAAATAATAGCCTTTCCCCTTCATGAGTTAGAAACCAATTAAGAGATAAAGACAATGCAGGCCGATGTTGTCTCCTTTATTTCTGGATAAAGCTGATTAGAATACGTAATTTAAGATTAAACTGCCAAAATAGTCTGTTAATACACCTCACCCCTGGATTAAGCTGCCTGGGCCACCCGAACCAAGGCCCTGCTAGACCACAGTGAATCCCCAAAGGGCAGAAACAGGAACTTCCTCAATAAGGGGCCACAGAGCAGAGGGCAGAATAGCACTCAGCTTCTCTGCAGCCCAGCAGATCCAAGAGAGGACAGGTCTGAGCCACTCACACTCTATTTGTTCTAAACTCATCAGTGAGGTGTTTTCCTCCTCCTACCCTAGGGAATAGAAAGTGACGGCTTGGGAGAGAAGTGGGATGTGGGACTCTAGTTGAAGACCCGTGCACAGAAACACACACTTAGCAACACTTTCCCTCCAGTCCTTCCTCCTACCCCCACCAATAAATATCTAGGACCATTCATTGGAGAATCCCCCACTTCCGTCCTGTGCTGTGTACCATCTTTATCATCATCATATATATTCTATGGGCTATTTCTGGCCTATCTATTCTGTTTCCCTAAACTATACTAGCAGTAGAAATAAACTGAAAACATTATTGTTCCTTTCTGTTGTCTTTTACTTTCTGGGAAAACGAATCCCTCTCCACCATCCACATTTTTTTTTTCTCAAAATGTATTAGTTGCCCCTGCGCCACAACTACTGAGCCCGCGCACCTAGAGCCCATGCTCCCCACACGAGAAGCCACCGCGACGAGAAGCACGCTCATTGCAATGAAGAGTAGTTCCTGCTCGCTGCAACTAGAGAAAAGCCCACACACAGCAACACAGCCAAACACAGCCAAACATAGATAAATAAAATAAATAAATTTATTTTTAAAAATGTATTAGTTACTTTTGCTGGTTGTCCTCTAGCTGCACTTTAGAATGATTTTGTCATATCCCAGAAATAACTCTATTGGGATTTTTTTTTTTTTTTTTTTGCGGTATGCAGGCCTCTCACTATTGTGGCCTCTCCTGTTGCGGAGCACAGGCTCTGGACACGCAGGCTCAGCGGCCATGGCTCACGGGCCCAGATGGCCCGCGGTATGTGGGATCTTCCCAGATCGGGGCACGAACCCGTGTCGCCTGCATCGGCAGGTGGACTCTCAACCACTGCGCCACCAGGGAAGCCCTCTATTGGGATTTTGATTGGAGTTATAACTCTAAATTAATTTGGTAGGAAATTGACATCTTTATAATATTCAGTTCTCCCATCCAAGAACACAGTATGGTTCTATTTACTGAAGTCTTCTTTTATACTTTGTAGTAAAATCTTGTCATTTATTCATATAAATCTCTCATATTTCTTGTTAAGGGATTCCTAGGTATTTCATCTCTTTTGTTGCTATTGGGAGTGCAATCTTTTTTTCTGTTATGTTTCCTCACTCATTATAGTTAGTAAATAGAAAATCCGGTAATTTTCAGATACTTATCTTAACATATATGCATGTATCTTTCATATATTAAGTCATTCTTCTCACTCTTTTATTCATGTCAATACTTTCTTCCTTTGGCTTTCCAGACGGGAGCTTTCCAGTTGGTACGCTGCATGGGGTCCACTGCTGTGCCGAGAGGGGGACTCGGGTGCTCTATAAGACACTGACTGCCCAGCAGTCAGGGAGGGTCTGGTGCGGCCACTTGTAACTAATCACCTACATTCAAGAAGCTCCTTGGAGGCTCTAGAGAGAACCCTAAGCAGAGGAGCTCTGATTGTGTGAGATCACTATTAGCAATGAGCAGAACCGGCCACATCCCGCACACCTCGCTTTGCGGCAACCTGTTAAACAAGCTCAAGGGTGCCCTCCAGCCAGGATGCCCCCTCTGTGCCAGCTGCAGAGCACATCTCTGCCTTGTGGCCCTAGAACCATGGAACTGCTGGAGGGGTTTGGGTACCAGGTGCCCATGGTGCCCAGATCACAGCCCAAGGGGGCTCAGGGCAGGCACTTCACAGGTGGCAGCTTGGAATCTTGGTCGTGACACAGGAGATGCTGCCACGTATTTCTGCTGATGGATTCTTTTAGTGACATTCAAGCTACTTGCAAGGTGACTGCTCTAATAACACCTGTCTTTTCCTCACATTAGAGCTTCGTCACTACTTTGAAGTACATGATATGAAAAAGCTATATTGTTTTGAAAAATCTATTTGCATCATCACAGCAAATTGCAATATCACATCTGTCTATAAAGCAGAAACTAACACACCATTGTAAAGCAATTATACTCCAATAAAGATGTTAAAAAAAAGAAAAAAGAATGAAAAAACTGTTAGATTTTCCTGGCAACTATTATAAATTTTTTAATTAAATTAAATATTTTAAATTAGCAATTTATATGAACAAAGTTTCTCATTCGTGTTGACTAGCAAGAGATGATCATTAAAAACTCAACACCAAGAAATGCTGATGACCCCTTATATAATCTTATATTATTCTCATATTAAAGATTTAGGCATATAATCTTATATTAAAGTTACATCCAGAGAAGTAAACCTAAGTATCTAGGTAAATAATCTGAGAATATTTTACATGGAAGTTTTATATAAATTCAATATTGAATATCTTTTGTAATACATTATGATTTATTTTTATTACCATAATTATATAATATAAAAACACACTAAAATTTTTTCACCAAGCCACAGATAATTGCCTGCAAATCCCCTATGGCTTACTCCAATATATCTTATAGATACTGTCATTTTCTTCAAGGGCCATGTGTGGAAAAGGGCTGAGAATCTCTGTTTTAGAACAGTAAACATATCATCTGCAAACCATGATAGTCATGCACTTTCTTTTGTAATAGACTTGTTATCTCTGCTTTAAGCCTTTGCAACAACAAACACGTCCACACAAAAAAAGAAAAAACACACAAAAAAACCAACTGTGGGTTTGATCCAATCACTTCCTGTGCCATCAGGCATCCCATTTTTCTCCTGAACCATTAATCTCTTCCTCTCCTGGGCACCTTCCCTTCAGCTTAAAAAAACACGATCAAATTCTCCATCTGAAAAAGGAAGGAATATTCCATCAGCTTTGCATTCTCAAGCAAGTATTTTAGCTCTCACCTTCTGTTCATCACCAAACTTTGTCAAAAAATGTTTATGCTGACTTCTCCTCCTCCCTCTGCCCTCATTTACTCCTCAGTTTACAATAGTCTGGCTCCTGCTCTGGCCATGCTACCAAAATCATCTCAGATGATCATCTCCTTTGTGCAAAACGCTATGGTCTCTTTTCAGTCCTCATCATCCTTGGCTTCTTTGCTGACCACCCTCTTTCCCCATTTTTAAAAGCTATCATTTATTGAGCACTTCTTGTGATTCAGGAATTGTGCTAAGTGCTTTATTTAGATTACTGAATTCAATCTTCATGATAGCCTTATTTTAGATAAGCCTTACTCTAGATAAGCCTTACTCTACCCATTTTACAGATGAGGAAACTGAGACTCAGAAACATAAGCAAAATTCCCCTAGGTCTCACAGTAAGTAAGGGGTAGTTTTGGGCATTCATATGTCCAAAATCTTTTCAATCCCTTGTTGTCTTCTATGAAATTTTGTTTGCCTTGTTCTTTAATCTTATCCTGTATCTCTGTGGCTTGTTTCCAAAGTTAGGGAAACTTTCGGGAATTCCCTGGTGGCCCAGTGGTTCGGACTCCAAGCTCCCACTGCCGAGGGCCTGGCTTCAATCCCTGGTCGGGGAACTAAAATCCCACAAGCCACGTGGTGCGGCCAAAAAAAAAAAAAAATTAGGGAAATTTTCACTCATTATTCTTGCAAATATTTTTTCTGAAGTTTCCTCCTTCTACTCTCTTACTGGGACTCTAATGGCATGAATGTTAGATCTTTTGGTATGCTCCCACAGGAGAGAGAGGGGCTATGCTCTTCCTACCATCAGCAAATCTTTTGTTTTTTTCTCTGTTGTTCAGATTGGATAATTTTCATTGATTTGTCTTCGCATGTACTGACTTTTTCTTCTGTTATATCCATTCTGCTATTCAGTCCATCTGGGGACTTTTTATTTTGGTTATTGTATCTTTTTAGTTCAATATTGTATCTGGTTCTTTTTATATCTTCTATTTCTTTGCTGAGACTTTCTATCTTTCCATTCATGTCAAGACTGCTTACCTTTACTTCTTGGAGCATTTCTCTAATAGCTACTTAAAAGTGATAATTCCAAAATCTGTTGGCTGCTGTCACTTATCTTGTCCCCTGTGAGTTGACATTTCCCTGGTTCTTTGTATGATGAGTAATTTTGGATTGCACCTTTGATACTGATTGTTGTGTAATGAGACTCAGGTTCTTGTTTATATCCTATGGAGAATTTTGATATTTCTGTCTTAGCAGGCAATCGATCTGGTTGGGTTCAGGTCACAAGTTCTGACCCGCCTTCTATGGGTTGCAGTTCTAACGACAGTTCGGTTTTCCGAGTCTTTGCAGGCTATTGGGATCTGTGCCCTCTATGTGCCATCCAGTGACCAGTGTGGGACCAGCATGGTGGCCTGTCCCATACTTCAGTTCTCATAGTCTTTGGCAATCTATTTAGGGCCATGTCTATACATGTACAGGCCAAGGGTGAGCACAGGGATTCATAAACAACTTGATGAGGTTGATTTCCTGAACTCTTCTCTCCCCATGATCATCTTATCTTTTCAGTTCCGTGGGGCTTCCCTTTTCAGTCTGGGTGTTTAGCTACCTGGTTCTGCTGTCCACTTCCTACAACATGGAGTGTACATTCCCAGACATGGACTATGCACTCCATACGGTAGGGTCAATTAAGTGCCATGTCCACCCCTGGACCAGTAACAGTCAGCAGGGGCGTCTCCTTGAGCTGATGGCTTACACCAATTAGGACACTCCTAAGGGACTGAGGATGATTGACATTTGACAAAACTGGGCTCTGTGAAGAACAGAGACATGGCCGTTGGGTAGACAACCAGTAGTGTTTAGCCAGTGCTTCTTTCCTCCTTTTCTTCCCTAAACCACTAAATGTCAGCACCACCCTCCCAATCACCCAAGCTTAAAACCTCAGCGTTTTCTTCCCCTCTGTGCTTCTCCTCCCCATTCTGTAAACATCCAGGCAGATGCTCAGCCTAAACATGCCTCCTCATCAAGGCCTCTCTGTTCGATCCTCTCTGTCTAGCCACATTTTAATTTTAATTTTAAAAAAAAATTTTGGCCGTACCCCGTGGCATGTGGGATTTTAGTTCCCCGACCAGGGATCAAACCCACACCTCCTGCATTGGAAGCACAGAGTCTTAACCGCTGGACCACCAGAGAAGTCCCCTAGCCACATTTTAAAGCTCTCCTTTCCTGCTTCAGATTTCCCTTCTCTGTGGTTAGCTTCTAAAAGCAGAGAGGAACTGATCATCAAACTCCCCTGGCCTACAGAAGAAAGTCCTCAGCACTGTGATCAAGGCCTCCCCGCATCTGCCCTAACTTCTATGCCTAGGGTCACACGACACCCCTCTACCCCCCAACACTCCACCAGCTACATTGGACTAAAAGTCAGTCCTTAAACATACCCTGTATTTTGTGCCTTTTGTTCCAGCTGTGTCCTCCTAAAAGACCCTTCTACACAATCACAGGATTCAAGGCTCAGCTGAGACACCATGAAGACTGAGACCACACAGAGTTAGCATTCATCTCCCTTTCCCCCGAGGCCTTGTGGACATTTCTACTGTAGCTCTTGATCGCGATGCCTTGAGTTGCACTGTTGTCTCCTTCACTACAGCATGAGCTACTTAAGACGTGAGACCCATTCGCGTTCTCTTTTGTAGCCTCTGCAGTTCCTGGCCCAGTACCTCAGACACAGTAGATACTGAAGACATGGTTGTTTCATTAGATTCAGTTAAATGGACTTGACTCTATAGGCTCTGGTATAACTTCTTGGGATCAAACCAATCTAGAAAAATAACTTTCTCCTTTTAATAAGCTTCTGTGGGTGTTTTATTCAGAAGGGCATTTAATAGAAATTATTCTCTCCCCAATGTAGGTGAGCTGGGTGCTCACCTCTATGCCACTATAGCTCCCTGTACCCCTCATTTTATATCATTCATCATTTTTCAATTACTTGATTAGTATCTGTTTCCCCACCTCACGCTTTCATATCATTCTTTGAAGGCAGGGACTAATCTTTCTTTTTCTCCACTGTATGTCTGACACCTACCACAGTTTCAGGTTTGCAGAAAGCACCCACAAGTATTTATTCTTTGAATGGAGTTGAGTAAATAAGGGCTACTGAGAAGAGATAAACAGAGGTTTATTGCATTACAAACTGCAGTGATAAGAAATAAATTCAGACATCTAGAGTCAACTGACCAAGAGAAAAAAGAAAACACCATATATAGTCTACGTTTATCAAGACAACCTTTGCCTTTTCCTTCTCCTATTCTCTTTCTCCCTCTTTCTTAATTTCTCCAATTCTTTATTCTCCCTCCTTGTTTGTACATGGGGATGGGGCTGCCAGTTGTCCCCTCATTTCCATTCTCATCTTCTTACACGTGAATAGAGTCTCTAGCTTGTCATAAGGCCACCTAAGTAAAGCTGACATTTCTTAGCCCCCTTTGTGGCTTGGTGTAGCCATTTGACTAAGTTCTGGCCAGTGGGATGTAAGTAGAATGAGGTATGCAACTTTGGGACTATACCCTTGAGAGAAAGCTGTGTGCTCTCCCTTTCCATCTCTCCCCTTCCCAACAGCTGAAATGCAGATGTGCTGGCTGGAGCCAGAACAGTCACGTTGGCCCACAAAGTAGAAGCTGCATGTTAAGTGTAGTAAGAAGATCAAAGAAGCCAGATCCCTAACTCCACGTAGCCACCAGACCCACCCTGGCTGCTTCTACCCACATTGTTAGGAAAGTGACCTAGAGAAATGTCTATTTTATTAAACTTTGTCTCTAAAATAACACCAATACTTACCTCCTTAATAATACAATGCATGGCCATTTTTATGGCCATTTTTCCCAATAGAAAGAAAAAAAAAAGATAAAGGTACCTTTGAAAAATCCTACTCATAGACCAAAACTCTTGGCTATACACCATGTGACAATACTTCTATCATCTGGAACCTACCTCCAGAAGAGAATGATATGGGCTGTCGGTGCACAATATCTCATTTCCAAAGGATAATATGTTACCACAAAGGAATTAATGCAAGCAAAAGACATTTTGCAAAAATTTTATGTCTTGCTCTGTGTCTTGAAAAATTATGGATACTTGCTACTTTGGGATATTTCTATTAAAAAATAAAGTTGACCTTTCAGTGTCTAAATGAGAAAGGAAATGTTATAATTGGATGTCTACTGAGAATCATCTTGGTTATAAGAAAGGGGTTAGACTATAAGCATTTGGACTTTTGGGACAAAAGAAAAACATTACTGATTATTATTTAATGTTACCTTGAGTAGATAGCAAAAAGGATTCTATTGAAAAAGCCCTTTGAATTATGTTTGTCTCTCAGAGTTCTGAATCTTTCATTCACTTCTCAATAAAAATAAGTAACTACTTAATTTATCGTCTGGCAAAGCGAGGGGAATTATTGGCCCAGAATCCCCCTAAAACACCTAGAGTAAGTACTGAAATGTGTGCATTTCGTTAATTTAGCCACTGAGAGCTTTGATTACTTATTCATATTTATGCAACTTTTCAAACTTATTGATAACAATAACTTCATATTTTGTATTTTTTTTAAAAAGTAGTCTCTTAGCATTCTTAGATTTAACCTCATGGTTTCTAATATCCATGAAAAACTTGGGAAGTATATGGTATGATATTACATAATTGCTGCAGTTCACAATGGAAATTGGATCCTAGAATGATCTATTTGACAGTTCACAATGTCTGGGAACGTTCAGGATCTCACCTCTCAGCATTATGACTGTCCTGTCTCTTCAGCAGGAAGCTTGCCTGGTTCAATAGACTTTGTTCATCAAGAAATCTGATGAAGGTTTCCTTCTATAGAGTCTAGGGTTTGTGGTTCCTGAAGGACAAAGAGAAGAGACTATTTCCTTTCAAAGCCCTTTTGTTAGTCCTTATTGACAATAGAGCGAATCAAGTGTTAGTTACTGGTCCCTCTTCCTTACAAATCATTCCCTTGTTGAAGGGACAGAGCAAATATTACTGGTAGGTGTGCAGTTTGGAAGGAGACTATCACTCAAGAGATCTCAAATGAGTAAAGGCCCTTCACAGTGGCTTCCGAGCGTTCATTGCTCTGTTCAAGAACCTAGCACATGAAAAAAAAAAAAAAAAGAAAAGAAAAAAGGGCTTCCCTGGTGGCGCAGTGGTTAAGAGTCCGCCTGCCGGTGCAGGGGACACGGGTTCGTGCCCCGGTCCGGGAAGATCCCACATGCCGCGGAGCGGCTGGGCGCGTGAGCCATGGCCGCTGAGCCTGAGCGTCCGGAGCCTGTGCTCCGCAACGGGAGAGGCCACAACAGTGAAAGGCCCGCGTACCGCAAAAAAAAAAGAACCGAGCACAGGGTCATGTACACAGCAGGTGCTCAACAAATATCTGCTGAATGAATAAACAAATAGATTCAGTGCATAATGCAAGAAAACGTAAGAAATACTTCCTGCCTTCAAAGAGTTTACCAGTCATACATACACATTACTTAAATTAAAAGAAACCAATTTCCTAAGAAGCAAAGGATTAGTACAGATTTTAAGTACTGTAGCTTTCCTGGAAGGTCATTCTCTAGGGCACAGAATGAAAAAGTTGATAGGGCAAGAACTGGGGCTGTGTGTGGAAGGCTCGAGCTGGCTGGCTGAGAGCTTGGAGTCTGCTGTGGGTCACAGGGAGCTACTGTGGTTTGCTCCATTGGAGGAGACAGACAGGAGGGGGCAGGGAAACCACTTGGGGGCAACCGCTATCTGGTCCACGTGACCAGGAAAGAGTCTCAATTAGGGCAGTGGCGGGGCAATGGAGAAGAGGAATGACAACATCGAGAAGGACAGCGAACGTCCCCTGTGGGCGCCAAGAGGTAAACCCGCAATACCTCTTCCTGGAATTTCAGCTGGTGAGTCAGTCAACCGTGGGCTGCTTTGACACAGGGTGGACTAAAATCAGCTCTAGAGTAGAAAAAAACTTTTTATAAAACAGCTCTATTAGCTTTGTTTACATTTTTTTCGGAAACACACAAGGTCATTTATTTTAAAAAATACACAAAGTATACAGAAACAATAAAATGTACCCCAAATCCCACTCCCACCCACCAAGATTACTGCTATTATTTTAGTGAATACCTTTCCTCACATTCTTCTATGCACAGATACATACAAAGTACGAAAGAATCTTATTAAGATGCAATCATTCCATATATGCTGTTCCTGAATCAATTTTCCTTCCCCCCTAACATGTTGTAAACATTGTTCCATGTTGATCAATATTGACTTACATATAACTATGTCGATTTGTTTGCCTATATCACAATGTTCCACTAATGGATATTTAGATTCTCACTCTGTGTGTTACTGTAAACAATCCTGCGATTAACCTTATTATGTATATTATTTTTCAACTGTATGATTATCTCCTAATGCAAATCTAAGAAGTTGGATTGGCTAGGTCAAAGGTATGTATCATTTTATGTTTTGATACATATTCCCAAACCATATGGGATACAAAACCCTCCAGAAAAGTACATTCATTTATTTATTTACTCAATAACTATTTTTTGAGCACCTACTATGTACCAAACATTGTTCTATATGCGGGGAATACAATAGTGAATAAAATGGACAAAGTCTCTGCCCTTATGGAGTATACATTCTAATGCAGGACAATAAGCAATAAACAAACAATTAAACATATAATATATTGTCAAATAGTGGTAAGTGCTAGGAAAGCAAAATAAAACTGAGTAGGGGGCTGGAGAGTCCCAGGGGGCAGGGGGAGGGAAGAGAGTGTTTTACATAAGATGGCAGGGAAGAGACTATGAGAAAGAGACATGGGATCCAATGTGTGAATGACCATGGGGACAGTGGTGCAGAGAAGGAACAGGAAGGGCAAAACATCTGACGTGGGAACATGCCTGGCGTGTTTCATGGCCAAAAAGCCAGTGTCTCTGGAGCAACTCGAACAAGAGGGAGAGTTGTGGGAGATGCCGGTGGAGAGGTGGCCAGGTCAGAGCAGAGAATTAGGGATGAGAACTTGTAGAGGTGTTCTAACTGATTATGATATTGGCCGAAGGAATCTGAGATTCTAGTCTGAAACTTTTAAAAGGAGAAGGAGAAAGAAGGAACTGGGTCTGCTTTAGTTTGTCTTACCACTTCTCAGTCTTCTATTCATTAGACCCTGCTTAGTGGACGTCTGCACTCTTTCTCCCTCACCACTGCCCACCCAACCCCGCTTTCCCACTTATAAACGGCATCTTTCCCACTTATAAACAGTTCCGGCAAGGAGGGAACACAGGTAGGACTTCATACCTGAGAGGTGATTTAAGCTTCCCTTATGTTCATTATGCAGGTCTTACCTCACAATACCTCCCAACTTCAATCAGATTTGAAAACTCCTTTTGCCAGCCTCTTAACTACGCTGAGAGATTCTCTGCTCCCCTGATTGGAGACCCTCTGTCACCCTAACAAAAACTCAGGCAGCCTCGTGGGCTTATCATGGCTGACTTATACTAACTTACCCAAGCCCTCCTAACACAGAATTTTTAACATGGAAGGTGGTCTATAAATATTGCTGGATAAACAAAAGAATGTATGCACAATTTTTCTCTGAAGGCGTCTTTACTTTGTAGGAGCTCTATTCTACTACTTTAATTAGCATCAGTTTCAGAGGATACATTCTGACCATGTTCTCCATGTTTTGATGCACTTTGATTACAGCTCCCTAAGCCCTGCCTTTGAGTGTCTCCTTACCATCTGCTGGGAAGGTCCAGGGGATTTAAATGTGCCTAAGGAGAGCACTTATAGACAATGCTTAGGGCAAGCCTTGAGTAAACTCAGGGCTTCACTCTTTTCCAAGATATCTGCTTGTGATGATGATTTCTTCTACAGTGATATTCGAGAAATTGCACAGCGAAAAAGGACTAAGTTAGAGCAAAACAAATTTTTTTAATTAAAAGCAAAAGGTGATTTGCTGACAATGGAAATTGCAATGTTGGTTAATTTACTGTTCTTCAGTTTAAACAAAATTAATAATAGCGTTTTCTTCTGGTTATAAAAGTACTTCGGGGGCTTCCCTGGTGGCGCAGTGGTTGAGAGTCCGCCTGCCGATGCAGGGGACGCGGGTTCGTGCCCAGATCTGGGAAGATCCCACATGCCACGGAGCGGCTCGGCCCGTTGAGCCGTGGCCGCTGAGCCTGCGCGTCCGGAGCCTGTGCTCCGCAACGGGAGAGGTCTCAACAGTGAGAGGCCTGCATACCGCAAAAAAAAAAAAAAAAAAAAAAAAAGTACTTCGTACTCATTCTAGACAAAATTTAAAATATCAAAAAGCATAAAGGAGAAAATAAAAATTACTCATAATCCATTATCTGCAGATAGGCATTGTTGACATTCTGTTGGATTTCCTTCCACTTTAAACATCATTATGATCGTACTATACATCTATGGTTTTATATCTCTTTTTCACCTGACAACAAATTCTGAACATTTTCCCCAAAATACGTTTTTTAATATTATTACTAAAAGATGCACAATGTTCCAGCTATGCCTTTGCCATAATTTATATTATGTGCCTATTATAATTAGTAGAGACCATTAGTTTTCAACCTATATTATAAACTCTTATAAATAATGTTGCAGTGAACATTCTTCTACATAATCATTGTCTAAATCTCTGAACAATGCCCTAAACTAGACCCTCAGAAGTGTAATTATTTGGTCAAAATATATGATTTTCTGGTTTTGTTTTGTTTTTCTTTTTTTTTTTGCGGTCCGCGGGCCTCTCACTGTTGGGGCTTCTCCCGCTGCGGAGCACAGGCTCCGGACGCGCAGGCTCAACGGCCATGGCTCACGGGCCCAGCCGCTCTGCGGCATGTGGGATCTTCCCAGACCGGGGCACGAACCCGTATCCTCTGCATCGGCAGGTGGACTCTCAACTACTGTGCCACAAGGGAAGCCCTATATGGTATTTTTTAAAGGTTTTTGATAAGTATTTCAAAACTGCTTTCCAAAAAGTTTATATTAACTTACACTCCCCTCCCACTACTCTAAACCATCCCTCCCATGCCACTGTATTTTAAGAGAGTAGCAAAGTTATGCTGGGTTCAAATCCCAGCTCTACTGTCTTAGGAAAGTTATTTAACCTCACTAAAGCTCAGTTTCCCTGTAAATCGAGGATAGTAACAGTATCTAGCTCATAGGGTTGTTGTGAGGATTAAATTAAATAATATAAAATTGCTTAGTACGGTCCCTAGAACATATCATGTAGTCAATGTTAGCAACTATTACCAGTAACCAGTAAAATCACCCTTCCCCTGATCATTCCAGAGTAATATTTGGGTACAAAATCCCCTAAACACAGTCAGAAAAAGTACCAAGCTTCCCTGTTTAACAAGACTGTTTAAGTAGCTGAAGTCACTCAATTATTGTATCCATACACAAAGCCTCAGCATTCTAAAAATACTAGCCTATTTGGTTTCCACCAGGAAGCAAAGACGGTCTTCTGAAAGGTGTTTTCTGCCCTTTATACATTATTTTAACAATGGTATGCTTTTCTTTATTATTTCAAGGGAAACATTTATTTAAGGGCCAATGGCTCAAATTTGGATTTTTTTTTTCCAGCAAGAGAAGGAATCAACATAAACAGCCTTGTAATTCATCATCATAAACAGATCTCATAAGCATCAATCTACTAGATTTTGGCCAGAGCCTCTCAAAAGAGATCAACGTTTTTTTAAAAAAAGTCCCTGAGCAACTTAACAAAGAAAAAGTTATTCCAATTAATGTGAAAGGTCTAGTGGAATTTTGCTTAGAATTCAGTGAGTTTTTTGTTTGCCTATTCCCAGAATTTTTGGTTGAGATGATCCCAAGATAAATAAAATCACTTGTAGAAAGTTGTTTATTAGATAGATGCCCTAAAATTGTTGCATGAAATTGGTTTAGCTCTATTTAAATACAAAATAGATCAATTGCACGTGCTTTATGAGAATATATTTGCTTAACCTTTTTATAGAGTTAAATATTTACTGGGTGTGGGAACATTAGTTCTCAGCTTCTGGAGAAACCACTCAACACTGTTCTGTGTCCATTGTCTAAAAGGATATTACTACCAGCGGGATAAATATACAGAATGTGCTCTAAGGTCTCTGGAGTTCCTTGACATTGGGTAAACTTATGCCACTGGTTAGGAGAGAAACACTGGGGCATTTCATGCTGTGAAAACAACAGAGGAAATGAAATTGTAGGATATCAGAAAAGGCCCTGGCTGCTACTTTCACTTGGAGTTTCTTCTCTGGAAATTTACTAAACAAAAAGCTTTGGTCTGACACCAAAGATAGCATGTGAGAACAGAAAACTGATTCAACTCTTCCCTTTCTGAAGTACAAATATGGCCAATGCTTTCCTGTCCTATTTTCCTTCTCCCTACTCTGAGATCAGTGTTATCAGACCCTGTAAATTTCCCATGCAGTGGGTCCCAAATAAACAGAAGTATACGATAACAAACAGTTGGGTTTAGACATCTTCCTGTTCAACTGCTTTGGCCAGAAAAGATGGGTAATTCCTCCTGTGAGACAGATTAGAGAAAAATTCGAACTTAGAGTTGTCCAGAACCTGAATGAGAAAAAGGTACCCTTTCCTCCCTGCTGCAGTGGGTATCCCTTAGCTCGACAAGCAAAGCACAGGATAGATTTTGCCCTAAACTATCTCTTTGGGCTGCACAATCGTACTGTGTATCCCTAAATTTCATTTTCATAAATGCAATATGTTTTGCTGAATTCTTAACGGTAACACAAGAAAAGCAACAGGACAAATGATAAAATATAACTTCAGACCTCAGCTTTACACTGGAAATCAAAATGTTTTATTGTGGATCTGTATGTGCCCAGCTCTGTGAAAGGCCTGCAGGGGATACAAATGGAAAAGAAAAATCCAGTGGGTTCCTGAAGGATGCTATGGTATAAAGGTCTCTCTGTATATTTGTTATTGCTTGTTATAGATCTGGGGGAAGGGAGAGAGAAGAGTATCATACTACATTCTCAATAATAAGAACTTGTTTAATGTCCTATGCTTCTGTTAAGAGTGACCTCCAAAGTCAGACCACATGGATTCAAATCCCAGCCCTGCTACTTGCTAGCTATATGACTTTCAGTGACTGACTGAGATGCCCTGTTCCTCAGTTTTCTCATCTATAAAAATGGGGATGATAATAGTAATGACTTATGTTATAGGTCATTACTATTATTCTGTGTCCGTCACAGTTCTTCTAGTACCGAGGACAGTATATTATTTTTAAAAAGGAGAACACCGTCAGTTGTCATAATCACTCTGAATTTAAACTTCAACTTTGGAACTCTGAGCAGACCCTGTATTTAAAATGGTTATTTGGTTTCTATTTCTAGCCATGGCAGGCAGCTTGTAGAAAGAAAATCCTCCCATGAGAACACCTAGAAGAGTTAAATTTTTAAAAAATTGTAATGTCTGCAAACATTGAAGAGCCACCAAGGCAGCCCGGGCTTGAAGGGTCAAGATGCTTGAAAGAAGGCAAACTCACTGACATAAGCCTGACGTTCTACAATCCCCACTGAGTCATCTGCTGACTCATCTTTACAATGGATAGAGGGCAGAGAAGCTGAGCAGAAGCTTTGGCAGAGTCACTGGAGAGACAAATATGGGAGCTCAGGGCCACCAAAGGAACCAGGACTTGAGATGCCAAGATTTTGGAGGGAAAGAAAGTGCAGAGAACTGATTTAAATAGAATTATCTGCTTTGGGACTTCCCTGGTGGCACAGTGGTTAAGAATCTGCCTGCCAATGCAGGGGACACAGGTTTGAGCCCTGGTCCGGGAAGATCCCACATGCTGTGGAGCAACTAAGCCTGTGCGTCACAACTACTGAGCCTGCGCTCCAGAGCCCACGAGCCACAACTACTGAGCCCACGTGCCTAGAGCCCATGCTCCACAACAAGAGAAGCCACCGCAATGAGAAGCCCGTGCACCACAATGAAGAGTAGCCCCTGCTCACCACAACTAAAGAAAGCCTGTGCACAGCAAAGAAGACCCAATGCAGCCAAAAATAAATTTAAAAAAAACATTAAAAAATAATAAGTAAATAGAATTATCTGTTTTTTGCCTCTACATATTTGCCAGTTAGTAAGCAGAACAGGCTAAGAGTTAGAGAGGCAGAACAAAAAGTGGCAGTTAAGAGACTGAGAAACTAAACAGAGCTAATGACAGTACCACAGTGCTGGATAAATAAACATTAGCATTCAGAGCCTACCAAAGCAGAGTGGCCATGGTAAACACCTTCTGCTTTCAGTTGGAACTGATGGGACTACAACCTAGAAATAAGGGTAAATAGATATAGACCAACCTTTGTAAAGGCTTAAAACCCAGCCTCAAGTAAGCTTATTCCCTGATTGGTTTAAGGTATTCTGCTTTTAATCTGTCTGCCAGAGTTAACATCATTGAGAGTCTTTACAGTTTTTCATATGCAATGTCTGGCATTCAATCAAAAATTACCAGGCATACAAAGAGACAGAGACAAGAGAAAAAATACACAATAGAAACAGACACAGAGATGATCCAGATATTGGAATTATCAGACACAGAATGTAAAATAACCGTGATTGACATGTTCAAGAAAATAGATGACAAGATGGAGAATTTCATCAGAGAACTGAAATCTATGTATTACAAAAAAGCCAAATATAAATTCTAAAACTGAAAAATTCAACAAATGAGTTCAAAAACAGTTTAGACAGATGAAGAATGCATTAGCAACCTGGAAGATTGGTTGGCAGAAAATATCCAGATGGAAGCATCCAAACCAAAAAAGAAGAAAAAAACGTGAAAAATCGCAAAGAAAAGCATGTAAGACATTGTGAAAAGGTCGAACATATATGTAATTGGAGTTCCAGAGCGAAACTGAGTTGAGAGCAATAGGAGCAATACTTGAAAAGGTAATGACTAAGAATTGTTCAAAACTGATTTAAAGGGATCAAGGTATAGATTCAAGAAGTATTACAGGGCTTCCCTGGTGGCGCAGTGGTTGAGAGTCCGCCTGCCGATACAGGGGATGCAGGTTCGTGCCCCGGTCCGGGAAGATCCCACATGCCGCGGAGCGGCTGGGCCCGTGAGCCATGGCCGCTGAGCCTGCGCGTCCGGAGCCTGTGCTCCGCAACGGGAGAGGCCACAACAGTGAGAGGCCCGCGTACTGCAAAAAAAAAAAAAAAGAAAAAGAAGTACTACAAACCTCAACCAGGATAAATACAAACACACACACACACACACACACACACACACACAGACATCTAGGAATGTTCATAACCAAGTTTCTGGGAAAACGAAACAAAACAAAAAAGAAAACCCTAAAAGCAGCCAGACTATCTTCCCAAATTACCTTCAAAGTAGCAACAATTAAACAGCAACTTAGAAACAGAAACAGTGGCAGCCGGAAGACACTGCAATAACATCTTCAAAATGCTGAAAGAAAATAACTGCCAAACAACAATGTATTCCAAATATTGAGCCAAAATAAGGACATTTAAGACAAACGAAAGTTGAGAGAATTTGTTGCCAGCAGACCTGTGCTTCTTTAAAAAAAAGAAGTCTAAAAAGAGCTCTTCAGGCAGAAGGAACATTATCTCTGATAGAAGACCATACAAATGTGGAGGAATGAAAAATGCTAGAAACTAAACAAATAAATAATGACTATATGAAACTATAAAAATGGCTGTTTGGGGACTGTAAAAAGCTAGTAGTAACCAACCTACTTTTCAGGTCTTGTATGTTGAGAAATGTTCATTGTTTTTTAAGAAGCGAAAAAGGATCATCTTAACTAGGAATATTCCATTTCCTTCCACATTAGGAGCCTTACAGCATCACGTGCTAACCCCGACCCTTCTACTCACTGAAGAATAAGGCATGTGATGGGCCCTTGAGGGATTATTTAAAGCCTCATTAGTCACTGTTTAGAAGCCAATGTCACAAAAGGAAATAGCAACATGCTAAGGGCAATGCTGCTGTGTTACAGGGCTCCACCCATTGTCTCACTGTGTGTACATTATCCCAATAAGTTGCCCCAACAACCCCACCAGGTAGGTGTTTTTCTCCCTATTGTATAGAAGTTCAGAAAAGTTCATGAAATTGCCCCAAATTGCACAGTTAGAAAGTGACGGGGGCTGGATTTTAACCCAGTACTGCAAACAAAGCCCATGGTCTTTCCACTCTACCAGGCCAGAGGCTAGAAAGGCTCCAGCCAGTAAACTAATGTGAGCGCATATAATAGTTAAAAGAGAAGATCTAAATGTGCATAGCACACATGTAGAATATTCTTCAAAATAAGAGTGAGAAGATGGAAGGATGGATGGATGGATGGATGGATGGAGTCAGACACAAAAGCCCCTGCCTCAGCAGTAGATGGTTAATCCACTGACAGATTCAATGTTTATATTATAAATCAAGCAAAAATGCTGAAACTTAGAGGAAATTCTCTGTTCAAAAGCTGCAGCAACATGGATGGACCTAGGGATTATCATGCTAAGTGAAGTAAGTCAAACAGAGAAAGACAAATATCATTTGATATCACTGATATGTGGAATCTAAAAAAAAAATGAAACAAATGAACTTATGTACAAAACAGAAATCGACTCACTGACATAGAAAACAAACTTATGGTTACCAAGGGGCAAGGGGAGCAGGAATCAATTAGGAGTTTGGGATTAAAATATACATACTACTATATATAAAATAGATAACCAGGGACTTCCCTGGTGGTGCAGTGGTTAAGAATCCTCCTGCCAATGCAGGGGACACGGGTTCGATCCCTGGTCCGGGAAGATCCCACATGTCGCAGAGCAACTAAGCCTGTGCACCACGACTACTGAGTCTGCGCTCTAGAGCCCATGAGCCACAACTACTGAGCCCATGAGCCACAACTACTGAAGACCCCGCGCTTAGAGCCCGTGCTCCGCAACAAGAGAAGCCACCGCAATGAGAAGCATGCACACCACAAAGAAGAGTAGCCCCCGCTCGCCGCAACTAGAGAAAGCCTGCGCACAGCAATGAAGACCCAACGCAGCCAAAAGTAAATAAATAAATTAATTTAAAAAAATAGATAACCAACAGGACCTACTGTATAGCACAGGGAACTATACCCAGTATCTTATAATAACATATACTGGAAAAGAAACTAAAAAAGAATATATATATATATATGTCTCTGAATCACCTTGCTGTACACCTGAAACTAACACAACATTGTAAATCAACTATTTTTCAATAAAAATTTAAAAAAAAAGCTGTCAGAATGTGCCCAGCAGCTCTCTTAGCAGTTCACTTCACCTGCCATTAGGTGATCTTTCAGAATACAAATAAAAAAAAGCAAAAAATAAATAAATAAAGCTGCAATATATCTGCATGTTAAATAATTCAAACAGTACAGAGGATATTAAATAAAAAGCAGGTTTTCCCACTACTTCAAAGATTCAATCTCCTTCTCCAGAGGAAATGGTCATTGATTTTCTATGCTCTTAAGAGTGTAGATCTATGTTGATACTGTACCTATATCTATGTGTATGTATATATATATATATATATATATATATACTTTTTTCCTTGCACAAATGGAAGCATATTACACACTGTTGTGAACCTTGATTGTTCACATGACTTTTCACATAATGAAGATTGTTTCTAACACACGTATAAATCTAATTCAATCTTTTTAATAGCTACATTGAAAAATTCATTGAAAAGATGAATTAGGCTTTATTGAAACAATTCTCTATTAATGGACATTTAGAATGTTTCGAGTCTTTTGATATTAAAAATAATACTTTTAATGGAAATCAGTCTTTATGTATACGTGCAAATAGTTTACAGGATAAATACTTGGAAGTGGAATTGCTGAGCAAAAGTATGTATTTTTTATTTTAATAGCTATTGCCAACTAACCCTCCAAGTATATTGCACTGGATTATACTCCCTCCAACAGAATATTGAAACCTATTTCCACATACCCATAAGTCATCAAACTTTCTAGTTTTGCAAATTATAGGTTAAAAATCATATCTCGTAATTTTAATTTGCATTTCTTTAATTTTGAGTGCAGCCGAGTATTTGTCATATGTTTCTAAGTAATTTGTATTTTTCTTTCTTTAAATTGTCTATTCATAACCTTTGCCCATTTTTTATTGGATTGTTGGCTTTTTTTTTTTTTTTTTGCGGTACACGGGCCTCTCATTGTGTGGCCTCTCCCATTGCGGAGCACAGGCTCCAGACGCGCAGGCTCAGCGGCCATGGCTCACGGGCCCAGCTGCTCCACGGCACGTGGGATCTTCCCGGACTGGGGCACAAACCCGTGTCCCCTGCATCGGCAGGCGGACTCTCAACCACTGTGCCACCAGGGAAGTCCACTTTTTTCTTTTTAATATTCATATTCATATACTAAGGAGATCAGCCCTTGATCTGTCATACACCGTTGCAAATTTTATTTTTGAGGTTATCATTTGTCTTTAAATGTTATCTATGGTATCTTTTTCTCATAGAGATGTTTGTTCTTTATATAGTCAAATTCATCATTTCTTTTCTTTTTAATGTCTAAGCATCAGGTGATAGCATAATGCATGACGCTGCAATGCCCAGGAGCTGTATCAGTTTTGTTTGTTTGTCTCAAGATGCAGAAAAGTTTGCAACAATATTCATAAAAATCTTTATTCTGGAGCATCAGTAAGCAACAACAACACCTTTCCTGGAATATTTTCTTGAAGACCACTGTTAATACTTTTGAGGTTCTTCAAGACAGCATGATAACATATGGATGTTGCCTGTAGAAACAGCGCGATGAATATTTAGGACTCTCCTTCCCCCCTCATTGGGAAGTTGCCACTTAACATTTAAAAGAGTGCAAAGAGTCAATTGTGGAAGAAACTGGTGAGTGTGTGCCTTAATCCAAAAATAATAACTGCACCTCTCCTTGTATAGTGATATCTCATAGCGATGACACTCTACCACTGTACAAAAGTCTTACCTGGTCATTATATAATCTGATTCATATGACAAGGCTAGACAACCAGGGATTACCATCTCCATTTTGCAGATATGAAAATTAGGAAAGGCAGTGGCTTGTCTAAGCTTACATGGTTACCAAGTCGCAGAAGGGGCCTAGAACCTAAGTCTTTTGATCATAGATGCAAAGTTACTTTAGACTCTAACGTAGCCTCTCTGGCTCAGCTCACTACTCTTCTCCCTGCTGCTGAAACACCTCACCACCAAAGAAGAAATTGCTCCATGGAACCAACCTCATCAGCATGTCATGTTTGAGGTTGGTATATGCAGCAAGGAACATAAGGCTCTGCCTCTTAGCCAACAGGTCACCTTTTTTTTTTTTTTTTTTGCGGTA
Organism: Stenella coeruleoalba; assembly: GCF_951394435.1. Taxonomy (NCBI): domain Eukaryota; kingdom Metazoa; phylum Chordata; class Mammalia; order Artiodactyla; family Delphinidae; genus Stenella; species Stenella coeruleoalba. The sequence goes on from NC_137150.1 coordinate 40,486,112, forward strand.
CGCGGGCCTCTCACTGTTGTGGCCTCTCCCGCTGCGAAGCACAGGCTCCGGACGCGCAGGCTCAGCGGCCATGGCTCACGGGCCCAGCCGCTCCGCGGCATGTGGGATCCTCCCGGACCGGGGCACGAACCCACATCCCCTGTATCGGCAGGCGGACTCTCAACCACTGCGCCACCAGGGAAGCCCAGGTCACCTTTTAAGAGCAGAGCTGTACTGGACCCCACACTGTCAGATGGCTTGCGAACACCAGCTGATTTATGCTCAAATTCAATAGCCGCTATAGAATAGAACTGCAGGAAATCTGACAGCAGAGTCCTTGCTATATTGTGAAGGACGCTAGTGTTTACAATACCTACCTACAGATTCACATTTACAGTTTCAACTGATCACAAGTCTCTTTGGAATCTCACTTCTTCCAAGAATGGGCTGCCACTCTAAATTATGGCACCAGAGATACAGTCCCAAGTCTATTGTTCAGAGCGTATGACTACGAACATGTCTACTCATGGAGAAGAATAATGATGAAAGCAGGTAGCCTGAGCTACTACTGATATTTAGTACTATTGCAGGTATCCAGCACTACTGATAATTTGGATGGTATAACTTCTTTTAGTTTGGGGAAGCGAGGAGCCATCCTGTGTACTGTAGGATGTTTAGCAACATGTTGCATCAATTCTCTACCCACTAGATGCCAGTAACAACCCCCTTACCCCATTATGATAACCAAAAATTTCTCCAGACATTACCAAATGTCCCCTGGGGAACAAGATTGCCTCCAGTTGAGAAACTCTGATACAGAGCCTTAATACGTTCTGCCAAATTCCTGAAAAGATCTTTGATTCCCAGTGATGGATCTATTAGGTGAGATCTCAGGTTGGCCCACTGCTCAAACTGAAAGGGAAAGGAATGACTAATAGAAAAACTACCTGAATATACTAAACTACAATTAAAGTTTGCAAACAACTATCAAGTTATCTGCTTAGAAAGGGTGTCTTTACTTATCAACATTTTGGGCAGAATAAGGACTTCAGATGAAGAGGATTAAGTTGATCGTATTCTTCAATTCATGACATCACAGGTCCCTTCTTTTATATGTGTGTATACTTATATTTATATATTTTATTTATCTCCATTCCTTATTCTCATTCCCATCACTCCTCAATGGGATCTATCTTAATATGTTTAACATGTATCTTTTTGTTTGCAGGTGTCCTTGTGTAATGTGTACAATTTTGAATACATTCTTCTCATTAAAGTATATGGAAGTCCACAATCACTTACAATTCTGAAACCTCCCAGCTTTGGACACCAAAGGTTTATTTTTCTTAAGCTCACTTAGCAGCAAAATATGACTCATGGGATGTGAGGTTATTTGTAGCCTTCATCCACCTAATGTAACCATTCCTACATTTTGCTGCAGAAATATTGTGTTCAATCATGAGATGTTACCTTTTCACTTTCTAAAATCCAAATTTTTTTGTATTCCCAAACAAATCTGACTCCAAGAGGTTTAATTGTCTACCTCTAGTGTTATATACAGATCTTATCCTGTTTTTATCTTTATGTTTTTACCCAGTATTATGTTTTAAAGACCTACCCATATTGATGCATGTACATATAGTCCATTATTTCTAACTGCTGCAGAGTACTCCATGAAGTGGATCCCTCACATTTCACCTACTCATTTACCCACTGGTGGGCAACTAGATTGCCTTCAACTCCCACCACTACGAACAGTGACTGAAAGAACACCTTCATATACAGGCTTTATGGACCTGTATAAGAATCTCTTTGGGATGTACATGCCAAGATAGAATGCTGGGTCATCAGGTATGCATATACTTAATCTGACCAAAGCTAGACGCCGGAATGCCCTCTAGTATAGCTGCATCAGTCTACTTGCATTATAGAAAAGATCCTAGAATCCTACATTTCACCAACATTTGTCAATATCCAATGTACTCATTTTTGCCAGTCTAAAAAGTACAAAGTGATAACTTATTCTTATTTTCTTTGGCATTTTATACCTTATTCTTATTTTCTTTGACATATTTCAGATTATAATATATCTGAGCATCCCATGATGCTGGTTAGCCTTTGGGGTTTCCTCTTTGTATACTGCCTGTTCCTAAGTTCTGCCCATTTTCATTGGGGTTTCTTTTTCTTGCTGACTTGTAGGAGTTCCTTGTATACTCTCCTATTGGTTTTAGACATTGCAAAATATCTTCTCCCAGTCTGTCAGCTATCTGTTAACTTTGTCGATGGTTAACAGGAAATTATACTACAGAAATTCTTAATTTTTATATAATCAAATTTACGAATATTTCACTTATGGCTTGGGGCTTTGATGTTTTTAAGAAGTCCTTCCCACTCTTGAGTGACAAAGATAGCCTCCTACATTTTCTTCTACTATTGTAATAACTTTACTTTTCACATTTAGTCTTTAACCTACTTCCAAGTGGCTTCACTTCTGTATGTTGTTTTAGGTTGGAGTCCAGTTTTATTTTTCACCTTACAGTGAGAATTTTCTAGTAAACAATCCATGCTTCCCTGATCGTCCTGGGTGCTATTGTATCTTTATACTAAATATGCATATATATGAATCTGTCTGTAATTTTCTATTTTGTTTCAAAGGTCCATTTGGCTGTCCTTTTGCCAAACACTATTTTTCTTATTATTGCTCTGAACTATGTCTTTATATCTGGTCGGGTTACTCTCCCATCTTTATTATTCCTTTGCAAGCTTAACTTAGATATTCATGGGCTTTTATTCTCATATATTTTAGAGTAGGCTTATTATTAAGTTCTTCAGAAAAGTTATTTGTAATTTGTATTGCAATTGCATTGAATATGTGAATTAACTAGAAGAGACTTGAGCTATTTACATCTCAAGATCTTCCACCCAAGGGTATGTGTTTCCCATTTAAATTAAATCACTCTATGTTCTCGATTAAATTTTCTCCAAAGACTATTTTATGTTTCTACTAACCCATGTAATAATCACAACAAACCTATGGTACTTTTATTATCATCATTTTCCAGACGAGGAAACTGAGCCCACAGAGATAAGTAACTTGCCCAAGAACACACAGCAAGTAACTAACAGAACCTGGATTCAAATAGTTTAGAGTCCATATTCTTAACCACTGTACTGCCTCTCCATCTACAGGCAGTTGCTTTATAGTTTGGCTGCTACTGTGAATGGTATTTTCTTTTTATTACTGTCTATTTATTATCTGGTATATTATTTGTTATTATATTTTCTAATTCGTTGTTGCAGATGTAGAGAAATTTGGTTGATTTTTGAAAGTAGGTATTTGTATCCAGTGAAGACGCTGAATTCTCTTATTAGTTCTAGTATTTGATCTGTTGTTTCTGTTGTTAATAGTGACACTTTTGTCTTTTATGTTCTGGTTTTTAAATCTCTCATTTCTTTTTCTTTCCTTATAGCATTGGCCAAGACTGCCAGTACAATGCTAGATATCATGTAGTAGTAATCATGGGCAAAGAATGTCTCTTATAGAAAAGTAATGTTATCCCAGAAGAAGGCTGTTGTTCTATCTTGGCTAAAGGATGTGCAGCACATCAGAGAACTTTCACAAAAGTATAGGCAAAAACTGTGTCTGGTGGCCAAGAATCCATTCTGAGCAGAGGCCCTATGCTCATTTATGCTGCAGAAATTACTTTTCCATAGGAGGTGGCCCTTCCAAGGGAGAAATAGCTCAGCTGTGATAAACTTGACTTCATCTGACTTAAGTACATTTAACTCCATCCTAAACTCCTATGGCAACAACACAGCTCAGCACCTGTCATTTGCTTCACACAGTCTGCTAGATGCAATTGTTTCTGACGTTGCATTGCTCTCTATTCCCAAGGGGTAATTCACAGACTGCAGCATTGGAAGGAGCTTTGGAGATCAACTATTGCTCCCATTTTACACAGATCTACAAGTCCCTATGGTGGGTACCTCATCACCCTTGAGCAGATGATCTGCTAGGGGGACTGATGCCAACAACAGAGAGAGTTTGAATCAGACAAGGGGTTAACACAGCTTTCTCCTTTCTCCTAGTTGGCTTCATCACTCCATCTTCAGTAAAGTTTGGCCCTGCCGAGTGTTCATGGTAACATCCCAAGGCTTACCTCATCCTTCCCGACTTCAACAGGGACCTAGAGGAAGCACCCTCTCTTCTCTCCTGTATTCCAAAAGGCTTATCCCTATCCAAGTTTAGTGCATCTGCACAAAGGTGGGCACTGGCAGCTCCATTGTGAAGTCCTGGGACTTTAGTGCAGTCAGATCCATCAGAGATGCTGAGTGGGTGACCAAACACACCCCTCCCTTTCACACATACCCAGGGTGACTAATGCTCGTGGTACAAATGAGTGAACTGAAAAGTCCCACAGGAACCTCAAACCCAACACATCCAAAGTGGAACTTCTCCGTGTCTCCTCCAAACTCACTCCCCTCTCACAGTAACCCCTGTGCAGGAACTGGAACAACCTCCATTCAGCCATTCTCAGCACCTTCCTATCCCTCTCACCTGAGGAGTTACCAAGTCTTGGTCCCTTCCCACCCTAAGTATCCCTCTTGCCCACCCTCCATTCTGAATAGGGCCTTGGCCACGCCCTCCCACTCCTGACCCCTGGTATCCATCCTCCATACTACTGCTGAAAGATCTTCCCATCATGCAAATCCAACCATGTCTCCTGCCTAAAACCCTAGAAGGCTCCCCACCACCCTCACCAGAATGTACACTCCTTAGCACGGCATCTACTACCCTCACGGCACAGCCCCATCACCCTCGCCAACCTCACACCCTGTATAGGACCGCTAGATCGCCACCTCCCTCTACCTTCCTTGACTGTACTTCCGATCCCTGTTCCCTCAACCTAGAACCTGCATCCCATCCCACTGGAAGCGGTCTAATGCCTACTCACCCTTCAACATTCAGGTCGCAGCCCCCTGCTTCTGGGAGCTTTTGCTGCCCCCTCACCCCCGTTGCTCCTGCTGACGTGCCCTCTCTCTGGCCTCTCCTGCCAAGACCCTGCACATCCATCCCACTAAATTGTAACGATTCTCTCCTGGACACTGTAAAAAAACTGGATTCTCTAGGAGAGTAGTTACTGCATAGCCAGTCTGATTTTCATCCCTTTCCGTGTTTAAGAGGGTACCCAGGAACAAAACACATTGAGTCAGATTTCGTGTGGGAGTGCCCCCAAAGTGACCTGTTCACTGCTGGGTGCCCCGCACCTGGCACACCGTGGACTATCTGAATAAAGGAATGATAAATGAATGATTTGCCCACCCCCCTCCAGAACCAGGCCGGAGGTCAGGGCTCATCCTGGATATAGATGGAGAGCGGGTGGCCCTACTCGGCGCTCCGTCGGGAGGGGGCGCTGCAGGGAGGCGGGGCCAGGGGTGGGTACCTGGGGGCGGGGGCCGTCCGAGGGTGAGGGCCAGGGGTCGGGCTTGCCCGGGGACCCCGCGCCGCGACTCTGCGCGAATTTCTCTTTCGTTTTGGGCCAGGCCGGAGGCGGCGGGGCCGTCCCGGAACGACTGCGGCCGGGCGCACTGGGAGTTAATCCGAAAGCGCCGCAAGCCCCGCGGGCCAGACTCCACGTGTCACCGAGAAGCTGATGTAGAGAGGAGACAGAGAGAGAAAGAAAGCAAGAGACCAGAGTCCCGGGAAAGTCCTGCCGCGCCTCGGGCAATTATAAAAATGTGACCCCCCGGGTCGGCCTTCCAGCCACCACCCTCACCTGCCGCGTGCACCCGTCTGCGTCCAGCTGCCCGCTCGGTTCGGTGCCCCCGCAGCGCCGCTCAGCATGTGCCCGCCTCGCAGTAAGTAACCAGCCCGAGACTAGCGCTCGGCGCTGGGGTGGGGAGGGGCGGCGGCCGGGAAGAGGAGGCAGAAACTTGGGACAGGCTCCGCGGAGCCTGGAAAGCAGTCAGCAAACTTCGGGCAGAGGAGAACGAAAGGAGGAAAGGCATTGCGGACTTACCCTGCGCTCGATAGGATATCGTCTCTTTTAACCTTGAAAGAGCCCTGTGAGCTAAGTATTATGCCCACTTCACTGATGAGAAACGGAGGCCCCACGGGATGGTTTCTTGCCCAGGGTCCTAGGCTACAGCTCTAAGAGGGCAGATCCCAGCCGGCTTCAAAGCGAGGCTTTGTCACCCCACTGCTTACAAAATACTGGGTCGCTTCACCACCTGGCCTCACTTTCCCTCCTCCTGAAATGGAGACTTTCTCTGGGTGAACTCTGTCCACACCCCTATCTGAACTCACAAGGTGGCCGTGACAGCGAGTAGGTTTCTAACGCTAGCACAGAGCGCTGTCTTGCAAGAACCCGATTCATCTTTCAGTTGTTGAAGGAAGACTGGAAACGGGTGGAGGGAGGCAGGTGCCCAGAAGAAGTGGATGGGTGGAGATGGTCAGAAGAGATGGAAGATGGAGGTAGGCCAGCTCATCCTGCCCCTCCGTTCCCTTTCAGGACTCCTCCTTGTGGCCACCCTGGTCCTCCTCCACCACCTGGACCACTTTAGTTTGGCCAGGAGCCTACCCGCCACCACAGCGGGCCCCGGAATGTTCCAGTGCCTCAACCACTCCCAAAACCTGCTGAGAGCCGTCAGCAACACCCTTGGGAAGGTGAGCTTTTCAATGTCCTGGTTCCCACTTAGCAGCCTCTGTAGTGAAGGGGCATCTCCGAACCCCTGGTCACCTGAAGGAACTGCAGGAAAATTGTGGAAGTTAATCAGGAGCTGTCAAGAGAAGAAGAGGGGCCTTCCCTGGTGGCGCAGTGGTTAAGAGTCCGCCTGCCGATGCAGGGGACGCGGGTTTGTGCCACGGTCCGGGAAGATCCCACATGCCGCAGAGTGGCTGGGTCCGTGAGCGATGGCCGCTGAGCCTGCGCGTCCAGAGCTTGTGCTCCGCAACGGGAGAGGCCCCAACAGTGAGAGGCCCGCGTACCGCAAAAAAAAAAAAAAAAAAAAAAAAAGAGAAGAAGAGGGAACTTTACACATGGCCCAACTATTAGCTAAAGAGTTGCAATGAAACTGTGTCTCCAGAGAAAGCAGGAGGGGTAATAAATTATAATGGCATTCGTTTGGGCTGTGTCTACACAGAGGAAAGTGGATACTTACAGTGTTCCTTGTAGCCTGCCAACAGAGATGGAATTGTGTCAGGCCCACACTGTTCCTCTGACATACTTATCAATCCAGGAAACCGCTATTAGGGGCGGCCTGTGTGCTCCAGGGCTTGCGAAGATGAATTAGCCTTGTGTCTAATGCTCCTCTCCAGCTTCCAGTCTGGTGACTCGGCTTGTTGCTAGAGCATCACATTTCAGGGAGCTCGTGACAGTGCACATCCAGGCTTCATTTTCTGGGGAGAGAGTTATCTAATTTTATTTACAGCTTCAGTCATCTGTTTAGCTTTCATATTTTAATGTAAAAAAAATTTTTTTTCTTCCTTTAAAAGCACTCCAACATCTATTGCTTTTGCTGCAACAGCCTAAGACTGATGTTTTAAAAGATGTCCTTTCGCCTTCTTGCTCTCTAGTAAATCTTCCTTGAAGATTTCTAGCTTGTTGCTTTATGAATATCTTAAAGGAAGCTCAATGCCACGAGTCCTTCTTAAAGAACTCTTTTTTTCCCCTTCTAATCTTTCATAACTTGCTGCCAGTTTTTCCTTACAGTTCAATCCATCTTAATTAAAAAGGCAGCTCACCAAGTGAAAACTGCAGAGATAGGTGCTTTGATTCCTAAAGAAAGGTTCCATATGGGTAAAATTTAGGAGCTCCTATTTAAATAGATGCTTTATGTGAAAAAGCTGACTCTTCTACTCCCAGATGCAGCACCAAAGGTGAAAGATTGCCGAACTCAATTTGATTTTTTAATATGATTCCTGCATCAGTTTTGCCAGAACAAATCAGCTGGCTACTTGCAGAGAAAATAGAGGTGGCAAATGCGTGTGACTCACAGGCCATATCTAGTCCACAGATCTGTAGAGTTTAGCCATGTCTTTTTTATTTCATTCTGATTTTTGAGTTTCATGCCACTGAAAAAGTAGACCTCCCATATAAGGATCCAAATTTCCAGCTTCTCCTGAAAAGATCTGAAAAACTATAGCAGTGGGCCCACATTTTCAAGTCTAATTTTTTTTGGCTCTATTTATTCATTTTTTTCATTCAACAAGTACTTATTGAGTGCCTACTGTATGCCAGGCACTATTTTATAGATTCTTGAAGGTCCTCTTTTTTAACCATGCAATAGTAATAGAGAGATAGTCGCCGTTTTCATTTTGGAATAAAGGAAAGCAATTATCACGGAAATAAAACTATTGTGTTATTTGGAGATTTTTTTTTCTCATTGAAGTATAATTGCAAATCTAACTTTCTAGAACCTGCTCGGGATAGCAGCTGCCTCGATCTGCTTGACCACCTCCAGGAACAGTGTATTCATTTTCTATTGCTGCTGTAACAGATTACCACAAATTTAGTGGCTTTAAACAACACAAATTTATTACCTTACAGCCCTGGAGTTCAGAAATCCAAAATGGGTCTCACTGGAGTAAAATTAAGGTGTCAACAGAGCTGTATCCCTTTCTGGAGACTCTAGGGGAGAATCCAATTTTCTTGCCTTTTCCAGCTTCTAAAAGCAGCCCACATTCCTTGGTGGCCCCCTTCCATCCTCAAAGCCAACAACTGAGACTTAATCATGCTGCATCACTCTGAGCTTGACTCTCTTGCCTCTCTCTTCTGCTTATAAGGACCCAGTGATTACACTGGACCCACCCAGACACTCCAGGATAACCTCTCTATTTTAGAGTCAGCTGATTCGCAAACTTAAATTCATCTGCGACCTTAATTCGCCTTTGCCACGTAACATAACCTAGTCTGTGGTTCCAGGGATTGGGAGGTGGCTATCTTTGGCAGGGGCATTATTCTGCTTACCACAGACAGGAGTTTTACTGCTTGTACCCCAGCATGTTCTGTACTCTCAAGCTTTGATTCATGGCTCACGCTGCTCCCTCTGCCTGAAATTCCCCCTCCTCTGTAGATGCCCCATCTCTGGGGAAGACTTTGCTTCCTTTCCACCCCCTTCCCAGAGCCTTCTGACCCTTCTCAGCCCTTCTCACTTGCCAGCATGTCTCCTGGTCATTTGGGCACTTGCCTGACTCCACAGCTGAACTTGGAATTCTGGGGGACATAACATAGTCCCCTTCTTTGTCACTTTCCTTTGTACCTAGCACAGTGCCTGGCACACATCAGGCTTGTTAAATGGAACAATGATCTCGCTCTTCAATCAAAAAGTCATCGACTTCTCAATATCATAATTATAGTCAACATGCCTGTAAGATGACGTGTGTGTGTGTGCGCACGCGCGTGTGTGTATACCACATATTAAATCTCCGCTTGTCTTTAAGGTTGCATGTTTGTTATGTTCATCATGTAGTGACCTAACAGTCCCCCTTTAGAAGCTCTTCTTGAAAAAGATATTCATAAAACACAGCCATGCTGACAAAAGGAAAACAACGTTTTCACCAGAAGCAAGTGTCACAGCGTGGTGTAGAGGCTGATTAGCACAGCCTGTTGAAATGATTTATAGTGTTTACGTAATGGAAAAACATATCATCCAGAAACACGTGTCCTAAGCAAAAGGGGAGGAGGGATGGAGAGAGAGTGTAAATGATCGGTTTCCTTTTGTCTTATGAAGACCCTAAAATTCCTACAGATCAGAGGTGGAGGTCAAGGGCAGCCAGCTCTAGCTTTGGTGCCAGTGCCATGGGGAGCTGGGTGCCTTATTAATCTTGTAAACTGGGTTTCTCTTTATGTTTTACAGGCCAGACAAACCCTAGAATTTTACTCCTGCACTTCTGAAGAGATTGATCATGAAGATATCACCAAAGATAGAACCAGCACAGTGGAGGCCTGCTTACCACTGGAATTAGCCACGGTATAGAGGGTTTTCCTCCCAAAGCTTGTAATACAGTTAAGAGCTGTGCATCAGACCTCGTCTTCTTCCAGAAATGTGCATGTTTCTGGGGTCCATCACCATGGGACTTTAACAGGTCCCATTGTAGAAGTTCAACTTGGAAAAAAAATTTATAAAAACGTGGTTTTTCACAACAGTGTGAGATGTACTTAACAGTACTGAACCGTACACTTAAAAATAGTTAAAATGGTAAATTTTACATGTAGTTTTTACCACAGTAAAAAATATATATGTTTGAGAAGAAAAGTCAGAAAAATTTACATTAAGAATTAGTAATTAATGTCTTTGATGTGTGGGGTTTTTTTTTTTTTTTTTTTTTGGCTCTAGAATGAGAGTTGCCTGGCTTCCAGAGAGACCTCTTTAATAACTGTAAGTCAGAAAATTGAAGGTTTTAGCTCATGTTATGAATTCATGTCATTGACATCTGATTATTTTTTCTTCTAGAATGGGAGTTGCCTGGCTTCCAGAAGGAGCTCTTTTATGACGGTAAGACACAAAATTCTTTCCTCAAATGCAACGGCAGGGGAAGGGGGGGGGGTACGTTTTTAGCCCATCTCAGTAGTTCCTTCCCCTCTTTGTCGTATTATGCAGACCCTGTGCCTTAGCAGTATCTATGAGGACTTGAAGATGTACCACATGGAGTTCCAGGCCATGAACGCAAAGCTGCTGATGGATCCTAAGAGGCAGATCTTTGTGGATCAGGACATGCTGGTGGCTATTGCTGAGCTGATGCAGGTAAGGCCTTCTTCATGCTGAGACCACCAGCCAGGGTCCCTGATGAAGGGGTATACCATCAGCCCTTCCTGGGTTGGGGGAGGCCTGAAATGCCCCCTTCTGAAGCCAGCTACATACTGGGGGAGACAGCCTTGGGGGCACCCTCTAGAGAGAGGGCAACGTAAGCAGGTCACATTAAGGAAAGCAGCCTCCTGCTTGTGGACCATGTGGTACGCACCAGGCTCTGGGCAAAGGTGCATACATTTCCTTATGCTGTCCCCTTGGCAACCACTTGGGGTCTGTGCAAATGAGGAGACCAATGCTTAGAGGGTTAGCCACTGGTCTGAGGTCACACAGCTTGGAAGCGGCAGAGGCAGGATTTAAACCCCCATCAAAGGGATTCCACTGCACTCATCTTCTCATGCATCTCTAAAGCCTCTGGGATGTACATGCAAGGGGCTGGCATGCATATCTGCAAATACTGCTAGAGAAGACAAGCGGGGCTGGTGCCTGGATATGATGCGTGCTGAACCAAAATGTGAATGAAAGAAAAGAATGACCTATCACCTGGGGACAGCCACAGTGTTACTCATAGACAAGAACGTGCTTTGTAACTTTCTGAATCACCATAGCACATGATGCTAACATAAAACACAGAATTATCCACTTAAGAAAGAGCAGGGTGAGTGCCATGTTGGCCAGGGCATGGGATAAAAATACGGCATCAGAAATGATTGTCTGAAAAGAAATTTATTTCATTCACCCTTTTTTAATTTTTTTTTGGGGGGGGTACCAGATTACTGGTTTGAAAGGCAGTAAACACCATGCAAGTATCAAAGAATGTTACCATCTAGAGAGTTGTAGATGATATTTCATTTTCAGGACCAAGAGTCGAATCAGTTCTACCAGTAATCAGACAACTATGCCCAGACCTTTGTCCCTCTGTGCCTCAGTTTCTTCCTCTGTAAAATGGGATGACTTTACCCACCCTACCTTTCTTTTAGGCTTTTTGTGAGGAAGTACAAGCAAAATTGCTGATCATTGTGCAAATGTATGGTCTTGCATTGTGTTATCAAATTAAAGGGCTCAAACTGTCAGGTTTATTTATCTCACACGAATAAGTGTCTTTAGTCAACAGGTCTGATACTGACTGAGAGTTTCCAATCAATAGCAACCCATCACCTCCCCGTTCTGAAAAGGATGCCGCTTCTTAATGTAACATATAAAAATTAATTACATATCACAGCAGATGTCATCTTAACAGAATTGTTCCTTGCTAAAATACAACTCCCACTGATGATTTTCTAAATAGCTCTCAGGGTCTTTTCAGAGCTCCCTGAAGATCCGTGTGCCTGGATAATGAGCATTTCTTCTCTGAGGTTCTGCCTGCCCATCTGGCTGGGAGTAGATTTGATTTGGTTTAGGAGATGCAGTGAGGGAGTGGGTTGCAGGCTCTGAGACATGTATTGGCTTCACCCATCTTTACGGATGAACGTTTTAATTTTGGAACACTGTCTATGTCATGCTCAATATTTATTCTCCTAGGCCCTGAATTCCCACAGCAAGACTGTGTCACAGAAACCCTCCCTGGAAGAACTAGATTTTTATAAGACTAAAGTCAAGCTCTGCATACTTCTTCATGCCTTCAGAATTCGTGTGGTGACCATCGACAGAATGATGAGCTATCTGAGTTCTTAAAAAGCTGAGGTCTCTCCTAAACTTAAAGTCATTTTTATAAATATTGGAACCAAAGAAATTGTAATAGGGCATGGGTTAAGAACTGGGGCGGGGGTGGCTTGACCTGTTCCTACTTAAGCTGGTACAGGAATTCTCATGCTTGTTTACATTAGTCATTACTCCAGATTTGCAGGATGTGACTGTTCTGTCCACATGATTCCTTTGATCAAGTCTATTTCATATTTACTATGGATAAGTTATTTTTAAGTTTTCATGAGCAAATTGATGAGGGGAAATGTCCTCCCAGAACGTGTTTTTCTTTTTTTCCCTTTAATAGAAGAGCAAGAATTTATAAGCTATTTCAGTACCAAAGAGTTTGTAGGAACAAACACTCAAGCATAATTTATTTTAAAATATTTATTTATATAATTTTGTGTTCATGAAAGCATGTGAACTTATATTTATTTATGTTATATTTATTAAGATATTTATTGTCAAGTGAATTTGAGATATACCTTATGTTGTTTTAAAATAAAAGGACTGAATTAAAGTCATTCTCATATTTTTCTAACGTGATTGGAATATTGGAGTGTTAAAATACACATCATGGGAAAACTGAAAACTCTGATGAAATTTGAACAAAGTCACCTTAGAAAGAATGTCATGATATTCTTACTCATTTCCTAGTTCCTTTAGTCTCACGTTTTAAAGGGAGCCTCATAAGGCTAGATCTGACTTAATACTGAGGCCATTGAGTGAGTGAGTTTTTGAGAATATACTTTATTACTTTTGTTCAACATCTGAATCTAAATATAAAATACATAAAAATGTTTTTCCCTATTAACCACAGCCCCATAACATACTGTGCATTAAACAAATACACAATAATATCCACCAACTGGGAAAAGCATCATTAAGAGGTCTTCTAGTCAAATTATTCTAATTTTTGTGACCCTTGGGCTCTCAGGGGGAAGTTGCTTCTAAATTACAACTAGAAAAACTCTCCCTTTGCTTTAAATTAGATAGAACTTCTGCCTGAACCACATGGATAACTGCCTTCCTCTGGCTTAAGAGATGTGCTTTTTAATTCTTTAAACCATGAGAATTTTAGAAGATTTACCTGATGGAATACCATGTAATTTTCAAACTCTGACAATCACATTCCTCCTTAATATGAAAAGGTCACAAGAAAGGAACAATTCAGAGTCCGTCCTGTCCCCCCTACCTTTCCTCATGTGAATCCTCCCCTCCAGAGCTCAATTCTTATCCCTGTAAACAGGGAGGGGAATGTGTATGGCCACCCGAGGTCCTCACTTGTGGGGAAACATACGCGTTTTTCAGAGTCTCGCCCTACTTGATGTACAGTTAGATAGAAATCATCAAGCTGGATCCCATCACATACCTTCTTTTCTTGAGGAATTCCTCCCCAAGCCTGGATGCCGGGCAGGTGATTCACAGGTGGGAGCTTCTTGCCTTTAAGTATCGGTTTTGGGGACGCAGCTTCGATTGTGGCGAGAACTCATGGCTTTGATGAAGCTGGCACTGTAGAGTTGCTGCCATCCCCGCCCCGACCCTGCTTTCCTCTCCTTCCTCCCCCACCGCCCACCCATTGAATGGCGACTTGTCTGTTGTCTGGCTGGTTGTCTGTGCCCAGAAAAAAGGAGAGGAAAGCCTATTGACTGTGCTACAGACTGGGTTTATACAAAGGGACAAAGTGGCACACAAAGGGTTGCTTTCGTTCTAGAAATTGCCATGACATATGCTTCAGAAACATGACTGGCCCAAGAAACAACTTCACAACTAATTCCATTCTTCACTACACGGTCAGTTTTCTGGGGTTTTTGTTTTAAGCCTGGGTCTGCCATTTATAACTTGTATGATGTGGCCATGTTGTTTTGCCCTCACCCTACCCGTTTCCTCTTCTAAGTGAAGATAGGGACTTCCCTGGCAGTCCAGTGGTTAGGACTCCGCACTGCCACTGCAGGGGGCACGGGTTCGATCCCTGGTCAGGGAACTAAGATCCCGCAAGCCACGCGGCCGGGCCAAAAACAACAAAAAAAGTGAAGATACTCCTAGAACCTTGATCTGATTGATCAGGGGTTAAATGGAGCAACTCCTACAAAGCACTAGCGTTGCACCTGGCACATAATCTGTACACAATAAACGTGAGCCATCGTTGACAATGTTTATTAGCCTCTGGGTTTGGTGACCGGGCCAAATTGGTTAAAGCCTCTTTGCTACTATTTTCTTATCTGTGAAATTCAGAAAACTGTAGCCCCTATTTCACAGCGCTCTTGTGAGGACTGAATCACTCAGTACAGTGCTGGCATCTAGTCAGTGCCGAACACCAATTTTTTTAAATTGTTAGACTGTTTGCTTGAAGACCTCAGTGACGCCCTGTCCCTCCAGGGCACTCAGCTATCCGGGGCGTTCAGCAGAGGAGGCCATCTGGTGCAAGACACGACAGCAAAAAAAGCAGGGTCCTGCCTTTCCAGAACAGAGGGTGGGAGCAAAGTAACTTGGTGAGACCGAGGTCCCCCCTAAAAACAGGCCCCAGACCTAGACTACTAGAGACATTTGATAACAAATTACTTTTTAAAAAAGGAAATAAACAGTTTAAGTGTTTCTCACACGTAAAAATGACTGAATCAGAGAATTAACATAAAAAACAGCTGACAGCTGCCCTACTGAGAGCCAAGAGCTTTGGGGAAAGGGGTCAGTTCTGGGGAGTGGTCTGGCCAGACATCCAAAGGTGGGTTTGGGAAAACTCAAGAGATGCACAAGGGCCTTAGACACCTTAAGGAGGAAAGAAAACATGGGAGGGGAGAAAACCAGCTTTGTCTGAAGCCAGCACAGACAGAGACCGTGAGTCCCACTGGCCATGTCACCCTGGGCCATGCGGTTGTTGTCCTTGTTTAAGGACAAAACATTTGGTTTTAGCTAGCGTAACTGTGGCTTCCTAGTTTAAGGCAGAGTGCACCTACAATATCGCTGTGGACTGAACATTTGTGTTCCCTTAAAATTCATATGTTGAAGCCCTGATCCCCAGTGTGATGGTATTAGGAGACGGGGCCTTTACGAGGTTAGGTCCTAAGCATGGAGCCCTCATAGTGGGATTAGTGCCCTTATAAGAGACTTGGAGAGATCTCCCCCAACCTCCATGTGAGGACACAGTGACAGGTGGCCTGCTGCAAACCAGGGATAGCTCTCACCAGACACCAAATCCACCAGCGCCCTCATCTTGGACCTCCCAACTTCAAGAACTGTGAGAAACACACGTCTGTTGTTTAAGCCGCCCAGTCTGCAGTTTTTTGTTGTAGTAGTCTGAGCTGAGAAAACTTTTAAGTAAGTCAGAAAGAGAAAAACAAATACTGTATGCTAACACATATATATGGAATCTAAGAAAAAAAAAAAAAGGTCCTGAAGAACCTAGGGCCAAGATGGGAATAAAGACACAGACCTACTAGAGAATGGACTTGAGGATATGGGGAGGGGGAAGGGTAAGCTGTGACAAAGTGAGAGAGAGGCATGGACATATATACACTACCAAACGTAAAACAGCTAGCTAGTGGGAAGCAGCCGCATAGCACAGGGAGATCAGCTCGGTGCTTTGTGACCACCTAGAGGGGTGGGATAGGGAGGGTGGGATGGGGGGAGACACAAGAGGTAGGAGATATGGGGATATATGTATACGTATAGCTGATTCACTTTGTTATAGAGCAGAAACTAACACACCATTGTAAAGCAATTTTACTCCAATAAAGATGTTAAAAAAAAAAAGAAAAAACCCCATGACAATTTTCCAAAAACTGAATTGTATCAACTTTTCGGTTGAAATGTATTTGGTCAGAACAAGTCAAAAACTTTAGTTGCATGTATGTATCTTTGAGTATATTAAAATTATGAGTATAAATTATGACATCAATGTAACATCAGAGACAATACACTCACGTAACCTTTTTCAGAAGCAATAGGAACTGATGCTCACTCCGTGCTTCCTAAGTGCCAGGCATGTTTCTACAAGTGTTGACCACAAATGCACAGAATCCTCCCAAAACCCCAGGAGGAGGTGCTATTACCTTCCCCTTTTTATAGCTGAGGAAACTAAACCAAGAGGCCATAGACACTTACAGGGTAAGTGGCAGATGCTGGGATCTGAGCCCAGGCGGCCTGGCTCTGGCCTATGCACACAACCCCAGTATCCTTTGCTTCTCATATTAAAGTCACACAGTAACTCATCATAACCATGCAGACAGCATCATAGTTCCTTATGCTTCTCCCCTCTCCCTCACTACACTGTGAGAGCTTCAAGTACAGGAGATGTCATGTTATTCAAGTATTTGTGTACTCAGGGCCCAGCACTCAAAGATGGTAGAGAAAGGCAAATCTTCATGGGTTTCCACACGTTTCTCATTTCTTTTCCTAATCTAGGAATACATAAGAAAGCCTTTAGTCTTTAAAAATCAAATTATTCCCAATTACAAAAAAAAAGTTAAAGATTGTAAAATGCACGTGCTTGCTCGGCTCAAAACCATTATACATGCTTAGAATGGGGGAAGACCCAACATTCATTAACAATTCATTCATTGTTTTTGGTTTTTTGGCCTAAAACAAAGGTTTATTTCTTGCTGGAGGTACATGCTCATTGCTTATCAGCTGGGGGCTCTGCTCTCACGGTTCTCTTCTGGAACACAGGCTGATGGAGCATCAGCTGTCACCTGCTGTCATCATTGCAGAGGGAAAGGAAGGCTGGAAGGTCTCCACAAGCCTGTTGACTTAAATAATTTACATGTCTATGGTTTGGCATTATGCGATCCCTTCAGGAGCAAGGTACCGCCCAAACATCCGTCACCTTCCCGTTGCAGACATCGTAGATACAAACTCCTGGACGACAGCTCCCAGAGACCCAAGCAGTCATCTTATCAGCTGGTTCCCACGCTGCCCCCGACACGAGTGGGTCAGGGGTCCAGCAGCGTGCCTCGATGACCCCTCATCAGCCCCCAGAAACCCCCCAGCAGAGCAGCTCCACTTCTGAACGCTTTACCAATGCAGGTTCCAGGTGAGATTTCCTTTCACAAAAGGCTCCTACAGCTAAAGAAAGAACAGAACTCAGCCAAGCCCCTCCCCGCAGTTCAGTTTTTATAAGTCACAAAACCATCTTTTAGATTTCTCAACTTGCTTGAAAATAAAACACTGCTATAAATGCATAGATCAGACCCCCTTCTAAAAATGAAACTCGTGCCAAAGGTTACAGCAGACGGCAAGAATGTACTTCTGCAGAATAAAGATAGCAGCCTAACTACAGGGTGTTTAACTGGAAATTTACATCACGATTGGAATAAATTGGATCTTAAATCCTCTGGAGGCTCAAGGCTGGGAAGTCCCAGTTACAAAAGCAGGAAGAACTTCAGAACTCTGCACTCAGAATTCAACCCCAGGGCCTCTGTTTTAGTATCAGCAGCCACAGAGCCATTAACAGAAATGCTCAAGCCCTGGAATGTGGGCTGGAAAAGATGCATTCCCCAGCAGTCTGGAATCCCCACCTTCAGCAAACGGTGCGCTGCTTCAACCCAAGAAGGACTTCCAGCAACCGCAACAGGCTGGGCCAACCGCTGAAAACCACTGTCCTCGTGAGAGCACTCTTAAATATCAGCAAATACACTGGCCTCTTTAGAAAATGGAGTGGAAACACACTTCCACATGATGAAGCAGGGAAGAAAGGTTGTCCCCTAAAGCAATCCAAAAAAATAACAATACGTGCCCCCAATATGCAGAAAAATCCTGTTAACAGAGATGCACAAGTAAGGAACTAATTATGAATCCGCCTGGTTTTACATAAAAACATACCTCCCCATCCACGGGGCGGCAGGGAGACACACTCTAAGTCATTCCTGGAGTGAGAAGGGTTAGGGGATGTGCAGGTTCTCCTGAATCTGTGCAAACTCTTGGGTTAGTTTACCCTGGCTTACACTCACTCGGCCTCAGTCCAAGAACTGGGGCTGGGAGCAAAACCAACTAACGCCCAAACAGCCAAGATAATAGTAACCAAGGAATATGATGCTTTAAAAAGTAATGTGTCGGGCTTCCCTGGTGGTGCAGTGGTTGAGAGTCTGCCTGCCGATGCAGGGGACACGGGTTCGTGCCCTGGTCTGGGAGGACTCCACATGCCGCGGAGCGGTTGGCCTGTGAGCCATGGCCACTGAGCCTGCGCGTCCGGAGCCTGTGCTCCGCAATGGGAGAGGCCACAACAGTGAGACGCCCGCGTACCGCCAAAAAAAAAAAAAAAAAAAAAAAAAAAAGTAATGTGTCAGTAAATAATAATACAAAGAAGACATATTAGCACTGTACAAATGCAGATTTATTGTTCTTCCCTTTATCCATAGTAGGAAAAAGGTTGGAAATTGTTAGGAAAGCAGCTTATATACAAAGCACTTCTGAAATTATGCTTTTCTTTGGAAAACAACTTATAAAAAATAATAAACGTTTAAAACATTCAAGTCCTTTAAGTATTTTACACTTCTGAAGGTTAAAACTCCATGTGTTTCCTATAATATATAGAACAATTTAAAAAAAAACTCATAAAGTGACATTGATTTGAATTCCACAGAATCCCTGACCGTTAGAAATACGTTCTTTCCTATAAAGTCAATTTGTTCTTCACAGGCAAAGCTATAGTTAAAGTGTGTTTCTCTAATTCATTGAGATTGAATTTTACTCTCCAGCTAATGTCTTCAGGAGACTAATAGTAATTTATAGTTTCTTCAAATAAGTTAACATATCCAAAATGTTAATCACCACATGCATAATTCTGGGAGAGTGACAGTCTCTATACATACCAAAAAAAAAAAAAAAAAGATTTCACCCATTAACAAGAGCCAATATGGCCCATGATTCCCTGGGGCAAGTCCTCTTTGAGAAGAGATGACAGTTTTCCCTTGGTCCTGGCTAAGGCTATTTCTGAGTGGCATTCCTGTGCTCCCCACCCGCCAACCCTCCCCAAAGTAAATGACCCAGGGGCCAAAGTCAAGAAATGTAGTGTTTGGCCTGGTGATTTCAGAAGGTTGATGAACCTGCAGGGACTCTGAAGATGGACCCAGCTGAACTTGCGCAGTGAGATGAGGCAATCACCTCTGAGGGTTTGCACCAACACTGATGGGGAGAGGATTACATTCCTTTCTAATCACCCTAGGACCAGGTAACATGATTGGTTTAATGCTTTAACAGACCACTAGCCAGACTGGTTAGTAATGTGAGACGTGGAAATCACACCCCACATAAAAAGACATATTGTACCTGGAGGCACATAAGTGTCTGACTGCGTGGGAGCTAAAGGAACAGGAACCTCTCTTTATTATTAATGTCATTAGGAAAAAAGCTAAACGAAATTGTGCCATTTAAGTACTCCAACACTTAACTGCTAAAAATGTTTCAAACACTTGATATATATTTCATAGTTCACAGACTCCAAAAGGAAAACTATCGCACTTCTCACCTGACTGCATTGCGTCATTTTAAGCACCCTTTGCAAGTGTATTTGTTTGGGTGGGGAAGCGGGTGGGAAGGTGTGAGTGGGAGGTACAAAAAAAAAAAAAAAAAAAAAACTTGATATTGCAGAGGTTTTTTTCTTCCTCAGGGTTTCCAAATCTTTCATTCCCTTTGCCCCTGAATAATGTGAGCTGTGGGCAGCCTGTGAAAGGAGCTGCTTCCACAGGCTGTGCAGCTCTAGATTCCGGAGTCCACACCCAATTACCAGGCGAGGGTCTTTGCAGGTAAAAGTTCCTGAAGCTTCCTTTTTCAGCTCATCTTCCAAACTTCACGTTTCCTGTAAGAAACCTAACAAAATAGAGAAATGAATTCAGAGATTCATTGTTGCGGGGTGGGGGGGGGGGGGGGGGGGGGGAAGGGCACATGCTTTTAAAGAAAGTCACTTGTCCATTTCAAAAAAGAATTCCTGGGCGTGGCTGGGTTTTCCTGAGCTGAAGATAAACCAGTACAATTTTTTAAGGTTGTAGTTACAAGATACTAAAACGTCCCGATAAAAAAACAAAATTCAGCCAATTAGCCAGACATTTTGGCTACATGAGGGCATAAAACACTGGTAAATCTCTGGCTTTTTGTTTGTTTGTTTTTAACTCACAGAAGATTTTTCTCCTATTTAACGAGGGGAATGGACTAAGAAGCTTTTACGATCCCCTTCACTGCTAAAATATGTCACAAACCCTTGTCAGCAAGTCAAGCATCTAGTGAGGTCAACAGCAGAGAAAAAGAAAACAAAAAATAACAACCCATTCTACAGGATTTGTGAGATAGTCAGAGTTCCAAGCCTTCCTTTGATGGAAGAGGCTGTGATTATTTCCTTATCACGGCACAGAGGCCAGACCGTCAAGAGGCAGAAGTGCCTAAATGCAAACAAGTAGATTTCCACATGTGGGCCTCAGTGACTTACATAATTTCAACATACCCAAGAAAAAGAATGAAAAATTTGATACTGAAAAACTGGCTCTTCTATCTGCTTGCAGCTTTTGCATCCAAACAATGGTGGGGGAGTTCAGAAAGCTTGCCCACCACACCTGACAGCATCCTGAGAGTTGGCCGCCCCAGACTTTTACTTTTCATATAAGCTTCTGGGGAGCTGACACATTTTACATTCTTTAAGGAATAAAAAGTCCAAATAGAATTCCAAATAAAAACCTCTCTCTGATTTGCTGAGGCTTCTGAGAAGGAACACCACATTTGTT
The DNA here is from genome assembly GCF_951394435.1 of Stenella coeruleoalba. Lineage (NCBI taxonomy): Eukaryota > Metazoa > Chordata > Mammalia > Artiodactyla > Delphinidae > Stenella > Stenella coeruleoalba. The sequence continues at coordinate 40,507,231 of NC_137150.1, forward strand.
AATCATGGTAACAATATATAATAATCAAAGCTGTGAATTGGTTTGACCTTGATTCTAACAATGTGCTAATAAGTAAGTCAAGCCACAAAAAAAGAAGCGCTTAAAACAAAGGAAGGAACCCTGTGGTTTTCTGGATTGAGACCAGAAACAACTCCCTTTAGCTCTCTCTTGGGTTCTGCTCTTTCCCTTCCCTTCTTTGCTGCTGGAGGTTGACTAGTGCCACACAGTGGCCTCCTGGAGCACTGCTTCAGCACCACAGAAGGCCTAGAAGGATCAATGAATGCTACCAGTCAGGTCCCTGCCTGAGCCTCACTACCTGCCTGGAGCTTTACAAGCAGTACCTCTTTTCGTTATCACACCAGACCCAGGACACTGGGGTTTTGCATCCATTTGACAGATGGGAACAGAGAGGTTTAAAGTCAGGTAAGGAATTTGCTTAGTCATGGATATATCATACAACACAGGGAATACAGCCAGTAGTTTATAACTACAAATGGAGTATAACCTGTAAAATCTGTGAATCACTATATTGCACACCTGTGACATATAATATTATATATCAACTATACTTCAATAAAAAAAAATGTTTTTTGCCTAGTCACAAACCTAGCCAGCACTTGAGATGGGATTTGAACGCTTCCTCTGACTGCATACACAAGTCACCTTTACTTAGTTTATGGCAGCCCACATGCTGACTGCTACAGCATTTGCACAGTTCTCTAAACCCGAGCTTATAAATACACAAGCAACACATTCTATAATAGAAAGTTGCTATTTGCAAAGACACAGCTTGATTTCAAGTAAATGACTAAGATAACTTCCTGCTTACCTTTCAGCACATCTTGGACTTCAACTGAATTGATGTTTTTCAAGCAGTTCCATAAATTCTGAGCTGTGGCATTGCTCTGCTCCTTTTCTTGCCACTTCTTCAGCATCCTAAACTTATTGATCGTGACATCTTCTTTCTTCTCCAGGATAGCATCAATGTCGCTAATCTTCAGCTTCAGGTTGGCAATGGCAATCTTTACCCACTCCTTCCCCAACTTCTCAGCAAGGTTAATCAACTGAGTGTCTGTTAACAAGGTTTTAGTCTTCACTCCATCTAAAAGCACATGAAGAATTCAGTTGTTCCTCTAAACACTTCATTTATAGCCATTTACAATGAAAACGTATTCTCTTTATATAAAAAAAGAAACCATGATTCGAAACTTTAATAACTGCTTTTAAAATATATTTAAGTGTCGGGCTTCCCTGGTGGTGCAGTGGTTGAGAGTCTGCCTGCCGAAGCAGGGGACACGGGTTCGTGCCCCGGTCCGGGAAGATCCCATGTGCCGCGGAACGGCTGGGCACGTGAGCCATGGCTGCTGAGCCTGCGCGTCCGGAGCCTGTGCTCCACAACGGGAGAGGCCACAACAGTGAGAGGCCCGCATACAGGAAAAAAAAAAAAAAAAAAAAAAAAATATATATATATATATATATATATATTTAAGTGTCAAAAAAAATCCCTGCTTTCCCAACTATTTTAAGGACCAAAGGAAACAATTTCATACAACATTAAACTGGGGTATAATGCTCACATGATAATTCAATAATTCAGGGAATGAAATTGTTTTATAAAGCAGCACAAATTAGGTTGGAGTAAAAAAAAAAAACAAATCGGGCACCAAAAATAATTTATGTGGCTCAAAAAGAAACATATACAGCTTTTGCCCTTGCCCAGCTCTGCAACTTCATCTAAGTGTTAACACCACATACAAAATGCTACCTTTAGCGGTCAATAAAGAGAACAGCAAGAGATATGAATTGCAGTCTCCATTCCACCATCTCCTGGCATTAGGGGAAAGAGCACATTCCACAGAAAAGCCAGGGGACGGTATCTGTAATATCTGTTGCTCACTAAGAAACAGTGTCATAATCTTGGAAGGGTATATGTTTGCCAGTGGAAACCACTGGCCCCATAAAAAATATCAGCCCTAGCAGTAAGGTGGATTTTCTACATTCCCACTTTTCAGCTGGTTGAGCTACGGTGCAGCAAAACTCATGGGGTACGGAGTCTCGGTTAAGGATCCTCACGGCCTTACAAACACTGGAGGTGACATCAGAAAGGAATAAGAGGGAGGAAGAATCCTTCCTGCCCCTCCTCCAGGACCGTGACGCTTTCACTCATCTACAGCCAATCTGTTAAAGTGAACCTAACGTTTGTATTGGGCCCTAACGCACTTCAGTTTCCTCTCTAACGTTCTAGACTGAAGAATGGGTTCTGAAGGATGGCCCCTGCCCCATAGTGGTCTCCTGATACATGGGATCTGTCAAAAAAGTAAGTTCTCAGGACCATCCCCAAAGCCCCCAAAATGTTATGTGGCAGCCTGAATGGGAGGGGAGTTTGGGGGAGAACGGATACATGTATATGTATGGCTGAGCCCCTCTGCTGTGCACCTGAAACTATCACAACATTGTTCATTGGCTGTACTCCAATACAAAATAAAAAATTTTTTTAAAAAAGTAAATCTTATTAATTTATTTGCTACTACATTGTCATCTCTAAAAAGGTTGGAAATCTTAATTTCTAGGTAGTATTTGATCATTTTAATTCTATTTCTAGTTACTTGCTGTTGGAGCTAATTTTAAATAGCCAAATAATTGCAAGAAAAAAACTTTCCCTATATATCAATTTAATATAAAATTGTTTCCCATTCAGTTATAAATGAGTAAGTTCTGAGGATCTAATACACAGCATGGTGACTATAGTTAATTAATACTGTGCTGTACACTTGAAATTTGCTAAGAGAGTAGGTCTTATGCATTCTCACTACCACCAAAAAAAAAAAAAAAAAGGCTATGTGAGATGATAGATGTGCTAATTAACTTGATTGGTAAATATTTCACAATATATGCATACATCAAAACATCCCATTGTGCACTTTAAGTATACACAATTTTGTCAATTATATCTCGATAAAACTGGAAAAATATTGTATCCCAATTTGGTTAGTTTTTAAAATAACTCCAGAGCCTCATTTTGATGTTCATTAAATAGAAACAATAAACTTTTCTCTAGTGACATACAGTAAAATCAGACATATGTCATCCTCACAACCTCCTGCTCTAGCATGTGAAAAATAGCTTATTTTAATCTTTACAGAGTTTATCTGCTTTTAGAGATTCGTACCTTCTTACAGTGGTAGAATAAAAGGTATTTTGATGAAAGGGTTAATCTGGGGAGTTACATGAGGCCCCCAAAGCCTTGAGATCTTGTCTCATATAATTGGAGTCTGGGTATTTTCACTTAAATTTGTGAATTCTGGCTGGACTTGAATTTTGAGGTACATACTCCATCTTCTGGCTCCTTGGAGTATTGTTTTTAAATGTTTAAATCTCTACTGTATTTTCACAACTATCAAGCCTTGGTCTCTGCCATTTAATTGGAAGAAATTAAGTTGACCTTCGTCTCCAATAACTGAGCTGGCGGCTCCTTCCCCCAAAAGTAGCTAATAACTTTGAGGCCAGTGAGTGCACACATGGACATTCACTATTTACTCCTTCAATGAATATTCACTGTCTTCTACATAAAAGGCTGCAGGCTCAGCGTTATGGGAAAATGCACAGACGGACAGGCCACGGCCCCTGTCCCTACGGGCTGCAGGAGCTTCCCCTGGCCCTCCATTCTACTTTCACCGAGGGAAGGGGAGGAGTGCGCAGTCAAGCTGGAAAAGTAAGCTGGGGCAGACCAAGAAGGACCCTTGTCCAGCCCTAAGGAGCTGGGACACAGGGGGAAAGCATCTGGGAGGGCACGCACACCTAGGAGGTGGCTCCAGGAGGACTGACCCAAAAAGCACATGTGTTGCATGGAAGTCAATGGGGGAGACGAGGGAAAATGACTCATAGCCACGGATGACGTTTTTACAAACCTGAAGTGCCAATCTGCTTCATTCTTTTATCATAGACCACCTCATCGGGTAAGCTGCTACTCATCTTTCGCCGCCTATTACCTTTAAAAAACAACAACAACAAAACATTGGCTTTCCCTTAGGGTCCTTATTACCTACCCATCTTCAAACTAGAGTTCTTTTTAAAGAAATCATCATTGAGATAGAAACAAATTGAAAATGGATTCAAAGGTCGTTCCGATGATTAAGAGTTATGGAACACTGAACAGATCCTTAACGTTACCGTATTTGCACAGCAGAATTAAAATTCTAGTGGATGGAAGGTATAGACGAGTTTAACGTCCACTGACGAGCACTTACCACTTGTGCTGCTTTTCGAAATGTTCGGGTTCTGATCATGCTGAACCCAGTCACCTGTTAAATTACAATAAGCAGCAATTGGAAAAAATGGTTTTGAAACTGGAAGTAAAGCAATCGATTTATGAAAGCACCTGAAACCCCAGGGTCTCGGCAACCTCTCTCAAGTTCAAATATGAGTTTGGGGTTTTAACTTAGTATGTATGCAAATGCACTGGGCTTGAACTCTTGAGATAAATAACAAGTACTCCTTCCGACACGTCTTGCGGGACAAGTGTTTCCCAGGCTTCAGTCATCCGCACACCACTGTCGTGATATCTGCCATACCCATCTGCCAGGTGAAATGTCATTCGCTCCGTATTTCTTTAAATCTACAACTACCGTAAATAGAACAGTGGCATCATGTGCCATATGGAGACGGAAGCCATAAAAATAAACATCGTTCAATTTTAAGTGTATTTGTATGTACTCCACGTAAAAGAATCTCATATACGTATTATCATTCTGTACTTGAGGGGTTCTTTCTAGACACTTCACCTGTGATTCGACACCACCTGCCCCATGTGAAATTCAGCCCCTGCTCTAACCGATGCCTACGCGTCAGGCAGGCCTTCCGCAGGTTCCTTTAGTGAAGATGTCTAATAGTGATGGGCAATTTCAGTTCATTGTTAGCTTAGGCCGCCAAAATAATGGAGACCAGAACCATCTTACAATACAGAATATTATTAAGTAAGTTTAAAAAAAGAAGTCTTAAAAAGTGGCCTTTAAAATTGCCAAGAGGCTTAGTCTAGAAGAACATCTGTCATTCAGGCTGCTACACGTTAAATACCTTTATTCTTGTGGCATTTGCTGTGGTTAAAAAGTAACATCTTTCAGGTTCATTTATTTGAGCATATTAATGAATACCGAGCAAAAATACTACAATCCCCAATACACAGTCCCAACTAGGACTCTTCCCAGCTAAGTAACTGTAGTTTGGATAAAAGGGCCTGTTTCAAACTGGCTAACTTAAGGGTATAATATTGAGAACAGGAGTCACACCTATAGAAAAGCTTCCTGCTTAAACTAGCACAGAATTCCAAACTGATTAGACTGGGTTTCGTTTCTGGAGTATAAAGACATGAGAGCAAATATGGACTCTGTGCACCCACGGACTCTGGGGATTTGGACGGTGGGTGCCTGAGAAGGAGAGCCGGCACTTCTGCCCAGGAGCTGGGGCCTCTGTTTCTCTTAATCGAACGTTTTAATATTACAGTGATGGGACAGACAACTACTCTATTTGCTTTTCCACCCAGGCCACCTGCCCCGCCTCAACCCCCAAACAGAGTTTTAATTCAAGATACAAAACACTCACACTCTCTCAGTTTTGCTTTCCATACAATTTCCTCGGAATCCATTTCAACCAAAAGTAATTTAAACTCCACTGGTTGCTCCAAATACACTTCACTATAACTTTTCAATTTTAAAAGTGAACCATCCACAAATTCAATTTCCTTTAAAAAAACAAACAAACGTGATTTTCTGAAATTTAAAAGTTGCATTAATTAACAACATAAGATGTCAGATAAGGAATAATGGCAATGAGAAGGGTTAGTGCTTGAATGCTCACTGAAATTTTGACCTTGGAAATCCCACTCCTTAATCATACATCCTCTCACTCTCCTGCTTCTAATCCCTCCTTACTCTTACTCCAAAATGCTTTTCTATCTCATTGAAGCTTCTAGTCCCGTGGCCCTAGTTTTCTAAAGTGTAACTTTTCAGCCTTTCCTGATTTCAACGTTTCATCTTTCCCAAATGGCACCTGTGCTCACCCATCAGCCACCCTATCCTAGGTGCTTTTAAACTCCTCACCATCTTTTTCCTAGATCGTTCTCCAATCTGCAGTTGATTCCGCGTTTATAGAACTACGTGCAGTGTTTTGTCCACGTGTCCTCATTGAACACCGCCGTCCCCCAACAAATCCTCGTATCGCTATTTTACGGATAAAGAATCCCAGAGAAGCGTATGAACTTGCCCAGGTCCACACCTAGGAAGTGGCGGAACTGGAATTTGAATCCACACCTCGTGACTCCAGAGTGTGAGCTCTTAACCACTACACAGACTGCCTCCTGCCTTCCACCTCCTCTGCTGCTCTCCAGGCTGGCTAGCAAGGCTGGCGGGAGAAATACATCTTTTAAAAACTATCAGTGACCTGCCCTGGGCATCACCATCACAAACCAATGGTCTTAACCTGTCCCCCACCCTTTCCGTTCCAAGTCACTAGTATTATCTTCACAACCTTCTAAGGGTCAGTCACCAGGGCCTACAAAGCTGAGACAGCGCCCTCTCCTGACCCTACTCCTCCTAAATCCCTCCACGTTCAGCTTCTCCAGAACTATCCTGGGGCCTCCAGCCCAACTGCACATCCCCGCCCCCTCACTTAGACACCAGCGGCCCCTCTTCCGGGAGAGCTTCGGAAAGCTCATCTCTTCCGGGGAATCCCTCACCCTTCAAACCCAGAACAAACATCACCCATGTGAAAAGCATTCCTGGAGACCCACTGCACTTCGTACCCATCTCTATAGTAACACATTATGTTAAAATTATTTCTTTTCATGAATGGAGTATTTCTCTCACTTTGAGGGAAAAGACTGTGACTTATTTGTTTTTTAATTCTTAGCTCTTATCTCAAGCTGACTGGTAATAGGCACTTCTGATCAATGTCAGTTAAGCAAATCATTAACCGTCTAAAACTAATAAGAACACCTTATATTTACACAGTTTGATAACTTTCAGAATGCTTCCAAACCATTACTTGGTATGATCCTTACAGCAATCCTGGGAGATTATCCCCATTTTATTGGCCAGAAATGTGGTTAACAGAACGTAGACTATTTAAAGCCCTCCAGCTATCAACATCTTTTGTAAGAATGAACTCCTGGGACCCCCTCAGTGTCTTGCTGGGCACGTCCATCCATTCAACATGTATTATTCCCTCTCCTAGTGGTTCTTAAGCGTGGCAGCACATTATAGTCACCTTGGGAGCTTTAATAAGCCCAATGCCCAGGCCATTCCCAGACCAATTAAGTCAGCATCTCTGGAGGTGGGACCCAGGCCACGGAATGTTTTTAAAGCTCCTCAGGGAATTTCACTATGCAGCAAAGGCCAAGAATCACTGCTCTAAGCACACCCTTCTAATTTAATTCCACTTCCCAGACAAGGTTGCCGTTTGCTTCTCGTGATTGTTCTGATGTACCATCTGCCAGGGCCTGATCAGCTTAGAAAGGCTGAGAATCAGCCTCTCAGATCCCAGTGTGGGGACAGTGGCTTGAGAGGCCAAGGGCAGTCGGGGCCCTGGGCGAGCCCTCCACTGCCCAGGTGTGTGCAGATCGCCCACCTGCTTTGCACATTAGTTTCCTCAGCCATGTTGTTGTAAGGCTCAAATGGTTCAAAGGGTGTGGAGAGACGCTTTGAAACTGGAAAGGAAGGAAGGTTATAGAAGACTGTCTGACCAACCTGACTGCTTCTACAGGGCACGAGGCCCCTAATAATATAATAAAACAGTACAACATGGACCACTGCCATTAGCTCTCTTGGCTCACATTTTAATTTAATGGAATCAAAACATGTTTTCAACTTCTCATAAACTGTAAAACAGACAAACAAAAGGAGGTGTACAAAAGGAATTTCCATGCAGACATGCAGACTAGAGAAGCTGTGGCATATGCTCAGAGTACATAATGAAAATAAGTTTTAAAAATAAACTAAGTCATTTCCGAGAAACCAAGATCACTTACAAATGTCATTGTGTGTACAGTGAATAGTTCAAATCTAACAACAATTTGTCCTCATAACTATTTTTCAAATGCCTTCCAGTAAGAAAAGCCCAATATCCCTTGCTAACATTGTTTGAAGAATTTAATTTAAAAATGCAAGAACATTTAAAACCTTTTTAAAGGGAAAGAGATTGGATAGTCTATTTTTCCAATGACTGCAGACAAATCCTGAAATTCAACTGCATTTTTGGAATAAACAACAAGTTTAGCAAAACAACTGCCTTCTTAGAAACTGGGAAATAAAAAAGGAAAACAAAATGCATTATTTTGAATCTCTTCAAAACACCATATCTAAGAAATATACATCCTTGCTACTACTCCAAGGTGGTTTTTAAAATACCTACCTCGGGGGTGATTTCAGCTTCTGGATCACTGATCAGCCTGTACTTCTTCCCATTCTGCAACAACTTCTGGCAAACGGGAGGCTTGTCGATTTTCATGAATTTCTTAGAGGAGTGCTTTACAGACTTGGAAATATCCTGAAGGAGGAAATAGGTTTTGGTTTCGAAATCCATCAGCAACAACTGTCAGAGACCTAAGAGCCAGGCTGTGCATGTGCCAGCTGCATTATCTTCACTTCCTCCTACAGAACGACAGCGGGAGAGTAGCTTTCACAGTGCTCACAAGGGAAAAAAGCCACAGAGGCTGAGTCGCCTGTGATCTGCACTTCCGGCACCCAGATCGCCAAACATCTTCCTGCGAAAGCACTACAGCCAAAAGCAACACTTATACCCTGTGTGGCACCAAAAAATCTGCTTCTGAAGAATCTGAGAAAATTAAATTAGCACTAGCATTACACATCTGTATTACTAACTACATGCCCATCGTCTGAACAGAAAGCAACTCTTTTACTGTACATGGTTCCAGCCTACTCGGAGTTTGTTTCCATCCTTATTTTCACAACTATCCCTTTGACATGGCCCTAGAGGGGACACTGGCTTTACATGTAATGTAAATGCCCCCAAGAGGTTAATGTAACCTTTGGCCCAAGCTCCCTTGGTAAAGCAGCTGTACAGCTGAACATGAAATTTAGGCTTCCTGAGGCAGAGTTCAAGGAAATCTTTTCCTACGTGGGAAAAACATCAACCCAAGAAGAAAGGTGCAAAAATAAAACACCAGCCAGGAAGGACATCCTGCCTTATGCATGCCACACTCCCCATTGTTCTGGTGGCATCCTTCTCTACATTTGCTGATACAATCAGCTCCCTACCCCAGCTTCCCAGGAAGTGTGGAATAACGCTCTTTTAATTAATTGATTTTACTTTAAAAAAATATAAAGTTCATCAAATAATAGTACTTATTCCAAATCTAATGCTAATTATACATTTTTTTAACTTTTTATTTTATATTGGAGTATAGCCGATTAACAATGTTGTGATAGTTTCAGGTGCACAGCAAAGGGACTCAGCCATACATATACATGTATCCATTCTCCCTCAGACTCCCTCCCATCCAGGCTGCCACGTAACACTGAGCAGAGTGCCCTGTGCTATAGTAATTATACTTTAGATGTGATTATTTTTATACCGTTTTAAAGACTATTTTCCCAACGGAAAGTATTATCTTTAAGGAGACTACAGGAAGCATATTCGACTTGCTTAGGAGGAAACTAAGAACCTATTACTTAATCAAGTTTTTATACTTTAATACATATTGCTAATTTAAATCAGTATAATATTTTAAAGCATGGAAATATTACAACCTAAAACCACTGGGAGTAGGTAGTTTGATATAAATTCTATAACTCAAATTATAACTCATAAATTAGTACACTTTATTATAGCTCTAATGCTTATTTTTTTCCAATTCTGTTAAACCCTAATTTTGAATCTGAAAGTATAATTTTGAGTCACTGCTTTATCTGCTATATTTCAGTGCTCCATCCGCCTCTAAGTCGTTATAACTGTATTGACAGTGAGTCAGCCTACGAAAGGAGATTCAATTCTCTGTTATAGCTACAGTGCAGAAAATAGGCTAAACATCATGGCCTTATTCTGTGTTCTGGAAAACCGGTTCCATTATGAATATCCACACCCCTCCCCTCAGGCCATGCTACGCAATACTTGATGTCAACTTTTCTGTTAACCTCAAATATCAGACCAGTCTCCAGTGCTTCATGAACATTTGCTGCTACAAAACCCAGAATGTTGAACCCAAGGTCAATTTTTATCCAAAAAATTGCTCTGGAATGAGTTACCCTAAGAGATCCATCTTACTGACGGAGCTTTAGGCCAAGGAGAAACCTTCAGTCACCCTACACTTGACCCAAAGACCTGAAACGGCTCCCCAGTGTATCCAGAGCAGGTGCTTCTCCAACTCTAACGTCCCAATCACCTGGGAATGTGGACCAGTGCAGGCTCTGAGTCTGCAGGTCTGGGTGGGGCTGAGACTTTGCATTTTAACGAACTCCCTGCTAATGTCAGCCAGCCACTGCTGGTCTCCATATCCCCTGGTCCCCTGGTCCCCAGACCACATGTCGAGCAGCAAGGAGTAGAGAACAGATGGCCTAGGCTGCCCACCAGGCAACCCTCTCCAAGGCCAGGCCTGCCTGTCTGTGCCATCCCCACCTCTGGAGCGCTATTTTCCTATCTCTTATCTTCACGACACTGTTTACATGTATAAACACCTGTACTCCATGGATCTGAGGACCTGGCACGCACCTAGGCACTGACCTGATGACCTCTGTGGGCGAGCACCAAATCAGACCCGCTGTGGGTGACGCTTAAATCAACAGGGACGGGACACACCCAGATGTCATGTAAAGCCTGAACACAGAGTATTCAACACTTAGTATTCACTTTCATTGATTTACCTTGATGAAGGACTCATTATTGGTTGCTATGTACACTCGAAAAGACAAGGACGGGTTATGGTCGATGGCTTTGTACAGGATCACAGCCCCGTGGTGGAATACTGTTTCTTCGCTTTGAATAACGGGTCCCACAGGAGAAAGAGAGCTCACGTGCCATTTGACATGGGTTGCAGAATGGTCCACAGTATATTCTAACGAGGCCCCAGTACTTTTAACATGTAAGACTTTGAACGTCATGTTGGCATCGCAGTCTGTTAACACATGAAGGTGAATCAGTATTCCAGGTATTGTACGGGTTGCACACATACTCCCACACATGTGCACACGCACACACCAACTAAACTTTCAGCAAACGAGTACTTACGACCCAAGCAGAGGGAATGTGGAAAATGAATAGAGGTAAGGCAGGTTGGGTCACATTTAACATCAAACAAGGGTCCACCGACAACCCAGGGCTTCACAACCAGGTCCGCGTATTTGCTCCAGGACAGGACGCAATACTTGATGTCAACTTTTCTGTTAACCTCAAATATCAGACCAGTCTCCATGCACTGGTAAGTTCCCTCTGTGTCCACCTTCAGTCTGCATTGGATAGATAAGAACACCTGTTTGGTTAGGAGAAGACCTCTGAAAATTATTTTTTTCCAATTCATTTTTTGTTTTTAATTTCACTCAAAAGCACTAAGGGAACGCTATAACATTTTGAAGCAGCACCATTATCAAAGAAAACAATCCAAGTAATTACATAAACTGTGTAAAGTTAGTTATGCTTTTTGTGTTTCCCCTACTTGGGGTTATAATTATGTAGAAAGTTAAATTACTGAAGATATGTCTTCTGCATTCACAATTACTTACAAAAACTGTCCCCGGGAAAGGAGCCTGGGGGTCACTAGTTCATTGTGTTTCTGGAGGAAAAGCACATATATAACCTATAAGTAAATGCTGTTTTCTTAAATAAAGCAAATTAAAGAATCATCCCTTCATAATTAAAAGATACTTACATTTTCAGCATTACAGTGTTCACAGTGAGATTGGATTTCATTAAATTCTAAATGACAGAGAAAAAGTTTTGCTTATAGGAATGTGACCGGCATTTTCAGACAGTAATTATTTTAATAAATATATAAGATATGACCAGATTACAAAATTCAAAGGTACAGGTCCCTCAGCAATAATGCGACTGTTTTGGAAAACATCAGTTCACACCTGAATTAAAATGATCTGTGGGCAATTCTTTACCCTCCCATTCTTCAACTGTAAAAGATATGGTCACACATGTATTGGCGTAAGTCAGTCACAGCGTAAATCACTCAAACCCTCATCTCCAGCGTCACAACCAACAGGAGCTTTAAACATACATTCAACATCTCCGCGAGTGGATTCAGTGCCACATGAGGCATCATGCTTGTGAGTCCCGCTGTAGGTCTAAAGGCATGAAAACAAGCTTGAAAGCGACTCTTAAGTTTCCATGCACCCCGTTTTGGCACATTAAGTCTTTAGCTGATCTTCTGGCACAGAAGCAACAGCTCTCTCAGAATCCTCCTCTCACACCACATGCACAGGGAGAACGGGATGAATTAGAGAAAACGAGAGGGCAAGGGCACTGCCTTGCTCTTACCCTGATTAGACGCTTCCTCGGTGGAAGATTCTCTTAGCTCCCCATCTGTGGAGACAAGAAGGGACCGAGGCACAGGTGGTCATGAACGAGCTCTTCACTAGTTACTCCTCACCTAGGCCAGCGTCTCGGCTGGACAGCCGCGGCCCCCAGTGAAGAGCCCTTCACGGTGGCCAGGAGTCGGGAACTAAGCTGGAGTCATTATCCCCAAGGTAGGGCTTGACTGGCATCAGCCCTTCAGGCTAGTACAGAGTTCGAGATAAGCTTGGAAGTAAGAGAGGAGTTGACGTCTGATTTTAGGCATACTTAAACTGGAACTGTCTTGGAAGCGTCTCCGATTTAGCATGTAGACTCCTTCCATTGGCTCCCCACTACTTTCAGCTTCTATCAGCCTCCCCACGCTTACTGCCCTCCGGTCACTCCGTGCCACTCTCCACACCAAAGTACGCTCCTGCCTCAGGGCCTTTGCACTTACTGTCTCCTAGAACAAATATTCACGCTGCTCACTCCATTACATCCTTGCAGTCTCTGTTCAAATGTCGCCTTATCAGAGAGGCTTTCTTGATGCCCCCACCCCGACCAAAGCAGGGCCTGCCTGACACCTCTCTTCCCCCTTCATTTTCTTCAGGGCACTGCCTGCCACCTTGCACACTATACAGTTCAGTGTTTCTGCTTCCTGTCTCTCTCCCCACTAGAATGTAAGCCTCATGAGGACTGTAACCCCAGGGCCTAGTAAGTGCTCACATTCTGATTGACTAGAATTCCAGAATACAAAAATGTATTATGAAAGGGAACAGTGGTGAATTTTCCTATTATCTACACTGGCCACTAGTTGCATGAGCTTGGGCACTCTAGTTATGTACTAAATCTCTCTGTCCATTACTCTCCTCATCTGTTAAATGAGGATTAACATAATACCACCCCCAGAAAGATAGAAAATAAAATTACAGGTAGGTATTACACCTGGCACTCGGCAAGCACTCAGTGAGCGCTAGCTAACTGTTATTAACTATTATTTTGCTAGGGCAATGGGTGGAACTCATTAAAAAATTAAAGAATTCTAAAGTAGACAATAACTCTTCACTTGGGGTAAGACCTAATATGTTGAATGCTTGGTTTTATAGTTTAAAGATCTGAACAAGCTTTGGAAGGGTGAGCCCACGGGTAAGACAGGCATCTTCACCACATGTGGAAGGTCCTAGGCCACCACCAACGCCCAGAAGGTGTGGACTCTCCCCAGGATGCTTCTCCAGCCCTGGCCACACAAGCTGCTTGCTATCAGGGCATTCATTATACAGGAACCAGGAGTTGCAAGACAGAACCAGCTTTAAGAAACAGCATTAAGATGAAATAGAAACTAGAGACTAAAAGTATTCAGAATTCTGGACTCAGAATACTATAGATCCAAAGGTTCTTAAATACTGACCTAAGTCCTGCACCACAAAATTCTTCAATCATATTTCCACAGCCACTATCCTAAAAAGCATCATAAAATTCTAAATTATTTAGCGGCTATCATCTATACCCGGGATCCCCGGGTATAGGAACCAGGCCTCACAGCAGGAGGTGAGTGGCGGGCGAGCGAGTGAAGCTTCCTCTGGGGCTCCCCATCACCGTCCCCATCACTTGCATTACCGCCTGAGCCATATCCACACCCCCCTGACCCGGGTCCATGGAAAAACCGTCTTCCATGAAACTGGTCCCTGGTGCCAAAAAGGTTGGGGACTGCTGATCTACACTGCATTTCATCCACATCCCATGTTTTTGTTTCTACCTATCTGCCTTGGGAGCAGAGAAAAGAAAAGAGGTTAGAGAATCCTAACCACCCAGCAAACTGAGTCTTCCACCAGGTCCTCCCAGCCAAAGCAGAGAAATTGATGCAATTCTCTCCAACACATAAACCACAGCTTCTCTTTAATCCACACGACACAAGTGACCTCAGAGCTCATGCCTATGAGTGGAAGGCATATCCGATCGTGAGGATGATGGGTGGGCCTGCATCACCAGCCAGCCCACAGAAAAGTAAGCATCCCAGGGCAGCCTGCCAGGTCCTTCCACCTGACCTGAGAATGGAGGTGAATGGGGTGGGGGGGGTCTCTTTGATTTCTCCCCCCAGGGTGGAGGATAAAAGGTCTTTTAACAAAGAGAATAAACTTGGGGGAGGGCAGGACCCGGTGGATAGCCTCGGGGCTCCAGAGACAAGCATCTTCAGCCCACCCACTTTCAGTGCCAGAGACATCCAGGAGTCTAATTTGGCCAAGGGCCAGGTCCAGCAGCTCCCTGACCCACACAGGCCCTGTCTGACTGCACTGACCGTGCCCTCCCACCCAAACATCAGCCTATCTCGAGCCTCTCTGACTCAAATGTCTTCCACCTGGTTGCCACCCTGGTGAGAACCCGGTCCAGGCCTGGCTTCCAGGACCCTGAGGGCCCTGCCTCTGGACTCTGTGTCCCTGTGGCCATTTACTCAATTATTAACCAGGGACAACAAAGACTGGATCCCAATACACAGCTTTCTGACTTCATTTCTACCCTAATCCAATCTACTGGAGGCTAGACTTCTGACTGCATTTTGCAGGATGAAATAGTCCTTATAATGTATAAAGGGGATTGGAAGTAGGAGGGCTGGTACACATTCTTTCTTTATGGGTATCAGAATGTGACAGCCACTCCACGAGTGTGATACAGAAATAATTACAGGTTCTTATCAATACATAACGTGATTGCAAGGAGCTTACAATTACCTTCATGGGTTCTCCACTGGGAAACCGCAGAGAGAATTAGATTAAAGACAGAAGGACTTCTGAGTGAAGAGACTTCATTAATTTAAAAATATTACAAAGGAGCCCTCTGACTGCCATGTTATAGTATTTGTGTTCATAAGCAGATTATATTCTAAGAACTGGGGGGAAAAAAATCCTGCAGTAAAATAAAATCAGTTAGAATATAAGCTTAGTCATGCAACATTTTTTTCCTAAGTCTTTCACAAAACTTTAGATCAAAACCAAATTTTATATTTAGAATCTACGTCTTTACAGTGGTTTCATACCCAAGTTGTTCACAAACAGCCAGAAGAGCAAGTCAGAAACTTTAAACCACAAATGTACAACATTTTCAGCAGCAAACAGTTTACTCTGTGATAAACTGTGGGCGGCGACCACCTCGGAAGGAAGCCAAGGCCACTGCGGCGACAATGCAGATTTCAGCCAGTCCCTCAATCTCTTCTCCTTTGGGAACCGTGAGGGCAGAACCACACATGCAGAGTCTTGGCATCACTGCAGACCAGGAACACATCCTTTGTATTCCAAGTCTACTGAGCTCAAATTTTCAAAATGCTTATTCGTTTCCCAATGTTGAACCCAATTTTACACAGGAAAAGATCACGAACAAGCAATTTGCAACTTAAAAATCTCAAAGCCTATCCGTCTTTCTTCCTTTCAACAACAAGAAAGAAAGTCAGAGGAAGGAAGGATATACTCACTTGTTTTTTCTGGTTTTGGCGTCTCATTATCTACAAAAAAAAAAAAAGGTCTAAATCAGATTCATACAACAACTAAGAAAAAACACAGGCTAACGGGAGAATAGGTAAAATGTTTGCCTCTCACCAATAGCAACCATTTCCTGTCTTTCTTTTTCAGCTCATCCTGTTTTGCCACTTTGCTTGCCAACTAGCAATTATTTACCATGTGAGCACTTTTTCAGTACTTCACAAAAAAGACACTAGTAATTATTATGTCCTCAAGCAATGTAAGTGATCTGGGCATTACTTTAAAATAAAAATAAAGGTGTCTATGTTTAACTAGAATTCTGTAATTAAAGAAACACATACACAGATAACTCACCAGATTCACTTTCAGAACTGCTCTCAGAACTGCTGTCCTCACCTTAAAAAAAGCATATGCCAGGAGAAGCACACAATGAATAAAAGTAGGAACTATTTTTTTTTAATTATACATATAATAAAACAGATCCAAACTCAACTAATTTCTTCTTTTCATCCATTCTCACTAAGTCCCAAACTAGCGTGGTTTACAGAAAAGAAGGCTTATCTTTCTTTGGAGCTGGATAAAACACACTTTAATGGCTTAAATATGAGCTCAAATCACACTCTGGCTGCAATAATCACTTTATTTGGGTGTCACCCAAGTCCCACCCAGCCTGACCTGCTCTCGCTGCTCCTGTCTTGGACCCACACTCGTACGTCTAGAAGGCTCCATGCAAAAAGTTCAAGGACACAACAGTGCAGAATACTGTAGAGTAAATGCCATTTCCCTGAAGCATAGGACAAACAGTCTACAGTATTCAACTACTTCTGGAAAGAGCGATCCCCAAGAATGCTCCCTCCTCTTTCTCACGCCCAACTCAGCGCCTCCATCCACGGCAGTCAGGCTTCTGTTCCCACAACTAGTTTGGAATCCTTTCCCTGATGTCCCCAAAGGCCCACTAAGCCCCAGACCCATGACTGCCACGGGTAGACGAGACCCCTACCTCCCGTCCTGCCCGCACAGCCCTCCCGTCTGTCCTGGTTCTCCGCCTGCCTCTCCGTGTGTCCTCCATTTGCCTTCTGCTCCGCTCCACACTCCACCCACACTCCCCGCTTCCAGCCTTCTTTCCACCTCAAGAGCCCCAAGAGCGCTGGCCACCTACTCCCAAATCTGGATCTGACCTCCACCTCCAGGCGCACCCTGGGCCTCCCCTGGCTGCCCAGATGAGCGCCCAGGCAGAATCTGCTCAGCCAAGTGCACCCCCTCCACTCCCTCCCCTCGACTGCCGTCCTGCTTCGCCCCCCACGCAGGCTCAGGATCCCCTGAGCAAATACACGGAAAGCTATTCATGTTATTCTCAAATCTTCCCTCCCTACACACAACCACTGACAACCAAAGCCAAGGACGGACAATAGTTCCATGGAGAAATGGAAAGATTTGAGAATAAAGATGAGGACGATAATACAGCAGCTAAGAGCAGCTTTTTGGAGTGTTCACTATGTGCCAGGCGCTGTGCATATACTTACTCATTTACGTGTATTCACTCATTTACATGTATTTACTCACTTTGCATATGTATATATATTTACATATATTTACGTAAGAGCTTTACGTATATTTACACATTAACTCTCACTTCCAAATGAGGTAAGCTGAGGTCAGTTAACTGACTTATGCAACACCACGGAGCACCAGGGCATTACCCCTTATCCCCCGCCCAGGAAGCCTGGAGCTAAGATTTCAACTTGAGCAGTCTGGCCTGAACTTGCCCTCTTAACCGTGTTGTTACACTTGCAAACATGCTTCTTGTTACTTCAGCAGTTCAACACCCAGGAGCTAGAGACTGATTGGATGGGGCGGGGTGGGGGGAGTAGGAGGCAGACTCCTGCATGAGAGGATGCCTGAGGGGAGGGCGAGGTGTTGAAACAGGTGCTGGGAAATCAAAGTGATAGGACATGGCCTTGGTCTTCCAGGGCTGAAAGAACAGAGCAGTGGTTCTCAACCTTGGCTGCATGCTGATATCACCTAGGGAGCTTTCTAAACACACCCATGCCTGGGACTCTGGGATGGGGCTCGAACAGCAGTATTTTTTTTAAAGGTCCCCAGATAACTGCAGTGTGCAGCCAGGGTTGAGAACCACTGGCCTAGAATCAACCCATTTTAATCACTTCCTCGTTCCCCAAGCTGTACCCCAGGATGATTACCACTCCTTCCTCCAAGCCCTTACAGATGCCATCCCATTGCCTGGAAATCCCTTCCCCGGACCCCACTTCCAGAGCTCCTAGGTATCCACTAAGAGCCAGCGCAGTGTCACTTCTGCTCACAGTCTCCCTCTGCCCCACCAAGGTAGGTGAGCCCTGCCTCTTTCCTGATCCATCCTGTCACATTTACCCCGTTGCCAAGCAGTGCCTGCTTGCTTAGCTGTTGGTCTGTGAGCTCTGGAGGACTGAGGCTGTGTCTCACCACCTTGATTCCCCAGCACGCATCCCTACACAGATGCGCAATGAATGAATGAATGTGTGAATGAACGAATGCTTTGCCCAGCTTTAAAGAAGCAAGCAGCCCCTACCATGGTCCCTCCTTATTCTGTCGGTTCCCTCTGGCAGTCTGGGACCTCTGCAGGGCTGTAATTCTGCCTGGACCAGTCCCAGGTGAGGCCCACCTTCTGCCCCAGGTCCCTGGGAGAGGGAGTCTGGGGCCAGCCCTTCAGCTCACCTTCCCTCTGGTTCTGGACCTCGGACTCCTGATTCTGTTTCTGCCTCCCTGCCCTGTGAGCCTGCCCAAGCCCCCAGGACCATTTTTCTGCCTCACGGCACAGATTTGAGAACTAAATAAGATGTCTGCGAAGAGGGACCAGCCCAGGGCCTCGCACACAGTAGGCACTTAATAAGTGTTACTAATAGGTCACATTCACTCCTAAACTCCAGTGACAGGCCAGTCCAAGCCTGCTACTGCAAGCACTAAACCCTTCCCATATTTGTGCAGGTGAAAGCTCCCTGTTCAGGGAAGCTGGTGCACAAACAACGCTCAGCTCTGAGCTTCTCTTCCGCCAGCTTCTCATCCTGATGGGTGCCACCTTCGCCACGCCCGGCTGCCCTTCAGAACGCCAGCCTAGATGCGGACAAAATCCATACTCCTTCCTTTGATCCACTGCATTCAACTAAAAAAACCGCTAAGCTTTTAAAAATAAATTTTACTTTAAAAAAAAATAAAAGGAGGGAAAGGTGAGAAAGGGAACAGAGGGAATGTGACAGCAGGCAAGCTGAAAGAGCAGGTCCCAGGCCTTATCTGGTCCAGAGGCCGGTGCATTTTCTCCCCTCTGAGGGTTGGACACTTCGGGGCAGACAGCAGGGGGATGCAGGCCACAGCCCCTTCCACATACTCTCGGCCTAGAGAGAAACAGCGGCTGCCCGCTTGCTCTCCACTCCCGAGGCCAAGTCAGGGGTCACTCCCGTCTCCCCTCTGGGGCTCGCTGCCCTGCCCTGTACCCCGTATCAGCTTTGCTCTCAGTTTACAGAAATCACCTTCTGCTTCTTGACAAGGCCAGCCTCCCTTCATCCAGCTGAGAAGGCTCCACGCCACTCTGGCCTGAGGTGTCTGTCCCTTCACTCACCTGACCATCTGTGTTACCCACTGGCTGGACTATACTCTGCGGGTACACACTTTCAACTCTCATCTTTTGATTCGGACACTATCACCAGCAGCGGACTTTCTCCTCCTTTCTCAGACAGCTGGGGGAGAGCTGTCCTTGCACAATCCCATTTTAATCTCCATTTTGGTTATATCTTACAAATCCATAGTTCTCCTCTTTTATTTAACGTTAAAACCAAAGGGTACTTCACGTAACTTTAGGTACGGTTCCCCTTTTGTCACTAGGAACATGGAAACCTCATAAAAATAGCCGACGTAATCATCAAATCCGTACAACGTTACCTTGAGGAAAAAGAGAAAATATACTTAATTTTCCAGATATAACAATAAAAACTCTACCATCTGGCAACAAGATTGCCAGTTGGCTCTGTTCTCAGAAATGACAAGGGTAAGGAAACAAATCAGAGGGACAACTTTTGCTACTTGTATGTCCTGAAGTATATTCTATTCCACATAAACCTAATCACAGGAATAGATCAAGTGTGCAAAAACCACAGTCCCAGAAAACTGTTCGGGAAGCAGGACCCTGGGCACGGACGTGACTGAGCTTAAGTTTTTCAAGAAAACATGTGGATTTTTTCTGGACAACAAGCTTTGGATATTTTTCTTCTGATATAAGCTTTTTTTTTTCTATAACGACCTTATTGAGATCGAATTTGCATACTATACAATTCACTCAAAGTGTACAATTCAATGGCTTTTCGCATATTCACAGAGTTGTACATCTATCATGACAATCAATTTTACATTTTCATCACCCAAAAAAAACCCCTGTACCTTTTAACTATCCAACCTCCCCATTCCTCCCAGACCTAGACAACCAATACTCTATTTTCTGCCTGAATAGATTTGCCTCTTCTGGACATTTCATATAAATGGAATTACATAATACACAGGCTTTTGTACCTGGCTTTTCTCACTGAGCACGTTTCCAAGGTCCAACCATGTTATAGTATGTATCAGCACTTTATTCTTTTTTATGGCTGAATAATATTCCATTATGTGGTGTTGTGTATTGAATTGTGTTCCCCCCCACCCCAAAAGAAAATTCATGTTTGAAGTCCTTAGACTATGACCTTATTTGGAGATAGTCTTTATAGAGGTATTTACCTCAGGTAAAATGAGATCATTAGGGTAGGCCCTAATCCAGGATGACTGGTGTCCTTACAAAAAAGGGAAATTCAGACACAGAGACGCGTCATAGGAAGAACATCGTATGATCATGATGATGGCTATCTACAAACCAACAAGAGAGATCTGGAACAGATCTTCCCTCCAAGTCCTCAGAAGGAACCAACCCTGCCAACATCTTGATCTCAAGACTTCTAGGGCTTCCCTGGTGGCGCAGTGGTTGAGAGTCCACCTGCCGATGCAGGGGACACGGGCCCGTGAGCCATGGCCGCTGAGCCTGCGCGTCCGGAGCCTGTGCTCCGCAGCGGGAGAGGCCACAACAGTGAGAGGGCCGCGTACCACAAAAAAAAAAAAAAAAAAAAAAAAGACTTCTAGCCCCCAGAACTGTGAGACAATACATTTCTGTTGGTTAAGCCCCCCAGTCTGTGGCATTTCGTTACAGCAGTCCTAACAAAGTAATACAGACGGGTATACCACATTTTGTTTATGCATTTAAAACCTGATGGACGTTTGGGTTGCTTCCAACTTTTGACTATCATGAATGATGCCGTTGTGAACATTCATGCACAAGTTTCTCTTGGGTATACACAGAGGAGAGAAATTGCTGGATCAAATGGTAATTTGTTTAGCTATTTGAGAATGACCTGTTTTCCCAGATGGCTGTGACAATTTACATTCCCATCAGCGGTATATGAGGGTTTTAATTTCTCCACATCCTTGACAACACTTGCTACTATCTTTTTCATTATAGCCATCCTTGTGGGTGTGAAGTGGTATCTTGCTGTGGTTTTCATTTGTATCTTCCTGAAATGATATTGAGCATCTTTTATGTCTTATTGGCCATTTGTACATCTTCTCCGGAGAATAGATTTTTTAATCCAAAGGGCCTATGTAATCTAGCCCCCGCCTGCCTCTGCAGACACACTATGGCCCTGCCACCTTTCCCCTCTCTCTCTGATTCCAGTCATCTGACCTTCTTCAGCCTCTGCAAACAAGCACTGTGCACTTTCCCACATCAGGGCCTTTACACCTGCAAGTCTTTTGAACTAAGACAACTCTTTTCCCCACCTTTGCCCCGTTACCTCAATTCATCCTTCAGAGTTCAAGTCGACCATCACCTCCTCAGGGAAGCCTCCCAGGACTACCCTAGCCAAGTATCCACCACCTGGCTGGGCTCACAGAGGACCCTCTATTAGGTTAGTGGAGCCAATCTAGGAAATGGCCTGACTGCCCCATCAGATAAATTCTCAGTTTCACTAAGTACCTCTTTATCACCAAACTTTAAAGTCACTGATTTCACTAGGCTAGGTAATCACGGAAGTTTAAAATTCATTCAACTCTTTCAAGTAGAAAGATGAAAGTCCCTACCTTTCATTCAGATTGTCTGAAGTAAAACAGAAAAATAAATGGTAATTTATCTTGCTATGAATTGGTTATTTTGTAAAAATTTCATTTGGGCATTTACCAATATTAATCACATCCCTTACCTGATTTAGAGTCCTTTGAAGTATCTAGGTTGGGACTGGGGCAATCTAAATTTTTAGAAAGAAACAAAGTTTAATAGTATAAATACAAGGATAAAATAGAAGATACGTCCATTTTTATAAAAGCTGCTAAACCAAAAATAACAGAAGCACCCAATTCCGTAAACTGAATCACCTCTTCAGAGCCAAAGCAGCCTTGCCTGTCAAATGAATGCCCAGTTACCAATGGTAAACAATGCCATATTCTCAAAGGAAAAAAGATTTAGCTCAAGAAACCATAAGCCTTCTCCAATAGAGGGCAAACAGAAAGCCAACAAACTTTATCATTACATTTGGTTGGATCCCTGGCAATCTCTCAATTTCGTGCCACAGGGCATTGTTTCTTTGTTTGATTAACTCAGCAGCTCCCTAAAAACACCCCTGGCGATTAAGTAACTTGACACCAGAAAGGAAAAAAAAGCACCTGGTTTTAGATTTTGTAACTGAAGGGCAGACAGTGGTGTTACTATACCAAAGAATCAGTGTCCTTCCCCAGTTAACAGTCAATTCAGGCAAACAACTGGCAACAATTTAGTAAAATGACACAAATAGGTTAGAGATGAGGATGTAAAGTTGGCCAGATAAGTTGTGAACAGACTAGGGAGGACCTGGAATGCAGTCAGGAAGAACTGGCCTCGGGGGATGGCTCTCCTACAGGGAATGACATGGAGACGCGGAATAACATGGAGACGCAGAATTACATGACAGCTTCAAGCTGGAATGGGCCATGGTGTTCCCCAAGATGTTGGTGGACACTGGGGGGTACTGACGCTCAGGATGTGTCATTAGACTCCAGAGAGCCTGACACAGAGGCCACTGCAGAGATCCAGATATGAAGCGATGAGAGCCTAAGCCAGTGTGGACGCATGGGAATGGAGGTATTATAGTATAGGAGAAGAAGGGGTAACTGCTGCAGAAGTTACCAACAATGCTAAACAGAGCAAGAGCATTTCTGTGTAGGGAAGGATTGCCCCTCAGCTACCATGTCCCTAGTCTGTATTTACGCCATGCTCAATTAGCCTGCTCATGGAACAGACAACTCTTCCATTTCGTTTGTCTGGAACATTCACCCACGCCAGGCTGGTGAACAACAGGGGCTTAATTACCAGTTGACTAATTCCCCTGGGTGTGGGCAGAGACTACTGTCCCTTCAATTTAATGAGCATTGATTTAGTGTCCACCGTGTGATGGGCACTCTGCAGCATTAGGAGAAAATCCATGTCCCAGCAAACAGCCTGTGCGAGGGCAAGCAGTAGCCACGCACAGACAAATGAAGAAATCAGGACAGCACAAAACGAAGGAAGGCCCGTATTCTGCTGGTCCAAGAGAGAAACTGAGACCACTCACTGCAGGTGCGGAATTCAGCACAAGTCCTTGAATTTGGTAGCGCTGAAACAAGCCTGGAAGGTTGAGTGTGCAGGAAGGCAGAGGCATCTCAAGCAGACAGAAACAGGCAAAAGCAAAGAGAGGGACGGGTGAGGTTGAGGTCAGCACCAGGAAGCAGAAAAGCTGGCCAGATCCAACCCTACACTTGACAGATTCACGACAGCCCCATACACTACACATTGCAGGCAAATGTTGCAGAAACTGTTATTAGATTTTAATCAGAATACTTTTATCAGGCAGGTTATTATTCTGTACTGGAAAAATGAAACACAGGAGGGATATGGAACTTGCAAAAGTAAGACAGTGGTCCAGCGATGAGCTGAGGAGTTTCTAAGCCACTCTGCAGGCAAGTGACACAGGTCAACAACTAAAGTGGCCTCGGAAACACCCTCCAGGACTCGGAGCCATGCAGCACACGATAAAGAGAAGGAGCCAAAGCAAGAAACACATCCCCACACGCTGGTTACAGCCTTTAATAACAAGCAGCACAGGCCCAAGAGAGGACTCGACCCTCAGCAAGCCCCAAACCTAGACCAAGACCTTCCTTTAACAAAGGAGTATTGGGCTTCCCTGGTGGCGCAGTGGTTAAGAATCCGCCTGCCAACGCAGGGGACACGGGTTCGAGCCCGGATCCGGGAAGATCCCACATGCCACGGAGCAACTAAGCCCGTGCGCCACAACTACTGAGCCTGCGCTCTAGAGCCTGCGAGCCACAACTACTGAAGCGCACACGCCTAGAGCCTGAGCTCCGCAGCAAGAGAAGCCACTGCAATGAGAAGCCTGTGCACCGCAACGAAGAGTAGCCCCCACTCGCGCAACTAGACAAAGCCGCACGCAGCAAAAAAGACCCAACGCAGCCAGAAATAAATAATAAATTTTTTTTAATAAATAAATAAGTGTTTATTTGACCCACTTTCAGGGATAGAATTGTGTGTTGTCATTTTCATTGAGTATCTAAAATTGACGACAACACTCAAGTATTAAAGAAAATATCTAGTCATTGTGTATGGAGCATTTATAGAATTCAATTGATAATACTTCTCTAATCTTACTTTATTGAATTTAAAATAAGGTTAAAAAGAACATTAGAGCCAGAGTTTTAAAGGAGAGAGATGTAAGAGCACTTATTTTCTATTCTTAAGTTATAAAAACTACAAAGGCCCAAGTTCTTTACACTTCTTTTTTCTTTTGGAATATCTGTTGAAAAACAATCTTAAAGAAAATTCTGAAAAACTGTCATTATCGCATCATCCTAACCTGTTGATTATTTTAACACATTTCTATAAGTTGGTGAATGCATGAATGTAAACTGCAGCCAACAGATAAAATTAATTAAAAAATCATTTTCTAAAAACGCAAATTTCCACAGTATAGGTTAAGTTTTCGATAACTCAACATTGACATGAGTTCCATACCTTTTTCTTCTGAAGAGGCACTGTGATCATCACTAGAACAAGAAAAGAAAACCAGTTTTATAAACGGATACTAATTTTATACAAAATAATTATGAGTCTTCAAAATGATCATACTATGTTTCTGCAGGAATGTTGCAGATGAAAGAACTCTCTCCCTCCTCAAGGCTCTTCCTGCCCCTCTCACTCCCCACCTACCATTACGGCCTGACTCCAAACCACAGGATATAGACGGGGCTTATGGAGCGTGCCCTTGAAGCCCAGCTTGTCCGCTCACACCCCGGCACCCCGGCACAGGGTCCCTGCACGGCATCCCCGTGCCCGCCACGCCCCTTGCTCTGCCGTTTCCAGCGATCCATCCTCCTTGCCCCGCCCAGCCCGCGCTGGCCCCCAGCCCCTCCTTCTGGTTCCCAGAGCTGCTCCCTGAGTCGCCCTCCCTTGCCCAGGTCTTCTTACCTGCTTCTCTGGCCTCCTCCCTCAGTCACAGCACGCCTGAGAATTAAGGGCTCGGACAGCTCCCATTCAATTAACCGGTCCATCCCCCGCCTGACCTGACGTTCCGTCCTCACCACGGCCTGGACTCCCTCTGCCCTGCTAGTGCCGGTCTCACGCGAGAACTCACGGTCTCCGCTTCCCACTCCCCACCCTCTCCCGGAATCAAAGCCACCTGCCTTCTGCTCTCCCACGTTACCGAAACCACCCGAGCTACAGCCACCGAGGACTCCTGTCCGACAGACCCAGTGGGCCCTCTCCGTCCTTAGTGACTGCTCTCTCTTTAGCTGAAGCACGTGACAGGCTCCCCCCTCCCCCCTCCCGTGCCTCAGTGGCCTCTCCCCTCTCCATGTGCTCCATCTCCTGGCTCCAGGCCCCAGCCTCCTGGGGATTAGATCGCCGTGTCCCAGGATCACATCAGTGCACCCTCCTCACACTGCCTCCTGCTCGCCTTCACGCCAAGGTTTCAGATCCTAAATCTTTGCCCCCTTCCAGGCCCCTTCCCAGAGTCCCAGGTGCCTAGGGCCCAAGGGTCAATTCAGCACTTTCAATGGACTACAGTCAGCACTTAACTAATCACTGTCTTCCCCTCTCCAGGAAAACCCGCTCCTCCTGACCTCACCAGGTCACCTAACTGGAACCTCCGGGTCATCACTAGCTCCTTTTTCTCGGCAAGCAGCACAATCCGTGTCCTCCTAACCTCCTCCGCCTCCTCCAACACATCTCTCAAATCTGTCCCCTCCTCAATGCAAACTGTTTCCGCCTCCATTCAAGCTCTCTCCCCACCCAGCTGGTTGATTATATTCTCTCACAATTACTGGCTCAATCTCTTGGTTCGTCCCTCGTGTGACCGTCAGCATGACCTAATCATGTCTTTGCCTAGACTCTTCTGTGGCTTCTCACCACTTCCTGGCCAAAGCCTGAGCTACTGGCATGGCACACAAGGACCCCCACCCTGCTGCCTCATCTCCCACCCTGCGTGCTCCCTCAGAGGGAAAGCTCTTCAGTGTCCCAAGCATACCCTGCATAACACACACACGCACACACACACGCACACACACACACACACACACACACACACACGCACGCACACCACTCTCTCTGCACCCTCCCCCCAAAAGGGTCACCGCCTGTGGCCTTGCAGGTCAGGTACCCCAACTATGTGTGCTCCATGGACATGTACTACAATGTTGGGGTATCCCCTCGGGTTGTGTGTGCATGTACGTGACAGTCCTGCCCTCCCCCTTGACGCCCAAACTGTTCCTCATCCCTTAAGGACAGCATTTCTCACGGTGTACACTGAGGACATTAGAACTCTAAAGGGTGCCTTCTAAAAACCATTTTTTCGGGGCCCACCGAATCAGAATCTTTGATGAATAAATGAAAAAGCAGGCAGAAAACAACAATGATGCTATCTGCACTTATGGGGATGTAAAATCTTTCTGCATTTTCTCACTGAATCATCCCAATAAGCCTATGAAGGCCATTTTACAAATGCAGGGACTGAGGCTCAGAGAGGTTCATTAACTTCCTTGAGGTCACACAGCTAACAAACAGAAAAGAAGCACTTGACACTAGGTAGGCCATTATGACTTCAAAGCCCCATAGGTGCCTGGTACCATGTCTCCCTCCACTCCCCACCACTTCACCCCAAACCCCAATCCTGGCAGTGAAAGTAGACTGAGGAAGAAAACAGCAAAAGCAGCAGACCAACTGCTTGCCCTTTCCTTTCTCTTCTTCAGTCAAGTTAGTCAGGAGCCTCCAGATTTTGAAAACCTCCTTGAATCAAGATTTTTTCTGGTGAACATTCCCAAGTATTTGGTATTTTCTAAGAAAAACATGTATTTTCATTTTGAGACCTAAGTCCTCTTATTTTTTAATCCTAAACTCCAGCTCAAAAGGTCAGAGAGTGGTGGTAAACCTGAAATTAGGAAATGCTTCAAGACACTAAGAAAGGCTAAAATATGGTTCCCAATGAAATGCATAGAAGAAAAAGCTAACCACTGCATCTTCTTTCTCTAGACTCATACCTCTTATAATGCAGTCATTGTGCCTTTTAATTTAAAAATAATTATGAGAACTTGTATTGAATAAGAACTAGCCGTTCTTATTGTACAAAATATGTCTGCTTAAAACCCACTCTGTGTCCCCAATGACAAATTGCGTTTTTCTCTTAATTGTCCCTTTCATATTCCCCTTTCTACAGCTGTTTATCTTTATTTCCAGATGTGTGTACATGTGTCTAGATACCAGAACTTCCACTAAAAACCAGAAAACCTTTATGGAAAACCTTTATTTCCTCCATGTAGTGAGGCTGCAGGGTAGAGGGCCAGCTCTCTGTACTAAAACACCCGACAGTTATGGGGGAGGAGACTTAGCCCCGAGGTGGAGGAGCCCGCCCGCAGGGCAGCTCCAGGAGTCACAGCCGGGTGGAGGGAGCAACCCCAGGGGACCCACAGGGGCCCAGCCACTTTACAAAGCAGTGGAATTTGCTACCCTAAAATATGTCTCTTTGGTATATTAATTATTTTAAGTTGGTTATTCTCTAGGAAACAGCAGGCAAAGGGAAAAAACATTGAAAACCAAGCAGGAGTTACCCTCTGTAAGAAACATTTACATTTGTAAGGGAAATCGCTGTCTGCCTGGGTGTCCAAATCTGCATCTTATCAGTGGAGAAGGCAGTGAGTTAAATGTGCATCACAAACCTTACCTGTGTTTACGGTGCTCTTCCTGGTGACCTCCCAGAACTCACTCTTCTCACCCTTAACGTCCTCTTTCGTCTTTAGCTGAGGACGGTATTTAAGGTGAGGGCTTTGGCCTTTTTCAAGTTTTCCTCGGTATCTCCCGTGTGTCCCTGTTATTATATTTTTGTGTGACTTTCTCCTGTTAATCTGTGTCATGTCACAGTTTAAATCCTTACACCAGAAGAACCCTTCTCCCTAACACACTACATGGATGCTAGCTAGTTCCCCACATCCTCTTCCTTTCTGCTTTTTCCATGTGGTTTTTTAAAAGGAAAACCACGGCAACCACGGAGATAGAGTACCCATTCCAAATGTTCCCAGTATAATGTAGGGGCTGAAGATCAGCAGGGAAGGGACTTGGACATTTACTTAATATCACTTAAAATTCCTTACATTTTGATCGGGACTCCACCACGATGACTAGGTATAATTTCAATGCCGCCCCATGCCTATCAGCTCCCAGGCCCCGTATCATACAGGCCCCTTTCCCTCAGCGGGAGGAGAAAAACCCTGCATCTCAGCATAGTAAAATCCAGCCTGAGGGAGCCTTTCTCCCACCTCCACTCCCAGCCTGACAGGTGGATAGTAGATGCCAGAAGGATTTCACTCAAATCTGGCTTGATAAGTAATAATTCTCCAGTTAAAGATCTTTAGCAATTCTTAGAGTGAAAATTAAAATGTAATCTAATACCGAATTATTTTCTTTAACTAATATTTTAAAAATATTTCCTGTGTGCCTGAACCCAAGCCCAGGACCCCAAGCCCATCGATGGGCTCGCTGCAACAACCTTTTTAGTGCTTGATACTGAACTAGTGTCATCTCCGTTTCACAGATGAGGAAATAAGGCTCAGAGACCTTAGTTAGTAGGTATAATTAAACCCATAATGAGCCCCAAATCCTCCTCTTAACTTTTCACCAGAATTAAACCAACTAGTGTTTTACTTCTTTTAGCCCCTATCAACCTTCTGGGAAATAGGCCAGAAGAAGTTAAATGGGTTAAGGAAAGTGGAAAAGAGTTGATGTTAGTCACAAACTAGAGTTAATCTGCATAATCATGAAATAGCTATACTTTCCAGAGAATAATCTCAATGAAAGTAATATTCTCTACAATACAGATCTCTTTTCATCAACTGAAATTAACTCACAGGTGCTGTGCTAAGCGAAGGGGATATAAAAGTAACACGTGACACGTGAACCTTGTCCCCAAGGGGCACACTAATGGAAGAGAAGACAGATCAGGAAATAAATAAATGTATATGATGTGGGAAGAGCAAAATAAAAGCAAATATAAGCTATAGTCTTAGCCCAGAGCAGGCTATGATGAACTGGGAAGGACAGAGCTCTTATGCTAAGAACACGGGCGTGTAACTAAGGCCACTTAAACCATGATGTTAAGGCCAGCCTGCATTTTCAAAGAATGCTATGCCTCAGGTAGGATCTTCTCACTGTTAGACTCAGAAAAAAACTGAAGCGGAAAGGTGCCTACAAGATCTTCCAGCTTGATGCATTATTTTACAGAGGGGGAGGTAGACTCCAGGAGAGGTGAAGTTAATGAACACCCAAGATCACACAGCAAATTATAAGCAGAGACAATCTCACAACTTGTCTCATGCCTCTTGGTTTGCCCATCAATTCATCCATTTAACAAACATGGATGGATTATGTGCCAGGCATAAGTGAACAAAGCAACTGGGTCTGTGCCTTCAAGAACACATCAGCCTGATGGGGAAGACTGTCTTCTTGTATCTGAGACAGGAAGTGCTTCAAGAGCACTTGTCTAAGATTGAAAAACTGGAGAGGGCTTCCTGGGGAAGTGACATTTAAACAGCCACAAAGGACAAGCAAGAATGGACAAGAGAATGTTGCACAGCTTCTGTCTGAGCCAGGAAGGAATTAATCAAGGTCCGGGAACAGGAGGAAAGCAAGTGTGTTCAGGGGGAGAGAGGTAGGAGACGAGGAAAGACAGGGAGGTGGAGAAACTCTAACTGTAACCAAACTGATGGCAACCCCAGATGCTGAGTGGCGACCATTCAGTCCACTGAGCAGTCTTCGTATTTCCCCCTTGGGAAGATTTGAAGCTTGAGAGCAAAGGAGGAAGTCAACAATGCAGGGTCTGCTGTCATCAGCATCTTTCATGGAGAATGTCTGATCCTGTGAGACCCCCTGACATTCTACAGGCTCAGACACTGCCTGTGTTGAGTCTAAGAGGCCCAAGCATTTCCCCAAAGAAAATCTCAGTCCCCCAGACCACAAAAGCCAGACCACCCTGAAAAGAAGTTGTAGTACCAGATGACAAAAACCCCTCAAGAGGCTAGGTAACTTTAAAACATACTCCAAGGAAACTGCCTTCACTCAGAATCAAGCTCTGGAAGCCAACGACACAGCCTCTTCCACACTGGCCAGGACAGAGGGGCTTCCTGAGTACCAAGCCCTGTGGGACCAGGCCCTGGGGGAGGGTCAGGGTCGAGCCGCCAGCTGTCAGTGCCCCCAGGGGACACTTCCCAAGCCAGGCTGGTTTCCCATTATCACCCAATTTCTTTTATTCTAAGCATCCCAAAGACCACCAATTGCAATCAGCTCGCCCGCCCATGATGGAAGCCATCCCATAGCTTTTTTCTTGTGTTCAGGGTTCTGAATGAGAGCACAGGCTTCAATGTTTCAGAAAACACTTAGTACCAGCAAAGATAAAAACTCCACAGGCCTGGCTCTCCAGGCTGGCTCCTTCATCTACCCTCTCCCTTCCTTTTTTCAGTTACACCAGCAGGCAAAAATAATAGTGAAATGGGTAGGTCTTTGGGCATCCAAGGGGTAAAGGACAAAACGTGGAAACTACCGCGTTCATCTAGAGGAGAATGGATGAATAAAATATGATATCATCATATAATGGAAAACTGTAAGCCATGAGAATGAAAAACTGCTTACACACAACCGAGAGAATTAATCTCACAAACATAATGTCGCAAAAGAAGCCAGACACAAAAGGGTATATACTGTATGATTCTATTTTTATAAGGTTTACGAACTAGCAAAACCAATCTCTGGTCCCTCTGGGGCGGAGGGACAGGAAAGTAAGAGGAAAACAAGGGGGGCTTTTAGGGTGTTATATTCTATTTCTTGACCTGGGTGGTGGTTACACAGATGTGTTCACTTTGTGGTAATTCATCAAGCTGTGCCCTTAAGATGCTGTGTTTTCTGTATGACTGTATACACATACACACAAAGGAAGGGTTTTCAGCATCTTGGGAAAGGAAAAGTATTATATAGGACTTTAGCTTTACTGGCCACGTTTGTGAATGGAGAATGACCCTAGGTGGAAGGAAGAGGTGACCGCATTGGGGATATAGCTCAAACGGCTGCTGTGGGGTGGCAGGAATTAGGAGGAACAGTTTCGGGGTTTACTCCTTTCTTTCTCCTTGCAACTGCCAATGAAATCTCTGCATAATGTACTCCAAAGGGAAGTGGGGCCAAGAGGGAAAAGGGCTGGAACTAAGCTGGCTTAAGGGAGACGGGAGGCAGCTGGAACACTTCAGGCAGTGAGGGGACAAGGAGGGACGGAGGAAGAGGAAGAAAAAGGAAGAGAAAGAAATCCTAAGTGCCCAGGGTGGGCAAGAAGGACAGCTCACCTGACTGGGGACGGATGGGGTGGGGTGACTCCCATGACTCAGCCCCGTAGAAGGGATCCCTTCTCTACTCCCCTCCCTGAGCCCAGGTCTGATGTACACCTAGATGAATGGTTTTATTGCACTGCTTTGCTGTGCTTTGTTTATAAGCCGTTTATAACCTCTGGGAACTGAAGGAACAAGGAGTGTGTATGAGTGTCTGTTTGTGCGTGCGTGTGTGCAGCCAAGGATTCCACATCCCCAGCATCTAACACACTGTTTGGCATATAGTTCGCACTATTAAAAAAAAAAAAATGTTCATTGGACAAATAAATGACAGAAAGAATGTGGTAATTAGATATAAAACAGAGACTTCCTTCATATTGAAAAATCAGTAATAACAGCTTAAATGGCCAAAAATGTGGGAATGGCTAAGTATCAGAGGCGCATACTGTGCAGCTACTACAAATTACAACTAACTGTAGCAAACATCTGTAGGGTGCTTTACAGTTTACTGAGAATTGCACCTCCCCCTTGTTTGACACACAATTATATGGACTTTGTTACCACACTGAAGTGTTTAAACAACACATTAGCAACAATCTCCCTGAAAAGGCCAGAAAGATCACAGGTGGTGGACTAACAAGTTTTCAGGGAAAGTGGTGGGGAGGGCCCACATTTCAGAGTAATACTAGGAAGGCTGGTAGAGGTTTCCTTAGCTCTGTGTAAGTAACTGTGCTAATTTCACACACTGTATTTCAATTCACTTCCTCTTTTTTTTTTGAGGAACAAAACTTTACTTTTAGCCATCATTTGATTCAAAGTTCTCTTTAACAATCATTTACAAGTCTTGCTGTTAACTGACCACCTCTAAAGAAGTGTTTTTGATATTCCAAGCGGACACAGTTTATGTCCTAGTGTAGTTTTATTCATGCTAATTTCAAGAAATTCAACAGCAAAACCCATCCACAACAGACTTTTCTAAGACTGTCTTCCTGATTGCAACAGTGTTTTAAAGAATAGGTGAGGAAAACACACACACACACACACACACACACACACACACACACACACACACAAAACAAAACCAAAAAATCCCTCCCTCCTTCCTGAGAGAAGCTGGGCCTAATGTTCCAGGACTGATCCACAAAAAACTGAAGTCGTGAACACTTTAAACCTCCACATTCTCTTCTTCCTCTAGCTGATCCTGTAGAAACTCTTTTTGTGTCAGGGACTGTCCCATAAGTAAATTCTCTGCAGAGTCTCAATCTTTGCCGAGCGTTTGTGCACTGTTTTGGGTTGGACTTCCTGCAAGTATTTACTGCAATGAGAGGATTACCTAAAGGATATATTTCACAAACAAGCCATCATGTGTCTTCTGCTGAAACACTACATCCAAACACTACAACTAAAAGCCTGCTTTTGCAGATGACAGTGAGTCCTGGAGAACTCGACCACAACATCCCAAACCAGCTCTTAATAGACATTTCCACGTAAAAAGCGGCGGCTTTTAAAGGGCTGTGGGACGCTGATAACACACAGAGGCATTGGCTGCCTTTACAGTAATAGCAGAAATCCTTCAAGCAATGTTGATCTCGCGCCTACTGTGCTCAAGACATTGTTAGGGCCCCATGGGGGCGTTGAGGGGATGATGGGCACGGGGGTGTCCCACGCACGGGCAAAAAGGGATTAAGGAAATAATCCTGCTCTCAACTCAACTTGAAAGCCGGGTGGCCAAAACACCGATGGTGTTCAGTAAAACCTCCCCAGTCCTCCTCCAGGTGCAGAGGGCGCAGGAACTCCAGAGAGCTGAAGCTCAAGGGCTGGGGACACACGAGGACAGCAGAACCGGGCCTCGGGGGCGGGGAGTCGCCACGGAGGCGGGAAGGGAGCCGGTCCACACACGCTGAGAGCAAAGGGGATGCCGCAGGGAGACTTGCCCTCCTCCTCACTCGCCCGCCGCCAGGTGTACGTGAACAAATCGGGCCCACCTGCCGCTGCCGCCGCCGCCGCCGCCCCCGCCTGGGGACGGGTATCGGGCGTGGGGAAGCCGCGGCGACAGGGGGCAGCAGCGCTGCCCGTAGCCCCGCCTCCGGGCCGGGAGCCCTGGGCCTCCGAGCTGCGCGCCACCGCCTTCCGCGCGAGCACCTGCGCGCGACCCCGCCGCCGCCCGCCCGACCCAGGTGCGACCGCCCGGGCCCCCCGCCGGGGGTAGGGGGTCGGAATCCGGGAAGCATTGCGCGTCGCCTCCCCCATGCTCCGTGCCCGCGCGGGGCAGGCGCCGCCGCCGAAGGGCGCTTTGTTTGTGCGGCCCGAACGGGGATGCCGGGGCGGGAGTGGAGCCCTCGCCCCACCCGGGAAAGGGCAAAAGCAGAGCCTTCGGTGAAGGGTGCTAAAGACCGCAAAGCCCCTTCTCCACGCGGCGATGTTGGGTCCAGCCGCACCCCACCCCCGCTCTCCCTTTCTCCTTCCGAACCACCCCCCCCCAGCCCCGCGGCTGCGCTCACCTGCTCTCCGCGACCCCCGCGCCTCGGCTCATCGTCGCTCGGCGACTGGGGGGCGGGGGGGACGACACGCGCGCCCGGGGCTCGACGCTCGAGTGACGCCGGGGCGCCTGCAGGAGGGGTTCGCGTGCCGACCGCTGCCCTGCGCACCCGGAGGCGGCCGACGCTGCCGGGGGAGTGAAGAGGGCGAGCGAGAGCCACAGGGGGAGGGGACTGGGCGGGAGGGGGCGTCGGGCGCGCTGCTGCAGCCGCAGCCGGAGGCCGCCCGGGCTCCCTAACGGAAACGCACGCTCGCCGGCGGCCCTGCGCGTGCACGCCGGCGTGCACACTCTCACACGTGTGCACACTCTCACACGTGCGCACACCGGCCGCTCGGTAGCTGCTTACCGCCATGCCCGAACTAGGTTTGGTGACACTAAGCCGAGGCTTCTGTGAAAGAGAAGGGGCAGCGCCATTCTGGAGGGGACGGAGAGCTCATGTCATTCTGATTGGGATTGGATACTCCTGTGTCTGAGGGGTTTTCACGAGACAGCCCGCCTCCTACAAGGAATTCCCAGATTCTCTTCTTAGGATCTGTAAGCCCCCTGAAATTCTCTTTCAGATTTTGTACCTAAATACAAGTGTCTGGGATGAGGGACCACAGCTTCCTAAGATAAAACAGCTGTGTGACCCCAACCCCACCCCAGACTGTAAGGATGGATGGACTAAACCAATGGCTCCCAAACTTTGCTGCACATTGAATCACCCAGGGAGTTTTTCAAATCGCGACGCTCTGAGTAGTATCCCAGATCAATTACGTTAGTGCAGTGGGATCCAGTCATCCGTATTTTTCAAAGATCTAGGTGATTGCAATATTCAGGAAAGTGTGGGAACCACTGCTTAGACTGTCGGTGATCCTCACTGTACACTGCTTTCTTTTACCCCGTTTTTCAGCGTGATTGTTTGCTTGTCTGTCTTTTCCATGAGGTGGTGGGTGTCACACAGCATCTAGCCCAGGTCTGACTCCCTGTAAGTGCTCAGAATGCCTTTACTGCAGGAAGGAAGCAAGGCAGAGTCAGGGATAGGCCCTCTACCTTGTAGACCCCTCTTTGCTCTTTCTGAAATTCTCCACAGGCTGACATACCCTTGACCTCATGGAAATAGCTTCATTGTAAGGCCTGAAGCTGGGGAAGAAAATGGGTCATTGCAGCTTGAAGGGATATCTGTCTTTTAGATTCTTCCAAATGTCTCCACCCCAGAACACCCCTTACCTGCCTCACTGTGACTCAAAGGTCCAGCGCTGGCAGTGTGGGTGTGTGCAATAAAGTCAACCCCGATGGATGGAACACCTGTGAGTCCAGCACTATGATAAGATATTTTATACTCTGGGAAAAAGCTGGCCTGGTGCTATCACTGGGCCTTGGTGTTCTTCTCTTAAACATAAACATGGA
Organism: Stenella coeruleoalba; assembly: GCF_951394435.1. Classification (NCBI taxonomy): domain Eukaryota; kingdom Metazoa; phylum Chordata; class Mammalia; order Artiodactyla; family Delphinidae; genus Stenella; species Stenella coeruleoalba. Next base: position 40,543,075 of record NC_137150.1, read on the forward strand.
CAATTTCTCAGAACATCAACCTGAGACAAGGCCCCTCTGTGACCACGACGGATGAAGACAAGAACAAGACTCCTTAATCATGTCTAAACACAGACAAAATATGAACATTGTCCAAGCCACAGTGGACGCACAGCTATCCTGGCCAGTTAGAGTGACTGCTGCTTCTTTGCCAGTTAACAACCTTAGCCTCTCTCTGGTCTGCCCTTCTATGGATAAGATTTATAAGGATACACACTCACAGAATGACCCCTGCTTTCCTAAGCCCACCCCCAATTAGCTAACCAAAACCCAAATCCTTTAATAATATTTCCTAATACCCTCTCACTGACACACCTCCAGGATGGTGTGCATTTCCCTCACTGCAATGAGTAATAAATTCAACTATGTAAACTATAGGTATATTCCTAGGGGTATTTGGCAAGGGAGCATTAAAAATAACTTAGTCGACACAAGAGCAGCACAAGGTAAATATTACACCCTCTTCACGTATAAGCTAACCAGGATTTGTACAAATCCTATGACTCAAACTCACACAAGGCTGCCTGGCGGTCAATGGAGAGCCAGGGTTCATGTTCACCTGGGTTTGTGGGGAGCCAGGCTTGTGTGTTTCTTCCTCACAGGAACTGTGGCTTCCACATGAGCCTGAATTCCAGTCTTTTGCAGTTCAGTCTTTTTCTAGCCATGGGAACTTGAGGAAGTCATTTAACTTTCTTGACTGCAGCTTCCTTGCAAAAGAAAAAAAATAAATAAAAGTGGGTCTAGGAACTGGTATTTTTTTATCGAGATAGACAACATTTTATTAGTCACAGGTGAACAATATGATTCGGTACGTGTATATATGTGAAATGATCACCATAATAAGTCTAGTTAACATCCATCACCACACATAACTATAAAAGTTTTTTTTTTCTTTTTTTTTTTCTTTTTTTAAGGTACTTGGGCCTCTCACTGTAGTGGCCTCTCGCGTTGCGGAGCACAGGCTCCGGACACGCAGGCTCAGCGGCCATGGCTCACGGGCCCAGCCGCTCCGCGGCATGTGGGATCTTCCTGGACCAGGGCACGAACCCGTGTCCCCGGCATCGGCAGGCAGACTCTCAACCACTGCGCCACCAGGGAAGCCCTAAAAGTTTTTTTCTTGTGCCAAGAACTTTTAAGATATAATGTCTTAGCAACTCTCAAATATACAGTACAGTATTATTAACTCTAAGGATATATATACCATTGGTATATTTTTCGTAAGTTCCCCAGGTAGCCTGACACAGCACCTGTTGGCAGACCCTGGTTTGGGAAGTTACCTTGCAGCGGCCAGATCTGAGTTACCCTTTTCCAAATGCCATTGTCTCACTTGACTCTTGCCTCACTCTTCTCTCCTTCCGGAAATTCTCCTTTGGCTTCCAGGGGGCCCCTGTGATATGACAAGCAAATGAACTAAAGCCTGAAAAACCATGTGAGTGGACTTGGAATAGCATCCTGCAGCCTCACCTGAGTCCTAGGACGCCTGCAGCCCTTGTGGACAGCTTGCCTGCAATCTCATCACAGACCTTGAACCACAACCGCTCAGCTAAGCTACTTACATATCCCTGACCCACACAAACTATGAAATAATAAATATTTGTTGTTTTAAGCTGTTATATTTGGGGGTAATTTGTTATGCAGCCAAATAATAACTCATACAAAAGGAAATAAGATCCTAGAGTTAGTGCGGTGGAATCACATCATTTGCGCTTTTAGGTAAATTCAACCATACTCACTCTGCAAAAGAGGGAGAGAGAACAAGTTACAGTGTTAACGATTCTGCCTGCTACTCCAGTGAAATAAGGGGATGTGATGAAAGAGGTAGATCTGGTTTCATTAGTCAGTCTCTGACCCAGTCCTGGGCATCTCTCATGGAGAAGAAAGTCTTAATGCACATTTTTAAATATCCATGTTTTGTACAAAGTGGGAAGAATAAGTTAATTCACTGACTTGGGATCTATATATAACATAGTCAAAATGACCCTTGAAATCCTTAACTCATCAGGACCTGAGCCCAGGACATCCCCAAACCAAGAATAGTACTGACTTTAGACCAGTGTAAGAGGGAGCCCAACCCTGGAACCCTGGCTTCAGAAGACCCTTCCATGGCCCTCCTCCAATCACACCTCCCACGGGCTAAGGAGTCCCCAAGGGATGTGCCCTTCCAGAGCCTGTGCTCTGCCTCCCACTTCTAGACCAATCTCAGGGGGGGATGAGAGACCCCCACATCCCTGTCCAAATGGCCCTGAGCTCACTTCCAGGGCCAGCATAGGCCTTTCCCCAGGTCCAGCTTTCTAAGGGTGGGGCATAGCACTAAAGAGCCCATGCCAGGGCACAGGGAGACCAGGTGCAGCTGTTTAAAGGGATGTGGATAGATTGTGTGTGCAAGCCGAGTGGCCTACACACGTGCACAGAGCCCCTCGCCACACAGACAGACCAGCAGCGGAAAACCAAGAGGGAAGCCCACGGACCCCAAGCTGGCTCTCCAAATGCTGCCTCGTGCTGGTGTATGACTCTGAGAAGTCTCACTTGACCTGTCCTTTCTGTCAAATGAATCAAATGAATATTTGACGGGAATATTTGTCAAGGCAGGAAGACAAAATATATTTCATTAAACAGTGCATTCACTCAATTTATAACTTTTACATGTTTAGACATATTACATATGGATGTCCATTTGTACTCTAGCCCAGGGTCCCACAAATGATTGGGATGCCCTGGCCCAGAGCTAACTTCTTCATCTTTATTTTGTTTCACTTTTTAGTTTTCGACTCTTTTTGCCTGAGAGAGTGGAGTCCAAGGCATTATTTGAGTGGGAGAGGAGAGCAATGGGATAAGGTGATTATTTTTCCATCTCCTTTTCCTTTTATTTAAATGTATTGGTGTATGATTTTGCCCAGCACATTTGGTTAAATGCACAAAGATGGTGTGTCTTCTTTCTCGGAGGCCCAAATGGGGCTTGTTCTTGGGGATCTCTCTAGGTAAGGTCAATGTCTAGATTTGTGTGTGTGGTTGTTATTGCTTAATCCTCTGCTGGGATAATTACTCATCTCAGTTGAGAGTGTCTCTTCCAGACCATTTTCCCTGCATCTTCATATATATTATAAAAAACATTGTGTGTGTATGTTTGCTTCAAAAATTGTATGATATATGCACTATTTTTCAATTTGTTTGTTCTTATGCTACAATATATCTCAAAGGTCTGTGCATCTTAGTAACACATTTTGCTATTTATTTATTATTAACACTATTATTTATTTATTAGCACTATTCTGTTAAAAATACTTTATCTGATTTTGATATTAAATGTACTCTATGAAATTTGTATGTGTCATGCACGTTTTTAGATTAAAAATGTAGGTTTATTTATTTTAATTTTTGGAGAAGGGGTGTTAGTGGAGAGAGATTTGAAGAGAGGATTTCCTGAAGACATCTAGGAGAATTCCTTAAATACTGCAATACCAGGGTGAGAATTGCTTATGTAAGCTGTGATTCAGAGAAGACCAGCCATTTTCTGACTTAATTATGGCAAAAAACTACTCAGTTTTCTCTCCATGTCTGTTTTCTCTGTGTCCTAGACTCTTGTTTTCTGTTTCCGTCTTGGAAAGGCAGGTGCAGACAAGAAACCAACAGTAAGATGTTCTTTGGGTGCTGACATTAGCCAGGGGAAATCTTTATTTATGTGTTCAAGCAACTCTTGGTTTTCTTCCTAAAGGCCATTTGATATATTCTCTTGAGTTCTGAGCTACCTTGGAGCTTGCATTGTTTGTTTTCTAGAACAAGGGCATCCAACTTTTTTGTTTAAGGTACTTTACATGGCATCCTAGGGCTTGCTATGCATCTGCTTCTCCAACTGACAAAACGTGCCATCCTCCAGGCTCCACAGGGAAAGAGGGTGTTGCCCACTGTTCTGCTGTCAGTCAGAGCTCACCACAGTGCATGTTCATTACAGCAAAAACACATCACCACTGACAACAGGGAACTTTGCCCAGAACTGACAGACTCCCAGCACTGAAGCTAAATCATTTATCTAGAAGAATCTAGAAGAATCTTTTATCTAATTGTAATGGCCTGAATCTTCCCCCCCCTTCCCGGCCCCCAAATTTATATGTTGAAGCCCTAACCCCCCAATGTGATGGCATTAGGAAGTGAGGCCTTTAGGAGGTAATTAGGTTTAGACGAGGTCATGAAGGTGAGCCCTCCAAAATGAGATTCATATCCTTATAAGAAGAGAAAAAGACACCAGAGCTCTTTCTCCACCATATGAGGAAATAGCAAGAAGGCAGCCTAGTTGTGAGCCAGGAGACAGACCCTCACCAAAGACCAAATCTGCTGGCCTCCAGAACTGTGGGAAAGAAATGTCTGCTTAAGCCACCCAGGCTATGGTATTTTGTTATGGCAGCTCCAGATGACTTAGACACTAGTCTTTAGGCTTCTATGGCTGACACCTGTTACCATAATTTTAGGGAGGGCCACTCTGCTTCTGCCTTTATCTAGCTGAACTTTCTCTTTGTCTCAGTTACTTAAAGAGACAGGGAGTGTATGAGGAAGAGATTCCAAGAAAGTGAATTTAGTCAGGAAGTTGGCATTCCTCCTACACTCATCATGCTCCCACTGTAATCGTGCCTCTGAAGATGTAACTACCTCAAAGAATCATTTCCACATCTAGTTTTACAGTACATCACTGTGTCTTCAATTAACTCTAGGGCTGTTACAGAACAATAAAATGTCACAACACAACATTTTTTTTAACTTTTTGGGTTTTTTTTTTTTTGGCTGCATTGGGTCGTCGTTGCTGCGGGTGGGCTTTCTCTAGTTGCGGCGAGCGGGGTCTACTCTTCGTTGCGGTGAGCGGGGTCTACTCTTCACTGCAGTGCACGGGCTTCTCCTTGCGGTGGCTTCTCTTGTTGCCGAGCACAAGCTCTAGGCGCAGAGGCTTCAGTAGTTGCAGCACGTGGGCTCAGTAGTTGTGGCGCACGGGCTTAATTGCTCCACAGCCTGGGGGATCTTCCCGGACCAGGGCTCGAACCCGTGTCCCCTGCATTGGCAGGCGGATTCTTAACCACTGCGCCACCAGGGAAGTCCCTCAACACAATTTTGATTCACCTTAATTTTGAAAGTTAAACATCATCCAGGCTTTTTTCTAGAAGACAATAGAATAATTGTCATCCTAGAAAAATTGCACGTTTTCCTTTTCATGTGTTTCAGTACTGTTTTATGAATAAACCCTGTTCCCCCCATTTTTGATGACAGACTCTGTAATATTAGTCAGGGTATTAGTTAAACTGAGAACAAATTTAGAAAAGGCTTGCTGCACAAAGTGGGGTCCACAGACCAGCAGCGGGGGCATCACCTGGAAGCTTGTTAGAAACGCAGAATCTCAGGCCCACCCAGACCTGCTGAGTCCCACTCTACCTTTTAACACAATCTCCTGGTGATTTGTAGCCACCTTACAGTTTGGAGAGCACTGATTTTAAAGATACTGGGTAGTTCACAGACGCTTCTTCAGGAGGACCAGATTTGGGATGTTAACATCTGGAACAAAATCCAAGTCACTCCTCAGAGGAGCTCAGTGAGGACAGCAGCCTGGGGGCCCAGGTCACAGCCCAACCCCCGGCTTAGGTGAGGCCAGGAAAAGGAACAGAAAGGAGGCATGTGCCTCTGAGGTGGAGGGATTCTTCAAAACAAAGGCAAGGGGGTTCAGCTGCTGGGTGGCCAAAAAGAATGACAGACCTCCTCTCCCTATGTATTTCTTTTTGAAGGAATGGTGGAGTCTAGCTCCGCCATTACCTGCCCAGACAACTTTAGCAAGTGCAAGGACATTTCATAGCCTGATTTCTTCATCTCTAATATTACTTTAAAGTGATAGTTTCTATTGACACAGAACTTTACAGTTTGCAAAGCATTCCCATGCATATATTTTCATTTGAACCAACAGGACAACTCCGTATGACAGATAAAGTAGCGTTACCTCCATTTCACATATTGGAAAAGAGAGGCACAGAGCGACCTGAGAGTGCTAAGACCCCAGATCTTCAAGCCCTCGTACTGTGACGCTGGAACCACAGCCACATGGGTTCATGTGTGTGAAAGTAAATTGAAAACTGTAATGTGTTATTCCAATAAAAGGTGTTCCTTAGCACTCTAGTAACATTCCACAAATACACGTCTAACTGGATCGACTCATCCACCAAGATGCTGGTCCCAGGATCAGCTTGTGTTGTGTTTCTCTCCTTGTGTTGTGGTAAAACTATTACCAGGAAAAGCTACTAATTAATATTAGTGATGATGTGCGTATGAATGAGCAATAAAGGAAACCCTAGCAACCCAGATGGAAGGAAATGATCACACTAAAGTTGTTTCATTGTTTAGAGTCTTCTGCAGAAAGTAACTGAGAAAATCTTAAATGTTTCTTTTGAACTACTTTAAAGAACTAAAATGACCATTTCAATTATTTGTTATTTATCCTCATACTTTCCACATTCTTCTACAAGTTCCTATGACCAATTCTAGGAGGTTCAAAGGCAGCTAAAGGACCAGGATAATGATAAGACCAGAATTCAATCTTCTGTTCTTAAAATCAATGTTTATTTTGGGTTTTTCAAATGAGTCTGTTTTTTTTTCTCTAGAAAGACACAATAGTTTCCTTTCATCTGTCTCTTAACGGTAGGTCACACCCTACAGTTCTTTTATCATCTGTTGTGAATTTCACTAACTCTAGTTATTTCTTTGTCATTGATGTTACATTTAAGTGAAAGGATTTTCAGCAGGGCTTTAAATTGGGTGAGGTCTCAAGGTCAAATGTCTTTGGCAAAGCCTGCCCTAGGAAATAGCTTTTCAGTTAAAGCAGTAGAGAAAGGAATATTAGGGTTTCTTTTTTATTGTTATAATCCCTGCTCTGCAAATAGATGATGAAAAATACACATTAACACCATCCTATCTAAACTGAAATGTCTTTATTCACATTCATTTCCTTGCCTTTTTTGTGGGGAGAGGGCTCCTTTCCTATTTTGAATATGTATGTATTCATAAAAACTACCATTTGTGGTGTGCCTACTATATGCTAAAGATTATACCAAGCATTTAAAATATATTATCTTGGAAATTCCCTGGCGGTTCAGTGATTAGGACTCCATGCTTTCACTGCCGAGGGCACGGGTTCAATCCCTGGTTGGGGACCTAATATCCCACAAGCCGCGTGGCACGGCAAAAAAATAAATAAATAAATAAAAGATATCATCTTAAATCCCCTTTGGTGCTATCAACAATATTATCAACACTCTGCAGTTGATTATACAGTGGAATAATTACAATAATAGTAATCACTAATTTTCACTGCTCTTTACAATATAATTGGCAATAGCGCTGAGCTCTTTCATGTGTATTGTCTTGCTTAGTCCTCACATCTGCCTGATGAGGTAGCTACTATTATCATTCCCATTTTACAGATAAGGAGACTGAGGGACAGAGAGATTAAGAAACTTGCCCATGGTCACTCAGTTAATAAGTTTTGGAGTGGACATCCCTCCCAATGCGGGTTTATTGCCAACGCCTTTTTGTTTCCAGGAGCAGGTTACTGCTGAGTTCTGCTAATTTCTTCATAAACACAGTTGCCTTTGAAAGGCCTTTGAAGGCCTTGCTCAGCATAGACTCTAGCATTAGACAGATCTGGCTTCAAATCCCAGTGAATTTAGTCTGGCCATAACCATCAGGGCAGTTTCTCCCAATTCTGTCACCAAGTCTACTTTCCAGCCAGTGGAGAAGGAAGAAAGAACAAAAGTCCACATCCCTTCCTTCTACAAGCAAGCACGAATTCTGCCCGCTTCCCACGGGTCTGGGCTTCATCTCATGGCTAGATCCGAGGCAGGCTGGGGAATACAGACATTATACTGGCAGCCATGTGCTCATCTAGAATTTATAGATTTTACTAAGAAAGAAAGAAGGGTAGAATGAATATTAGGACAACCAGGAGTCTTTTCCTCCTCAAGCTTCACCACTCTGTGACCTGGGACAAGTTAACTTATCCTCTCTGAGCCTCAGTTTTGTCTTTTGTAAAATGAGGATAGTAGTATCATAAGCACATTGTTAGGATTTAGCTAGTCTGTGTAAGGTAACTAGCTCAGTGCCTGGCACAAAGCAAGTATTCAATAAATGTTAACTACTGATAATATTGAGAAGGATTGTATAACTGAAGCACCAGATTGAAGCTACAACGATGTATGATGACTCTCAAACTTGAACTCTACTGTCAGCATCCCACAAGGATTGTTTGCTGGGTATTGTGTCATTGCTGAGTTTTCTCCTATCTGTATTTCAAGGAATTCTGGAGGTAAATGCAGTATTAAAAATGAGATATTTTCAGATTCTCAGACAACTGGGGTTTAGTTTCCCCAGCTAGAAATGGTGATCCCACTAGAGTGTATGTGTGTCACCCTATATTATCTAGATATATTTAGATACAATATCTAGATATTAACCTAGAGCAGTGACACTCAGCCCTAATTCTGCAGAATTTCTGGTGGTCTCCAATTATTTCTAAGGGTACAACAAATTCTTCAAAATAAACTTAACTAAAATAATTTTTATGCACACAATATACACAATATTCTGACATTATTTTATGCAACATTTATTGAGCTCTGACCATGTACCAAGCACCCTGATAGGCACTGGAGATACAAGTGAAGGTAGACATGGGCTCTGCCTTCCTGAAGTGAACAGTCTCTCAGTCTCTCACATAATTGCACAAGTCAATGTTAAAATTGCAGCTCTGGTTATGAATGGGAGGTACCTGGTGCTCTGAAAATGTACAATAGGGGGAAATGGCTATACAGAGAGATGGGGAAGGTTTTGCAGAGGAAAGTCATGCCCTTTTGCCATCTGAAGCATGAGGAGGAGTTGAAGAGCTTAGAGGACATGTTCTGATGCTCTGGAGTCAATCAGGTTGTGGGGTCTGAAGAATATAACACTTCTTTCAGAAAAAGAATATACATGTAGCCTACTTTTGCAAATTTTACAAAAACACATGACCATGGAAGACATTAAGTGCCCTGTGCAGTTAAGGAGCTCTAAGGCTTAAGCTTCATCAGCTGCATGTAACCGCCTTGGGATGGGATAGACTCACTTCATAGACTGAAATGGGCCCAGTAGGCCTTTGAGTTGGGGATTTAAGAGGCAGTCTTATTACCCTTTCCCTGCTACTTTCCACTCTGTGAACTTGTGCAAGTAACTCTCCAGTCTGGTTATCCTTGATTGTCATACTGGGATTTAAAAAGCTTTTAATAAAACAGTATGTGTAAGCACTCGGACAGAGGTGTGATCACTGGTAGTATTGTTATTAAAGCCTTTGAAAGACCTCGTTGTCCTTCTGTGAAATGCAGGTTTACTCCAAGGTGGGAGGCTGTCTCTGAATGGTGGTTCAAGGACAACCCCCCCTACCCCATTCACAGTATGAGGTGGCTGTCCTGAAGCCAGAGATGGGCTCTCACCAACCAAAGCCTCAGGCATGTGGTGAAGGCCAACACTGATGGCTTTTGAATGAGCAAGGGAAGTTTCTAGGCCCTGACAGGGGAGACAGTACTCCAGTTCCCTCTTAGAGTTAGAGGCCAGTGAGAACTCTGTAGTAACCTCAGTTTTTAGATTTTTTTTTTTTATACATTTATTTATTTATTTTTGGCTGTGTTGGGTCTTTGTTGCTGAACACGGGCTTTCTCTAGTTGCAGCGAGCGGTGGCTACTCTTTGTTGCAATGCTTGGGCTTCCCACTGTGGTGGCTTCTCTTGTTGCGGAGCATGGGCTCTAGGCACGCGGCCTTCAGTAGTTGTGGCTCGAGGGCTCTAGAGCACAGGCTCAGTAGTTATGGTGCACGGGCTTGGTTGCTTCGTGGCATGTGGGATCTTCCCAGACCAGGGCTCGAACCTGTGTCCCCTGAATTGGAAGGCGGATTCTTAACCACTGCGCCACCAGGGAAGTCCCTGGAACTGACTTTCTGAAAGGTGTATTCATGGGCAGAGAGATGCCTCCATCCGCCATCCTCAGGATGTGCAACCCAAGGCAGAACATAGCATGGGTGACCCACCATCTCAATTGGCCTGAAACTCTCCCAGTTTTAACACAGAAAGTGCCATGTCCTGAGGAAACTCCTCAGGCAAAACGAGACAGTTGGTCACCCTCCCCCAGCAGAGAGCATCTTGTAAGCCCTTACCATTCTGCTGCCTTCTGCTGAGAGTGGGTATGACAGGCATTATTATTGTCCTCCCACTTCGGGTTCCTCTCTATTTCCTCACAGGAGGGAGGATTACACTTCTCTGTTCCTTTGAAGTTAGGTGATGTCATGTGACTTGCTCAGTCCAATAAAACATGAATGGAGGGCTTCTTTGGGGGTGCAGTGATTGAGAGTCCGACTGCTGATGCAGGGGACGCGGGTTCGTGCCCCGGTCCGGGAAGATCCCACATGCCGCGGAGCAGCTGGGCCCGTGAGCCACGGCCGCTGAGCCTGCGCGTCCGGAGACTGTGCTCCACAACGGGAGAGGCCACAACAGTGAGAGGCCCGCGTACTGCAAAAAAAAAAAAAAACATGAGTGGAAGAGACACTTGTGACCTCTGGGTAGAAGCATTTAAGAACCAGTATGGGGGAGGCAGGGGAGAGATAAATTAGGAACTTGTGATTAACTGATACACACTACTATATATAAAGTAGGTAACCAACAAGGACCTACTGTATAGCACAGGGAACTATACTCAATATTCTGTAATAACCTATAAGGAAAAAGAATCTGAAAAAAATATATATACATATATATGTATGTATGTATAACTGAATCATTTTGCTGTACACTTGAAGCTAACATGACGTCGTAAATTAACTATACTTCAACTAAAAAATAATAAGAATAATGAAATTAAAATTAAATAAAAACAGTATATAATCCTTCATATTTCCTTCCTCCTGCTGTGGTACTGGCAACATCTAGATGGTGGAGGCTCTGTCAACCTGAATCCCTGAGTAAGGACCACACAGAGCAAAGCCCCCCACCGACCCTCAACATTATGTAGCAAAAGTGTATAATAAACTATTGTTCTTTTAAGTCACTGAGATTTGGATATCTTTTGCTACTGCAGCATAACCCAGTCCACTCTGACTGATACAGGAAGTAAAACCAAGACCCTATGTAGAGTGTATAGTAGTAATATGGTTTTAATGATTTTCCCGTGGAAGATGATAATAAAACCTTTGTACATATCCCAGTACGATGCTGACAGGAGGAAAATACAGTGTCATTTTTCCAAACTATCCAGCAGGAGAAAACCCCTGGACTAACCTGAAGGCCTGGTGAGTAAAACTCCTTGGGCGTCAGATTACACTCACAGGTGTTGGCCTCTTGACTTCCCAGGACCGGACAGGTGCATGGTGCCCAGGCCCTTCAAAGCGAAGGAGGCTCTGCCACTAAAGATGAAAAATTTTAATGTGCGACTCTGATAGTAACAGGGTTAAATTAGATATTACATATATATATATTTACACACATACATACATACATATACATATATTTAAACAAGTTTATGGAGGTATCATTTACATGCCATAAAATAACTTTAAGTTTATGATTCCATGATTTTTAGTAAATTTACCAGGTTGTGCAACCATCACATTTTCATCCATGAGAACATTTCCATCATCCCAGAAAGATCCTTCCTACCTATTCATAGTTCATCCCTATTCCCATCTCCAGCCTCAGGCAACCACTAATCTACTCTCTGACTCTATAAGTTTGCCCTTTCTTGACACTTTATATAAATGGAATCATACAATATGTAGCCTTTGTGCCTGGATTCTTTCACTTTGCATAATGTTTTTGAGGGTAATCCACATTGTAGAATATATCGGTGTATATATCAGTATCAATATATATGTTTTTACATATATATCAATATGAGTGTGTATATATATAGACAGATACAGATACAGCATGTGTGTGTGTGTGTGTGTGTGTGTGTGTGTGTGTGTGTATGTGTGAAGAGACAGGGTATGACGGAGAAATCTTAGGCCTCAGAGACTATCAAATTTGTGTTGAAAATACAAATAAAAACAAAAATATGTGTTGAATCCCAGTCCCTGGAAACTCTCAGAATATCAGTTCAGTTACTCCCCACTCCCTTAAGAGAGTGACAAAGTCTCTTTATCTGAGTACAGATACTGCCCAACATATTCCAGCATTTTCATCCTCAAGGTTTATACTGAAAAGTGACTATACATTAGAAACAGTATCTCCCTGTCTAGTGATACAGAGACAGGGCAGAACACCAGAAACCTCACAAAGGCCATCTCCTCCTTGTCACTCAACTTCCCCTCAGCCCTGCAGACAGAGCAACCGCAGGTGTGCAGCTGGCATCGTCCCTTTTCCTTCCTCAGGCTAGTCTTTCCAGCGGTGCTAATGAGCCCTGGAATAAACTGCTCAAGAACAGGCAGCAGGAAGGCAGGAGGAAAAAGGGACAGGATAGTTCATAAATCAGACAAAGCAGTAGCAGATACAGCCCAAGCAGGCTTAAAGGGAAAAATCCTGGGTGTAGGGATTTGTACTCAAGATACAGATACCTACATACCTGTACATAAAGCTTTTTACACCTTATATACGTATGCAGTGTTTGTATTTTTAAGCACCATAAACTTTGTATACCCTGGCTGCTTCCATAGTGCGCCAAATATTTGCTCTGTTCAAAGATAATAAAAACGTAAGTAAGAAGACATCACAATTTTTTTTTTTTTTTGGTGGCGCCGCATGGCATGTGGGGTATTAGTTCCCCAGCCAGGGATCGAACCCACACCCCCTGCAGTGGAAGCACGGAGTCCTAACCACTGGACCGCCAGGGAAGTCCCAAGATATCACAATATTGCAAAAAGCATTTACGCCCGGACCTGAGGGAAACTGCTAGGGGAGATGTTTCCAAGACGCCCTATTCCATGGCCTATACAGGAGAAGAAACTTAAAAAAGAGTGGGTATATGTATATGTATAACTGATTCACTTTGCTGTATACCTGAAATTAACGCAACATTGTAAATCAACTATACTCCAATAAAAAATTTTTTTAAATGCCCTATTCCAGTGTTTCCCACCCTAGCTGTGCATTAGAATCACCCAGGGATTAAAACATACAATGCCCAGGCCATGCCCCAACTGTATTAGTTTTCTGTGACTGTGCAACAAATCACCACAAACATGGTGGCTTAAAACAACAGAAATTTATTCTCTCACTGTTCTAGAGTCTGCAAGTTTGAAATCAAGGTGTCAGCAGGGCCACTCTTCCTTTGAAGGCTCAGGGGTGGGGGGGATGGTGGATTTTCCTGTCTCTTCCAGCTTCTGGTAGCTCCAGATGTTCCTGGGCTTGTGGTTGCATAGCTGCCTCCATCTTCACCTGTCCTTTTCCTCTTCTGCATGTGTCTCTCATCTGGGTGTCTCTTATAAGGATACTTGTTGGAAATATGGCCCACTGGGATAATCCAGGATGATATCATCTCAATATGCTTAATTACATCTGCAAAGAACCTTTTTCCAAATAAAGTTACATTCACAGTTTCTAGGAAGTGAACATAACTTTTTGGGAGTAACCATTCAACCCACTAATAATTGCTACAGACTGGATGTTTATGTCCCCCCCAGAATGCACTTGCTGAAACCTAATCCCCAGTGGGATGGTATGTGGAGGTGGGGCCTTTGGGAGGTGGTTAGGTCATAAGGGTGGAGTCCTCATGAATGCGATTGGTGCCCTTATAAAAGCGGCTCCAGAGAGCTCCCTCACCCTTTCCACCATGTAAGGACTCACCAAGAAGACAAGCTGTCTATAAACCAAAAAGTGGGTTTTTACCAGATGCCAAATTTTCTGCACCTTGATCTTGGACTTTCTGGCCTCCAGAAGTGTGAGAAATAAGTTTCCATTCTTTATATGGAAACTTATTTGGTATTCTGGTATTGTGTTATAGCAGCCCAAAAAGACTAAGACAGAAATCAACCAAATAAATCAGGCTCTTTAGGAAGTGACCCTGGGCATTAGTATTTTTTAAATCTCCCTGGGTAATTCCAACATACAACCAAGTTTAAGAATCACTAATCTATTTGAACTGCCATCTCCTCCTGCCCAGCAAAGGTCCTGGGGTAGAAACAGATAAGAAGCCCAAAGAGGAGCCCAGAGGATGTTCCTGGCCCCCAATACACATCTGAAGCTAAGCAAGATTGAGTGGACTGTCCAATCTCAAAGGGAGAAGAGGTTGAAGAGAGGGAATTTCCATGGAATAATATAAAAAATGCCCAATGGGATGGGAGAAGCTTCTAGATTTTAAGGTTTAGAATCTGTTTATAGAAGGAAGTGTTGCTAATGGTTAAGGGCAGGGCCGTGAAGTCAGATAGGGCTGGTTTCAAATATTGGTTCTGTCATTCTCTTGCTGTGTGACCTTGGGCATGCTACATAACCTCTCTGCACTTTAGTTCTCTCATCTCTCAAAATAGGGATGAGACGTCAGCTACACTCCTGTCAGTTACAGAGATAAAGGTTACCAATTGGAATTAGAAATGATGGCCCCAACTCCCAGAGAGCTGGCCAACTGGATACAGAAAAGAATGCAAAACTATGAGAAACAAGTTAAATATATAACCCCTTGTTTATTTTTATCTGTAATTACTAAAACGAAAGTAAAAGGAGCATTGAGGCAGATCCTGGCACTGTGCCATGCTTGGATTTGGTGGGTCTGAGCTATGGTTGCTACCCTCAGGGCTACTACCAAAGGGACAAATGATGCTGGCACAACAGATAATACCTCTACAACCTCTGGTCACCAAGGAAGTAGTCCAGGTGGTGAAGGGAAGCAGGTATTAAGGGTGTGAAAAACCAAGAAACTATTAAACCAAAGGATACAGTGTGAAGGAGCTATCTCATTTTGTAGATCGATATCATCAGCTTCCTGAACTTTTACTAAAATGGGTAATGAGTGTGACTTAACTTAGGACTGGTCTACTTGGCTTTGCATGTTTGATTGATCCAGGACCTACAGCTTACTATTGAACAATCAGAAATCAGAGATGGCTATATATGATCCAAACACACAGTAGGTTGTTCCTGAAGGGACAGCTAGCCTGAGGGACTGGATAAAAGCCACGGTAAGGTTTCTTTTCCCTGAGAATGTTAGCTGATGGCTCCCCTCCTTAAATGCTGAGTGGAACTCCCCAGATGAGGCAGCCCTTATGCTGCATATGCAGTCCACGCTGGGTTGACTCTATGATGACCAGGATGTGCACCTATGTAATATGCTCCTTAACTTAGATCATAGCAAATGCTGTGATCAAGAGAGCCCCTTTTGCACAGACACCTCGTGTAAACCTACTGCTGCAAAATCAAGCAACAGTTCAAGAGACCATAACAGAATTGTTATCTCAGTTCACCCTTAGTCTAAGAAAATTGGATCCATTCACAAAAGCATAGGGGGGAAAGGGATAGTCAAGGTGATAGGGACAGAGTAAAGGGACAAAGTAGATAATTAAATAGTTAATCCCACTAGGGGATTGTAAGTAAAAAAAAAAAAAAAAGAAGTATGGGAGACCCATGTAAGTTAATGATCACTCAAGAAAGCAGATTTGCTTAACCACAAAACCAAGCAGGCTTGCTTAACAACAAAACCAGGCAACAGAAGCATGAGAGATGCCCCAAAACAATAAAAAATAAAACATCCTGCCCAGTGAGCTCAGTAGGTTAATGATTCCTAGGACATACTCTTCTGGGCACATTAAAAACAAAAATATAAGGAAAAGGTCACATTATACTAAAACCTGAGATGACTTACTATTTTTAGCGTATGTTACTGCCTTTTCGCTCATTTCCATCGTGCCACGACAGTCCTGGCTTGACCTTGTAGGGACAAGAAAACTCCCCTGCCCAACCTGGAGTGAGAGCTGATGATGGAAGCGTGACGTCTATTCAAGAATGAGAAAGAAGGTGGTCTTTTCTCCCTCCTTTTTTACCCCTTTAATTATAAAACTGTAGCCCACTAAGTTCTCAGGGTGCGGCACCCTCTTGCCTACCCGCTTATAAGCCTCACAGGCATCCTATTCTAATCAATCACTTCTTATCTACCACTTCGCCTCTTGCTAAATTCTTTCTGCTCTAAAACATAAAAGAGCAAAGCTCTTCAAAGTCCCGCAGAACATCACCTAGTGGTTTCAAAGGGGCTAGTCCTACCAGGATGGAAATATTCATATAGTTATTAAGAAATGGGCAGAGGGGCTTCCTTGGTGGCGCAGTGGTTGGGAGTCCACCTGCCGATGCAGGGGACACGGGTTCGTGACCCGGTCCGGGAAGATCCCACGTGCCGCGGGGCAGCTGGGCCCGTGAGTCATGGCCGCTGAGCCTGCGTGTCCGGAGCCTGTGCTCCGCAACGGGAGAGGCCACAGCAGTGAGAGGCCCGCGTACCACCAAAAAAAAAAAAAAAAAAAGAAAAGAAAAAACAAATGGGCAGAATATGGAGGACATTGATGGGGTCAAAACATCTTAAGGAGGCTCTGTTGGAGGTTGAGTGGACTGATGGAGCTCCTGCTGGTACCCCAACATTAAAGGGCCTTAAACAAATCCACTCTATTTACTCTAGTCTGGAGGAATTTTTAAAGCTAGAAGGCAAAAGATGGCAATGAAAAACCTGACCTTTTATCACAGGGGACGATTGTCAGCAAATTAATTGGGATGAAGATTGACAAAAGAGCCAAGGTCCCTTGGCCTGATCCCTAGCTGGGGACCAAAGGCCATGTGCATGTGTGGGTAAAGTGACCAGAGGGTGAACAAAAACTATTCTGGGTGATTTCAAAACCTAAGTTATCTTGGGAGCATGTGGAGCTGCAACCGTGATGGGATTAAGGTGAAAGTTTGGATGAAAATTGGAACATTTGAACAGACTTAATGTGAAGTGGCTGTGTTTCCTCCACCTGAATGTATTACTGAGATGGATATTGTGTCTGATTGGGGAACACTTCCTATATCCTGTATTGTGAAACTGAAGGCATGTAAGTTTGCCTTTTGGCTCTCGTTGATTGGACATACTCAGCGAGAACCTATAGATTTGCTTGCCCCTACACAGGTTGTTAATTTGACGCAGTGTTGGATGCCTAGTGGACAAAAAGAGATTTGCACTTTAATTAATGACATATTAGAGTTGGAGTGCTGTTGCCAACATATTCTCTGTGCATTAGCCCTGTGTGGCCCCTGAAAAGGTGGATGGCTCGTGGAGACTACCAGTAGATTATCAAGGCTTGAATAAAGCAGTATCGCCTACAACATTAGCAGTCCCTGCTATGGTTGCAACAGTATAAAAATACAATGGAGAGGGGATTGGTACTCAGCGGTTGATCTTGCAAATGCTTTTTTCTTCGACACAATCTAAGAAAAGAGCCAACCAGTTTGCTTTCACTTGGGAAGGATCCCAATTTACATTTATTGTAAGGCCCCAGGGTTATTTGAATTCACCAGCTGACTGCCATCATTTGGTTTGATAATATGCTACATTGATGATATCATGATAATATCAGGAACTGAGGAATAAGCAAGCACATTTTAAATGCAGTGGCAACACACGTGACCAACAGAGGATAGCTGACAAATCCAGCAAAGATCCCAGAGCCCACCCAAACAGTAAAATTCTTAGGAATAACCTGGGCAGAAGCCACCCCTGACATTCCACAGGCAACTAAAAATAGACAGGTGTCATACCTACCCCTGGCACTAAGTAAGGAGCACAGCATCTTTAGGGTCTGGATTTGGAGAATGCATATGCCACATCTGGGAGTATTGCTAACTCCTATCGTAAAACTACCTGAAAGAAAGCAGTATTTGAAAGGGAGTCGTAACAACAGCCAAAAGCAATGGCTCAATCAAAATTGGGCCGTTATGATTCATACTCCGATAAGATTTTGGAAGTATCTTCGACTCGTGTGTAACACAGACTGGAGTTTATGGCAACAGTCCAGGAACACTGCCCAGTGGTGACCTCTGGGATTTAGGGCCAGAAAATTTTCAGATGCAGCAGTATGGTACAAGTCATTTGAGAGGCAATTATTGGCTTGCTATTATTGGGCATTGATTGAAGCTGCCTCTATGACTGAAGGACATAAAATAATCTTGAAACCTGAAACACGCATTATGTCTTGGGTGATGTTGGAGAAACTCTCCAATAAGGAAGCCAGTGCTCAGAAGAGCTCCATAATAAAATGGAAGTGGTTTATTCAGGACATGCTTCTGGAGAAAGGCAAGGAGGTTTTCATCATATTCACAAGCAGGTAGCCTCATTTCCTCTGGGGCCGACTTTGGAACCATCTGAGGAGCTACTGTATCCTATTGACACATGGGTGGTCTTTTATGAATAGCTCTCAAGTAACCTACAAAAAGCTGATTGGCTTATGGATGGCAGTTCTAAAGCGGATGGGCTGCATCCTGTTTAGAAGGCTGCACACTGTGACCAACTAATGGAAAAACTATAATTGAAAAAGTTGAGAACCGGGCTTCCCTGGTGACGCAGTGGTGGAGAGTCCGCCTGCCGATGCAGGGGACATGGGTTCGTGCCCCAGTCCGGGAAGATCCCACATGCCGCGGAGCGGCTAGGCCTGTGAGCCATGGCCACTGAGCCTGCGCGTCCGGAGCCTGTGCTCCGCAATGGGAGAGGCCACAGCAGTGAGAGGCCCGCGTACTGCAAAATAAATAAATAAAGCCATGCCTCATTAAAAAAATAAAAAAAGTTGAGAACAAATCAGCTTAGTGGGCTGGATTACATGTATTTTCCCTGCAGTGAACAACAATTAGAGACGCAAAATCTGGGTGTGTTCCTCCTCTTGGACAGTGGCCGGTGGCTTGGCCACAGGGTCAGACAGATGAGCAGTGGAAAACTGGATTATTAAGTGGATGTCCATATGGGGTATGGTCCTATGGAAATCACTATGGGAATTTAAGGGAAGCATTAAATAGGATATGTCAATGCCCAGGAGGACAACCTCTTTCCCGGATCGGACCATGATTGGAACAAGCAAGTGGGTATCTTGGTGCACTCACTCGAGGTGTTCAACTGGGTCCATGAAATAAGAGGCTCTGGGAGGAGCTGCAGCAATGCTGAGATAGGCTGATTGTTGACATAATCCTCCTTCACCCACAGAGGCACAAAATGCCAACCAGCACTGTCCTGTCCGCCAACACGACAGGGACTACAGTTGGCTGTGCAGCAGGTTCCCAGGGAGAAGACCCCCGAGCATAGCTGGCAAGTAGACTATAGTGGGCCACTGCCGGTAGCCCCGGGAGGCTATGACGGAGTCCTGACAGAAATAGACACTTATTTCACATTGGGCTTTGCATCCCCAGTGGTAGATGCAAATGCTCAAAACACTATAAAAGGAGTAGAGCAGAAGATACTGTGCCGGTCTGGACCAAGAAATGAGTTACATTTCTTCAGACCAAGGAACACACTTTACAACCCATAGTGTCCAAGAGTGGGCAAAGAGATACCACATCAAATGGACAAATCATGTTTTTTATCATCCTCAGGGTAGAGATTTGATAGAGAATTGACACGGGCAATTGAAACATTTACTGCAAAAATTGGGGGAGATAAAGGCATGTAGGGCTGGTTTACATACCTTCCTGAGTGTGTGCTCACACTCAACATGAAGGGGGCCAAGGAGGGCTCCTCACTCAATAGATTTCCTCTGCTTTTCTAGGGGAGTTGAGGGAGGGTGTGCAGAGGATGCTAGTACTACTATACAATTATTCCCCACATCATCTTAACTTTCTATTTTCCTAACTGATGCAGTGGTTCTGGGACCAAGGCTGCAACTATGGGTCCTAGAAGCAGGATGAAGCAGGGATGATCTCTAAGCAAGAAATTGTAACTACATCCTTTAAACCTTTATGCCTAAGGGCCTCATGGGTTGCATTGTGTCTTTATTCAATTTTCTTTTTTTTTTTAACATTTAAAAATTTTTTCATTTTATGTTGGAGTATAGTTGATTTACAATGTTGTGTTAGTTTCAGGTATACAGCAATATATACATACACACACTACTATATATAAAATAGATAATCAACAAGGACCTACTGTATAGCACGGGGAACTCTACTTAATACTCTAAAATAACCTATACAGGGAAAAGAGTCTGAAAAAGAATAGATGTATGTATATGTATAGCTGAATCACTTTGCTGTAAGCCAATTTGCTTCTAATACAGAGCGGCATTCAGAGGATGACAATAGAGTTTTCTTATTACTAGCAGGAAAGGTAACCTATGCCCATTGTGTAGTACAGAGGGACAAAGGCCATCCAAGTCACTGAAAATTAAAATACACTTGTATTGAATGTCAAAGGCAACTTCAAAATAAAAATTCCACTTTTTATTGGGCGAGTAGCTGAAAAAAGGTACCCTATAAATTTAGAAAACCAATTAAACTCACTTATTGTTTTTAGAGTCTGTGCCAAGAACATGCTTATAAATTCTTAAATGTATTTGTGTGCAGTTTGATTTTCTGAGGGTCGCAGTTTTATGTCAGCAGCACTGAAGTTCCACGTGAATCAGAGAAGATTCCTTTCAGAAAATATAAAATGCCCAGTCTCCTATATTTCAACTCCAACTCTGAAAACTCTCTTTTGTGGACCTAAGGATCCAAAAGGTTCATCTTAAAGTAGGTTTAGATGCCTTTTCCTGTCCCCCTGCTTCAGAAGGCCCCAGCCAACCTCGCCCCCCTCATTCCCTGAAGCTACTGCTTAAACTAGAGAATTTTATTGGGTTGGGAGGAGGACAGAAGTGTTCCAAGCCATGCAGCAAATGGTAAACAATGAAATATTGATAGTGCCAAAAAGAATCTGAGGGAATCACAGAGGCTTACATTACTCAAAAGCCTTGTGGGTTTTATAAAGTTGCTTAGCCCTATGTCCAAGGATAATAAAACATAAATACACTGCACAGACTCCAATTATGAAAGATACTGTCTTTCAAACAATAAAGAAAAAATTAAATTCTAGGTCTTAAAAATATTTATTGTCATTTTCATCTGTTGGGAACTATAGGCAGATAAAACATGTAGATATGAAAATAAATGCCCCAAAATACCCCAAACCGCACACTCTAAGACAAAGCCTCCAACGCCTTATCGTTATTTTTTTATTTTTTTAATTTTTTTTTGGCAGTACGCGGGCCTCTCACTGCTGTGGCCTCTCCCGTTGCGGAGCACAGGCTCTGGACGCGCAGGCTCAGCGGCCATGGCTCACGGGCCCGGTCGCTTCGCTGCACGTAGGATCTTCCCAGACCGGGGCACGAACCTGTGTCCCCTGAATCGGCAGGCAGACTCTCAACCACTGCGCCACCAGGGAAGCCCCGTTATCGTTATTTAGACACTTACCAGCTTCTCATAAAAGAAAAAGGTAGATTTGAAACTTTTGGAAAACATGTTATTTTGAAAGAACTTTAAAATACATTCTTGGGGGATTTTAAGTAGCTAGTTGAGAATAAAATGCTGTCAGGTTTAGCTTCTGGTAGAGGATGTTTGACAAGTATTTTTATTTTTTTTTTTTTGTGGCTGTGTTGGGTCTTCGTTGCTGCGCGCAGGCTTTCTCTAGTTGTAGTGAGTGGGGGGCTACTCTTCGTTGCAGTGCTGAGGCTTCTCATTGCGGTGGCTTCTCTTGTTGCGGATCACGGACTCTAGGTGCACGGGCTTCAGCAGTTGTGGCTCAAGGGCTCTAGAGCGCAGGTTCAGTAGCTGTGGCGCACGGGTATAGTTCCACCTCATGTGGGATCTTCCCGTACCAGGTATCGATCCCACATGCCCTGCACTGGCAGGCAGATTCTTAACCACTGCGCCGCCAGGGAAGTCCCTTTATTTCTTTAGAAGGTTCAAAGCCAGATAATTTGGGGTAATTGCTTAAGCATCTGGAAATACCAACTCATTCTTTTGGTTGGATCTCAGGGAGATACCAATGTAGATTGGAGAGGCACATCTAATTTTCCATTGTTTATGTATTCATGCTTACAAGGATAGAAAAAGTCACAGGCAAAAATGAAAGTAGTTTGATTTACAGGGAGTGATGAAGGGTTTATGGATAATTTTTTTCTTTTCCTCTGATTTATGTTACCGTTGCTACTATAACCATGATTTCACAACCACATTTTCACAAATGTTTCCTGCACAAATGCTTCTTCTAGAGACAAAAAGATTCAGTGTTGTACAAAAACAATTGTGGGGCAAGCAGGTTCTTGCTCAGATTTGTGTAGATTCCCCCTAGAGACCAAGATGAGAGGTCAGAATTTTGAGGGATCATAGCTTAAAAATAAAGACTCCCAGCAAAAGTACCTGATAACCTTATACATAAGTAATAATTTAAAGGAGCATATGAACCGTAGGCTCACAAATCTAGCTATAGGTCAGCATCACCTACAGAGTTTTTAAAATATAGCTGCTCCTATTCCTAGGCCTTTTGACTCAGTAATTCTAAGAAAGGGGCCAGACATCTGTATTTCTTCAGATCTCCATAGACAGCAGTCAGAAAGGAGAACCTCTGTCCTGTACAGAATAGACAAACTCCTAAAAGTAGGGTGGTGAGTTACTTTTCATTTTATACCTAAACCCAGGTTTTGACTTTTTTTTTAACATGTGGATGTATTGTTATTGTTGTTGTTATTATAAATCAGTTTAATTTGCAATCGTATATCATAGAAATTTGTCCCTGCTAAATGTCCCACAAACATCTCTCTTCTCTGCTCCTGCCAGAACAGCTGGTAGATGCCTTCTCAGCTTTATCCCTTTTTAAAAAATTAGTTAATTAATTAATTTTATTTTTGGGGGACTGTGTTGGGTCTTCGTTGCTGCCCGTGGGCTTTCTCTAGTTGCGGCAAGTGGGGGCTACTCTTCATTGCGGTGCGCGGGCTTCTCATTGCGGTGCTTCTCTTGTTGCGGAGACCGGGCTCTAGGAGCGTGGGCTTCAGTAATTGTGGTTCACGGGCTCTAGAGCGCAGGCTCAGTAGTTGTGGTGCACGGGCTTAGTTGCTCCGCGGCATGTGGGATCTTCCCGGACGAGGGATCGAAGCCATGTCCCCTGCATTGGCAGGCGGCTTCTTAACCGCTGCACCACCAGGGAAGTCCCAGCTTGATGCCTTTGATACTTAAATGCAATATCCCTTGAACACTGGTCCTCAAACCAGGCTAATCATCTGAGAAGCTTTTCAATATATAGATTTCCAGGCCGCTATCCCAGGGAGATCTAATTCAGAACATCTAGGGTAGCATCAGGAATCTATATTTTTAAAAGGCTACCCAGGGAGTTCTATCAGGTGTAGGATCTGCTGCCTCAGGAGGGCTGGCAAATGAAGCAGTTCCCAGTCCAGGGCTGACACCTTCGAGCCTGGGAACTCAGGACAGGCTTGGCCATAGTTGGTCAGGGGAAGGAGAGGGAATGCTGGAGGACGCTACATGTCTTGTGGGAGGCAAAAAGGGGAAAGGATAGCCACAGACCAGCTCCCCTCCCGCCTGTTTTGCCAGGCTCCAGCCCAAACCTTGAGCTGAAAGGATTTTGACTACATCTTTTATCCATTCACAGACACTCAAGTTATAAAATACAGTAAACTCAGTTGCCTTTCAACCTTTTTGATCTTTGGGACTTTTTTTTGGTTGTTTTGGTTTTGAAGTATCAATGATTTACAATGGTGTGTTAGTTTCTGGTGTACAGAAAAGTGACTCAGGTATATAGAGAGATGTACCTATCTAGATAGATAGATAGATACGTTTTTTCAGGTCATTGGGACTTTTTTTGAATAAAGAGTGTATGATGGTGGGTGGTGGTGGGATGAATTGGGAGATTGGGATTGACATGTATACTCTGATGTGTATAAAATGGATGACTAATAAGAACCTGCTGTATAAAAAAGTAAATAAAATAAAATTCAAAAAAAAGAGTGTATGACAAAAGTCATGACCTTAAAATGAGAAGCAGAGCATACTAAGTGGTAAGTTCTCAAGGGCAAGGGGCAGGGTTCATCCTCCAGTTTCCCAGTCCCAGTGGCGTCTCCTGAGGGCCTAGCAGATGCCCAGTGGGGATCATTTGTTCACTAAAAGTCCAGCAAGTCTCCTGGTTTTTATCTCTAGCTTTTCTTCTGAGTGTGCTGGGACAAATCCCTTCAGGGCCGCAGGTTTTTTTCTGGTTTATCAACAAGAATGTTTTTTGAAAAACTTTGAGGATAGGGCTTGTTGCTAAAAACTGGAAAACTTTCTTAAATATGACAGAATCAGTTCTAGACATTATCAAGGTAGAGTCTAGAATAAAAATAAAGCAGGATAGTTTTTCAAAATCCTAGAGAACTGGTCGAAATGGGGCACGGATGATATTTATTTAAAGAGCTAGTGAATCTGTTCACAATTGTAATGTGATATAAACATAAGACAGTATCAAAACTTAGGAGCATTTCTTTAAGCCAATATTTTAAAGACATGTTTACTAATTCAGACATATTTACATCTGTATGGATACACTGAAGATTCACAGAATAACATGTAATATGAAGGTAACACTTAAATGACATTTACTTTTTCTTTTGAAATAGAGCCCTCTCCTGCCTTTTTAAGCCATATATTTTGGTTCCCAGTAACATTTTTTCTTTCAAATCCACTCACTTGGTCTAATTTTTTTAAGTGCCTTTCTCCACCAGCTTTCAAATAAATTATTTACCCTTTCTAAAAATGTTTTAAACATCAACCCAGCCAAAGCTGATGTAAGTGAGCCCCAGGGGACTGACAACACATAAAATGAAAGGTTTTTTCTTAAATGGGGCTACAGAAAGACATGGGAAAATTGATAGAAGTATAGCCTTGGTTCTCCATTTTCAAGGAGGGGAAATGAGTGCAAGACAAATTGAAGCATGATGATATCTTCCTACATTTTTCCTTTTCCACCTGGAGGCAATAATTAATATATTACAGATGCCTATTGTGAATGGGCAAGTGGCTAACTTGCAAAAATTAACTGTTAAATAGAAGAAAGTTAGGGTACTTTGTCAAAACAAAAAAGAGGAAATATTGCAACAAGCTACAGTAAATATTTAGTGTGAGTGAGTTAACATATAGGATTTAATTTAAAAACCTTAAAAAGAACAAAAGTATTAGCAGGCATAAATTTCACAAAAAAGTTTTGTTTTGTGTCAAATTGACCAAAGATACAAATAATGAACTGTGACTTTTCCCAAGTTCACAAAGCAAGAATAAAATTTTCCAAACTCTGACTTTCACCCTAAGATAAATGCAGAAATGGGTACTGCTTGGCCAAAAAGGGGATTGTGTACTGAGTGAGTTCTCACCTATATTTACTAAAATGCTCCAGGAGAATCAAGAAAAAACCTTTTACTTTTGTTTATCTCACCACAACTGGATGCAAAGGAGCCAGAAAAACAGTAGAAAACACAGTGGAGAAGAGAAGAAACAGGACAGAACTTCTTCATAGAAGCAAGTGTGGACAAAGCAGTGAGCTGGGATCTGTTCCCACAAGAAATGTTTATATCTTCATTAAATCAGTGACTCTGGCCAAAGAAATGCCTCCAGGGAGTAGGAATCAGGATTCTGTTTAAGGCTTTAGCTTGAAATGAGCAATTAAAGAAATAAAGTTGATACAGGAGGAAAGCCTGTCTTAGTTTTCTACCTGCAGATGCCAGACCCCTGGTTTCAACGTGAGAAGGGACCTCAGAATTCACGGAATCCAACTCCTCTTCCTCCTCTTAATCTTCAGTTTCTAAACTTCCTCTCTCCTCTCAGTGCCTCAGTCTAGTCACTTGCTAAGAACTCTCTTTGTAACAAATGTCCCATGCTGATGTAAGACATTCATAATAGGGATACAGAATATTTAAGAACTCGCTGTACCATCTTTGCGGTTTTTCTGTGAATCTAAAACTAAAAGTTTATTTTAAAAAATTCTATTTATATGGTACATATACTAGTGGGTTCTTTTTTTTTTTTTTTTTTTTTTGCCGTACGCGGGGCTCTCACTGCTGTGGCCTCTCCCGTTGCGGAGCACAGGCTCCGGACGCGCAGGCTCAGCAGCCATGGCTCACAGGCCCAGCCGCTCCGCGGCATGTGGGATCTTCCCGGACCGGGGCACGAACCCGTGTCCCCTGCATCGGCAGGCGGACTCTCAACCACTGCGCCACCAGGGAAGCCCACTAATGGTTTTGAAGTCAGAGAGATCAGCTTATTATCTAGTTTCTGCTTCTTAACCTTGTAACCCTGGACAATTCCCACCTTCATTTCCCTCAACTCTAAGTGTTGTAAAATCTGAAGGGAATCCAAATACGTCATCCCCAAATACGCCACTTTGACATAGTATTATTTTGATTATTTTAAGTTAAAGGCAATTGAGAAACAGCAGACACAGGAAGAGCTAGCTCTCCGCCCTTTCCCTTTCTGCCAAAACCAGGGCGTATATTGCCTTTCATAAAGGTGACATAAATTTCCATTTGTAAAAGTGTTCCTCTCTCCCAAAGCAGGAAGAGAACTAACTTTATCACTGTAGAGGGCACCAGGAGTCACAGAGTCAGCATAACAAATCTTACTTAACAACCCTATCTACCATCCAGTTCCTAGTCAACTTCCCACAGTTTACCCCCAGCCCTAGGAGCTCCAACCCTCATTTCCTTTATCTAATCACTTCTTCACAATTCATCACCCTTTGTTAAAATGATATCTAAGGCCCCAAATCTAACCATGTCTTTGGGTTTTCACTTCTTTTCCGTGAATCCCCCATGCACGTAAATATATTAATAAAATCTTTCTGCCTTTTCTCCTGCTATTCTGTCTTTTTTCAGGTTTTCTTGTTTGTTTGTTTGTTTTTAGGCAGCACCGTGTGGCATGCAGGATCTTAGCTCCCCAACCAGGGATCTAACCTATGCCCCCTGCATTGGGAGCGTGGAATCTTAACCACTGGACTGCCAGGGAATTCCTCTTTTTTCAGTTTAAATCACAGGCCCTAGCTACAGTACCTAAGAGGGAAGAAAAACAGTTTCTGCTCCTTTACAAAATCAAGTGAGAGCATACAAACTGCATGTGAGAGGATAGCTAAGAGCATAGGATTATTCCCTACTTGTTTGATTACTCCCTTCAAATTATTCCCTATTTGTCTGTAATAAATACCTTCTTTAGAATTCCATCTCCTCATCTACAATCTAGATGGAATAATAGTACCTTTATCTCAAAGAGATGTTATAAGCAATAGATGAGATGATACTGATGTGACATGCCCAACGCTGTTCAGAACATGTGAGCCGTTATTATACAGAGTCGCTCTCCATAGGTGACCTCCTATCAGAGATCATTCCTTTCCCTCTGCTCCCGTGGTAGAGGCACCACAAGGGCATATCTCGTCCCTAGCTTTGTTAGTTTAAAAACCACATTTTATCCATCCAATGAGGTGTGATCAGGACCAGGGAAACTGAGTCACCTCAGCCAAACTTTCAAGAGATTAGTTCACAAACCATCAAGCTGATGCATGTTAAGTTTCTTGGGAAGCATAATGGTCAACGAGACTGTGTCTGGCTGTGAGTCTGGTTCCTCCCAGTTGGAACATCCTCAGGGAAACCATTTCAGGTTCAGAAGGCTGCTCAAGAAGGATTGGGGTATACTCAATACTCTGTTATAACCTGTATGGGAAAAGAATCCTGGAAAAGACAGGATATATGTATATGTATAACTGATTCACTTTGCTGTACACCTGAAACTAACACAACAATGTAAATCGACTATACTCCAATAAAAATTTTTAAAAAAAGGATTGGGTTGGAGTGCAAAGAATGTTATAATCTCTACAGACTGTGTAGTGAGCTCTTGGTAATTTATGTTTCCAGTCCAGTATTAGGAGCTGAATTGTGCCCTCTCAAAATTCATGTGTTGAAGTCCTAACCCTCAGTAGGTGACTGTATTTGAAGGTGAAGCCTTTAAAGAGGTAATTAAGGTAAAATGAAGTCATTACAGCTGCTCATTCCAGTACGACTCGTGTCCTTATGAGAAGAGAGGTTAGGATACAAACAAGCACAGAGGGAAGACCATGTGAAGACACAGAGAGAATGAAGACATTTGCAAGCCAAGGAGAGAGGCCTCAGAAGTAACCAGCCCTGCTGATACCTTGACCTTGGACTTGTAGCTTCCAGAACAAGAGAAAATATATTTCTGTTGTTTAAGCCACCCAGTCTACAATACATTGTTATGGCAGCCCTAGCAAATAACACCCCCAACTACAGAGAAATGCTTGGTGAGCCTGAGACAAATTCTTCCTACTACCCAGTTCTCTTTATCAGTTCTCCTTTTCAGTTCTCCTTCTCTGTAATCACAGCACATACTGAGGTATGTTACAATTCATTTGTGTAAATAAATTTTTTGTATAAACTTATTTGTATAAATAAATTTATTTGTATAAATATATACTAGCAGACAATCAGAATCCCTTGTTGAAATTTAAAAAAAAAAACATTCTAGTATGGAGTTTACCAAAGTAGGTTTCTTTACCAAAACTAAAGATTCTGTGATAAAACATATTTGGCAAATACCTACCACTATAGCTTCTCTTCACCATGTACGTTAACATATTAACAGTTCTAAGAAGTGCTACAATAAAGAATGTGTTTCAACAAGATTTAAATTAGTATTTGCAGAAATTATTTGGCCATAGAACTCTTTCTTTCTAGTAGGTTTCTATTTACAATTCACTTCGAGGAATCTTGCTCTGGTCTAATGCTTCTCACTTACCCATCATCACTTAAATGTGTTATTTCCTCAGAAGTTAGTTAATGTCATCGTTTTTATTCCTATGGTTTTTGTTTTTTCATGGGGTGACATTTCTTGGCTGTCTTCCCAGATGCCCAAACTTCTGGTTTTTTACTCACACGCTATGGAAGAATAAAATTCTCCTAGTAAAACAAGGCAAAAGAAAAAACGAAAAAAAAAGAAAAAAAAAAAGAAAAGAAAAAACGGAAGCCATTTGAGTTAATATCTTTATCTTGTCATGTCAGTTAATTATAAAAGTTTCAACAGGAGCCCAGAGACTACAAGATGCTCCCACTTGATAAAATGAACTTTTAAAAAGGCCATTTTTTGAGGCTTTCGGAGTATCTCTAATTGCAGCTAATATCATCAAAAGCCAGATAGATAACTAGCTGGGAACCCATCTGTTACCTGTGCGATGGCTGAAGGGGCCTTTCTGGAAATTAAAATTTATCTTCTTTCTAGCCATCTTCAATTTGAGTTTTACCTTGATTATAAGAGAAAAGTCAACTCAATGAGTTAAAAGTTATTTATAATTGATTTTTGTCTTACTCCTTGGCCAAACGACCAACAGAACAATTATTCCTTTTTTAGTCTATTCTTCACCTTCATCTCTCTTAATATCCTGATTGTCATTTCAGATTCTGCACCTTGGGAGACAGCAGCTTCTGAAAAAAACAGATGACCAGCTTGAGAGTGAATATAAAAATTCATTTTCTAAAATGAGTGAGCTAGGATGCAACTTACAAACCTGCTAAATGTCTCTGTGGAATTGCAAATAAAACTAGAAAAGCTGCCCGGAATTTTAGAATTGAGAGAGAAAATGATGACTATCCCATGTAATATCCACCCGCTCCCGTTTTTCTATGAATAGAAGAGGAGACTTGGGACCGGAATGTAAGGGAGGCTGTGTGGTATCCAGCAAGAGCAGGCACAGTTCCAGGGACCTGGCTTCCAACTCGGGCCAGACAACTTACCAGCTGGGTGACCCTAGGCCATTCAGTCAAGCCCTCCACAAGGCTGATTTTCCTCCATAAAATGCAATCATTGCTGCTGTGCCCTCCTTATGGGTGGTTCCAAGGTGTTAAGCAGTGCAGATGTGAGTGAGTCGGTGTTGGACAAAGGTTGGTGGCTGAATGTTCTCCTAGCTTAGCAGCTATTGGAGAAAGAAAGCCCCAAGGAGCCAGGAAGTGATAGCGGGACAGTCTGGAGACATTTTAAGGAGAAGAGTGAAAGGTGTCTCTTTGTGATGGGCAGAAAATTCTCTAAAAGTCATTTATTCAAGACAATTCCACAAGATGAGACATGCCATCTCTGCATTTCACCTCCCCCTCCTATCTCCTGACACATCTTCAGTTTCCTTGCTGTGGCGAATGCATATATACAACCACAGTCTTTTGAATAGGTCAGTGAAGTGACCAGGGCTGATTGCCCTTATATAACCGGAGGGAGTATGAAAGACACACCACAGTAAGGAAACTGAAGATGTGTCAGGAGATAGGAGGGGGGAGGTGAAATGCAGAGATGGCATGTCTCATCTTGTGGAATTATACTCCAGTGAAGATCTATTAAAAATAAAAAATAATAATAATTAAAAAATGGCTGTGGTTGTTCTCCATTGCCTTTGAGGTCAAGATTGAAATCCTTAGCACAGCAGAGAAGGCACTTCACAACTTGATCCTATCCTGTCTTTCCTGCAACTTCCCCCTACCAATCTTCGAGCTTCAATCTCCCCTCCCCCACCCCTGCCCCTTACAGCAATACAAATGAAGCCTTTGTCATTATGACAAGGGGAGGGTCCCAGAGGAGGCCTGACTTCTCCACCCCATACTGGAACCCTGGCAGGCCGTGCAGGCCTCCAGGAGCCCTGTTTACATAAGGACCAAATAACCCTGAGAGAAACAAGGAAAAAGAAGCGTTGGAGTTAATATTAATCCCGGAAACCCTGACATTTAAGCTACCCCCACGTAAATGGTGCCTAAGGAAAAGAGATGCTGTGGAGGTGCTTTACTGGAGAGCTAGGCATTGTCTAGAGGACAGCCCTCAGGTTATGTGATTCTAATCTTTCATTGCCTTTGAGCTATTTTATAACTTTTTCAGTTGTAAGTTATTGATAGCAATGCAAGATGATTCACATAGATGTGAGAATTCTGTCCTGTCTGGTAGAGGTCCAGTTGATTTCCCTAGCCCCTGTGGAAAAATCAGTTTGCTTCCATTTACACATTCATTTCAGTATTTCTGATTTATAAGTATGTCTCTTCTTCAAAATACAATGTTTATCTGGTTCCTTCATTGATTAATTAGTCAAATAAAATCTTTAGGGCTTCCCTGGTGGTGCAGTGGCTAAAAATCCACCTGCCAATGCAGGGGACATGGGTTTGAGCCCTGGTCCGGGAAGATCACACATGCTGTGGAGCAACTAAGCCTGTGCGCCACAACTACTGAGCCCACGAGCCACAACTACTGCAGCTCACGTGCCTAGAGCCCGTGCTCCGCAACAAGAGAAGCCACTGCAATGAGAAGCCCGTGCACTGCAACGAAGACCCAATGCAGCCAAAAATAAATAAATAAATAATTTTAAAAAATAAATAAAATCTTTAACATATATATGTACATTAACAATGTATATATACATTTGTATAAATATTACATATTATATTTATGTTTAAATATCATATAAAATATATATACATAGATAAATGATAGTTAAAATCACGCCACACACACACATATAAGACTTATGTGTGTGTACATAGTGTGTGTGGCGTGATTTTAATTTTAATTATCTTTTAGTAGAGGGTGAGATGCTGTCTGATCCCACCCACATTTCATCCAAGTCAACCCAGAGAGAAATTGTCTCGGAATCTTCAGGGAGTTGCAGGAGGGCCGAGGGATTAGTGTCACTATTTCAGGATTTAAGAAAAGAGTTGTGGAACATTTAGTAGAGGAGGCCTTCTTCACTAGAGAGACAGCACCAGCAGCTGGACAGACACCTTTTGTCAACATCAACAGCTGAGACTCCCCAGGTAAGTCAGAAGTGGGGCTGCGACAGCGCTCAGGTTCTGTGATGCAGCAGCAGTGGGTTAGGAAGAGCCATATCTACGCTGACACTGAAGGACTTTGATGGATATCAGCCCCAGCCATGGACAGAGGGGAAACAGAACACAGAGGAAGGCACGAGCCCGGGAGCTCAGTGGGCCTCAGACCTACAGGTTTTTCTTCTCGTCATATTGTTAATGTTACCCTTATTCTTTGCACAGCCTCCTTAAGGCAGTTGAGGAGGGAATCAAGGGTTAGGTCACACTGTGCTATGTTCAAAGGGTTCTCGTGGTCCTAGTACTCATTATACAAGAACATGGGATAGCAGGTTATGTAGGAAAGCAAATATCTTACAATATAAAAAATACCCTCTTGAGCTGCCCATTTCTTTAAATCACCCCTCACTCAAACATCCCTCCCGAAACAGTCTAGTATCCGTACCAGCCATCAATCAAAGATTGAGGTCAGTCTGTCATCAGCTGTCAGAAACCGTAAAGGTATCTGCCATTTTCAGGGGACACCCGTGACTAGAAAGACTACAATGAAATCAATTGCAAAATAAAATAGCAAGCCTTCTCAGAGATGAAGCTTCGTGAAGCAATGAGTCTGACATTGGAGAACCGTTTGAATCATGCACAAAGAAACATAACAGAGAAAGAGAGAAAGAGAAAACTGACCAGACAGATTTGGCAGACATCGTAGGTGACTCATTCAACATCTCCCAACCCCTTCTTTTCTTGCCTGCTATTACTTTACAGGCTGGAAAAGCTGAAATAACCTCTCTCTCTCTCTCTCTCTCTCTCTCCCCCCGCCCCCGCTTTCGCCTGCAGCCAACAAGAACCAGACTACACAGGTTCAAATCCAACTTTGCCTCTTCCTAGCTGCGTGACCCTCAGCAAGTCACTGGACTCTCTTTCCCTCCGTTTGTTCATCTGTAAGATGTACCTGCTTCATGGAGTTGTTCTGAGGATTAAATGAATTAATATATGTGAAGCCCTAAAAATAGTTCCTGGCAAACAGCAAGTGTCCAGGAAGTGTGACCAGGAGTTTAACTGATCTAGAAGTAGGATGACACGGAGGCACCCCGCTTGAGGTGTCCATGAGGAGACGTGATTAGCAGCCCCACAGACTGCATGCACATTTCGGAGGAGGGATGTCTCACTGAAGGAAGCTCTGGACGCTGGGCTGCCCAAAACACTAGAGGTCCACTAGCCCTGCTAAGTCACCAGGGACAGCCTAGGGCGAATGTCATAAACTATCCACTTGCCAGCGGCCCAAGGAGAAGGTGTGTAACTCCTGGACTATTGAATTCCAGAGCCATCGCCACTGCACCCTTGGAAGTTTAGCCCAGAGCCAACCCAGCATGGAAAGTTCTTTTCTTCCTCTCTTGATAATCCTCTTACATTTTCTTACACTTAATTTTCTTAAGTTCCTCAGGGACAGAGACCTTAGCTCTTTCACCTTTGTCTCCCCACTGCCAGGTATAACTTAATAAATGGATGCTGACTGTACGAAGTAAGGCATACCATGTTACTGGCACACTGAAGAAATGGGACTTGTGGAACGCTGTCCTAAAGCAACTTAATTTTGCCTACCATGTCTCTATAGATTTCTCTGGTGGCGCTAGTTCTCCCTGTGCCGTTGTATAAAAAGTCAGGCAGGTCCTATGACTTCTCTGTCCACTTCTTTAAGTCACAAACCCAGGCTCAGGTTCAGTATTTAACATGTGTAGGCCAGGATACAATGCAAGACTTCAACTGTGATTTAAAGTCAAATTGTTCCCCTTGGGCATGTGGCCGCCCAGGATCAGCTGCCGACAGGAAGCCTCAGTTTGGGGGAAAAGCTGTGCTTGTCTTTTCTCTTGCTCCCGCCTTGCTGATATCCCTCCTCCAGGTTGCCTGCTGCGGTTTCTGATCTCTCCAGGGTCTGAGGGTCACAGGAAAGTTCTGAGCTGACTGGCTGTGTTACCTGCTGGCTCCGAGCTTTCTGAGGCTGGCAGGGCTTTAAGGTCAATGCTTCCTTTCTTGAGTATTGTGTGGGTTCTTCGGAGAGCTCTGTCCCCCGCCCCCGCCACCAAAAGAAAACATAGATTAGCCACCTTGCGGTTACCTTGCCCTGGGTGACTTCAACTCTATTCCACTGGTGCTTGACCTAAGGTATTTATTAGCCCCTAGGCATCCAGCCCCACCTTCGCCTCCTCTCAGCTCTGTTTGCCCCTCGGTGGATCTCTGGGATAGGACCAAAGATGACCCCGTGCCAGCTCTCTCTCATGTTGTGACCTACATTTGGTGCACAGGAAACACATGAGCCTAGTCTGCTAAAGTCTGTAAGTGACATCTGACTGCAACCTAACCCCCCCTCCTTTGTGTACCACCAAAGCTGTTGGCCAGTCCACCCCTCAACATTGAGGTACACTTCTCAGGCCAGAGCTGTCCCCAGATCACTGTGACCCAACTGTGGAGACACCCATCTAGCTCTCCTGAGACCCCTTGCATTGGGTTTGAGATTGGAGCAATTCTTGCCCCTTGGCTGGGATCAGACACTCAGCAGACCAACAATACGTTTCCAAAAATCCACTCCCCACCTCTCCCTTGTCTTTACTCCCTTCAATATTTTATGTGTCTGTGACGCCAGGGAAGAAGTCAAGAGTCTGAAAGCACTTTTCTGCTAAAGCCTTTGGAAGCTTGCGCATTGGAAAGCGGTATCTATTATATCTGTCGTGGCTTAACAGTTGCACATACATCTAAAGGACTGAAGCATAAATGCTATTAAAATTAAAGTAAAAGTAATTTGCCTGCTCAGTGAAGTGAAAACTGCTTGAGGAGCTGTCATGACTGAATGCCCCCAGATGACCCACATGTGTGCCCTGACAACTTCAGGGGTGCGGAAGGGGCCTCACAAACATGAGGTCAAGCTTTCTGTAGATGGAAGCTCAGAAGACTTTCCTCCTGGGGGAGTCTGTAATGGCCAAGGCTCAGTGAGAACGGCTGGAGTGAGGTGACAGGCTCCACCCCGCAGCCTTCCTTGGCCCTCCTGGCAGACAACTTGGGGAGCTGCTGACAGAGTGTTTCCCAGCAGCCCTGTGGCCCATATGACCCATACTGAATGGAAGTGAAAAGGCCAAAGTCAACTGTCCTCAGGAGATCAGGAATTGAGGGAGTTGTAGACAGCTAGGGCTGGCTTTAGGACTATCACAGCAGAGGTCAACTTTCCCTCTGCCTGTGGCAAAAGAGACAGAAATGGCTCTTATGAAGTTCTGGACTCACAGGGTAGGGGGCGTGCCAGATGGGTAACCAATAGACTTGGTTGACATTGTAGGGAAGGCCAGTGGTTTGGGACAATGCTGGGCAGTGAATGCCTGATGGAACTTCATTTAGAAGATCACTCCATTGAGAGTTGGGAAAAGCCAAGGGGATTTAGAGACAGAATTTGATAATTCTGCAGACCATTGGGCAGTGGAAGTCAATACTGCTGTTAGGGTTCAGAGCATGCTACCCCCAACTATGGCACCTTGGCATACTGACTATTTTGATCTGAAGGAGTCTGAGAAAATGGCAGAAGCAAGAAGGTTACCCTGACCTTGTTCCCCACCCTTCCCCAACCCCTGTCGCCCTTCTTCCCTGAAACAGGTCATAAAACCCTCACGTGAGAGGTGTCTTCCTTATGTCTGGAAAAAAAGGGGCAACCTAATCTCCAAAGACAAAGGGATGCCAAGAAGAATCGTAGCAAACAGGCCTTGCTAAGTTCCCCCCAGTTTACTACTATTACCTCATACGCTTTAACCAATCATATTCTACAGGACTGCCCACTCCATCAAACCTACCATAAAATACAGCTCTAACTGTTTTTGGGATCCTTACTTCCTTATGAAGGATCCCGTGTCCTGTAAAACTTTTTGTTTTCCTTTTGGCCGTGTGGCATGCGGGGTCCTAGTTCCCTGACCAGGGATCGAACCTGCATCCCCTGAATTGGAAGTATGGAGCCTTAACTGGTGGACCACCAGGGAAGTCCCCTGTAAAACTTATATTAATAAATTTGTATGCTTTTCTCCTATTAATCTGCCTTTGTCAGTTTAATTTTCAGTCCCAGCCAACGCCACCATGGGGTTGAGGAAAATGTTCTTCCCCTATACTGCTTAGGATTCCTTTCTCCCCAGCACTACATGTAGTAGCTCAAGATCCTGAAGAATAAAACCCATAGGAAGATCCAGGGCCAGGCTTTTCCCAGGATCCTTGCCCCTCTTCCAGGCTTGGTAAGTGAATGAAACCACTGGGAAGGAAACCAAGAGGCTCTCTTTATTTCTGAAGCCCAGGACCTAATAGGAGCCTGATCTTGGCTTCTTCCCACCTAAGTCACCAACCAAAAATGCCACCCCAAACTCCCCATCCAACAGCGGTCTCCCATGATCCTCTGCCAGGAAGTCTCCAAAGAGTTCACCCAAAAAGCCTCACTAGCTTTTGTAATATTTTCACTCGTCCAGATAAAATTCCAAACACTCCCTCTTCCTCTTCTGGGGAGGAGTGAGGAAGGAAGGATACATCTACCAGTACCTCAGAGCCCAAAGCAGCTATTCTCTCATCTCCCCATCCTAACAGATAGCATGGTTCCCAAGATCTTACTTGTGAAGGTTGAGACAAAGGGGAGCAGGGAGGGCAGCGACTTCAGAGGACGAGACCAAGAAGGCCAAGAACTGATGGGAGTGAAGGTTCAGGCTGGAGAAACCCTGAAGACCCAGGAGTTCCAGACCTACCGAGTATTGGTAAATGGCGTGGGGGCCAGGAGGCTGCAGAGGAACACTGTGGACTTGGACCAGAAGTTGTCACTCAGCCTTCAGGTTAGAAGGCCCAGCTTGCCCATGGATTAGGGCCAGGACAGTGGGTGAAACAGTCCAGACTAATGTATTATCCTGCCAAAATTCTGCCACGCTACGAAGTTGCTGTATATGATACCAAGAGATTCTTCACCCCGAGTGAAGAACCACATCCTGGTTTGGATGACTCACCCAGAAGCAAAGCAAAGAACAGGACTATGGGGTTGCATGAGGTCCCAGCAAGCAATGTAGAGCAGAAACTCTTTCATCTGTTTGAATGGAGAGGAACCAGGAGGGCTTTATATGGAAAGAGCCTTAGATAATTGCATGTCCAACTCAGACATTTTTGCGACAAATGTTTCAAAAGAGACGTACCTTTAGCTTTTATGGGCGAATGAAGGAACCATATCTATTTTTTTCTTTTGTTATAACATAAATCTTACAAAAAAAAGAAAACTAAATGACATGAGGGTAGTAAATGATAGTGTAACCCCTAAGCGTTTGATTTCAGATTAAATTTCAAGTTTACCAATATTTATACTAGGATTTTACCTCTTCAAATATATTTCCAATGAAAATCCCAAACTTTTGGCTTCTATGTCAGGATATGGGGGGGTTTTTTATACAATTTTTAAAAGTTACGCTCCATTTACAGTTACTACAAAATATTGGCTACATTCCCCGTGTTGTACAACACATCTTTGTAGCCTACCTTACACCCAATATTTGCTAACTTCCACTCCCCATCCCTGCTAATAACCACTAGTTTGTTCTCTATATCTGTAAGTCTGCTTCTTTTTTGTTATATTCACTAGTTTGTTGTATTTTTTAGATTCCACACATAAGTGATATCATATAGTGTTTGTCTTTCTCTGTCTGACTTATTTCACTTAGCATAGTGTCCTATCATTTAGATAATATTAGGGTGTTTCTTAACCCCCCGTTTCTTGGGGGGCCAAAATTATCCAGCTGTTTGAAATCTCACAATCATGCCTTAGACTGTTTATTTCGTTAGCACGTCCTTCGTAAGCTTGAGCCACTTGCTAGGAAGAAAGAGGGAAGCTCTGAAATTAGACTTTCCTGTTCAGAGGGTTTGTAATTCACAGTAAGAAAATAGCAAGGGCCTAACAACTAAGTTATTTCATAATCAAAATACTTAAAATTTTAACTCATTGTGCGTGAGTGTGTTTGTGTGTTTGCACACACATGTGTGTGCATGTGCACACGTGCACCTATCATCTGAGACTTGGTATCCCCTGGGATTTCAATTGCAAATTTTGAGCACGTTGAGCGGTGTATTAGCTATTCTCTGCAGCCAGTTCTGGTAGGAAATTGAGCTCCTTTCACTCAAATGAAAAATGAATCCAGTGCTCTTTAATGGGATTTATATTCAATTAGTCAACGAATGGAAGGAAGCGAACCAGTGAACACAGTCTGGATAACAGAATTAAGCTAATTTTCTCAACCTGATACATTTTTTTCCTCTTAGAACATAGTACATAGTGTAGAAAATTCTAAAGTTTCCTTTAATCTTCACAGTTCTTTCCAGTTTTGTGACTGAAAACAGATACCCTTGTATGATTGCATTACCAAATATGATTCTTCTTTCTTAAATGAGAAGAGACCTTAATGTAAGTAACTCATTAGTTATCATTAACCTCTAGCCACAAGTGTATACCTTTCTTCATCTGCATAGAGCTCTGTCCCCAAAAGGCCATTTTATTGTTCAAGGTGACCTATGGCAGTCTCCACGGGCTCACATAGATATTTCTTCTTCCAGTATATGAGGCTTCACCGTTTAAATGAACTTCTACAAAACATACAAGGTCACATAAGTAATAAAATTTAGATAAATCGTCACAAAAACCCTCACGTAAAAACAAAACAACTTTATCCTACCCCTGCACAGTTGAGCCATATGACAATGAAACAGGGACTTCCGTGGACAGTCCACTTCTGCAGATGGACTCTTATTGAAGTTTCAGAAGTTGGAGACTTAAAATGAATTCAGGAAGGCTGGCTTTTGAAAATAACAACAAATACTGAGTAAAGATATTTCCCACCAAATACGATGGTGACAAAATATGTTTGTTCAAATAATCGTCCTTCCCAGGTTTCCCTTGTGAAATGTCATAGCCTTGATCAGTTGGTTTTATGGAAACAATGGCAACATCAGTGGCAGCTAAAATTACAGAGGTGCTTTGGGACTTTCCTGGTGGCACAGTGGTTAAGAATCCACCTGCCAATGCAGGGGACACGGGTTCAATCCCTGGTCCAGGAAGATGCCGCAGAGCAAAAAAGCCCATGCGCCACAACTATTGAGCCTGCGTGCCACAACTACCGAAGCCCGCGCGCCTAGAGCCCATGCTCCGCAACAAGAGAAGCCACCGCAATGAGAGGACTGTGCACCGCAACAAAGAGCAGACCCTGCTCGCCGCAACTAGAGAAAGCCCGTGCGCAGCAACAAAGACCCAATGCAGCCAAAAATAAATAAAATAAAATAAATAAATTTTTTTAAAGATAAAAAATAAATAAAATTACAGAGGTGCTTAAGCCTCTGGCAGGCAAGGGTAAAGCCTGATTTTTCCCCAAGTCTTCCTTCTAGGATAGTACATCAACCAACCAGCATTTGCTGTTAGGTTTAAGGGTTTGGAGGAAGTGGGTGTGTCACTCAGCCCCATAGGATGCCATTTTCCTTGGTGATTTACAGTGGTCCAAGGTCTTGCCCTCAGCCTCGGTGGGTCAGACACTCAGTCTTGGGAGGATCACAGGTTTGACTGAAGTCTGACTCATGTTCACAGAGGCTGATGTACATGTTCATTTAGTAATTTCCAGTGAGAAAAAGAACTCTACGGTGGACCAGATGTGCATGTCAGCTCAAGCAGCCCGTTTTTCCCCAGAGGCAAGAGAAGTCAGTGTAGCTGGCGATTATCTGGTCAGCATGGCTTCAGAACAAGGGACGGGATTTGAGGGCTTGGTCCCAGCAGATTTGAGTGACCCATTGGACCAGCTCTACAGTAGTTATTCTTGATCCTGCACACTGGCTAGGCACTCCCTTCCCTGGATGGTGTTTGAGTGGGCACCAGTAACCGTTGCTTCAGGGACTGTCCTTTCTCTAAT
Organism: Stenella coeruleoalba; assembly: GCF_951394435.1. NCBI lineage: Eukaryota > Metazoa > Chordata > Mammalia > Artiodactyla > Delphinidae > Stenella > Stenella coeruleoalba. The sequence goes on from NC_137150.1 coordinate 40,582,854, forward strand.
CTCCATGGCTAACCAACACCCTCCTAATGGTGCTTTCTTTCTTTAAAGAATTTAGTACATTTGATCAAGTTATCTGCAGTCTGGCTACTGACAGCCAGTCTTTGTTTTTAAGGTCAATTTGCACATCTTTGTTCTGAGTCCTTTTGGACTCAGAGGGTAATGTGTTTCCCCTTTATCTGAGAGTAGTGAGGGAGGGGCACTCTGTTCATAGGTACCTTCACTTAAAACCTATATATAACACCAAAGGAAAGCAGAGAAAGATCTCCAGAGATTGTGTATATATCAGGAAAGTGTGTTATCCTAAGGAGGAGTGTTCAAGGTTGGGTTGTCATTGACCTGGTGGAGAGGAGACAGAAGTTATGCCAGATGTGTAGGTAGTAGTGGAGGATGGTGGGCAAGGGGCTGGTGTGGCAGTAGAGATTCTATATGAGCAAAGATAAGGAGGTTAGGCGTGTCGAACTTTGCTGACAGTCTGTAGGGCTGGGACCATCTTTCTCAATTGTATCTCCAGCACCTTGCTGGGTCTGACACATAGTATTTGCTCCATAAATATGCAGGAAGAGCAGAAATCAAAGAAACAAATGTGGGACTTCCCTGGTGGCACAGCGGTTAAGAATCTGCCTGCCAATGCAGGGGACACAGGTTCGATCCCTGGTCCGGGAAGATCCCACATGCCGCAGAACAACTAAGCCCATGCACCACAACTACTGAGCCTGTGCTCTAGAGCCCACGAGCCACAACTACTGAGCCCATGCGCCACAACTACTGAAGCTTCCGCACCTAGAGCCCGTGCTCCGCACCAAGAGAAGCCGCCGCAATGAGAAGCCGGGGCACCTCAGTGAAGAGTAGCCCCAACTCACTGCAACTAGAGAAAGCCCGCATGCACCAACAAAGACCCAAAGAAAGAAAGGAAGAAATGTATTAGAGTAAAGGATTCATCTGGAAGAATTTCATCTTGGGGAGTCCTGCATCAGTGGAAAGAATAATAAAGCTACAATCAGAGGATCTGAGGTGTGTGATCCAATGTGTGACTTGGAGCAAGTCAGTTTAGCTCTTTGAGCTTGGTTTCCTCATCCGTAAAACAAGGCTGATAATGTTGCAGGCAAGGGGACCCGTTCCAGGGCAGCGGGCTCTTGTCCAACACTCAGAAACGAATTGTCTGAGGAGACACAAGTGCTGACAAAGCAAGAGATGTTATTAGGAAGGGGAGCCTGGGCAGAGAGCAGCAGGGTAAGGGAGCCCAGGAGAACTGCTCTGCCACGTGGCTCGCAGTCTCAGGTTTTACGGTGATGGGGTTAGTTTCTGGGTTGTCTCTGCCCAATTGTTCTGACTCAGGGTCCTTCCTGGTGGCATGTGCATTGCTCAGCCAAGATGGATTCCAGCGAGAAGGATTCTGGGAGGTTGGTAGGACATGTAGACTGGCATCTCCTCTCTCCTTTTGACCTTTTCCAAATTCTTCCAGTTGGTGGTAGCTTGTTAGTTCTGCGTTCCTTACCGGGACCTCCTGTCGTAAGATAACTCATGCAATTGGTTACTATCGGGCCTGGCCGGGGCGGGCAGTTTCGGTCAGTGGTTCCCCTAACGACAATGCTTACCATATTTACTTCACAGGATTGATGGGAAAAGCAAGTACAATTGTGAGCGGGAAAGCTGCTTTGGAAAGCACAGTACTCACAGAGGGCGGTAGTAGCGAGGTCAAATCTCTTAGCTCCTTTGACCGTCCAAGAAAAAGCCACTAAGGAAGAGAGTTGAGAGTCTGTCTCTGCCGAATTCCCCATCTGTTATGCAAGGTTATGGGTAAGCCTGCTGATGACGCTGGGGGTGGAATTGAGGGGGCTGGAACAAGAAGAGGGGTTTCTCACCCAAGGTTGGCAGACTCACCAAAATTAAGAGAGTAAGCAGAGCTGAGAGTCAAGTGAAAAGCTGGGTTCAATTTAAAAGAAAAAGAAAGGGAGGAGATTCTAAACAGGACGACAAAAGTGAGGCATCAAAAGCAGAGGATGAAGCCAAGAATCTGAGAGCCACAGAGAGGAGATAAAAGCGGAGTCTTAAATATAAGCACATGCCTAGAAAAGAGTGACTGCCCAGCATTGCTTTTTTGCTTTTTTAACAGCTATATTGAAATACAATTCATAGACCACATAATTCAACCATGTAAGAGTACAATTCAATTTAATATTTTCACAAAGTTATACACCTATCACCACAATCAATTTTAGAATATTTCATTATCCTAAAAAGATAATGTATACCCTTAGCCATCGTTCCCCACCCTCACCCTTAGGCAGCTAGTAACCTACTTTCTGTCTTCATAGACTTGCCTTGCATTTCAAATAAATGGACTCTTACAATACATGGTCCTTTATGAATGGCTTCTTTCACTTAGTGTGTCTTCAAGGTTCAACCAATACAGTAGCATGTATCAGTACTTCATTTCCTTTTATGGCTGGATACCACAGTTTGGTTATCCATTCACCAGTTATGAACAGAATTCTATACCTGGCCAAATCATCATTAAGGCTGAGGGCACAATAATGACTCTTTCGGGATTTGCAACATGCTGGTATTTTCAACCCTGTTAAGATACACCTAAGGCTTACACTAAAGAAAAAGACTGGAGTTCTAATCAATTGTGAACCACATATTTTACTCATTTCATATCCAAGTACAAAAAAGAAAAAAAGACAGTCCATGTTATTCAGTTTAAAATATCAATGCCCCAGGAATTCCCTGGTGGTCCAGTGGTTAGGATGCTGTGCTTCCACTGCAGAGGGCACGGGTTCAATCCCTAGTCGGGGAGCTAGGATCCCGCATGCCGAGCAGCACGGCCAAAAAATAAATAAATAAAAATTTAAAAATAAAATAAAATATCAATGCCTCTGCTTCCTCTCAGGGGAACGTGCCATAGAGCGAAGGCTCACTGAGGAGGTGCAAGGGAGTACTTACATGTACAATGCTATTTTCATTGGCAGCCGCGAGAGAATCAAATGTCCCATTAATTCCCCTTAAAAGAAAACTGTGGGACTTCCCTGGTGGCGCAGTGGTTGAGAATCCGCCTGCCAATGCAGGGGACACGGGTTCGAGCCCTGGTCCGGGAAGATCCCACATGCCGCAGAGCACCTAAGCCTGTGTGCCACAACTACGGAGCCTGCGCTCTAGAGCCCGCGAGCCACAACTACTGAAGCCCGTGTGCCTAGAGCCTGTGCTCTGCAACAAAAGAAGCCACAGCAGTGAGAAGACCGCGTACCACAACGAAGAGTAGCCCCTGCTCACTGCAACTAGAGAAAGCCCGTGCACAGCAACGAAGACCCAACGCAGCCAAAAATAAATAAATAAAATAAATTAAAAAAAAAAAGAAAACTGTGGACCAGTCATGCAGTAAGGGTCTCTTTCTTTCTTACACAACATTGACAGAGCCAGTGACTGAAGCTCTTTCTCCAGTTGTGAGAGTTGCATTGAGGCCTCATCCTGGGACCTGAATACCTGATGACCAGCCATTGAAGCCAGAGCTTCCCTGGGATAAAAGGTCTGGAGCTTCCACTGCATACAGACTCATCCCCACATCAAATCTCCTACCATTTCCTCATTAGCCACAAGAGCTCACAGCCCCAGATGCCAGGCCATAGATGCTTATGTGAGAGGGTCTAGAATTAACCCAAGGTTGCATCCCCTCTGGTTGGGAGCCCCAATCAATGAGATGAGGGAGGTCATGTATAGCCTGAGTCAAAGCCTGCTCAGGAGGAGGACCACAGACAACAGAACTGGTTCCACCTTCTCCAGATGTGGAGGAAAGCTGGAAGCAAATGAGTAGCATAGGAAGACATGTCTCTTCCAGCAAGTGTTCACGTTTGATTGAAAACTAGTCGTATCGGATCATTTCCAGCCTTCGGCCTGGGATTCTCCCCTTAGCTCTTTAAGATTTTCTCTTCTGAAAGACAAAGAAAATAGGACCTCTAAACAGATATTCTTATCTGAATTGTGTGCCTTTTGTAATTTTCTGGGTTTATAAGTAGCACATTCCATGCACATTTGAAGGAAAAGCAAAGTAAAAAGAAGAGTAACTTTCCATTCAGATTTAATCACTCCCTCTGCTGTTTTCTCATCCTGGAAGTTTTTCTTTTTCTTTTTTTTTTTTTTTTTTGGTATGCGGGCCTCTCACTGTTGTGACCTCTCCCGTTGCGGAGCACAGGCTCCGGACGCGCAGGCTCAGCGGCCATGGCTCACGGGCCCAGCCGCTCTGAGGCATGTGGGATCTTCCCGGACCGTGGCACGAACCCGCGTCCCCTGCATCGGCAGGCGGACTCCCAACCACTCTGCCACCAAGGAAGCCCAGTTTCTCTTTTATACATTTGGATTTCCTGGATTTGAACATCATGACTTCCCTCTTCTCTGGGTCTTTTTTTGTCTCTATTCAACTGTGGGAAAATGTCTCATTTGTCTTCTTGGCCTAATTTAGTATCAGCCATGTGCATAGCATTTTCAAATGTGGTGGTTGTGTCTTTTATGCATAAACAATCTTCCTGCTCCCATTGCAGCCCTTTTCCTACCTGCTTTCTACTGGATCTTGGGTGCAACATGCACTTAACTCTCTGAGGATACAAATTAGAGGTGCTTTAAGGCTTCCTAATGGCTTGAAGTAATACTTTCAGAAGGGAACACATTTGCTTTGACTTCTCAAGATACACCCCTCTTTTGTCTTAAACATATATTTTAAAATGTCCAGTGGTTTTTCTCCATGTAGAGGGGCTGTTCCTATGTGTCCAGTATGTATTAGGAGGTGTGATTAAATTCTAGCAGCAGTTGTGTGGCTTCCTGGTCAAATCCCACAGGCCTAGTAAGGGAAACGATCTGAGATTTTCTAGAGTTCTGCTTTTCCAGATTAATCTGCTTACAAGTGGTTGGTAGGTGGGGCCTGACAGCTGGAGGCCATGTGCGGCAGTGCTACCCAGGGCAGAAGTTCCTTTTCTGGGTTTGTTGGACAGCCCAAGGTCCATGGGGGCATCTAACTCTTCCTTGGCCACCACCGCCCTCATTCGGAACCCACTTCATATCTGGAGACACCATCTGCTCCCACTGGGAGCTGAGAGCTGGGAGTGCTGCAGGAGGGCTTCTCACCCTGCAGGGCTCTGGTGCTTGTGGAATTGAGGTTTCACACCCACCTCAGGTCCTCCCCTCACCATTTCTGACTTCCCGGTGGATGCTTATTCCTCCAGCTTCTCCTCTTCCAAGATAAGCGGTTTCAGAAGGACCTGCTTGAGCTCCCTTCCACTCACTCCCTGTGGCAGACATATCATTATTTGCTGCCCAGTGTCTGTCCTCTTTCCTCCTTGCCTACAGAACCCTGATTTTGTTCCCCAGGGCCATTGTGTGCAACCCAACGTGGACCACGCTTCACCTAAGCTAGTGGTTCTCCAGGAAGGTTAGCCCACACCAGAGAATGTTTAGGAAAGTGTGTATTGGGATGTGAATGTAAATGTCTGAATGGTTAAGGGGGGTGACAGAGAATGGGGGCTAGACTGCTAGATGCCCTGCAATGTGAGAGAGTTCTGTGGCACAAAGACCAGCCTGGTATATTCTTCTTTTTTAAAAAATTTTTTTAATTAATTAATTAATTGATTGATTGATTTTTGGCTGTGTTGGGTCTTCGTTGCTGCGTGTGGGCTTTCTCTAGTTGCAGTGAGCAGGGACTACTCTTCGTTGCGGTGCACGGGCTTCTCATCGCGGTGGCTTCTCTTGTTGCGGAGCACGGGCTCTAGGCGCGTGGGCTTCAGTAGTTACGGCACACAGGCTCAGTAGTTGCGGTGCATGGGCTTAGTAGCGCACGGGCTTAGTTGCCCTGTGGCATGTGGGATCTTCCTGGACCAGGGCTCAAACCCGTGTCCCCTGCATTGGCAGGCAGATTCTTAACCACTGGGCCACCAAGGATGTCCCCCTGCATATCCTTCTAATGCCCACTGGAAATTCATATAGATGAAAAACTGTATCCTCTGTGCCCAAGAGTCTAATTCCATTTTACATATAAATACAAATTATCTGTTTTGTAGCTTTAACAAACAGTGACATTTTCCAGGAGAGCAGCTATTGAATAAATTGAGGAAAGATTGTGCTATGCTTTATTATATTTGTGCTATGTTTTGAAATTCACCAGGAGCAGTTCACTATTACAGAAAATTACATCACTGTTGGGCATCACTCCTTCTATTTGAGTTGACAGTGCCACACCCCAGCATGAGTCTGCCTTGGTAACTGTCACATGTAATTATATGGCAGAGAGAATTTGAGTCCCTGTTAATAGACTTAGAAATCAAATATTATTAAATAAGGGGAGATGCACGACACAGGAATCTGACTTAAATTATTGTCACTTTCAAAATGATTTCATGTTTGTCATCCCATATTTGAAATTTTTTGCTTGTTTAACATAATGATAAGAAATCTATGCTGTGAGAATAATGATATTTATTTATTTGGGGGTGCCTATTATTTTTCAACCTTATTTTGATCCTCTTGCCAGAATTGTACGAAACACCTTCTCTGTAGCCTCTTTTTTTCTTCTTTTGGAGTTATTAGGAGAGTTTATTTATCTATTCATTTCTTTATTTTTGAGGTATAGTTGATTTACTCTACAGGCTGTTTTAGCATGATTTTTTCCTAGAATATCTTTTATTCCAGTGCTTATTGAAACACAATTTGGTAGGTCTTCAAGGCTAAGCAGCAATCTTGATGTATGAAGTTTGATAGGAGGTGGGTTTTCTGTGATACCTCCCCATTTGATGTCCCAAGTCATAAAGAAAGAATTATTTTTGATGCTGCACTTAGCAGTAAGGCTCAGCTCACTTGAGAGAATATCATAGTCTTCATCATCTCCACTGCAACACTCTGTAATTTGTCTGGACAATTAAGGTTTGTCCTTCCTCTTTCTTTTATGATATTCAAACAAGTCTGGTTTGTTACTACTTAAACTTGCACTGGATTTTATTGTAGTGGACAGTTGAACCTCTGCTCTTCATCTTCCTGTACGTCTTGTATGGAATATCTTCTGATCTTCTTTCTCTTTTCTTCTCAACTATCCCTTTGAAATAGGTGCAACATCCACCTCCGACATTCTGTCTTCTAGTGGAGTCATACCGAGTCAATTATGCATTGAAATGTATAATATTGTATTATAAATTACTTTCCTCTTATTTCTCTATTACAATTAGGGCATTATTTTGAAATTACAGCTATAAGTGAGTTATATGATCTATTATCCATTGCCTTTCAGGATGGAGTATTACACAAGTCTTGGGGGTTTTTGTTTGTTTGTTTGTTTTTTTAAGGGAGGGGATAAAAAGAGGGATTTGCTCTGATAAGAGTCAGTCTAAGGCAGAAATGAAAGTCCTATTCCTCCTTGTGCAGCCTCCCTGGAACCATGAGGTTGGAGGTGGGGGGCGGGCAGGGGGGGCGTGTGTGACCTATTTCTAGTCCATGAGATCTAAGTAGATGTCTGCTGGGCAGAGGAGAGTGGGTAAACTTTGTGTTCTCTTGATGAAGAGGGACATAGGTGGCTAACATGCCTCCCCTCCCTTTTTGCCGCCTGGAATGCTGATGCATAGCTGGAATTGCAGCTTGTGACGAGTCAAGGGCGAAACCAATATACTAAGGATGGCAGACTGGAAAGAGGAAGCATCTGAGTGCCCAGATGATCTTTTTGACCTACTGAACCAAACCAAATAAACACCTCCTTATGGATATTTAATCATGGGGGGAAAGTCATCATTTAAGCCATTGTAAATTGAGTTTTCTGTTACCTGCTTAACGTAAACTATCTGCTCCTTTGCCTACACTGATCCTGCATTGACTGGTCCCACCTGGAGCTGCCACCCCCCCAGTAACTCTGCAGCATCGTAAATCAGTAGTGATTTGGTAATCACTGTTCTAAAAAACCTTTGAATGATATCTCTTCCAGTATTCATGACTATGCTAGTGGAAAGTGCCCATATTCTCTCCAGAATGCTGTGTTTTGAATGCTTATTCAACCTTATGAATAAACGATAGGTGGGAATTCGATCCAGTGATTACTGCTCTTTGACGCCTTCTAATTAAAAGGCAGCTGGGCAGTCCTTGCATAGCCCAGAGCCCTGAAATGGCTGAACCCGAATGTTCTGTAGAACAGCATGTCACCAGCGTTCTGTTGTCGGGTGACACCAGTAGCATAGATGAAATAAAAGCAAATCTATTAACTCTGCTACTGCAACCACTTCAAGCTAATTATTTAAGTGATGCGGTTTTGCCTTAATTATGGAACATTATTCAATTAAATTACATTTGACTACCCATAACTTCTGTTCAAGGAGCACTTCATATACAGACACCTCTAATCAGAGTACAAAGCACTTAAATACTTAACCTGGTTAAATGGAAGTGAAAACCATAATGCATGGCATTCTTCTTGCTAAGGGAAATCTTCAGCCATTATGTCGCAAGACCAGGCTTTAGAAATAATGAATAGGGACTTCCCTGGTGGCGCAGTGGTTAAGAATCCGCCTGCCAATGCAGGGGACACGGGTTCAAGCCCTGGTCCTGGAAGATCCCACATGCCGTGGAACAACTAAGCCTGTGTGCCACAACTACTGAGTGTCTGCTCTAGAGCCCACGAGCCACAACTACTGAGCCCGTGAGCCACAATTACTGAAGCCCGCGCACCTAGAGCCCATGCTCTGCAACAAGAGAAGCCACCGCAGTGAGAAGCCTGCGCACCACCATGAAGAGTAGCCCCCGCTCGCCGCAACTAGAGAAAGCCCGCGCATAGCAACGAAGACCCAACACAGCCAAAAATAAATAAATAAATAAATTTATGGAAATAATGAGTAACTACCAGCATCCACTTACAGTATTTTGAGGAACATAGGAAGAGCACCCGAAGTATATTTGTTCTCCAAAATCCAAAAAAAGAAACAAAAAAACCCCAAAAACTTTGAAATCCTTCTCCTGAAATAGAAAATGAGAGAAATTATAGTACAATTGATTTAATCCTTAAACATCCAGCAGAAAACACAATAGGGACTTTAAGAGACAATTTGCCATAGAACCTGAAAGTTATTTTGTCCCCAAAATAGATCACTTGCCATAATTTTACGGAAAAGTTTTAGTGGGCACACAGTAACTGTTCTTTCATTCAGTGCCTGGTTTGCACCAGGTCTTGTGCGTTGACATTGACCAACCTCAGTAGTAGGAGAGACACCATCTCTGCTGCCCCTGAATTGGCAGCAGTCCAGGGGCTGGCAGTCCAGCAGTCTTTGTGCCACTTTTTTTTTTTTTTAATCTATTTATTTTTGGCTGTGTTGGGTCTTCATTGCTGCGCACTGGCTTTCTCTAGTTGCGGCGTGCAGGGGCTACTATTTGTTGAGGTGCACAGGCCTCTCACTGTGGTGGCTTGTCTTGTTGTGGAGCCCAGGCTCTAGGCGCACGGGCTTCAGTAGTTGTGGCTCGCGGGCTTAGGTTGCTCCATGGCAAGTGGTATCTTCCCGGACCGGGGCTCAAACCCGTGTCCCCTGCTTTGGCAGGCGGATTCTTAACCCCTGCGCCACCCGGGAATCCCCTGTGTCACTTTTGTATTGTTAAACCTTATGTGTCTGGCAACAGAGACTGGATGGAGAACAAGCAAGACTAGAAGCCAGGAGTCCAGCCAACAGGTGCAGAGGGGAGGCCAGGAGGAGGAGACAATGAGATGGATTGGAGAGAGATTGAGGAAGCAGACTTGAAAGGACCTGGTGAATTATTGGATATTGGGTTGGGATGATTATGATTCATTCAGTGGATCTGAGTTGGTGGCCAGGAAGCTAAATGTCTTTAAGAAACACAAGCCAAGGGACTTCCCTGGTGGTCCAGTGGGTAAGACTCCGTGCTCCCAATACAGGGGGCCCGGGTTCAATGCCCGGTCAAGGAACTAGATCCCACAGGCATGCCGCAACTAAGAAACCCACATGCTGAAATGAAGATCCCGCGTGCCGCAACTAAGACCCGGTGCAGCCAAAATAAATAAATGAATAAAAATAAATATTAAAAAAAAAAAGAAAGGAAGAAACACAAGCCAAGAGTTTTGGAAGAACATCATATTTCCCCTATCTTCACTTCATGATTGAGGAACTGGAGACCTAAAACTGGTGAACGATGCTCTCTAGGTCACTTAGCCTGAAGATGCAGCTTCTCTCTTGTCTAGTTGGCACTTCAGACTTCTTTCCGTTTGGGTGTTCTGCCTTTCGTTCCCCTCCAACAAACCTCTGGGACCTGCCATACAGGCCACTAGATTGAGCAGGCTTTGAAGGAAACCACCCTCGGCCTCTGTGCTGAGGGACAACGTGGTTAACAATGTCGGTTGAGGATTTGTCCTCATGTTAGGTTCTGCGCTAGATGTTTTATATTATCTCATTTAATACAGTATTATCATCCCTGTTCTGATGAGAAAAACTGAGATTCAGAGAGGTTAAGTGATGTGTCTGAAGTCACATGATTAGGAGTTGGTAGGGCCCAAATTCGGGTCCACCTGGTCCCAAAGGACATGCACAGCTTTACACCTTTGTCTGGTGTCTCCTCTGAGCAATAGCCATAGTGGGGTGTGAAGAACACGGCTGCCCCCCTTTTCTTTGCCGTCATAAAACGGCAAGATAGCATGTGGCTGAGCCCAGTTCAACCAAAGCCCATCTTAAGCCTGTGTGTGACTATGATTGCTCACTGTTGATGGGTACCTCAATTAACACATCTGCTGAAATTTAATACTTTAGTCAATCCTTGGCAAGCCTTGTAGATCTGACCTTCCACCCAATTAAAGAAAGCGTGGAGGCCTTTTCCACTGTCAGATACAAATGAAATCCAGCTGTCTATGACTTCAACCCCAGTCCAGATGTTTTAAATGTTAAGTTTCCTGCCCAGTGTATCTTTCCATTAACCATTTCTTTTTAAACTGCAGGCTGCAGCACATTAGTGATCCTGAAATCAATTTAGTGGATCACAACAGTGCTTTAAAATACTGGAATAGAATAGACTTCTCTAGAGTAGACCAGAACAGAAAATATCAGACTGTATCCCACTGAGTAAAGGGTGTTATTTTGTGAAACTTGTATGTCAGTTGTGTTTGTACGCAGTGATTAAAAAGTATATTTCTCACTCTGAGTTGTGGTTAAAAAAAAAAAAGGAAAATCACTGCTTTGGAGGGCCCTGTCATCCTTTCTTTATGGTTACTGAAAGAGCAGCTCTCTCTGTCCATGAGAGAAAGTTAACTTACAAACAAATGGAAAGGAAAAAAGTGGAAGACAGAGTATTCAAGCAGGCAAGAAAATAACAGCTCTCCACAAAGGGAGATGTTCTTGTCAACAAGTCATCCAAGGCCAGAGTCCTCAGAGAGACTCTTCCATGTACAGTAAATGATTTTGTTGTATCAGCTTTACTTTCCCATGTCTCAAGATTGCTTTGGGATCTTACTTTGTGGATACTCAACAGTTTGGCTTTCCAGATGCTGCAACAGGAAACAAAAACATGTGTGTGCTTCTTTTTTAACTTTGTATAATGGAAAATTTTTAATTTTAAAAAGAGTTTAGTGAAACCCCACATACCATCACTCAGCTTCAACAATGATCAGGTTGTAGCCAATCTGGTTTCAACTACACCTTACCCACTTCCCAGATAGTCTATCATTTCATCCATAAATATTTCAGTGTCCATTCAGAGGTGGCTTTTGAACATTTATATCTACCCGGTCCTCCAAATCCAATCCTCACACGCTGCAGCCTAAGGGAACTGCACTCCCTGAGACATGAGGTTTTGGGCAAAACACAAGAACAGGCAGTCAGGCCCCATAAAAATTAGGTCAGATGGCTTGTGTTCCCTCATAACCGAAGACCCCCCAAAAGAAATCTGATTACATATCCCAAGACATCTTCCAAAACAATTTTAAAAAGGAACAGAATGGCTTTATGAAAAGTAGGACAGGGTAGACCAGCTAAGAGAGCGTAGTCATCAGAGATGACAACCAAAGATTGTCTGGTCCAACACTCCCATGTTACAGATGAAGCAACTGAAGCCAGAAAGATCAAGGGGCTTGGGATAAAGGGCCAGAGGACAGCTCTTTGGATCTTCAGTCCACATAATCTCAATAGTACATGAGTACATTGCTCATACAAAGTAGGAGAGGGAAGGTTATTGAAGGAGTGGCCTGCCAGTTGGGAAGGAAAACTGACTGCAACCATGGGATGTCTTCTCATTCCTATTCTAGATCTTCATTTTTCCTGAGTCAAACCCCCGTACCTTTAACTGCCTGTAGGTTGATACCACTTTCAAAGAAAACAACATTCCAAACCTTTTTCAGATTTTCTTCTTCTGCAAACAACTGATTCCTGCCTTGTCATTTCTGTGGCTCTGCCCTGCCTCGAGGTCGAGTCCCAACCTCCCTGGCCAGCCTTCCTTGGCCCACTGTCCCATGGCTTCCACCCTTCTCTCTCCACACAGCCTACATGTTGCCAGACTGGTTTTCTCTCTGTCTTCAATGCCCCAGGCTGGTTCCCCCTTCAGGCCTTGCAAGGATGCTGTCACGTATAGACCCCCTTGCCCTCTCGCCCCATACCTTATCTGTCCTTCTTGGCCTCACTCAACCTTCTAAGCTTTGGGAAGCCTGTGCTCTCAGACAGTCATGTTTCTCTCTCTCTCCTCTTGTCTGGGTGCCTGCAGTATTTCAAAGGTTTCGTTCACACCGGGCCTTTTTAATATTGCCTTTTAACTATCTTACCCAGGTTCACCTAGTGACCTCATCTGCTCCCTCCTCTCCTTGAGGTTCATAACTGAGTATTCTCCTTTTGTGGACTCTCATAGTAAATTAAATAGAGGCAACTTGTCAGTCAAGGCAGCAGGGCACTGTGGAATGAGCTTTGGAATCAGAGTTCCCCAGCTCCACTGCTCAGTAACCATGTGAAGGTGAGCAAGTTAATTGACCTTCCTAAGCCTCATTCTCCTCTTGTAACAGGCAGGGAATACGATCTACTCAGCGGGTATGCTTACCCAGATGATAGTTAGAATCTGTACGGATATGTTTGGAAGCTATGGAATAGTTTTGTGCCACGTCACTTAGGGGACACAAGCACAGATTTAATTCTATCATTACTATTTTCTCAAAAGCAACCCCAGGATAAAATCATGCCATAGCATGGACATATATACACTACCAAACATAAAATAGCTAGCTAGTGGGAAGCAGCCGCATAGCACAGGGAGATCAGCTCGGTGCTTTGTGACCACCTACAGGGGTGGGATAGGGAGGGTGGGAGGGAGGGAGACGCAAGAGAGAAGAAACATGGGGACACATGTATATGTATAACTGATTCACTTTGTTATAAAGCAGAAACTGACACACCATTGTAAAGCAATTATACTCCAATAAAGATGTTTTAAAAAAGGGGGTACACAGACGCAGTGAAGAAGATAGCATAAATTGGTAAAAAATTTTTTCAAAAATATCATGCTCCTTTTGCAAGAATCATGAAAATGTTCACATGCTTCAACCTGTAATTCATCTTATTGAAATGTTTCCATAAAGTTGGAGTCCTAAAGAAATAAAAAGCAATACACCAGAAAGAAAAAAAAATGTGCCATGAGACAAGCCCATGGAAGCTTAAGTCAAACACTGCTAATACTAAAAGGGCACAACAGATCCCCCTGCCCCATGTGGTGTGTGGGATCTTCATTCCCCCACCAGGGACTGAACCCCGGCCAAGGCAGTGAAAGCGCCGAGCCCTAACCACTGGACTGCCAGAGAAGTCCCCAACAGATATTATTATTAGCAGTAATTATGACAGATTGTGCAGGAAGCGCGGAGTGCGTTAGGGAGACGTATTAGTCCAGGTAGTTCACAAGGAGCTGCTGCAACAGATCAACCTGAGCTCTGAGTGGTATAATCTAATAAAAGTGAATTGTTGCTGCTCAGGTCACGCTGGACATGAGTCAGAGGCTGTCCTCCGTCTTGTAACTTTAAACTTGAAAATGGGACGCTAAGACCACTGCACTGGAAGAGAGGAATAAAGGCGAAGTAGCCCCTTCTTCCGCTAACAGCGAACTGCACGGAAGTCCGGGAGGGAAACTGCGGGTGCACGTGCACGCTTGGTGTGCACGGACTGCGGGCAGCTTGTAGCTCAGGCCCCAAGTTTCCTCTGACTGCGGTGATATTGTTTGTATCCGCTGAGATGCTGGTGATTGTGCTGCCGGGCCAGTGAAAAGCCTGTGCTGGAGAACTCAGCCTGCTGCCCCCTGGGGCCGACTCCCTCGGGTGGAGGTGACTTAGAGGGGTGAGCAGGGACATGGTCCTGTGGAGAAGAGCAAGCCTGTCCAAGAACCCAGGCTCCCTCTGCTTGTTCTCTCAGCTTCTGTAAACGGCCTCAGGGCTGCTTGTTTGCCCAGCTTCCCGCCCCACCTCCCCCTTCTGTCTTCCTTCTGTTTGTATGGACTTTGGCCCTCCCACATGTTGGAGCCAAAACAGCAGAGGAAGAGGGGTTGGCTGGCTCCCCAAGGGCAGTCTGGGCCCAAAGTCCTCAGCTCCTCCACCAGGCCTATAGTCTCTTTTTTTTTTTTCTTTAAGTTATTTATTTATTTGGCTGTGTTGGGTCTTTGTTGCTGCACGTGGGCTTTTTTCCCTAGTTGTGGCGAACAGGGGCTACTCTTCATTGTGGTGCACGGCCTTCTCATTGGGTGGCTTCTCAGAACACAGGCTCTAGGCACGCGGGCTTCAGTAGTTGTGGCACTCGGCCTCAGTAGTTGTGGCTCACGGGCTCTAGAGAGCAGGCTCAGTAGTTGTGGCACACGGGCTTAGTTGCTCCACAGCATGTGGGATCTTCCTGGACCGGGGCTCGAACCCACGTCCCCTGCATTGGCAGGCGGATTCTCAACCACTGCACCACCAGGGAAGCCCCAGGCCTATAGTCTCTGACAACAGAGATCATGTTACTTCTGTGCACACATTAGATGCCCAATACATATTCCCCAGCAGGGCAATAGGTAGTCCTGCAGTGAGATTAAGAGAACGTGTTTTGGAGTCCACCACACCTTCATTCAAATTTTGGCTCTGCCGTTTCCTGGGTCTCAGACCTTGGCATTGTTATTTAATATCTCTTAAGTGCCAGTTCATGGTACTGACAGGTCCGTAAAAGGCAGTAAATAAATGACCAATTAAAATTCCCTAAAGTGGTAAGTGTAATGAGGAAAGACGCAGGAGATCAGAGCTAGAGAGAAGGGAGCACTGCTTTAGGTGGTGTGATCTTGGAAGGCCGCACTGAGGAGGTGACCGGTAGCATATTCCTGGGAGGATAAGGGAGCCGTTGGAACACTGTGTCACTGCCAAAACTGCCACAGTTGCACTCACTACTCCAGATCAACACTGTGATAGGTTTTGGTGCTTTGATCAGAGTGACATTAATATTTCTAGTTTTTAAGCAGCCCCGAATTTAAAGGGTGCCCATCCTTGTTCTTGTCATTTCTCGCCTCAGTTCTAGATACTGAACAAAGCCATCTCCCTTCTCCCCTTTCTCTTTTGTTCTAGGCACGTCATTCAAATTTTATAGTCCCTCCTTCCCTCTTCTGTTCCAAAACCACTTTGATCTTTTTGTCCTTTTCCTCTCTTAAGTGTTCCGTGGCCCTTTTCTGCAGAAGATGCACATTTTCAGCAAAGCTGTCATCTCCATGTCCTCTGAGACTATCACAGAACAGCTAAAAGTGCTGAGCGCATGAGGGAGGCAAGAGCAGCAGAGGGGCGTGGGGTGAGGGGAGGGGAGGGAAGGTCAGAGAGAGCTGAGCCGACAGAACAGCCCAAGGCAGGTGTGGTGGCTCCGGGGCCAGCAGGGCTCTGCGAAGGATTTGGAAACCAAGAGGCCATCACCTGGATGCCCAGAGCTGACTATGTATGTTAGAGCCTCAGCCATGAAGCTGTCGTCTGCTCCTGCCACCCTGGGCTGACCTTTCCAGATTCCAAGGGGCTGTGGTGTACCTGGGCCTCAGAGATGGCAGTGGGACAGTCCAGTCATACAAGGAGTTTATCAACTTTTCTTGACAGTGACAACCCAAAGTAGGGCCACGTCAAAGCTCTAGGGACATTCAATGCAGCAGTGTTCGCAAAGGTCATCTGCGTACCTTCATTGCAATCTTTGCCACGTCTTACACCACTTGTACAATTTCTTATCTAATATTCTACTTTAAACTGACTCCCTGTTCTTCATTTACTTTCAAGGAAATCTTTATGTCAAGTCAAAAAAAAGGAAACTAGTAATGGGCAAAAAAATAAACACAATGAAGACGAAACAATGATATCAATGTTAGTCCAGATAGCGTTGCCTGCCAAAAGCCCTATACTTAAGATGATGTGTTTCGTTAAGCTCTCTCTGCTAAAGTAAGAAAAGAAAGGAAAGTAGATTACCAAGAGGTGTTAAAGCTATAGTAGCACTTATGTTTTGACTTTATCAGGATTGATAGAGAATTGAAAAGGAAAAAATGTTTTCACTACTAACTCAATGTTATGAAATTCTGTGTCCACGTAATGCATTAACATTTAAGGAAATCGGACAGTAGGTTTGGGAACAGCCTCTGCTCTTGCTGCCACCTGCACTGTGGTCTCATGTGGGCTCTGGCAGTGACCGAGCACTGGCCCCACCAAGCAAAGCTCCCTCACTGGAAGGACCCTGATGACCACAAAATAGTTAGAATTTATTGAGCTTTTATTATGTGCCAAGGTCTTAACATAAAGTGTCTGATTTTAAGTCTCACATTAAACCTCCAACGCATGTATTATTATTTGTACTTTAGAAACGAAGAAGCTAAGTTATGTCGCGACTTAACCCTGGGACCATCTTACTCCAAAGTCCTTGCCCTGTCTACTCTCCTCCACTCTCTCCCTCCTTGGGAGACATAAGCTCTTGGAGTTCTTTGTAAAACCACTGATTCTGCTCAGCGGAGTGGTTTTCAAACTGTTTGTTTAAACCTTTCCTTCAGTTTTCTACTGTTGTGTAACTAACTACAGGAAAACATAGTGAAATGAAACAGCATTTAATTTTGAACACAGTTCTGAAGTCCGTGACAAGGCAAGCAGGAGGCTCTTGCCCTTGCACCATGTGGTGTCTGCTGGAGATAGAACCCCCAAGATGGCATCTTCATGTCCACTAGGATGGCTCTGATGGCTGGGGACTGGCCAGAACAGCTGGACTAGGGGCATATGTCGGTGCCTCAGGTCTCCCTGTTGGCTGGTTCCTTGGTTGTCTGCCACATGGTCTCTTCAGCAGAGTAGAAGGACTTCTTAGATGGTGCCCGAGGCTCCAAGAGCCCGCTTGTCGAGGGGGAAGTGGAAGCTGACATCCTCTTGAAGGTTGGGGCAGCATCACTTCTGCCACATCCTTTGATTAAAGCAGTCACAGGCCCAGCCCAGATTCAAGACCAGGATAAATAAACTGCACCTCTTACTGAGAAAGTGAAAGGATTTCTGGCTGTCTTTCATCTACCACCTTTAGAGGCTAAATCATACACAGCATTTTAGTGAGCGAAACTGATAAAGGGAAGGAGGTGTATTGGTTTGAAGTGCGGACGTGGCAGGACGGTGCAGAGCCTTGCCCACACTGCTGCTTCCTCGGACTTTAGATGAAACTGAGTTCTCTAGGAAAGACAATGTTTAAAGACTGGCCTGGATGACAACAGAAGAACAAAACCCAAACTCCTTGCCATGGCCTACAAGGCCCTCCATGATCCTGCCTCTGTCTGCCTCTCTCATCTTGCCGGGATTCATGGTCCCAGGCCACCCAATGTCTGCTCTCTGAGCTCTGCCCACAGGGGCTCTGCCTGAGATAATCCCATTGCCTGGAATTCTTACCCCTCAGGTCGTCACTTGATGGACTCTGTCCTGCCATTCAGATCAGGGAGAACTTCCCTAGCTAAGACAGCCCTCCCCAAACCCCAAGCACTTTCTATTGCATTAGCTTATCTCCCTTATAATACTTAATATCTAGAATGTATTGTATTAAAAAGCTCCCCTGGAATCTAAAAAGGGGTACAAATGAACCTATCTACGAAATAGAAATAGAGTTACAGATGTAGAAGATAAACCTATGGTTACAGTGGTGGGGGAACTGGTGGGGGAGGGATAAATTGGGAGATTGGGACTGACATATACACAGTACCATATATAAACCACATAACTAATAAGGACCTGCTGTAGAGCACAGGGAACCTACTCAGTGCTCTGTAATGGCCTATATGGGAAAAGAATCTAAAAAAGAGTGGATATATGTATATATATATATGTGTAACTGATTCACTTTGCTGTACACCTGAAACTGACACAACATTGTACATCAACTCTACTCCAATAAACATTAAAAAAAAAAAAAAGCTCCCCAAGGGTAGGGACTCCACCTCTCTTGTTCACAGCTGTCACTCCTGGCACCCAGCACAGTGCCTCCCACTTACTAGGCGCTCGATAGATATTCACTGAACAGCAGGGTGATTAACTGAATGAATGAATGAATGAACAACATTCAGTGAAAGGCTATGTTGCCCAATCTTCTCTTCTCAGTGCGCTCCCAGGGCATTCCAGAAGAGGACAGATCCTCTGAGGCTGTGTAACTAATGGTTCCAATGCAGGAAACAATAATATTAATACAACTAATATAAACAGCCTTGACAGGGGCTCAGTCACTCCCCCTCCCTCCAGTCCCCCCAGGTCTCTCAGGCCTCCTCAAGTGCTTTTCCAAATCAAGTGGTCCCAAAGTGCGGCCAGATCTATAGAAAGCTCTGACTGATAAATTCACACAGATCGTGAGCAAAACATTTCCCTGTAGTACTATGCGAATACCTGCCAATAATTGCTCTAGGATGTGGCCTTTGTGTAGTTCTATGGCCCTGGGCCTATGATGCTCAGAGATGGACAAGGATGGTACTTCTCCATTCTTTTCCCCATGACTGGTGCCCAGCGAGTATCCCATCTGCGCCCTGGTTATTTCAACTTCACTGTGCCCAATGGTGATGTCTATGTCCGAGTGTCCCCTGCAGCCACTCTTTCAAAGTATCCAGCTGGTGAAGCCAAGCCTTAAAGGGACCCTGTCAGCCCAAAGCTCAGAGCTGTGAAATGAGAGCTTTGTCCCCGAGGCCATATTGAGAAACGAGAGAAAGGAGGGTTCATTCTTAGACAGTGCCATCCCTTTGGACAGAGCTAAGAAAAAGGGCATCTTCCACTGCTGACCAGAAGAATGTATGAGTTACAAAGACTAACCTCAGTCCTACAGCTCTAAAGAAGGCCTCTGTTTAGAATATGGTTCTCATGACAAACAGCTTTTGTGCTATCGCAAAGTATTTAGGCAGTTTGTTCTCAGAGAGTTCTGAAAAATTCACTTGGGACTGTCACTTGAACATAAAGATTTCCCTGTTCTCACCCTGTGGAAGACTTTTTTTCTTACTGATTTCGAAAGATACTATAATCAGTATTAAGGAATTCCAGAAAAAGAAGAAACATCTCTTGCTTTTAATTTATTCATGAATGTAACTTTTGTTCCCCTGGGCTACACCAGCTGTGGAGGAAATTCACAGATGTGGGTTCTAATCACAACAAGAATTAGTTTCCAGTCCCTACCCCCATTTGTTACTGGTACTCTCACTCTTCCTGCTTCCATCACTGTCACCCTGGGGCTGCCGCCAGCACCTGCCATGTCACCCGTGGGTCCCAGAGGACACCATCCTCAGCTGCTATCAACAGCGCTCCCACACAGGAGAATGTCAGCCTCGCCACCCCCCCGGGTCACATGTCTTTCAGCCAAACTCTGGCCTTCTGGTCTTATTTACTCCCCTTTGTAATTGCCTGGTTTGGGCTGCAGGAGTGGGGAGTTAAGTTGAGAGACTCCTCCACCAACACTGAAACCAAGTCTAGAAACAGGGCCGTATCTTTGTCTCTTGCCTCAACAGAGTTCTCCACTTTCCTCAGTCTCCTAAAGACCCCATGGCCAGAGGCAGCCGTTATTTATTTTTCGTCATCTCAATGCTGACTGTAAATTCCAATTCCCACTTACCTGTTTATGCTAAAGAGTCTTTGTACAGCTAGGAATTCTGGTGGCTGCTTTGCAGACCCCTAAAAGCCTACAGAGCTGCACTACCTCGATCTCTCTAAGCAGAGAATAATTAACCTAAATTCAGTCACACTGAAAACTAACTATTGGGAACGTGACAGAAGAAAGATTTTCTTCTCTCAGACACACTGTATAGGGATCGGGAAATTTGTCTAGAGAATTAACACTCTATGCTTCAGGGACAAATGGAGGCTAACAGGCATTCTGTGAAGGAGCCACAGTTTTGGCCCTTCTTCATTTCATACAGCCTCCAGCCCCTCCCCCAAACTCAGTAGCTCTGCCTGAATGCTTTGGAAAAGACCTCCAAGGTCATCAGTTTCATGACTTAGCTCAGAATGGATTGGGAGGTGGTGCCCCAGAGGCAGTAGGTCTTGGTGTGTTATAGGCTACCTTGATCTTACGCAGCTGTCCTTTAAGGCAGTGGTTCTAAAACTGTGAGCCGAGGATCTTTTGGCTGGGAGCATTAATCTCCACAGTCTGTACTTTAGGGGCATGAATTAATAATTAAGTTGTGATCAATTTACTTGCGATAGCCCTTCTTGGTGTCTCATCAGGAACACCACCACCCATCAGGAGCCTTTTTGTATCCACAAACAGGAGATTTGGGGGAGGGAGGGAGAAAAGAAAAAGGAGTAGTCCACAGACAAACTGTTTAGAGAGATCTGTGACCCAGAGTGCTCCACTAAATGCTCAGGCCTCATTTAGAGAATGCTCTAGAGTCATTACTGGGCCTGAGCCCTACACGATTCACCACGGGCAATTTCCCCAGCCTCGTTTAAAAACGTGGAAATAGAAAGCCGCCATTTGGAAAACACCCACGGTAATCATCATTGCGGTCCAGAGTCATCAAAGGATACCAAAATCGGTGGACAGAAGTGTGAGGAGAACCAGCACCTCTACATATTCCTACAAGATACTTGTTAATTATAAAGGGAAAGCAATAGGCACAGAGTGGAGAAACCTGCCAGAACCACCTTAGCCAAGAGATCGGCATAAGAACGTCGTTAACGGCACGTGTGGACATCGTGCACCCTCTGATGTGATACACCAAGAAGGGTATTACTGGCAGAAATGTAAAACCTGAACAAAAGCAAGAGGAAGCATTACACAAACCCATTCTGAAGGACATTCCACAAAATAACCAGCCAGTATACTTCAAACATGTCAAGGTCATGAAAGACCAAGAAAGACAGAGAAACTGTCCCAGACTCAAAGGGACAGAGTTTGCAGGTAGCGTGACAGCGCTGTGATTGGGGGGGAGGGACACCGGAGTAAGGAGAGCTTATCCTTCGGTACGGAGAAGTGAGGGGGTTTCTTTGTTGTATTGCTGGGCTCAGGAAAGGGTCCTGTGGGAAACAGGGGCACTGTGAGGCCACAGTGAATGTGAGGGTGGGAGGTGGCAGTTTCTTGGAAGACAGAGGAGGGTAGGGTCCTCTCAGCCAGAATCAGTGCCGTGTTGCCCTGGTAACAGGAAAGCCAAGGGGGACAGACAGGCTGACACGGATTATGTAGAAATGCCAAAGGCAGGATCTTTCTCAGCATCATCTTCTCCACTTGCTGACCTGAGTCACTGCAGCAAGCCAGCCCCCAGCAACCCACAGCGATGAAAGCTCCCCAAAGAGCAGAGTCTGGTTTGCCACTTTTCTGTACCCCAAGGAAAGCGCTGGTGAAATGCACTGGTCTCAGAAGGTTCACGGTTCAAAAGCCAAGACCTAAATTTGCCTTTGTGATTCAGTCTGAAATGACTCAGTCCCAGGTGGAAGTTAACTAGAGCTCCCCCCAACATCTCATTTATCAGGTCTTCTTACAACATCTTCAAGCAGTTAAATAATCGAATGGACAGTTAAGATAATTTTTTTTCCTGTTTAGCGTTAATGAGAGTTAGGAATACAATGTATGTTAGTTACATACTAACCTACGGTTCATGCCTATTGGTCCTTATGGGAGACTTCAGTGAGTCTTAAGAAGGAAAACAGAAAACCATTAGTGACAGTCTCCTTCTTGGGACAAAGATTCAATACTAGGAAGGCTGAGCCTATGGGACAACCAAGCCAGCAAGAAGGGAAACACGTCCAGCCTGCCTTTAAGACAAGGCTAAATTCCACACTGAAGAGAAATGTTTGCCTGAACTAAATAAGTGTGTCAACAATTAGCCAGCTCTGTGTGACAAGATGGTAGTTGTTGGAGTGTGCTGTGAGTGTGTGGGTAAGAGAGAGGAAAGTGGGATGCTCCCTGCTGAAAAGATTCTACAAGTCACAGTAGCTACAAAATGAAATATTTCTTGCACAGCCATATTTGGACAGCCCTTTATTTTTAATTTCTGAGTGTGGCCAGCAGATGGGGATAGCTCTTTATTGGTAGGTAATAACAAATTCACCAGTAACGTATTTTGTAACTTTCTAGGATGAACCAAACAGAGAAATCGATTTAGCATTGTTAGGCCTGGATATTTCTCAGATAAAACCAAAATGATTCAAGATAAGTATACTCAAGTAATAATCACACGTATCTTTCTCTAATATTTATTGGATACTATGTACCAGGCACTGTATTAAGCACTTTAATCCTTGCAAGAGCCCTTGGAGTAGGTAATATACCAATTTAGTTGTCCAAAGTCACAGAGCTGGTATGTGGCAGAGTTGGGATTTTATCTGTGTAGCTCCAGAGTGTGTACTCTCACCCACTCAATTAGATCCTGCTTCTGTGTAACTTGGGATCTGACATCAGATAAATAGATAAGATGGGGGCTAGAGGAAGGAATATACTAAAATACAGATTAAGGACTCACAGCAGAAGAAGAATCACTCCAGAAACAGAAGAAAATGTCAGACAAGTACTTCTCCAAACTTTCAAAGAAGTTAGAGAAGATATGGACTCTTTGGGAAAAATAAAACTCAAAGAAGAAATTGGAGAGATCAAATAAGATCTGATAAGACAACAACATTAGTTGAAAAATGAGATGGTAGAGTTTAGGACCATAAAAGAAAAATAAAGAAGTAAACGTTACAAAAATGAAAGATGTATTGAAAGGAACAAGAATAGACACTGATAAAAACGGTCAGGGAAAAAAAATTTTAAGAGAATATTAATGGCTTACAGGAAGATGATAGAGATATAAATAAGAAATTATCTGAAGTGAAGAAAAAATAAGAATACCCAGGCAGAGAAAGCAAGTCACCCAAAAAGGGCTAAACCAAGCTGACCTCAGATTTGCCCACACTATCCTGCACTGTCCTGTGTCAGAAGACAACAGAGCGATGTTTACAGAATTCTGAGTGAAAGTGTGATCTAGGAATTTTAAACATACTACATATGTCATTCACATTGAAGAGGCAAAAGCCAGACATTCTCAAATATGCAAGAACTCAAGATAAGTAGCAGGTATGAAGTCTCATAGAAAGAACTATTCAGTGATAAAATCCAGCCTGCTGGTGGTGCTGAGAGCATGTAAACATATTAGAACGCTAAGCTCATTTTTATACCACCCCTGGAATAGTGAGACTAGAGTATATTAAAAAAGATCCAAAAAATATAAGAAATTAATAAGTGATATAGTTGGCATTGCAAAATCAGTGAGGAAAAGATGAATCAGTTAAGTCAAATTAGGACAATTAGTTACATGTTGGAAAAACAAGCTGGTTCACCTTCTAAGTCCTTACACTAAAATAAATTATAAATAAATCAAATGGTTGAGTGTTAAAATATTTAAAAGATATGAAAATACTATTGATAGTGTATGTATATTTCTTGATGCAGAAGAGATTTCTAAGCATGACCTCAAAATCCAGAAGCCATGAAAACAGGAAACTTAACTACACACAAAATTTAAACTTCCTCATGGGCAAAGCATAAACAGTTAAGGCAAATAACAATCTGCGGGAAATAGCTGTGACAAGTATAACAGACACAGTTAATATTCTTAGCCTAGGCCGTCTCACAAAGAAAAAGAGCAAAAAGGTGGGGGAGGGGATGAAAAAATGGCCAAAGGACATGAATATCTAGTTCATTTAAATAAGTAAAATGAATTTAAATAAACATATAAAAGGATGCTCCACCACATTCTGATACAAAATGCAAAATAAAAGGATGAGGGCTTCTGCTTTCAGTGTGACCAAGGAAGCAAGGAAGCTTTTTCTGGACCCAGTTTCCCTCAGGCCACAACTATGAACCCTGCAGGAAATCACACACACACATACACACACACACACACACACACACATACACACACACAGATCTGAAGACACTGGACAGTGAACAAAAGCTGACGTATTCTGAAGGAAAATTGAAACTTGGAAGAAGGAAATAACAAAGTGTCTTTTTATGGCTTTAAGCCTGAGATCAGGCTGAAGTTAGTGCCTCACAGGGTAACTAAAACTCTGATAGAAAAAAACCCACAATCTTTGTGAGCTGAAGAACTATAGGACAGAGTTTAAAGCAACTGCAGACACTGAAAACTGAGATGGAAATCTAGAGAGAATCTGAGTGGAGGAGGCCCCAAATTCTGAGTGTAAAGTATACCGTTATCTGCATGAATGGGGCAGATTTAAATAGCCCCTATAAAGACAGAGAATTGAACTGAGATTTGAGCTGCCAACCAAAAGACAGAGTTTGCAGCTCAAGTCCAATAAAATAAAAGATTAATTGAAAATTTAAAAAAGAACTAGGGGAAATTCTGGAACCCAAAACAACAATACCTGATATTAAAAATTCACTAGCAGAAATAAAATTTTAAATTAAAACTAAAAATATACAGCAGAATGATTATGACAATGAAGAGTCAATAAACTTGGATATAAATCAATAGAAATTATCCAATGTGAAGAACAGAAAAAAAACTTCAAAAGGTAAC
The DNA here is from genome assembly GCF_951394435.1 of Stenella coeruleoalba. Lineage (NCBI taxonomy): Eukaryota > Metazoa > Chordata > Mammalia > Artiodactyla > Delphinidae > Stenella > Stenella coeruleoalba. Next base: position 40,607,814 of record NC_137150.1, read on the forward strand.
AAAGTCTAAGGAATCTGTGGGGCAGTATAAAAAAGTTAAATAAACATGCTTTGGGAGTCCCAGAAGCAAAGGATAGAATGGGGCAGAAAAAATATTTGAAGATATAACTGATGAAAATTTTTCTAAATTTGGGTGGAAAACATAAATTAACAGGTTAAATAATTTCAGTGAACCTCACAAAAGATAAATATGAAAAAAATTACACCTAGACACATCATAGTGAAAGTGCTGGAATCCAAAGATAAAAGTAGACAAAGAAAAGTAGCACATTTCAGGAGAATAATGATTCAAGTGTTTAAGGATTTGAATCATAAATTATGAGGACCAGAAGGCAGTGGAACAACATCTTTAAAGTATTGAAAGAAAACAAAACCAACCTAGAATTCTATATCCAAGAAAAATATCCTTCAAGAATGTAGGCAAAATATAGTTTCAGGTTTAAAAAGAAAACAAAAAAAGACGATTTGTCACCAGCTACACTACTCCAAGAAATGCTAAAGGAATTTCTTCTGACGAAAAGAAAATGGTAGAGATGGAAACTAGGATTTCTGGGAAGGAATAAGGAGCATTAGAAATAGTAAATATGTGGGTAAATATAAAAGACTTTTTCTCCTCTTAGCTCCTTTGTTCCTGTAAAATACATGGCAATACTTAAAGCAAAAGTCACAAGGTTTATTATAACAGTAAGGGTTTATAGATACAGATATGATATATATACCCACTAGAACAAAAGCATGGAGGGGAGTAAACAGACCTCTATGATGGTGAAATGTTTACATTTTACACAAAGTGATACAATATTTACTCTAGAAAGGCTGTGCAAAGTTAAGGCTATAGCGTATAATCTTTAGAGCAATCACTAAAAAAAAAAAAAGAATACAAAGAGTTATTGCTTAAAAAACTGCAAAAACAACAGGTTTTCATAGAACTTGGCAAATTAATCCCATATCCTCCTGGAAGAGCAGATCACCAAGAAGAACCAGGATACATTTGAAGGGCAGAATATTCATAAAGAAGGAAACCCAAATGGCCAAGAAACATTTGAAGAGTTTTTGAAACTTGGGAAAATGAAAATTAAGCAATGTAATCCATTCCTGCCCAACAGACTGGCAGAACAAAGTCTGACAATACCATGTGTTGTCAAAGATGTGGGGAAATGGGAAGTTGTATAATTGCAGGTGAGAGTATTAGTACAGCTGCTTGGAAGAGCAAGGCGGTGGTACCTAGTCAAGTTGAAGATTGAAAGCAATTATGGTAAAACATTAACATGTATTTAATCCCAGTAGAGTACACATGGTTCTGTACTATATCTGTTCTGTATGTTGGATGTTCATGGAAGCAATGTTTATACAGCAAAAAAAAAAAAAAAAAAAAAAAAACTGGGAATCTTTTGCATGTATAACAATAGGAAACTGGTTAAATAGATTGGGCATGATAAAATAGTATGCAGCAGAGTGGGGTAATTTATATGTGTATGAAAAATATATCAAGTGTATCGCTAAGGGGAAAAAACAAAAGGGAATCCCCTGGTGGTCCGGTGGTTAGGACTCCGCGCTTCTGCTGGAGGGGGCATGGGTTCAATCTCTGGTCGGGGAACTAAGATCCTGCAAGCTGTGCAGCACGGCCAAAAAAAAAGTGTATTGCTAAGGGACAGAACCAAGCTGTAAAGCAATAATACACTATTTGTTTAAAAGCTACATAAGGTATATGTTTGTACATGCATAGCTGAGAGGATCTATTTGTTTAAAAGCTATATAAGGTATATGCTTGTACACGCATGGCTGAGAGGATGCCTGAGAAGCTGTCGATAGTTGTTACCACTGGGAGTAGAATTGGGAGGGGGAGGGGGACTCTTATTTTTCAACGTATGCTCTTCTAGATTGTTTGAATTATTTTTCTTTTCCATGAGCGTGTATTGCTTTTTTTTGGTATTGCTTTTATATTTTTAAAAAACACCTTTTAAAAATGTATTGTTGTTTGTAATAGCAGGCTACTAATTGATTTGTAGCCATTGATTGTATTAATTGATTTGCTGAGTCATTCCAGCTACAGAATTTTTAAAAATCTTCCTCAGGTTTGAACTAGTGGAAGGAACTTAGGTTTTATCACCATTGCTCATCTCATTATGCCTTTGTCCCCATTTACTTCACCTCCACAACAACCTGGGATTCCGGGTCACCTCCCTTCCCCACTCTGAATTGCACGCAGCTCTGCACGGCCCTGACCCACCATTCCCAAATTCCTGACGCCTTCCCCTGGGGCCTCAGGACACAGCCCTCAGCAGAAACTCCCTCTCTCCCCACCTCTGCTCTAGAGCAGCTTCACTGTCTTGTTCTCCCGGGAACCCCGCTGCCCTCTAAGGGCACTGCTCCCCTGCAGCCCTCTTTAGTACAGTGCCTCCCCCTCCTCTTGCCTTCCCCCTTCCTCTCTCCTCATTATCTGCACTGTCCCTGCCCCCTCAGCACTTTCGAATCTCAGGTCATCAGGCAGGACCACCCATACCTCTCCTTGCTACTGTCATCTACCAGTGCTGGGACATTGAAGACTATAGCTCCTGGCTCATTGTCACTCTCTCCAACCCTGCTCCTGCCTTAATTCTTGGCAATTTCCACATCCCTTCAGATGATCTTCCCAAAGTGCTGGTCTCGTAGTTCCTTTCTTCTCATCCAGTGGTCCTGTTACCTGCCCTCCCTTGGCCACTCCTGTCCAGAGTCACATTCCTGTCCTGTCATAAGCAACAACCTCAAACCCTCCCTCATCTACTCTCATCCCCACCCTCCATCTTTCCATCTCACTCTTTCCAGTACCTCATAATCCAACTACCTTTTATTTGTCCCTCAGCCCCCTCTTCCCCTCATTCCTCTGTTTACCCAGTTTAAATTCCGTGGCCAATCTCAATTCAATTTGGCCCACTCTGCCTGTGCCCACACAGCTGAGTCTGGAGAAAACACGCAAGACTTCACAGAGTTGAGTGGGTGAACCCTGAAGGAAGAATGTCCCAGGAACAGCATGTGCAAAGGCCCTGAGGCACAAGAATGCACAGAGACGTTAAAGAATAAAAGAAGCCCAGGCAGCTGAGCGGAATGAGCGAAGGGGAACATGATCAGTAGCTAACCAGGTCATTTAGGGTTTGTAGGCCATGGTTAAGACTGCTTTTCCTCTGAGTGAGATGGGGAGCCATTGGAAGGTTTTGAGAAAAGCATGGCATCAACTGACTTCTCTCTGCAGAGGTTCCTCTGGCTGTGGTGCTGAGAACAGACTACAGGGGGTGAGGGCAGGAGCAGGGAGACCATCCAGGAGGCAGTTGTAATCATCCAGGCAGGAGATGGCAGTGGCTTCAGTCAATCTGGTGGCTGTGCAGATGCTGAAGGATGGTCTGGTTCTGGATATGTTTCAAAGGTAAACGGGATGTGGGGACTGACTGGGTGTGGGGTGATAGCAAATGAGAGGGATCATCCCATGTTGTTCATTTGTATTGGTTTGTTTGCTTTTATGCCTGTACAACTGACAGGGTAGCGATGCCATCAACTAAGATGGGAAGACTGTGGGTGGGTAGAGCAGGGTTTATTCTCGAAGACAGTCTCAGGCAAAGCTTAAATCTCAGTGAGGCCCTTCTTGACCACCCTGCTTTAGACTATACTCCCACCCCAGCACTCTCCGTCCCTGCACTTTCCACACGTGGATAAAGGCGAGTCTGCCTGACCCACTGCCTCCATTCCCACCCTTGGCCCACAGAACAGGGCACCTGGTTTCCTGTCTCTCTGACACTCAGTGGAGAATGACTGTCCCTAGAGGAAATGAAGGTGATGCTACCTGAAGAGGGAACGGGAGGTGAGTGGGTAAATAAACCCAGATGTCCATTACAAAAGCTAAAAACAGAAAACTAATCATTCCCTTTCCATTTCTCTCTTTCTAAAATCAGTTACAGCTGCAGGAACAATAAATACTTTTCCTTCCCCATCAAGCATTTAAACCTGAACTTCGTAAGATGAGGTTCTTGAATGCCGCTACCACATCCTTTTCCTGCTTTCTCCTGAAACAGGTGACCTTAGCAAATTGGCATCTTCTAGAACAGCAGGATCCCTGCTCGAGGTGTGATTTGGCAAGAGGCCAATTGATGTGGTCTGGCCTTAATTTCATTTTTTTTTAAATATGTCTTTATTGGAGTGTAATCGCTTCACAATACTGTGTTAGCTTCTGTTGCACAACAAAGCGAATCAGCCATATGCATGCACATGTCCCCATAACCCCTCCCTCTTGAGCCTCCCTCCCATCCTCCCCTCATCTATATTTTTACTTTTACATTCTTAATTTCATCCCGACTTTAAGAACTCCAGTTGGGCCAAACGAATACCTTGCTCCACTAAGAACGATCTCAGGTAATGTATCTCTTCATTCTTTTAGACTTTCACCTCTCCAGAGATTTCAGACAATGCTTTTTCACAATTAATATCCACGTAAGTACCTGCCTTTTGCAAACTGAGGCAACAAGTCATTCGGTTCTCATGAGGCTGAACCCTGGCTCACCCTTCTTGTCTGCGGGTGCCTGCCTCCCTACATACCCACAGCGGAAGGGGAAAGGACCCAAAAAACGAATGACGTTCTGGGACATTAAGTCAAAATATCCTCATTCTTGGTCATCTCTACAAAGCACATCTGGTTGACTCAGAGCGTAGAGATTTTCTTTAATCTCTGGCAGAGGCTGGCATTGGGACAAAAGCCACCATGTTCGAAAACTTTACAACTAGAGGCAAATGACTGAGCCGGAGGCTTCAAGCATGTGCCAACATGATGCCCTAGAAGACCCGATGGGGTCAGTTGCTCCTCTGCATGCACAAACTCCGGACCTGTCCAGAGCAGACAATCAGCAACAGAGACCACCAAGGATGCAGAGGACACTTGTGAACCTAGAGTCCTCTTCTCCCCTCATTTCACCACGAGGTCAACTAAGCTTCCCATATTATCCGATATCATTTTGGAAGAGTCAGGGGAAGGGAGGTCTTTTACTTATTGTATTAGTTAGGGTTCTCCAGAGAAACAGAACCAATAGGAGATATAGGTATATATCTACAAAGAGATTTATTATAAGGAATTCGATTACACGATTATGGAGGCTGACAAGTCCCGAGAACTACAGTCTGCAGGCTGGAGACCCAGGAGGACAGATGGTGAAGTTCCAGTCTGCGTCCAAAGGCCTGAGAACAAGGAGACCCAATGGTGTGAGGTCTGGTCTGAAAGCCTAGCCTCAAGATCCAGGAAGAGCTGATGTTTCAGTTTGAGTCTGAAGGCAGGAGAATGCCAATGTCCCAGCTCCTCACATGTACTTATCTGAAGGAGACAGAGTGAGCCTTCCAAACAAAGTTATTTTAAATGGAAGAGATCGTGATGCTCTTAATTGGCAAGTTAAAACTTGAGTTGTGGTGTGTGAAAAAAAAATTTCCATGGCACAGGGAGAAGGAAATATAAGCCTGTAGGAGGCCCATCACTCAGATGTTTGGTCAAACACTACAGCAGAACAAAAGCTATAAAAAGAATAACGAGATGGCTGCTGCCTTTCCTTCCATTAATGTCTTAGTCTGCTGGGTCAAATACCATAGACGGGGTAGTTAAAACAACAAAAATTACTTTTCTCATGGTTCTGGAGGCTGGAAGTCTGAGATCAGGGTACAGTTATGCTTGGGTTCTGGGGAGAGCCCTCTTCCTGGCTTGCAGCTGGCTGTCTTCTCTTTGTGTGTTCACTTGGTCTTTTCTCAGTGTGTGCTCATGGAGGGGGGTGGGGGGGAGTGGGGGAGAGAGAGAGATCTCTTCCTTTTCTTAGAAGGCCACTAATGTTATTGGATTAGGACCCAATCCTTATGACCTCATTTAACCCTAACTACTTCCTAAAAATCCTATCTCTGAATATAGTCACATTGGGAGCTAAAGCTTCGACATGTGAATCTGGGGGGCAGGGAAACAATTCAGCCCATGGTCGTTACAATTTAAATATTGGTGACTGTGACCATGGTTTCTTATCTGTTCACAGCTCTCTTGAGGCAATTCCAGATACCTTATCTCATTTAAATAACAACAGACCCAGCCTCACAGCATTGCTGCACAAGGAGAATTTATCATTCATATCAAAAACTCTTAGCTGAGATTATTTGGCTGATATAACAGGGACTTCTTGGAAAACAATAAATTTGGATTTTCCCAAATTTCCTCACCCACATTTTCATATTCCTGAGGTTTCTATTAACCCCCAAAATTCTCATTGGTTAACAAGAGTACGCTTTTCAGGGCAGCTGGGTTCCAAGATGTCTCCTTATTTGTAAATGGGAAGCCAAGATTTTATCAAACCCTGCCACTCTTTCAAAGCCAGTTCAAAGCCAATATCTTTTCTTAAGCTTTTCTTGACTGTCTTACCCAGAACTGGCCTCTCCCGTCTCCAAGGTTCTGAAGCAATTATACTGTAAACCCAGGAATCTAACACATAACTGCATAGTACATGGCACGGGGACTGCCCTCACTCAGTGATAAATCTGACTCACTCTTCTTTGGCCAAGCCCGTCTCCATGGGATGCTAAGCAGGCCAAGAACTATAGGACTTCATAGTTCAAGATGCCAGCCTCCTGCTTTGCCACCTCTTTCCTGTCTCACGTGGATGACTCCCTGGTTCTCCCCTGCATCCACCTTAATGATTCTTGCTCCTCTCCCTCAGGGTTCTTAGTTGCCAGCAGCAGGAACCAACTCTTGCTGAGTTAAACGGAAAAGTAATTTGTTAAAGGGAGAGTGGGGAGTGGTGTGCTGGAATTGGCTTGTACTGGCTCACAAGAGCCAGTTGTTCTTTTTTCAGGAATTTTGTGAGGTAGTTGTTAAACATTATTTAAAAATTAAATTATATAAACTTACAATGAAATAAATTATATCAAGAACAATGATAATAAGTACTCAAAACTTAACACTTCCTAATTATTTTACTATATTTTATGATCATCTCTACTTCTGAAGTTATCACATGTATTGTATCTGTATGGTAGAAATACCATATATCAATAGCAGCATGTGACTGTATATCTCCTCCCAACCCCACGTTCAGTGATATCAAGTCGGAAGCTTGAACTCAGCCAAGGTGAGTTCAGGGGCATGTGGCCTATTTACACCATGGGAAGTGGTAAACATTACAAGTCAGGTGGTCTCCTTCCTTTTCTTTTTTTTCACTCAAAGAGCTGGTTGTTCAATGTTTACTACTATTAGGTAACTCACCAAACCTCTAGATTTGACTGAAGGATGGGGTTTAGATTTCTCAGTCAGAATCAACAGTCAAAGCCAGGGACTTCCCTGGTGGTCCAGTGGTCAAGAATCCGCCTTCCAATGCAGGAGACGTGGGTTCGATCCCCAGTCAGGGAACTAAGATCCCAATGCTGTGGGGCAACTAAGCCTGCACGCCACAACTACTGAGCCCCCGTGCTCTGGAGCCCACGAGCTACAACTAGAGAGAGGTCTACACTCCTCAAGAAAAGATCCTGCATGTTGCAATGGAGATCCCACATGCCGTGACTAAGACCTGACATAGCCAAGTGAATAATAAAGCAAAAAAAACCAAAAACCAGTCCAAGCCACAATCAGATCAATGCTCCAGGACCATTTACATAATCTGTGGGTCCCTTGCTCAAAATTATTAAGCATTTTTGGATAGCACCAGCAGAGCATTAGCCAAGGGTGGGGCCCTTCAAATTTCAGGGCTCTTGTGACTGTGTAGGTCACATGCCCTTTAAGCAGGCCCTGCAACACCCAGAGCCTCACTAAGTCCAGAGACTCCACTGCCTTAGCTGCTGAGAACAGTACTACAGCCCCTGACGCTGACCCCATGGACGCTCTTCCTGGACACTGCTTTCGAACCATGGTCCTGCTCCCTCATGGCATCTCATGGATCTCACCAAGCACAGTCATGAAGGAAAGAAACAGGCATGGGACCCACGTAGGTCCAAGTCCAGGCTCAGGACACCGTGCCAAGAACAGTACTGCCAGCCCTGACCAGTCACAGGCAACAGAACACTGGAGTAAGGCTCTGCAAAATGCAGGGTCCCCTGAGGCACAAGCCTGGGGCAGGGGCAGGGCATGGGTGTGACAGAAGTATCACTGGGCGTGTCTGACAACAGAGGCTGGGACATAGGCATCTAGCATTTTCAGGTTCTAACATTTCTCATGAAGTGGAAACCATCCCTCAGGAATGGACTTCTGCTTTCATCCTCTCCATCTCCAAACATATCTTTATTTATTTTTATTTTTTGGCTGCCCCACGAGGCTTGTGGATCTTAGTTCCCCGATAAGGGATTGAACCCAGGCCCTCAGCAGTAAGAGCTCAGAGTCCTAATCACTGGACCACCAGGGAATTCCCCTCCAAACCTGTCTTTAATTATCCTTTCTGCTTCTGCTTCAGCTTCCTGCCTCAAAAGAAGCCATTTCTCGATTCTTTTGTCAGGTAAATAACTCTACTAGCTTTCCCTGATCTCATTGCTTCTGCCTCTTTCAGAATTTCAAGGCATCAGTTGTGTTCCTTCTTGTATCTTTAGTCCTTTCTTCTCCATTGAATCTCTACTCTGTAGACTACAGACTTGCTTAAAGATTCTTCATCCTAGCAAGGAAGGAAGGAAGGAAAGAGAGGGGGGGGGGTGAGGGGAGGGGGAGGGGGGAGAGGGGGGAGGGGGAGAGAGGGGGAGGGAGGAAAAGGAGTCACATCCCCCCCAGACCCGTGTTGTGCCCCCCGACTCAGGCTTCTGCCTCATCACGTTCCTCCATTTCACCATCACCCCTCTTGAAAAACGACTTACCATTTATTAACACCTTTTACCCTTTGACCTACTGCGACCTTGCTGCTGCTCCCGCTAGTCTTTTGAAACTACCGGTTCCCAACCCCTCCATTCCCTCCCACTCACCAAAGGCAGTGTCTTATTTTCAGCCCTGATTCTCCCTGGCACATAAAATGATCGATCATCCTCTCCTTGAAACTCCTCCTTGTTGGCTTCTGCAACACCCTGTTTCCCTGGGTTTCTGGCTCCTCCCCTAACTGTGCTTTCCTGGCCTCATTTCTTGACCCCTCTTCTCCTACCTGTTCCTCACCTCTTGACAAGGTCGCCCTCAGGGCTCAGGCTTGGGCCTCTCACTCTTTTCTCCCTGCACAAACCCCTCCTCTTTATCTCCTGAGCGCAGATGAGTCATGAATCCCAATCTCCAGTTCAGCCTCCCCTCATAAGCTCAGCACAGGCCATCACGTACTGGGCTTTCGTATGTCCTAAAACTGAAACAGTACAGAATGAACATACCGTACCTTAACCACGTCCTTCCCCAGACCAATGCCTCCTCACTACCACAGGAGTGAGTTTGTGGACAGCTCAAGTGAGCAACTCAATGTTCTATAGCAAATAGATTCTAACACATACCATCTTCTGTAACAAACATATTTTATAAGATTTGTGGACATTGTAGGGTCATGGTTAATGGTTATATTGTTGGGAGATTCACAGAAATCTTTTGTCATTAATTGTTGAATACCTTAAAGATCTTTTTGACCTTCTTTAAGAAAATTTTAAAGGCAAAAATTCTTATTTATCATAACAAGAAACAGAACATACACAGATCTAATCTTAAGTAAATCATTGATGCTCTGTATTCTTTGTTTTTCTGAAGTCAATGGAATACAAAGTGCTCCCCAACCCAGGACAGCCCCTAAAATTTGGAGCCTGGATCAATATTACAAATGGAGGTCCATCTATCACTGTCTAAATAATTAGAATTTATAAGGCAAGATGACAAATTATAAAATAAAATATATTCCATCTACTTACCATGACAAATAAAATGCCACAATGACAAAATTAAAAAGATATGTAGAAAACTATGGTTTTAATATGTTGAAATTTGGCAAAATATCAAAGATTGCTGCATTTAATTATTATTGCATAAGCCTGGATGTTCTGTGGGTGTGTCAGCAATATTTGAATGAATAAAATAAATAAGTAGTTCATAAAGTATTATGATTTTTTCATAAAATTTACTAGTGCCTTTATTTCAACAAAATCATTAATTATGTGTAAATAATGCCTCAATAAACCTAGAAAAAAAATTTTTAATCACTAATTATGTTTTATACTTAAGACCACATAATTCATGCTCCGTCAACAGTAAAGATTTAACAAATTAAAAAGCAAAATGTAACTATATTCAAAGTAGTCAAAATTTGAATATATTCTATAAAAATATAAATTAAATATAAAACACATAAAATCAAAATTATTTCTCATATTATTACAAAAAAGTTATTCTCATTATCTATTAAATTAGAAGGCTACATACAAATTAAAGTTAACAAATATTTTAAAATAATATTTATATGAAATGAAATTTTATTTAATTTCTTGATGATCCAATAAAATATTATTTATTATTTTTACTAAAAATCATAATTTGCAACGCTAGCACTCAAATGCATCTACCTGCCAATGTAGAGTATCATAGTTCTTTTTTTTTTTGGCTGCTTTGGGTTTTCGTTGCTGCACGCGGGCTTTCTCTAGTTGTGGTGAGCAGGGGCTGCGCTTCATTGAGGTGCACAGGCTTCTCATTGTGGTGGCTTCTCATATTGCGGAGCATGGGCTCTAGGCACGCGGGCTTCAGTAGTTGCAACACACGGACTCAGTAGTTACAGTGCGTGGGCTCAGTAGTTGTGACGCACAGACTTAGTTGCTCTGCGGCATGTGGGATCTTCCTGGAACAGGGCTCAAACCCGTGTCCCCTGCATTGGCAAGTGGATTCTTAACTACTGCACCACCAGGGAAGTCTGGTTCATGTATTTTAGATCTAAAGATTTATATATATAACATACAAAATATATACACATATATAATTTTATATAATATACAAACACACACATGTACACACACAAATATATACGTTTCCAAATTTAAGAGTAATATGAATTGTTTTGTTTTGTTTTTGGCCATGCCATGCGGCATGCAGTATCTTAGTTCCCCGAACAGGAATCAAACCCATGCTCCCTGCAGGTAAACATAGAGTCCTAACCTCTGGACAGCCAGGGAATTCAATATGAATTGTTTTAAATTGCAAAATGTTCCTCAGCTACTGTGAGTGACGATTGCAACCCATATTAATGCATGAGTACCTTTGTGACCAAAAATTGGAACTTGAACAGAAGCAAGAAAACATTCTATGTATTAGAAAATACTTTGTCACACAAGAATCTACTGTATCTGGGCTATCTGTAAGGAAGTTAATTTTTTTTTCTGACCAAAATGTTTTTGCTACTTGAAACCTCCTGCATGACAAACCAGTGTCCATCTCCAAGATTGACGAGGCACAGCTCCTGAAACTTCCCAGCATGTGTCCCATATTTCAAGGCCCGAGGGGAAAAAATGTTTCCCCAATTACATGTATTCCCCAGCCCAAGCCAGCCCTAAACATTTGGGGGACCTGGATCAGGAAAACAAATGAAGGTTCACATTCCATATGCCTAAATAATTCAAAGTTACAAATCAAGATGACAAGCTTCAAAATAAAATATGTTCTATCCCCTTATCGTAATAAAGTGTTAAGCATCAGAGTCCGAGCTTAACGTTACAGGCTGCACTGTGTCAGCATTAAACACTAGATCCCAAGTGACAGAGGCACCCTTGTTTGTAGTTTTGAAAAAATGGTTTCTGTAATTTTAATTTGAATAAAACGAAGGAATCCAAAATGTTCATTCACCTAGAGATTACATTCAAATTGGCCAGTTGTCCCAGTGGTGCCGTTTATAGCACAAGGGTACAAGCCAGGATCACAGTTGTGTCTCTCCAGGCACCTATAATCTAGAATTATTCTTCAGTCTTTCCTTGAGTTTCACACCATTGACATTTTGGCAGTTACAGGGCAGTCATTTTGCGGAATGTCTTTTATATAAGTGAGCCAAAGATAGTTGTTTATTTCTTAGTAGCAGACAGGAATCTCAGAAGCCCACTGACGCCAAACTCAAATTTTTACACATCCAATTGTTTTCAACATAGCCCAATAAGCAGGATTTTAGCTGTTTAGACCCTGCCTGCTTTGCGTACCCTGTGAACCTGCACCCCAAATCTACTAGCCATAAATAAAATAAACTCTGTAGATATAAAAGACCCCAATGACCCACTGCTGTCCTTGACATGAAAGGCCCTTTTCTTTTTTTTTTTTTTTTAACATCTTTATTGGAGTATAATTGCTTTACAATGTTGTGTTAGTTTCTGCTTTATAACAAAGTGAATCAGTTATGCATATACATATGTTCCCATATCTCTTCCCTCTTGCATCTCCCTCCCTCCCACCCTCCCTATCCCACCTCTCTAGGTGGTCACAAACCACTGAGCTGATCTCCCTGTGCTATGCGGCTGCTTCCCACTAGCTAGCTATTTTACATTTGGTAGTGTATATATGTCCATGCCTCTCTCTCGCTTTGTCACAGCTTACCCTTCCCCCTCCCCATATCCTCAAGTCCATTTTCCAGTAGGTCTGCATCTTTATTCCCGTCTTACCCCTAGGTCCTAGGTTCTTCATGACCTTTTTTTTTTTTTTTTTAGATTCCATATATATGTGTTAGCATACGGTATTTGTCTCTCTCTGACTTACTTCACTCTGTATGACACACTCTAGGTCCATCCACCTCACTACAAATAACTCAATTTCGTTTCTTTTTATGGCTGAGTAATATTCCATTGTATATACGTGCTATGAAAGGCCCTTTTCAATCCCCCTTTCCTCAGGGAGTTCCCTTGTCCTCCTCCCCTTCTGGGTAGTGACCTACTGGACAGTCTCATTCAGGGAGGGACTTTCCCCACATGAAAATCTGTCAAAGTGTCATCCAGTAAAGCTTGCGTGTGCTGCTGCCACTCTGTGATCATATCTTTTTCCTTGATCAACCCCCAAACCCTCACTTTAAGTGTCCCTCTATTGGATTTGTCTAATGTATCCTCATGTTTAGACCCAAATTATGGAATATCAGGCAGGAATGTCACAGAAGTGATGTTGTGATTTTCTCATTGCATCGTGTCAGGTGGCAAATGATGTTTATCCACCCTGTTACTTGTGGTATTAACATTGATCATTTGATTAAGAGAGTGTCTGCAGATTTCTTTGCTGTAAAGATACTTTTGTCTCCTTTGTAATTAATAAGTTATTTGGGACTTCCCTGGTGGCACAGTGGTTAAGAATCCGCCTGCCAATGAAGGGGACATGGGTTTGAGCCCTGGTAGGGGAAGATCCCACATGCCGCAGAGCAGTGAAGCCCGTGCGCCACAACTACTGAGCCTGTGCTCTGGAGCCCGTGACCCACAACTACTAAGACTGCGTGCCACAACTACTGAAGCCCACACGCCTAGAACCCACGCTCCACAACTAGAGAAAGCCCGCGCACAGCTTTGAAGACCCAACGCAGCCAAAAATAAATAAATAAATAAATTTTAAAAAGTAATTAAAAAATAAGTATTTGATTAGGAGCTATTTTACAACTGTGTAAACGATCCATTCCTTGTCATTCTTTGGCACACAATTTTTAGCAGCCATTGATGTTCCTTGTCCGAATTAACAATTACTATGATGGCTGCCACACTGTAATTTTTCTATCTCCGTGATTCCTTCTGTGATTATTAGTTGGCATTCTATTATGATGAAGAGCTTTCTCTTCTGCCCATTTGTTTATTCATTTATTTATTTAGATGCAGAGATAGATAAACTATGATTCATGGGCCAGTCCAGCCTGCTGTCTGTTTTTATAAATAAAGTTTTATTGGAACAGAGCCACTCATTCATTAACGTATTGTCCATGGCTACTTTTGTGCTACAATGGCAGAGTTGAACAGTTGTGACAGAAACTGCATAGCTCCTTAAGCCTAAAATATTTAGTACTAGACCTTTTAGAGGAAAAGCCAATTCCTAATTTATATCATGTGAACTTGTGGATTCTTATTTTATTCCATTACTATCATTATTTATTTTGATTCTCTAATTGGCCTAGATTTGGCCATTGGAAGCCCCTTCAAGCTGGCTCCTGTGTCCTTTTGACAGGTTTCCATTGTTCTTTGAACCCTTCCTTGCTTTCTGGCATAACAGGATTTTCTAGGCCTTTCCTGCTTCTGCCATGGAATAAGCCATTTTTCCAATGAACCCTAGCTCCTTTTAGTCAGAAGTGGTATTTAGAAATCAATGTCTGGGCACTAGGCGGTCATTGCCCCTGGGATGTTGCTGAAAGACAGAAGACAGGTCATGGTTACAGTTATAAAACTGGAAATTGTTAGCATATAGATGATCCATAAAGCTGTGAGACTAAGTAAAATTACTCAGGGAGGAGTGCAGAGAGAAGACCCAGATATTAAGAAAACAGTCTGAGCAAAAGATATTTGCACTACTATGGCTCAGAGTTTTAATATCTATATCTACAAAGAGCTTATGTAAGTAGGTAAGAAACAGTTAAGACCCCACTGAAGAGTGAAGGATTGTATCAGACCGGCCACATAATTAAAATGAGAATAGATAAATCATCATGAGGAAACTCATGAAAGAAATGACAGTTAAAATACGATACAGTTTTGGGTAATTGTGCTTGTTTTTGGTTTTCAAAATTTTAGTTGGACCACTTTCAAAGTTATAGAAAACTGGACAGAAGACAGTAATGAACATCTGTACACCCATCATCTAGATTCAACATTTGTTAGCATTTTGCTGCTTACTCATCTTTCTTTCAACACACAGACACACACCCCGACTTTTCTTTTCCTGTAAACCACTTGAAAGTAAGCTGCAGTTAGCCTGACGTTTCATCCCTAAATACTTCAACATGCATCTTATAGAGGACGTTTCTCTATATAACCAAAATAACATTATCACATCTCAGAAAATTAATTTTTAAGGATTAAAAAATTTTCCAACTTTGCTAAAAAAACACATAACATAAAATTTGCCATTGTAACACTGTCGAAGTGTTACAGTTCAGTCGTGTTAAGTATATGCACATTGGTGTGGAACAGACCTCCAGAACTTTTCCATCTTGCAAACTGAAATTCTATACTCATTAAACAACTCTCCACTTCCCCTTCCTCCCAGAAAATTAATTTTAGTTCAGTGGTATATCTAATATACTGTCCATATTCAAATTTCCCCAGTTGTCTCCAAAAACATTTTTACAGCAGTTTTTTAACTGCCATATCTCTTTAGTTTCTTTTATTTTTAGAACAGTCTCCCTGCCCTATTTTGCTTTTCAAGACGTTGATTTTCTTTAAGAGTCTGGTTGTCTTGTAGAAGGTCTCATGTTCTGGATTACTCTGTTTCCTCATGATTACATTCAGATTAAACGACCTTGACAGGAATACTCCACAGGTGACATTCTGTACCTCTTATCCCATCATATCAGGAAGAGCATAACACTGGGTTTCTGCTGGGTTGTTCACTATTTGTGGAACTAAGTTTGCTCATTTGGTTAAGGTTGTTGCCAGATCTCTTTGTAAAGATACTTTTCCCCTTTGGAATTAATAAGTAACTGTGGTGATACTGTGAGACCATGTGAATATTCTGTTTCCCAACACTCTTTCACACAATTATTAAATCAGAGGTTGCAAGCTGAGTTTATAATTTGATTGTTTTTCATTTATTAGCTGGCATTCTACTCTAGAGAAAAGCTTCCCCTTCTTTTTCCCCTTTTTCTTATTTGTGTATCATCATTATACTCTCATACATTTTCATATGCAATATGTTATCACCCACTACTGCCATTGTTCCCTTTGATGCTCCTACTGTCAGATTTGGCTTACGGACCCCTTCAAGACGGGCTTTTTTTTTTTGACATTATATTAGCCTTTCTTACTTTCTGACACAACAGAATTTTTCAGGCTTACTTTGTATTTTCTCTACCCTTGACATGGAGTCAGCCATTTTCCCAAGGAACGCTGTTTCTTTTTAGAGGGGAATGGTATTCAGAAACCAGGATCTGGGCTCTAGCTGTGCTTATTTCTACAGGTGTATGTCCTTGTTTCTAAGCCTTTTCAGTGTACGTATTAGGACACACACACACACACACACACGCACACAGAGGCTTATTCGATACTTCCAGTTTAAGTCCAAGAGCACCGCATTCCCCAGTCTTCCCTCACAAAACACTAATATGTTTAGTGTTTGTGTGTTTATTGTATCTCCGTCTTTACCCATAATGAAAACTCTGGCTCACAAAACACTAATACGGCTATTAATTTGATCCATCCCATAATACACACAAAATTGTTTCAGAATTACATCACCGATACCACTACTAACTACAAAGCTACTGTAAAGTCCAAAATTTCCGTGCTATTCTTCTTGTTCTTAGAATATACCCGACTAAGAACATGCAGTCATAGTGCTGTCCTCAAAAGTTACTTGAATTTATTTTTTCTTTCCCAAGTTATCAATTTGATAAGCAATTAGATTCATTTCTGTTTTTATTTAATCTTAGTGTTTGTTTATTACACCCTTAAGTTTATTTTTTGAATATGTAAAACATTTAAGAAGTTTTAACTACTGAAAAAGGTATACTCAGACAAATCTTATTCTCATAATTTTTCCCTCCACTCTATTTACTCCTACACACTTGATGGAACAATTTTAAATAATTTCTGGCTAATTCATCTGTGTTTTTTTAAAAAACACACCTGTTGGGCTTCCCTGGTGGCACAGTGGTTGAGAGTCCGCCTGCCGATGCAGGGGACATGGGTTCGTGCCCCGGTCCGGGAAGATCCCACATGCCGCGGAGCGGCTGGGCCCGTGAGCCATGGCCGCTGAGCCTGCGCGTCCGGAGCCTGTGCTCTGCAACGGGAGAGGCCACAACAGTGAGTGGCCCGCTTATCGCAAAAAAAAAAAAAAAAAAAAAGAGGGCCTGGGAGGTAAGGAAGTAGAACATCAATACAGATGTCTCTTCTGGAGGGCATTTCAACAAAGCAGAGCAGAGAAATGGGGTTGTAGCCTGAGGCAAACTTGATGGTAAGGAAGCTTTTTTGTTTTTTTGTTTACAGGAGAGAGATTGTAGTATGCTTGCATGATGGTGTGGCTCCTGCAGCGAGGGGAGAAATCAAAGCTGTGGGAGAGAAAAAAGACAACTGCAAAGCCTTTGCACATGCAGGAGGAGGTAGGATCCAGTGCACAAATGGACTGGCATTTAGCATAGGCTTAATAAAAATGGTGAGGGATGGACTCTTTCCTCAAGGTGATCAAATCCAAGGATGGGTGAAGCATTCACCAGAATACAAATAGCACCACATGAACTGTCATTTCATGAATACAAGAACTTTGAGGAAGAAGCAGCACATTCTCAATGATGAGGCTTCCCAGAGCAGGTGGCGTCTACTGGACCTTCAAAGATGAAGAAGTGAGGTGAAGGACTCGTAGAGAGAGAAAGGATATCACTCCAGCCTGAGGAAACAATGTGAATAAAAACAGGGAGAGATGAATTTGCACTATCATTTCACAAAACTCTTATATTCACTACAGCCGACATCATACACAAATAAGGTCTTCTCCTAAATATTTGGGGATAAAGTTTCTTGATAGCACTCTTAACCAACAGCTACTGGAGGACGACCACAGTTTCTCTTCCTATCTCTAAATATGTCATTGGTTGGCCCTGGAGAATTTAGTGTGGAATCCTCTTCTTGTTCTCATTTACAATCCCTGCATTTCTTGACCACATTACATACAGTGGATGCTCTCATCCACCAGAGATGGGAAACTCCTCCATCAACTGGTGGAGAGAAACTAGTAGATTATTTAAACTTTTCAAAGTCTCAGTTTCCTCATATGCAAAGTGAGGGTGGTAATACCTAGCTTTTGGAGTTTGGGGAGGATTGAAGTTGACAATATATAAGTGAGGTGCTTACTCCATGCATGGAACAGAATACAGGCTCAGTAAATGGTTACTATTTTTGGTACTAATTACATTGATAGTTACCATGTATGGAACACTTATCATGTGCCCAGTACAGGTCTAAGTGCTTAATAGGTATTAATTCACTGAATCCCCACCTCATCTTAGGAAGTAGACGTTTTCATTGCCTCTAGTTTCGCAAATGAGAACACTAAGGTTAGCAAGCAGCAGAGCTAGGATGTGAGATGAGGCAGACTGGCCACAGAGTCCTGCTTTCCATTCACTGAGCCACGTTGACTCTCTCATAGTGGATAGAATCACGCCAGGCCCGGGACCAGATCCATCCGTTATCTCAGATCCATTTCCCTTATTAACAAGGAATCCAGGAAGTAAGACAGTAGAGTTAGGAATTGTTACGTCCTCAACAAAGATGAGAGCTGGCAAGAGGCTTGAAAAATGATCCACACATTTTATTGACATGCTTTAGTTTGACCAAATTTCCTTCACTCACCAGTTATTACTCTATAAAAAAATGAAACTTACTTGTCTCATTTTGCAGTTAAAAATCTACCATCATTCAAGAGGAGGCAGAAATGTCTAAGAATGTATACGACAAAAACACTTACTCAAGGCTGCAAAGAAAGATGAACAAAAATATTTATTGTAGTGCTTTTTATAATATTCAAATATTAGAACAAGTCTTTAGTAGTAGTTTAATTAAAGTGTGGTACAGCCATTCAACACTGCAGAGCTCTTAACAAGGACGAGATGGATTTAAAGACGAGGAAAAATTCTCATATGTAATGTTAAGTGAAAAAACATGAAAAAGCATGCAGAACTCTGTGTCTAATTTGATTCTGCTTTTGAAAATGAATGCAAATTTTAGTATATGCAGAGAACAAAATCTAGAGAAATAAGCAACAAATCCCTTAACAGTCTTTGCAAGGAAGGAATAACAGACAGCTTTTGACTTTCTAAATTATACGTTTCTGGAGCGTTTGAATTATTTACAAGCACTTATTCACTTTTGATATCAGAAGAAAACAATGTATTGTTTAAGTAGGCAGAGAGGCAAAGCCTGTCAGAAATGGAGCAGGGAAAGCTACAGCTCTAATCCTCTAGCCTGTTAACTGCTGCTTCATTTCCTGGCAGCAGAGTTTTATGACGGGCTGGCTCTCAATGCATTCTCCGGCCAACAGGACATTGGCGAGCAGGGACATTAGAAATCCTGCTTGAGAGAACTCTAGCAAAAGCGTAAGGGGCATTCAGCTTGGAAATATGGCCTAAGGGAAAAATCCATAAAAAACATCCATGCCCCGAGCCTCCATCCATGGTAGGAAATGTAGCCATTAAGCCATTGAAAGGAATTAGGATCATTATGAAATCACACTGGTTTGGCTCTGGAAAAAAGGAGAGACTTAAGTGCAGTTCATCTTTAGAGAACTCCCTTCCCATCAGGCCTCCGAACCTACATAACCATAAAAGCAATGGAGATAAGATAAATAATGGCAAGAATAGCTAACATTTTAACAGTGATCCACAAATTTCAGCCTTTCACACCTATCTTACATCACATTTTGTGTCTTCCCTTTCCAAAAACTCTGGCAAGCAGGTTTTTCAGAAGAGGAGGCCACTAGTAAGTGATCCGAGGGAACCAGAACCCAGGATGTCTCACAACCACTAGCAAAGAAGATCATCCTGGAATTTGCTAGAATCATGAGTACTATTCACTTCTAAGCAAATGTATCTCTTCCTGAAGACCTAGATAAACAATGCCTCCATCAAAGAAGAAAGGCTGATAACAGATAATGCAGAACGTGCAAGGGAAACTGAGACCATGAATGAAGCCATAGGTAAGGTGGTACATTGGTCAGCCTGGCTTCCCCTGGATCTTAGAGAGCGGTTCAGAGTACATTTGGGTGTGGTGACAATGCTCTGGAGGGTCTCAGTCCTGTGGGCACTTGGCATTGTGCCCTCTATTCTGTCTCCATGTCAACCATGCCACCGCCAAAATGGACCCGACTTGCAGTGAGGAGAATGGGGGCACTGGGAAAGCAGCCCCTCTCCACCCCGTCTCATTTAGAGGGCTGTGTCCTCCTCTCCTGGGGGCCAAGAGGCTGCCACCATGACCTCTGGAGGCCAATTTTATTTCACAAAGGCAAAAATTAAGATGCAAAATCATTATGCAAGTTTCTCAAGGTGATTCTGTGACAAAACCAAAAGTAAAATTCACCTTTTCTCAACGCCAACTTCAGACCTCAAAATGGAAAGGAGTGAGGACTTGAGACCGGCCCACACCTCATTTTCATTCCCATTTTATGTACGAGCGCAAATCTCACCACTGTTCTCTTTCTAATTCACCACCCTTCCTTCCTTTTTCACGTGGAGCCGAGTTCATTTCTCTATTAAGCCAAAGAAGGTAGAAGGACTAAATAGATTGATAAAGCAAGGTCGAGAGAGAAATGATTCAAGGAGTTTGCAAAATAGCTGGGTATCATATTCTAAGACAGCATTGTCTCAATAATTTTAATGCCTTATTAGAGATACAAAACTTTAGTTTTTAAAAATAGAAAAATATTTTTTATTCTCAAGTCCTTGATGGGCTCTTTACAGAGGAAGGCTTTTCCCTTGCCAACATTCCCAACTAAGGCATCGATGCATAGACAGTCAGTTTGAAAACAATAATAAAAATTATACTGAATCTACTTCTCCAACGTGAACCCAGGTTTTCTTAATGATTTCTTTCCACTAGCGACTGGGACAACCTGAAAACAGAGATACTGAGACATGCTGTCTTAATGAATGGAGACCAGATTCCTCCATAGGCAAAATCTGTGAGCAAGATTTTGAGGGCTTCCCTGGTGGCGCGGTGGTTGAGAGTCCGCCTGCTGATGCAGGGGACGTGGGTTCGTGCTCCGGTCCAGGAAGATCCCATGTGCTGCTGAGCCTGCGCGTCCGGAGCCTGTGCTCTGCAACGGGAGAGGCCACAACAGTGAGAGGCCCGCGTATCGCAAAAAAAAAAAAAAAAAAAAAAAAAAAGGATGAAACTGCTGATAATGCTACAACATGAATGAACATCAAAAACATCATGTTAAGTGAAAGAAGCTAGTCACAAAAGACCGCATAGTGTAGGATTCCATTGACATTAAACGTCTAGAATAGACAAATGTCCAGAGACCAGAGGTAGATTAACGGCGGGATGGGGTGGAAGTGAGAATCAACCGTAAGCAGGCACAAGTGATCTCTCTGAGGTGATGAAAATGGGCTAAAACTGGATGGTGGTGACAGTCACGCAACTTGCTAAATTTACTAACATGGGTTGAGCCACTTCAGAGAAAATGACATGCATGGCATCATTTTTATAAAATTAAATGTCCCAAGGCTTGCCACAAAAGAGCCCCCAGAGCAAGTCCAGATAGCAAAATTCCAAATTTCTCATTTAGCAAAGCTGACTACCATCTTATTTCCCCTCTGCTTGCTGAAAGTGACCTTGGTTTGTTTACTTTCTATGGAAGTTTGCTATTGTCTAAACACTAGAGTTTCACTTGAAGTTGGCTGCAGAATAATTTACTTTGGGGTGGTCAGACGTGACATCCAAATGTTAATCCACATAGGGTCAAATTTACTTAAACCATGACATTCAATCCAGTTTTTCTCATTTGGCTAAAAAAGTAATTCAGAGGTTTTGTCCAGTCTTACAACATTTATGGATAATCCTTTTTTTCTATTTTACATATAATGTACTTGTATTTCATGAAATCTGCGAGTACCAATTCATCCTTTCCTTTTAAAATATTATGCAGATGTATGTATGTACAAGGATTTCAGTCTTGTGGGTAGCAAAAAAATATTGTTCATAAATGGGGAACTGGTTAAATAAATTATTATACACCCAAAAGTGGAATAAATTACTATGTAGTCATTAAAAATGTGGAACAAAATCTGTAGGAATTGATGTGGAGCTACTTACAAGATATACTAAGTAAAAAAATATATGTGGAACAGCATATTATTATGCGACCCTTTGTATTTTGTCTTTAAAAGAATATATACATAAATGCTGTATATGCTTAAGTATCTAAGCACAGATACTCCAGACTGGTAAGAGTGTGTCCTTTTAGGGAAGGGAATTAGGTACCTGGAAGTTTGCCCTGGTAGGGATGCTAACTCTTCAGTATATATTCTTTAACACTGTTGGAATGTTTACCATGTATATTATCATCCATTGAAAAAAATTTTCATGTTTTACAGATTTACCCCTACGTTTGGTAAACCATATCTAAGTTGATAAGTTTTTTAAAAATGGAATTCAAATACTTTAACTACTTTTGTCCAAATACAATAACAATGAAATACAATAAGAACTCTGACCAAATTTTAATACATGGTTAAATAAGATTGTTGTTTGAAGGCTCCAATTTTTCCACCTCTAATACAGAGCTATTATTATGAAGACTGACAGAATAACATTTTTAAGATTTTGTAAGATGCAGAATCATTGAGATGGCGTTTCGCAGGGAAGACTCACCCTTGGATAGTAGTAAACTAAGTTCAGCTGCAAAAGCAATAGATCTCTTTGTACCGGACGTTTGTTACTTACTGATCATTGGATCATTTAGGTTGAATTGGACTTGGCTTATGGCGATCAATTGTGTCATTTTGTTTTACAGGGCCAAATTCATTATAGGATCCTTGGGGACTAAGTTTAGCATTAAATATGTTTGCAGCAGCAAATTCATAATCTGCCTGTCAATTCATTCCACAGCCTAGTCATTCTCCTATACAATTAATTCAGCTGAAGAAACGTATTAAACATATCTTAACATTGTGATGGCACATTACAGTTTGCTTCACACTTCTACATATTTTATCACATTCAACCCTCTTAGCAGCCCTGTAGGGGAGGCAAGAGAGACATTATTATGTCTGTTTCACACACGGTCATAGTTAAATCCCCCAACCAGGACGCAGAGAGCTGAGATTAGAAGCTGGGTTCCTACAATCCCTTCCACCCAGTTATACATATTTTACAGTATGTACGTGAGAGTTCAGAAAAGGGTGTGTTTGTGTATAAAATCTGTTTTGTTATATTAGAACACAAAGACAACGTGCTAACTTCATCATTTCTGTTTTTTCTGAATGGAATTCACATAGACATGGTTTCATTTGTTTTTTGAACTTACTTTGACAATTATATTACCTAAATTCACATGTGTAGCCTAAGAGTGTTCTTGTGCAATGGGGACCACTCATCTTCATAGTCTCATTTACGCCTCATGGATTTGTGTGGGTGTTGAAGAGAAAAATCCAAAGAAAGAGGAATGGGCAAAGATTTCTTTCTATATTTAAATATAAATAATAGAAAGAGGCTGAGCTAAGCTATAAATAACGGTGAAGTGAAATGTTCTCCGGAAGATCCATGGCAATGGCATTACTGCTGCCTGAGAAATGTCCCTACTTAAAACTCTGATTTGGAAAACCTGTTCATTGTAAAACAAATGCTGTTCTATTGTTATTATTACATCAGGTCATTGTCCTGAAATTTTCCAGGGCTTACAAGTGTAATAATTGGTTTTGCACATTCCAGCGATTCAAGATGTATGGTTTTTAATAAGTATCATGTGTTAGGAAGAGCAACCCAGGCTATCCTTTGGTGCGTTGCTCTGGATTGAGGTGGATTCTCGTTATCTTTGGCAGCAAGGTGTGAAGACATGTTTATTATTTTAAACACTGACCAGTTATTGTATGGCAGAATATTATTAGGTTCCAATTACCATCATTATTATTCTTACACACATTAATAAAGGCATTAAATACCACATCCAAGACCAGAATCTGAGAACTCGGACAATACCCAAGGCATTGAAGTGATTTTGTTGCAGTATTTTTCGAGATTCAATGAAGTTAAAAGTAATTTAGTTCGCTTTTGGACATTATCTAACTTGTTAGCAGAAGAAATCACCTAATCTGGAAAAGGAAAGTATCACAATTTTGTGTAAGTGCTGAAATCGCCTTTCTTCGTAGCTTAAAAAGAAATACTTGCTCACAGCCGAATGTTTCACATCCCTTTTATTTGGTTCCAACTTGCAGAGTCATCTTGCTTCTAAAATGGTTTCAGAGCCGGAGATGGGAGGTTTCCAGGCCAGAAAGAAATTCCTCTTGTTTTTGAATATGTATTTACCTTTTTAGAATTGAACCCCAAGGGCTGATTGTGTAACTGCATTCTAAAACTTTTTGTTTCCATCAGATATATTTAGCAAGACTTAGCATCCATTTGAAGACTCCACCGGAGTTATTCTAATAATTATGCACAGTGTTAATAAATAACTTCCGCCCCTTCTGTACGGATGTTCTGGGAATGCTGCAGGGAAAGGGTGAAAGGACAGCTGAGGTGGACCCATTCAAGTGTGAATGAACTCCTTCCACTTTTATTTTCTATTCTTCAAGATTGATTTAGCTAATCCAAGCTAAAAGAAAGCGAATTACTTTGTGTTTGAGTTAATGTGGAAGTTTACATTATATTCTGAAATGTTAACCAACATCTGCGATAGTTACTAACCTGTTATTGAACATTTACATATATAGATATACAATATACACGTACAATTGTATATTATATATAACTGTACATATACGGCTTTTATCCTGGGAAATGTGTTATAGTGAGCAGGGCTACTACAGGGAAATGTTAGCCCTGAGAAAAACAGGCAATATGATGAAAATATAAATTATCAGAGCCACAACATGCAGGAGATCAGAGTTAAAAGTACACACGCATAAAAGAGCATGCTGATGTTAAAAACCAGGTAACAGAGGAGATCAGAAACCCAGGTAGTTAATTCATCGTTTAAAGGGAAGTCAGGTACTAGAAGTTAAGCAATAAACGTTTGAAAGCCAGGGCAGGTAGGTATGAACCAAGACCCACGGGACTAGAGCAGGGGCTGTAAATCTAATTCTGAGGGAAGGTCTCCTATACACCCCCCAGGAAACATGGGAAATCTCCCACTCAAAGTCTGTGATCCTTTGACTGCCAAGTAGACTTATGATCACCTAAATGAATTTTGTTACCAGGATCTATTGGATCATGCATTATGGCCATTTGCCTATGATTTCCTAAGCTCAGTTCTCTTCCTTGGTTAGTAGCAAATGAGGAAACTGAAACATGCTTGGGGACAGTCAATGTGTTTAAATGTCAGGAGATAAGCACCCGACCCCACACCTCAGAGGTGGAACCCTGGTGCCTGTGTGCTTGCCTTGCATAAGCCTGAGGAGGTTGCTATAGAAATAGGATCATATTGCTGGGATCATCTGTGTGTCTAATAGAACTTGAATTTCAAAGTCCACAGGAAGCACGACTAAAAGGCCTTTCTTTGGCTTGCTGCGTGTTTACAAGGCAGCTACTTAATGGATCAGACTGCATGTGTCTAGCCACCTCTGAGAACCTGGGGAGGGAGAAAACTGACGTCACTGGCCTGCTGGTGCTTGCTCATGATAGCAAGGAGACTGGAGCTCCTAACACTGAGGATAAGGGGAAAAGCCGAGAGAGCATTTACAGACACAGAGCTCAGCCTCTGTAGGTGGGCAATAGCGTTGTTTCCTTCTGTCCCTGGGGCCTGCTGTGAGAGCAGGGCTCGCCCTACAGATTCCAGGTGGAGAGTTGTTGAGCGCTAAGGGAAGGGGTTAATCAGAGATGAAAAGAAATGGGGAAGGAGTTGGTGGAAGGCGGCGAGACAAGTCTGGTGTGCAGAAATCCAAAACACGGGTGAGGTCCCAAATCCAAGTTGTAGGATAGCTTACATATCCAGTGTGAGGCAGGCAATGGGCAGAACAGAAGCAAACAGATGTGTCGGGATTGCGGTTCTGAGATGGAGCCCTGGGTCTGATCCAAGGATTGTCTCATCCCAAGACTCTTGGGTTATTCTTAGCCCAAAAACTATTGCCTCCACGTGAAGAAAGAGCTACACTTCACCAACAAGAATGGATTCTGACAACATGTATTTATTGGAGTTTATTGATGTCAAAATACGTCAGGTACCCAGGGATCAGCTTAAAACAAAAGGGGGGAAAAATGTCTGTATCCGTTCCCATCAGCATGCATAGGAGTTACAGCTAAAAGAGACCTTGGAGATTTCCTAATCCAGTTCTTTCTTTTCAGATGTGCAGTTGAGGTCCAGAATGACCGAGTGACTTGCCGGAGTACACACAGTGAGTACTGGCAGTACTCGTGCTGGCATTTGCATCTCCTGATATTCTCATCAGTGTTCTTTCCATCACTCAGGCTTTTAATATTCACAGAGTACTGTGAATGAAGGAGTAAGTCTCTGGGGCTTCAGCAACCAGAGTGTCATAAATCCAAAATCTCACAGAAGGGCAGGGCAACACCCCTCAACAGTAGGAAGTTGAATGAGAAAGAAGAGTACTGAAAATTTGGCAAAGACAATTTGTATTTGCTACTGGAAAGGCAGATGTGATATCCAGGATGCATTAGAGAAGTGTTCAGCTGGAAGTAACAGAAATCCAAGCTTTGAGACCTGAAATGAATATGAGGGTATTTTTCTCACCTGACAATGTGTCTGGAGATAGGCAGCTGCTGGCAGTGGCTTAGCAGGTCCACAAGGTCAGAGGCAGCTTCTCTGTAACTCTCTCACACTGTCTCCTGGTCACAAAATGGCTGCCATAGCTGCAAACACATATCCAGACAGGAACTGTATTACAGGCCACCCCTAACTGCAAGGAAGGCTGGGACAGCAAATGTTTAAATGTTCCAGTATTTATATACCTGGGAAGGGGAGGAAGTGCTTAGAATGGGTGTTGGGCTGGGCAGTCCATAAACCCTGGACGGCAGGTGTCAGTGTGTGCTCCACGGCTCCATCGCCGTGGCAGACATTGCTAATCAAACAAGCTTGGAGGTGGCCTCAGAACTCTTCCCCACAGAGTTTTCCAAGTGAGTACTACCAGTTAGTCAAACCCGGCTCATGAGGTGAAGTCTATTTGCTCTTCCAGATTTTTTTCAGTTTTCGTGGCAACTCTGAGGTCTGGCAAGAAAGCTCTTTTAATGAAGATAATAATGGAGTTTATATATCCAAATCGTAGACACACAGAAAGAGCCGGTCTTGGGCCCTGAGTCTTTGTTTTACAGTTGAGGAAACTGAAGCCGGGAGTGGTTAGGGCTCTTAATCACAGTCACACCATGCGCTAGTTGAACGCGGTCGCTTTCAAAGCAGTTACCTTGAGAGGCTTTGTACTTATTCCAGTCTTGCTGACAGTACTCAGAGCATCTCTGAAATTCCATTTTTAGAATGTCTCTCATTTAGTTAATGAGCAGCTAACACAAGAAAATTTAGCTCTTCTATTTTGTAGATGCCTTCTGTCTTCTTCCCCACCCTCTGCCCCCACCAACGAATGCTGCCCAGCTCACTTACTCATTAATTCAACAAAAATGTGTCGAGCATGAGTGCACTGGATCCACTGTATGACTTGACTCCAAATGGCTCTGGCTTGTTTTGGAAAATCAAACCCTCTTGGTCCTTTATCTTCAGCTGGCCATCTCCATGCCCCCCTTCCACCCCCTACCCCCGACACCCATCACGCTAAGGCTGGTTCATGACACAAGCTGATATAGGTAGTTGTTCTAGAGTCAGTACCGCCCAAGAGAACTTTCTGTGATGTTGTAAATGTTCCAGAATCTGTGCTACATGCAGCACTTACAATGTGGCTAAATGTAACTGAGGAACTGAATTTTTAAATTTTATTTTAACTAATTTAAATTTAAATAGCCACAGGTGGCTAGTGGCCACCATGCTGGATAGCACAGTTTTGGATCTTTCTTCCATTTCCTCCCAAACTCATTCGTCTTTGTCTCCCAGACGCCTGGCTCAATCCCAGCTTTAATGCATCGTTCTCTCCTCTTCTCTAGAGCCCCCATATGGTTGCTTTGACCTCATTTCTTTTCTGGCTCAACTGCACCATTCTAGATTTGGCAATGAGATTCAGAGGGAGGTGTTCTGTGCTCTAGCCCCAGGTCTGTGGACCCTCATGGATGGTCCCCTTCTGATCACCACACACAAGGGGACCAAGAGATTCAGACAGTTCCTATCCCACTAGAGACGTTCGAAATAATGTCCTGAGGGTTATTTCCCCTTTTCCTTGGGGAATCATGAAGCTAGAAATTTGCCCCGGATCCTGTGATGGCTCTATCCCTGAGACAGAGCTCAACGTACTGCAACAAGCAGTCCGTGGAAGTTTTTCCCTCTGTACACACAGAACACTTGGAAAACAAGACTGGACAACAATTCCTATTATTGACACTCTAAAGCACCTCAAATAATCGGTCACTCACTAGAAAGAATCAATATTTCCACGGTACAGCGACGCATCTTTGGTGCTTTTAGCGGATGTGTATTGTCTGGTGGTGCAGAGTTCTTTCACCGGCAGTCGCTGGACTCCGAGATGCGGGAGGCTGGAGAGGTGGAGTTTCTGCCAGGAAGTATCTCCTGGAGCACTGATCTTTCCTAAGCAATGCAGCATGATGAACAGCGAATTAAGAGGAAACAAACCGCTTCCCTTACGTCAGATAGGAATGTGGGCTCCCACGCAGAAGGCTTTCAGTAACAAACTTGTGACTATGAGCTGGTTTGGACTGAACTGTTTTCCTGCCCCTGGAGGTTACCTAAGAGTTCAGAGATAACCTCTCAGGTGGGTAGAGGCATTGCTGATAACAAAATTACTAAATTCTCCAGGACTTAGTTTAACGAAGCCCTCCCTCTAGGCAGGAGACATGCCCAGTGGCTGCCCTGGCTTTGGGGCTTTCATCCTGGAGAGCGCAGAGAAGACTGGGAGTAAGGAGGAGGGAGGCTAGCGTTCATGAGGATAAGCCATTTTTCCTCCCCAGCCTAGATGACAAAGAGAGTGGCTACTGGTTCGTTACCGTTCCTTAGGGACTTCTGGTTAAAAATTGAAGTTAAGAAAGGAGTTCCCGGGCTTCCCTGGTGGCGCAGTGGTTGAGAGTCCGCCTGCCGATGCAGAGGACACGGGTTCGTGCCCCGGTCTAGGAGGATCCCACATGCCGCGGAGCGGCTGGGCCCGTGAGCCATGGCCGCTGAGCCTGCGCGTCCGGAGCCTGTGCTCCGCAACGGGAGAGGCCACAACAGTGAGAAGCCACCACAGTGAGAGGCCCGCGTATCGCAAAAAAAAAAAAAAGAAAAGAAAAAAAGAAAGGAGGTCCCCCAAACACTTTCTCATAAAGTTTGCGCATTATTCCAGGAGGAAAAACTGACGGTCTTGGTTGCTGGGACCCCAGCCTGCCCAAGTGCTTGCAGATTGAGCAAAGAGCACTGGGGAGAGGTGGCATGGTAGATGGGATGGGGGGGGGGGGGCGGACAAGAAAGATCTGATCCAAGCCCTCAGGCCCCAGTCTGGGAGGCTAGGGAAGGAAGAGGAGACTGGAGCTGCAGGGGTACCAGATTGCTGAGCTTGGAGCATGGCGGTCTACACAGCTGAGGAACATGGAAGGAGGTGTGTCTCCCAGATGCCACCAAAGCCATGGGTTGATCAAGTGCCTTGGGAGCAAGGGGCTGCTGACAGTGGAACTGGATCAGTGGTGACAGCCATCGGAAAGGGGACCAAACCTCCATGCACCTCTTGCTTAAGGAAACGGCTTCCCTCCTCTACAAAGCACGGGAGAAAGAGGTGAATGGCGAAGGGAGTAGCTCACCTACTGCTACCACTGCAGGCTCCTACAGCCACAAGGCAACCCTGAACTCAGGAAAGGAGGAAAGATTTGAATCAAGTGTGAGGGTGGAGTTTTAAAATGAACAGGACTGAGTGTTAATAACCGGGTCACATCATTTTAATAACTGAAATGATGCAGATTTATAGAGTTGGACTGAGATGGTATTAAGGAAGCCCTTGATCTGGCAGCAGAGCATGATGGGAACAGACATTGGGAAAGTAAACCCATTTCACGTATGCACCCTCACAGGTTGAATAACCAATCACTAAACTGGTTACACACTTAACTGGCATTGGGGTGCAGGTCCTGGGTCTCACAGCCCTGAGCTGAATGCTGCACTTACCAGATGGGTGCAGGTCCTGGGTCTCACAGCCCTTACCCTATGTCGTACAGTTACAAGACTTACAGGAAATCATGTCTGTACACATTCAAAATAAAAAGAACATGCTTTTTGCTGTTTGCTCCTCTACGTGTCCCCTTCCTGGTACACCCCCTTCATCTCAGCTCCGGGGTAGTTGCCTCCTGGCCTGTCCTTGGCTACGAAGGTCCTGCCGGCTCCCATGTCACTGACCACAGATGAAATGAGGTTCTTTTCTGCCTCGGGGTCCTCCCAGGCCCCCGCTCCATTCCACACTGGATCAGTTTTCCCCGTAGGCCCTTAGCAGTGACCACCAGAAGCATCTTCTTTTTATCTCAACAACTTTTTCCCTCGAGTATCCCGAGCCCCTGAGTTAGCGCTGCCACTCAAGGACTTGCCCACTTCCCTGAGGGACCCTCTGGGAAGGGCCGCTCCAGAGCCCCATCCAGGCCACTGATTCTTCTCAGCCATGTTAGCCTGGAATAGCTGGGCCAGCTCCCCACAGAGCCCTGCTAGCAGACATTCTCATAAAACTGAGATATACCTTGTCTACAGTAACGTGTACAGAATATGTGTACAGCCGGATGGATTTTTACGTAGGTATACACCGATGTAACCACTACCGAGGTCAAGATTTTTTTTTAATTACATCACCCCAAAAGGTTTCCCCATGCCCCTTCCCAGCCAGTGACCTACTCCCCCAAAGGAAGGGGAGGCTGGGATGAACTAGGAGAGTAGCATTAACATATATGCACCACCATGTGTAAAATAGATAGCTAGTGGGAAGCAGCCGCATAGCACAGGGAGATCAGCTCAGTGCTTTGTGACAACCTAGAGGGGTGGGATAGGGAGTACGGGAGGGAGATGCAAGAGGGAGGAGATATGGGGATATATGTATACATATAGCTGATTCACTTTGCTGTAGAGCAGAAACTAACACAATGTTGTAAAGCGATTATAAAAAAGATGTAAAAAAAAAATTACATCACCCCAGAAGACTTCCCCATGCCCCTTCCCAGGCAGTTACCTCCTCCCGCAAAGGTAACCAGCATTCTGACTTTGACACCACAGGTGTGTTTCGCCTGTTTTTGGACTCCTTATAGTACATAGAACCACACTGTAGGTCCTCTTTATTATCTGACGTGTTTTGCTCAACATGATGTCTCTGAGTTTCATCCTCGTTGTTGCGTGTACCAGTGGTTTGCTCCTTTTCCTTGCTGAGTGGTACTCCACTGTGGGAGTATACAATTCGTGTGTCTGTTCACCTTGATGGCCGTTTGAGTTGGTTTCCAGTTTGGGGCAATTATGAAGAAAGCTGCTATACACATTCACATTGTATGTGTTTTGTAAACACATGGCACTCAGTTCTCCTGAGTAAATACCCAGGAGTGAAATCAGTGGGTCCTGCGGTGGGCATTTAATGAGTGCTATTTGTTTGAATAAATGAGCGAATGGATGGATGACACTTTAGTGCCACGGAGTACACAGAGGAATCTATGCATTTGGGGTTAAAAAGGGTTTGTTGCAAATAAAGACTTTTAGACAGGACTGGCAGTGGTTTCAGGGCAGAGCATGAGGCTTTGAGGGGCAGGAAGGGAGAGAAGTTCCACCAAAAGACCCCCCGGGGAGAGGCAGGTCAGAGCTGGAGTGAGATGGGGGCTGGGAGGGGGTTTCACGCAGTGCTGAGAGCAGGGCTCCGGCACAGACTTGTGACCCACACACATCTGAGCTCACAAAGAGAGCGATAGAATAGGCTTCCGGGGGTTGTCTGTCATATTTCCTAATTGGTTGCCTTCACCTTGGAAGTCTTTAGTCGTAAAATCTTTAGCCGCCCAAACATTATCAGTTCAGCCCTATGGATAAATGGATCAGCCCTGTAACTCGCAATGAGTGCAGCTGTCAGTCAAGGCTGCCCTGGGGAATACAACGGGCCCAGAGCCCTGCCCCTCCCTTGCCGTTCCCTCTGCGACACCTCACTCAGACACCCGGTGCCACCCCGCTTTCTCCAAGCACCACAGCTACACTCGCTTCGGTATTGGCAGTCCTCCCCCATTCCCAGGAGTACCAGAGTCTTTTCTGAATTTCAACAGGAAATCGTGGGAGCGGGTAAATGGATTGCGCTTAATGGTGGAATTTCAGACACTGGGCGGAGGGGAAGTTTGAGGAAAGAGCAATGGAGACATGCCAGTCTCCCCACATCTGTCCTGCTTTGCCTTTGCCTGGGACTGATCCTGCTCATACCACATCTCTGCACCTCCGGGTTTGCTATTAGACTTAAATTTAAAATTTTTAACCTGCCTTCCACGGCTCTTACTTAACTCCAGGCCTTCGCCTCCCTGCTCCCTTCATTCCGGCCACACCGGCCTTCTCTGTGCCCTCCAACACCCCAACTCCTTTTCTCAGGGAGTCTGCAAACATGGCCCCAGCCTGCTTGCCCCCTTCCCCTACCTCCCACCTCTTGCTAATTCCCTTTATTCCTCCATCTCACCAGAGTGTCATTCCTGGCCCTCCATTCTGTGTAAGGTCCCCCTCAGAGACTCCCATGTCCCTTCCAGCTCTTGTGATTCTTCAAAATTTGAAAGTTACTTGTGTACTGTTTGGTTGATGTCTACTCCTCCACTGGAATGTAAAGCCACGCGGACATGGCTTTTTACCGCCCAACTCGGCTTGCCATACCGGGTAAACACTTAATCTAAGCCTATGGCATTAAGGACATGAACAAGTGGTCTCTATCCACCCCCACGCCTTTCATCATGACTGTCGCTGTAAGGCAAAGTGGAACAGCGTTATGGTTCCTATTATTGATGCCCCAAAATCTTCAGTTGCGCTATCTAAATTATTCAAATTTGTTGGGGGAAAAAAATGCTACGTTTGTCCCTTCCCTTTGGAAAATACATATTTTTTAGAAGATGGTTGTGCCCAAACACTGGAATTGAGTTAAAATGAGCCATTTTACTTTCGGTGCAACTCTCAGTTCGGTATTATAACCAGCAGGAGGCCCTCGCCAGGTGGTTCTCAGGTAGCGTCAATTCTGACAGTCAAAATCTAACTATCCAGTTTATCATTCAGCTCCTGGGCTTTCCTTTCTTCTCCCCTCACCTGTCCTTCAGTGATACTTCTTAAAGTTCCCTCCACAAGGAGGACCTGGGCAAAGATAACGGAACTTTGGGTTCCCCAAAGTGCTCGAGCCATGCGCCACTCATCCAGGAGGAGGCAGCCCAGGAAAATGACTCTGGCACCCCTGGCCAGGTGTTCCCTCTCCAGCACTGGAATGTGGACTGGGGGCTCCTCAAGTCTAGAGACAGATGAACCTCAGGTTCAGTCCCCACTTTGCCACTTACAGGTCATGTGACCTTGGAGAAGCTGTTTCATCTCACCCAGCTGACCCCTCAGGTGATAGATGTTTATTTCAAAAACTATCTCTGAGCAACGAGACTTAAGTTTCAAATTTCTGTACTCCAGTTTCCTCTTCTGCAAAAGGGGGTACTAGTAAATCCTACCTCTTAGGGTTATTGTAAAGAGTAAATAACCTAATGTGTGCAAAACTCTGCTGAAAATGTATTAGGATGTTGAAGATGATGACCATTTCACAGTACTGTGATTAAGAGTGTCACTTTTGAGTCAAGCAAACTTAGGTTCAAATCCCAGAGGTATGACCTTGAGGAAGTTACTCAATCTCTTTAAGGTTCTGTTTCCTCATCTGTAAAATGGGATGATAATGAATGCCTCCCTGTTATGATGGTTGTGAGACTAAAGTGCTCCGTGTGGTCCTGGCATTTAGTAAGCCGTCAACAAAGAGTAGCTATCATTCTGGTTGAGATCATTATTGTTACACAGTCCTCAAGGGATTCTTTAATTGAGACCTCGTAGAGATGGCAAAAGGATCTTTTGGAAACGTGGAACTCACAGTCTGTGCTGATAATAGATGACTCACAAGACAAAGTATAGACAATGGCGCATAAAAGAAACATGTGCGTCTAATGTCGGTCCCTTGTTCCTCTTACTAAGCCGCATCCTTAGCTGGGAGGGGTTGGGCAAGCCGTCCCAGTGCTGGTCCTGGCCAGTCAGCATTCGGAGGTGGGGTGCGGCCCTGCTGCCCTTGTGCTGAGCGGGCATCTTGGTTCAGAGCCCCAGGGGCTGAGTTTTAGTCGTTGCTCAAGTCCTGGCCTTTTGTTCTGGGGAAGGTTGGGTTTTACTTGTTGACAGGGAGAAGGGGCTGCGGAAGAGCCACTTTGCGCAGACGGCGTCAGCTCCATGGCCTGCTGGCATCCTCTGCTCTCTCCCAAGGCACAGGGAACACAAGACGGGCTTCAAAGCCTATCTGGGAGTGGAGGGGAGGGGTGGCCTTGAGCCTGCCTGGAAAACAATCCCGCATTACAGCCCAACAAGACACTCCCTGTGACTACTAATCATTCCCCAGCAGCAGCCCCTGGGACAGCTCAAGGGAGCTTGTCACTGCTCCTTGCTGCTTAGTTACTTCATGCCCAAGATCTAAAGCAGCAGCATCCCATCTGGTCCTCCCGCAGTGCTCTGAGGGAGACGGGAGAGTTATGAGGCATCTAGAGTTCACAGGTGAGGTGACGGAGGCCAGGGGATGAGCTTTGCTCAGATTCAGCCAGTGAGTAAGCAGAGTACCTGAGCCTCAAGTCGTTTTTCTTCGTCTCAGGCCATTTCTCCTTCCTCCAGGCCCTGCATGGCCCGGCCCCTGCTGACTCCACACACGTAGCTCACTTCCCACTGCCACCAGCCCTCCTCAGACAAACCAGCCCTTTTCTCCCACCAGGCCTTTGCACTCCCTGTGTTCCCTCGGCTTGGCATTTCCATGTCATTGGGTCTCAGTGTATGTGCCACCATCTCCGAGAGGCCTTCCCTGGTCACGCTAAAGTGGCATTCACCAGTCGCTCTGCATCTCATCCCTGGCTCAATGCCTTCACGTGGCTTACCCCAGTCATCTTTGTAAATTTTTGTCTCCCTCATTAAGGCAAGAGCCTCAAGAATTGTGTTCACTGCTGCCTCCCAACATTTATCACACAGCATTATCCTCAGCCCGGGCAGTTGAGACCCTTGTACATGGAATGAATGCCCAGAGGGCTTGCCTTGGGCCCCTGCAGCTGTGCCCTCCCCATGGAGTGAGGAGTCCACAGGGCCAAAGATGTGCCCACCCAGAGCTCACCACCTCCCCTCTAGACTACACTGGGGTTACCCAGAAACTGTATTTCCTGGCCACATGGCCCTAAACCCTCTTCCAAGGCCTGCAT
Organism: Stenella coeruleoalba; assembly: GCF_951394435.1. Taxonomy (NCBI): domain Eukaryota; kingdom Metazoa; phylum Chordata; class Mammalia; order Artiodactyla; family Delphinidae; genus Stenella; species Stenella coeruleoalba. The sequence goes on from NC_137150.1 coordinate 40,643,051, forward strand.
GGGCCTCGTCTTCTCAAAGGCAGATCACACCACTGCTGCGAGACTCGAGGCCTGAGGCGGGCCCAGGAGCAACACGTGCAGCGGAGGCCCCTCAAAACACTGGGCAGACGGGGTGGGGGGTGGGGAAAAAGGGGAGTGTCGGGCTGAGGGCTGGAGGGCTGGAGGTGGGGAGGGCCCCTACGTGCAGAACTCCAAGGAGCCCTAGAACTGCATTTGAACCTGTTCTTCCATGCTGTTGTGAGGGTATATCATTAAACAGTTTATTAGTTGGATTTATAACTTGAAATTTAAACATATGGTATGTGGGCCTCCAATTACTCTGTCACCTACAGCCTGACAAATGTCAGGGGCAGGTTTGCCACCACTAAACATCAACTAAATAAATGTATAAAGGAATGAACAAATGAATGAACAAAGTTTAGGTCCATACACCAGAGCTTCTACAGTGGCAGCCGGGAGCAGTTTTGCAGACTAAAGCTGACCCTGAGTCAGTCTGGATGTGCACAGCCCCAGTGCAGAGCTAGTGCCATGGTGGGTCGAATCAGGTGCCCTGGGGATTGCTGTAGGACGGAATCAGCCTTACTAATGAGATCAAATTAGAACTGTAGCCAAAATAATTTTCTAAGGTGGCCTAGAAGGCGGCTTTGAGCTTTTCCATGGATTTAACTCCTCCCGCTCTGCCTTTAGCCATTGACCGCATGTGTGTTTAAAGTAAGGCATTAGGGAACTTTATGGCATATTGCCAGCTCCATCCTATTTTTCTAGAATGAAGCTTGTGGATAAGCCCCAGTAAGATAATATATTAACAAAAGAAGAAAAAAGAGTGAATTCCATAAAATGCGGTAACTGCTAAGTCAACACCTTTTAAAACATTTTAGAGATTTTAAGGTCAAGAATTAATGGTCCACTTACTTCAAAGGAATCAATTTATTGCTTCAGCGTTTATTTTCAGAATCAATCATTTTGCATCACCTAGAGGAGTTAAGAAATTGAACTTGAGAGCACATTACCGTAAAACACTCATCAGTCTATGTATGACTTCCAGCTACAAGTCTTTTTCACAGAAATCCCAAAGATAGTTGATTTCTTGCTGCTTTGCTCTAAATGTAACAGCTAGTGATAATGTGGCCCTGCAGAGGCGTTCTAAATAATGGGTAGCAAAGCGAAGGGCTTGCAGGGATCAATTCAGACCAACAGACATCTAGAGAACCTACACAGACCAGGCACGTGCTGGGTGCTGGCAGGGGCGTCCCGCATCATTGAGCCGATTCAGGAAATGCATATAGAAATACGCATTTGTTTTTCCCTCCACTGGCTGGGTTATTCCCGCAAGATGGGGTATTTTGGGTCCTGAATTATTTAAAGATTTATGCTGAAAAGTTGAAGGGCAATAATTAAGTACCAATGTATCTTTGGTCACATTTGTTACGTTTCTGCTATATAAAAACGTCTAATCAATTTAACCTAAAGGCTGATGCTAATGTCGTAACCTGCAACCAAGAGGTTGGGTGACCTTGGGCAAGTCACTCCACCTCCCCAGGCTTCAGCTTGGATAGATGATCTGTAAGGCTGCCTCCAATGCTAACAGTCTACAAAACTCCATGTCAATCAACACCCACCAGTGATTCAGACGGACCAGCTGTTCGGCTTCAGAAGACAGACCCTCCAGATGAACAAGGGGACATTTACCATTGGGCTTTTTGGCAATCGCATACCCAGTGAACAGTGCTGGGAGCAGATTAGTAAGGGCGCCTTGGATAGAGAAAGCTTTAGTAATTCAACCCTTTAAGCATCCTCTTTACTGAGAAGTGGCTCTGGATTAAATAAACATTGAAATTACACACTCAACCCAAATTGGATTTCAGGCTGAGCATCATTACTGGAGTGGAGGAGAGACAGCTGCAGCCTAAGGTCACCTGCTCTCCTCAACCCTCAGTGCTATTTGGATCAAGGTTAAATTCTCCCAGACAGCCACATAATTCACGTTGTATTTGACTGGATGCAATGGTAAACTTGATCAGGGCTACTGCTCATTGCAGCAGGGGGACATGGGGGGATCTAGTGATCCCACTCCAAACTCTTCACTGACTACGTATTTGACCTTGAGAAAATCTTGTTTTGTGACCACTAAGGTCCTGCCCATCTCTAACATGTTATAATCTGTTGCTTGTTTCTAATGAGAATCAGGTCAAAATTAACCCTCCCGGCTGCCTCTAGAGTAGGTAAGGTAGAAACGTAGCCAGTGGTTCCAGACCTTGGCTACACATGGGAATCACCTGAGGAGCTTTGACAATTACCAATGTTGGATCCCACCCAGAGATCCTAATTTAATTGTTCTGAGGGTAGCCCAGGCTTTAATTTTAAAAGCTCCCCAGGGATACTAGTGCACATCCAAGCTGAGAACCTCTGCTTCAGGGAGAAATTTACCTCAGGTGTGCCACAGACACTGTTAGCTACCCCAAAGTCATTCATGCTCAATGCCTTGTCTTCTCATTAAAAAACTAGAAAGGTAGAATTCTTTCCTCCCCAGACTCCTTTGCAGCTAAGAGGCCCATGTGACCTAGTTCTGACCAATGAGATGGAAGTAGAATTCACTGGGTGGAGAATCCAGGAAGCTTTTGAAGGGAGGCTGACCTGGCTGGCATGCCCTCCAGCCTCTTGCCCTTTGCTTTCTTTTCTTTTTCCTGCCTGTGATATAGATGTCATGCCTGGAGCTGTAGCAGCCGTATTACAATGAAGTGGATGAGAGCCAAATGCTAACGTAAAGGTGGCAGAGCAGGAAAAGGGAAGGTGCCTGGATCCTCGAGCTTTCCATGACCTGTGATATCCGCCCTGCTGCCTACCCTGGAACTCCTTGATGCTTAAAATAAGTAATCGTTTTATTTTGGCCACTGTCAATCCCATTTCCTCTTGTATGAAGCTCAACATTATCCTTAAGTGATTCAGAACAGGAAAGGTGGTAACAAGAAATGCTTCACTGTCTCAAGGTTTCCTCAACTGTATAGCAGGGACCCAGAGTGAGAGGCATTTTCCTGAGTTTGAAAATGGTCATTACACCTAAGCTACTTTTACTTTTAACGCAGGAGAAGCCGTGTGTTTTTATTGCTGTAGGAGGCCCCCCCAAGGGCCTGCACTTTGACAGAACCATCTGGAGACTTGCTACTTGATTAAGGTATGGCTCTTGGAAAACTGTGCTAACACTTAACTACCATCTTGACCCCAGTCAGCCTCACCAAGGCTGGCTAGGTGAAAGGCCTGATGGGCTCAAGGGCACAAGGGTAGGAAGCTGAAAACAGAGGGGTGTAGGACAGGGGCTCAACAAACCTCAGGAGCTTTCCAAAGAGAGGTGACCTCAGAGGACGTGATCCTAGCAGTGATTTATAACTTTGTCTCTGTGGCTGGGGTGAGGGTGGAGCAATTCGCTTCTCTTGCCGCCTTGACATCCGCACGTCTCTAAATCTCCTTTCTGTACCCACATTCCACACTCACGGTGAAGAGACGAAGTGTTGGCCACCCTTATGTCACCGGCACCTAGCAGAGTATCTGGCAGATAGTAGGTGTTCACGAAATGAACAGACAGTCGTCCTCGCCATCTGTTCACACTCCTGTACGTGTACCCACCACCATGCCCCCTTCCTGTGCAGTGAGAAATCCAACCCGTTCTAGTTACTAAATTATGGCTTCTGCTCTTACTACCTCCTCCGGGTTGCCCTACTGCCTTTCCCACCCTGGAGCTGGGGTTAAGAAAGAGCAATGGGAAAGTAGCAGAAGAGACTTACGGGTTGAGGGAGGTGACTTTTTGTTTTTAAGGATATGTCTGTCTGCTGATGGCAGTAATCTAGTAAAGAGGGAGAGGCTGAAGATTCAGAAGAGAGAGAGGAGAAACAAAGGGACAAGGTCCCTGAGAAGGTGAAAGGGGCCCGAGTCAGGGCATGAGTGCAGGGTTGACCTTGGAGAGGAGACAGGGCACTTCCTCCACTGACACAGGAGCTGAGACGGGCCCTATGTCAGTAGACTTGTAATCCTTGCTTCTATTTTCCTAATAAAGTAGGAAGTGAGATCCTCAGCTGAGAATAATAGTAGATATAAGAGCATAGAAGGCTGAGAAAGAGGAACCGATACAAACCCACCATGACTCTCTTCCTCTTTTCCTCTTTGCCTCCACGGGCCGGCCTTGTTCATGACCTGCTGGCAGGCTTTTGATGAATGGCATAATGATTGGCTTTGGTCTCCTCGGCCTAGGTTGTGAGATCTGATCAATCTACCCAACTGTCTTAATTGTCTAATACCGACTCACACAGAGAATGGGCATGGAGTTATTTTCCCATACTAAACCAAGTTAAGTTCATTCAATTTCTCCCCTAAACCTCAGCATCACCCGTTCCTATCCTTATCCTGGTGATGGAAAGGGAAGGAGAGGCAGAGAGTCTAATTTGGGCTACAGCAGGTGAAATTTGGGAAATTCAGTGAAGTCAAAATGAGGCCACCCAGATCCTGAAATAAGGTGACTGAGAGAAGCAAAGATCGGTTCTGAGGTCTCTGGATACTCTTTGGCAAAGCTTCCAGTGCTTCTAAAAGACTTACAATAGAAACAATAATCTTAACATCCCAAGATTATTGTAACTTTATCTTAGTTATCCTCAGTCCATTCTACACAATGACATTAATGGAGATGTCCTAAAATATGGGGGTGGGAGTACAGGATGTTGGGAAGAAAGCAGGGGGAAATGGGGAGTGAAGTTTTCCCCTAGTTTAGACCCCATGAAATTTTCCAGGAATACCTCTTGGAACACTGCTGGGAATCCCACACCAGGCAGGGAAGCAGAGCCATCTCCAAAGAGGGGGTGAGTAGGAACTGTGCACCATCTTTCTGGAACTAAGAATGGGGAGGGGTCTGAACACCCATCTGGTCCTGGAGAACCATGATTCTTGGCTTCAGATGTCACCCAGAGGAAAGGTTATGAGGCCCACAGCTTGTGTGCAGAACTGAGGGGAAACACTGACCAACATTGTTCAAGAGAGCCCGTGCCTATCTCTTGCTAACTGAGAGTCCACTGTAATTCCCTCATCTTGTCACCTCTGTTTATGCTCCTCTCAGTGGTGTCTTCACCCTCCCACTCTCACAGTCAGAGCTTCTACATCTCGATGCAAATTTCAAACATTGGACCAGGCCTCTTTTCCCATCAAAGTGACCAACACTCACAGGACTAGAAATTTAGAGTTTCCCTGGAATGAGAGTCTTGTGATGCATGCCTTTGCAAAGCAGTGACTTTAACATTATGGAATTTTATCCACATGAGAAGACTGTTATTTACTGAGGAATTAAGATTAATGAGTTGTCATGTTCTTATGATGGGAAAGGGGATAGATAATTTTGCAATCTAGATTCAGCCTTCTTCCATATAAAATCATGTGTGAGAGCATCTGGATGGCCTCAAAGCAGTGGATGACCAGACTACTGGAGGCTGAGTGGCTTTTGAAAGTGCACATTTATTTCTAAAGGAAAAAATTCAAAGGAGGATGTTGGAATGTAGGGGTGGTTCTGTTGAAAAAATTTGCCTGGATGACTTGACATTACAGGAAATATCCTAGTTCACTTGGTAGATGAAATCCAGTGCTTCCACCCAGGACAGTGAGAGAGAAGTCTAAGGAATTTGTTATAAAAAAAAAAAAAGAAGAAGAAAGTAAGGGAAGGTGAAAGTAGAAAGAAAACAACAACGGGTGTTGTAACCCTAAACATGTATACCCTTGGGCCACAGTTTCCTCCACCACTGGGCATCTAACCATTCCTCCCTAGTATATACATTTATCTTTGTTCACCCTTGGCTCTCCAATGATTTCCAATGGATTGCGGTTAGAATCCTAACAGATCTTATCCAATGGTCTTCAATCAGGGTCACAACGAAAGACAAGCCAAGACCCCCATTTGCTCTTACTCTGTTTGGAGTACCTCCACATTAGCCCAACTTCCCACTTATGCCACTGACTTTAGATTTCTGGATGACAAACTTAAGAAAGTGATTCTGTTACCAAGCATCCTAAATAGCTTCGTCATCATCCCCAAGATCTGAAATTACATGCTGTCCCATTTGTGAGCTCATTAATCTCTGTTTTCCAGTGGGAGCTGTACAATTACAAAGAACTGCTCAGCAGAGGTCTATAATAGCTGTCCAATGGCAGCATCACCAAGCCACAGGCACACTTGCCTGAGTGGAATGGGAATGCATGTTAGGGGGCATGGAGGGCAGGTAACAGGGGGCTTGAGCTCATCAAAGTACAAGGCTTGTTTAGAATTTATTGACGTGCTGTTAAATGTGTTGCAGCTTTTCCTAGTATGATGGCTGTTTATTTATTGATTTTTCAAAAAAGCTTTCAATATTGTGGTTTGTTTATCAAGGAGCTTTGAGCTGTTGCAAGTTGACCTCAAAACTGATGTAATTAACTGATTTTAGTTTTCTCTGTTTAACTGATGTTGAATTACAGACAAAAAAGTGTGTGGCGGTTTGTGTAATTTTCTAGTTAGTTGGATGTCATCTTTGGCTTTTATAGCCTTCTGGTTACTCAACAATAACTTTCCAAATGTTAGCTCTGCTCTGATTATTAGCTTTACGATGATTACTTTGCTATTATGCCTAATCAACAGCTGTGTGGAAACTCATTTTAATCATATTTTTCCTGCTTAGAAATTAGCAGATGAAGGATAATTACTGCCGGATAGCTCCAGAGTTCTGATTGGCTGCTTCCTATCTAACACTGTCAAAAATGAAAACTTAAAATGTAAAACTTTTATTTTAACTTTCTAAATAAAGAATGAACTCTTGGCCTTTTTTGGAATCCAGAGGCTGAGAATGAGTTGCTCGTTTCTCTATCTGGAGACCAACCATTTACCAAATCAGGGTAATTTAATTAACTAGATTAATTAAACTAGATGAAAGGTGCTCTTTACAGCATGTGACTTAAGCAGCCACAGAGTCATGAAGGATGGCAAAATTTCTTAATCTCCAGAATTTAAGTAATGGACTTTTCCTTTCCACATAGTTCATAGAAGCATCAGAACTTTCAACAAGACTAGGGCTGGAATGGCTTGGAAAGACCATCTAATCCAGGGTTTGCCTGTGGACCTGGGGGGTATATATGTACATGGACATATTTCTGGGACGAAGAGTCCTAGCTTCCAGAGATTCCCAAGGGGACCATGGCTCCAAAGAAGTTAAGAACCACAGACAAACCTGGCTCTCTCATTTTATAGAAATGGAAACCAGCAGTGTCTCAGAGTTAGTGGTGGCAGAAGTGGGACTGAGAAGCAAGGTTCTCATACCTCCCAGCACCTCCTTGCCTCTCAGAAAAGCTACCACTTCCCCCAATCCAGCAATGCTGTTAGCACCTCCCCACCAAAGGCTCAGCAACCCCCCACCATGGCACTGCCCTCTGACCTCTGTTCTGACAATAAATTTGGGCAAGGGTGTGATGTGCAGTGAAATCCATTGAAGAAATGAGCCCTTCTGACCTCAAACAGTGACCAAGGTCGATAGATGGTTAGTTGTTTCCCTGCTACCACTGCTATTGCACACAGTGAAGAGTCTATGAGCCATGGCTCATTCCAAATGAGATAGCAAGTGTACAAACCATCAAGGACCAATCATGCAAGTAAGCACTGATGTTTAGATTTACATGCTTTCATGACCCCCCAAAATACCATACTAATAGTAAATAACAGTTTGAAAAATTGTTGAAAATACACCCATATAACTTTATGGAATTTCTTCAGGTTTCAGATGCTATTGATATTTGATTATGAAATGCTCTTACACAGTTGGAATAAACTTGGGAAGAATGGATAAAACCTTCATAGTCTAGGATGTTTTACAGGTCTGAACATCAAAAAAAAAAAAAAAAAACTGCAGAGCTGATATGCTCTAAAGCACTGGTTTGCAAACTTTATGTATTAGAATCATGTGGAGAGCTTGATAAAACACAGGTTGCTGGGCCCCGCCCCGCAGGTTCCTCAGTCAGTAGATCTGGAGAGGGGCCTAAGAATTTGCAATTCTAATAAGTTCCCAACTGAGCCTGATGCTATTGGTCCAGGGACCATGCTTTAAGAACCATGTGTCTAAAGCTCATGTTTACGGACACAGAGAACAGACTTGTGGTTGCCAAGGGGAAAGGGGACGGGGGAAGGATGGGGTGGGAGGATGGGGTTAGCAGATGTAAGCTTTTATACATGGAATGGATAAACAAGATCCTACCTACTGTATAGAACAGAGAACTATATTCAGTATCCTATGATAAACCATAATAGAAAAGAATATATAAAAAAAGAATGCACATATATATATATATATATATAACTGAGTCACTTTGCTGTACAGCAGAAACTAACACAACATTGTAAATCAACTATGCTTCAATAAAATAAATAAATAAATAAAGCTCATGCTTATTAACTGCTCCTAGCTTTATACTACCACCTTCACACATATATATCACTAACCCTTGACTTGACCACTCTGAAAGGCTCCCTGTCGTCTGGCACCATCCATCTGCCTTACATATCATATAAACACACCTGCCACTGCTTCTTCCTCCACCCCACACTGTGTGCTCCTTCAGGGCAGGGATGGGGTATTGTGCTCCTCTTTGGGTCTCCCACAGTGTCTAAAGCTTGTTGCCTTGATTTGTAATGGAGCTAAGTTCAAAATAAGGGGAATGGTCTACATGACTTTAAGAATCCATTCTGGCCCTAAGGTTTTATTAGTCAAAAGCTATCTCTTTGGACTTCCCTGGTGGTGCAGTGGTTAAGAATCCACCTGCCAATGCAGGGGACATGGGTTCGATCCCTGGTCCGGGAAGACCCCACATGCTGCAGAACAATTAAGCCCGTGAGCCACAGCTACTGAGCCCGCATGCCACAACTACTGAAGTCTGCATGCCTAGAGCCCGAGCTCCGCAACAAGAGAAGCCATCACAACAAAGAGTAGCTCCCACTTGCCGCAACTAAAAAGAAAGCCCGTGCTCAGCAACGAAGACCCAATGCAGCCAAAAATTAATTAATTAATTAATTTTTAAAAAACCCACCACCTTAAAAAAAAAATAGCTATCTCTTTGACCTGGTCTTTGTTCTCATCTCCATGGCAGATACCGAGTAGCTGATCACCATTTCCTCCTGTCAATCCAGTGTACACAGCTGGATTGCAGTGTACACTTGCAGTAAGACGTAGCCATGCAACTGATTGCTAGTCAACAAATGTACATTACTTCCAGGGCTGGCCCACAAGAACCACCCACACAGGATCTTCCAGCTCTTTCCCCCACCACTGGCTTTAGGCAAATAAGCAGGTAAAGTGAGGGTGAAGGAACTTAAGGCGAAAGGAGCCTGGGTTCCCAAATCACTCAAGCGCCCATCTAATCATATCATCACGTAAATGGCTTCCATTGTCATAAGAAACTCTTCAAGGCCTGTAACCTCTCACCAACTGACCACTCTTACCCTGTATTCCACGTAGCCCACATCCTAGGACTAAGGAAAGATGTTAACCATCTAAGTTAAGCACCTCTTTGTACACAGAACTGTTCATGGGGCACCCCCAAAATGCCTGCACATGCTTGGACTTCTTCAGAAAAGGGGTGGCAGAACAGTCAATGCAGTGATATCTGTAGTCCGGCTGCAAGTCTCTCCTGGCATGGGGTGGGGGAGGGGTGGTGTTCAGGCTCCCTGGGGCCCTCATTCTGGTCGAGGGAGGTTGGGAGGTTTACTCCCTGCTTGTGCAAAAGGACCTGAGCAACTTGGGAGAGTCTGACTGGTCTGGGCTCTGAAGGTCCTCACTAAGATCCTTTAGAGACCCTTGTGAGGAAGGGGAAATAAAGAGGAACTAATTTGTTTGCAAGTGTCCTACGTCCAGCTGTTGTACTGGACATTTCACACTTTACAGTTATTTTATTTATTTATTTTTAATTGGAGTATAATTGTTTTACAAAGTTGTGTTAGTTTCTGCTGTACAATGAAGTGAATCAGCTATATGTATACATATATCCCCTCCCCAATGATAAGTAACTCTTAAAGGTAGGGACAATGAGGCCGGAGAAAGTGAGTCTTTTACCCAATATCACACAGCAGTGCCTGGTTTAAGTCCTTTGGACCCCAGGCCAATGCTTTTTTCTAGCATACCATGTAGCCTCTCTAACATCTGCCCCAGGAATGTGACATACTCGGGAGACTGCAAACCCCATGTGATAGACGCTTTCTTTTAAAATAAATTTGTTTATTTATTTACTTACTTATTTATTTTTGGCTGTGTTGGGTCTTCGTTGTTGCACGCAGGCTTTATCTAGATGCGGCGAGTGGGGGCTACTCTTCGTTGCGGTGCGCGGGCTTCTTATTGCAGTGGCTTCTCTTGTTGCAGAGCACGGGCTCTAGAGCGCGGGCTCAGTAGTTGTGGTGCACGGGCTTAGTTGCTCTGCGGCATGTGGGATCTTCCCAGACCAGGGCTCAAACCTGTGTCCGCTGCATTGGCAGGCGGATTCTTAACCACTGTGCCACCAGGGAAGCCCTAGACACTTTTTTAAACCACCAGACCCCCAATTTTGGTTTGAGCAGAATGTACCCAGCTACTCAACTGTATATCCCAGATCCCTTCCAACTAGGGGTGGATGGATACATAACTCATCCTCACCAATGTGGTATAAATAGAATTGTTCAGGTAGAGCTTCTAGGAAAGCTCCTTAAGGCAATAGCAGCCACAGCTAGAATATACTTTATTTTTCTTTATTTGCATATATTTTTTATGTTTTGCCCTTCTTTTTCCTCCTGCCTGGAACTCAGAAGTGATGTCTGGAGGCGGAGTTGATGTTTGTAACCATGAGGCAACAGGATAACATCACAGGACTGCATATTAGCTCTGTGCTGCCTCCCACGGGATTTCTTTTACATGAGGTAATAAATAAGAGCAACAACACTTATTTGTTTAAGCCACCATTTCTTCAGGTTTCCTGTTACTTACAGTCAAAATTCTAGCTGTTTCCCCTTTGAAGCAGTCTATTACAGAAGCGGTGGTAGATTCCTAGCTCCTCTTGCTAAAACATATATTGGATCTTCTGGCTCCTTTTGTAACTCAAAGCACATTCTCTAGAGTTTCCCTGGAGGGTCCCCAGAAGGATGGGGACTGTGGAGTGTGCAGGCTAAGATCCAGTGACTGAATGGGCACCAGCCAAAAGGATAACATTGCCTGTGGTTTGTACCCCTAAGTGGGACTTCACCAGCCTCCCACTGCCACTGAATCCCCTACCCCACCTCCAGCATGCAACCAATTACGTATCCAAAAGTACACAGAAGAGCACTTATACATACATGCCTAAACCACCAAATCATGGCACATGTTATTCCTCTTTTAGGTAACGGTTTTTCATCTTCTCTCCACTAATTTCAAACAACTAATCAAGATTCTCCAGCTCCATGTGAAGTTTCCACAATGAGCCTAACCTGGTCTAATCACACCAGCACCCTAGCAGTAGTGACGACAGTGAGGCATCGTGCTTTGCACAGCTTCTTGAGCAGCAACCTTCGCCCAGGAAACATAGCTGAACAGCCTGAGAAGAACCGTTCGTGACACAACGGAAACACCCCCAGGGATTCACAGAAATAACTGGGGAGAGACATTTGCTCTGATTAGTATGGCCGTGGAGTAAATCATCCCAAAACTCAGAGGCTTAGGACAACAATAAGCATTTATTATCTCCTATAGTTCCTACAGATCAGAAATTCAAATGGGGCACAGCAAGGCTGGCTTGGTTCTGCTCCTCGAAGTCCAGAGCCTTGGCTGGAGACGCAAAGGCCAGGAACTAGAATCACTAAAGCCTCACTCCTTCACATGTCTGGTGGTTGATGCTGCTGCTGCTGGGGGCTGTTAGGACAGTCAGCTGGAGCATCCACATGATGCTTCTCCAGGTGGCCTGAGCATGGTTCCAAGAGTGAGTGTTGCAAGAGATAGAGCTGGGTGGAGCCATGTTACCTTTTATGACCTAGCCTTGGAAATCATCCAGAGCCACCTCTGCTGTGTTCTGTTGGTTCAAGGGAAGGGACCGTATACCGCACCTCTTGATGGAAGCATATTAATGTCACATCGTAAGAGCGTGTGAGATGGAATATATATATATATATATCTGGTCACTTGTCTTTGGAAAATAAAATCTACCACAATGTTGAAAGAATTTGGATGCCTTACTTTTTTTTTTTTTTTTTTTTTTGCGGTACGCGGGCCTCTCACTGTTGTGGCCTCTCCCGTTGCGGAGCACAGGCTCCGGACGCGCAGGCTCAGCGGCCATGGCTCACGGGCCCAGCCGCTCCGCGGCATGTGGGATCTTCCCGGACCGGGGCACAAACCCGTGTCCCCTGCATCGGCAGGCGGACTCTCAACCACTGCACCACCAGGGAAGCCCCTGGATGCCTTACTTTTATACCAGGGGATGGAGGAGGGGAGGACAGGCAAGAGGCAGGGAAACATAATTATTGCCATAGACCTGGGGAAAACTGAATTACCTATCAATTTTATAGTTATATGTATTCTCAGGCTCTTGCTCTCTTAGTCAGTTTGGGCTGTTATAACAAAGTACCATAGCCTGGGTATATTATAAACAACAGAAATTTATTTCTTACAGTTCCAGAAGCTGGGAAGTCCAAGATCAGTGTGCCAGCATGGTCAGGTTCTGATGAAGGCCCTCTTCAGGGTTGCAGATTGCCTTCTCATTTTATCCTCACATGGCAGAAGGAGAGCAGAGAGCTCTCTGAGGTCCCTTTTAAAAGGGCACTAATCCCATTCATGAGGGCTCCACCCTTATGACCTAACTACCTCCCAAAGGCTTTGTCTCCAGATATCTTCACACACACTGGAGGTTAGGATTTCAGCATATGAATTTGGGGGTGACACAAACATTTAATCCATTACACATGCATTTGTTCTAAATCATTAGACTATAAGAACTGTTATACACACTTTACGTTATAATGACCCACAGTTCTTAGTGTCTTTTTCTGTCCCAACTCCTCATTCAAGCTTCAGCTTACATTTCCCCTCTTCAGTAAAGCTGTCCCCTTCTCCCCAGGGGAGTACATCCTGCTTCTGCTCCTTAGCCTCCTTGTCAGGCTCACAGAATTCAAGATATCACTTTTGTAACACCTAAATGCTTATATTACTCCAGTGACAGTAGTTAATATCAAACGTCAGTGGGGAAATATTTAATATTCCACTCTCTGATGTTCTTTTAAGCATCTAGTATTTAAGTGTAAACTTTAAATTATATCTAGAAGTATATATTGACTTACTGTAATACAAAACCCAAGATGCAGAGACATGCTCAGAAGAGCTTGCCAAAATGTTACTTCTAAGAGCCTGTTAAGGGGCTTTAATATTTTATTTTGGATTATGCAGATAAAGTTTATAAACAAGATTGTTAAAAAATAATGGGGATGAGAAGCCTTTCTATCTCTTTCTTTATATCTGAGTAGAGGGAATAAAATTCACGTTTATATCTCCACCCCTTTGGGCGAGGACTGGGGCCATTCTTATTCTTTCCAGATTGATGCAGAGCTCCCCCCTGCCCCCACCAAAACCCCACATCACTTCTGAACAATGACCAACCTCTATTGAGAGTTTATCATGTACCAGCCACTTTATATACATCATCTCACTGAATTCTCACAATGATCCTGAAAAGAGGTATCATTATCACAATTTCACTGAGCTAATTGGGCAAACCAGTGGCAGCACTTGGATTTGAACTCCTGTCTGCCTAATTCTAAAACGCGTGCACTTTCAACCACCCCACACACCCTGTCTACTAACGCTATGGTAGGTCATGTGCTAGAGCCTTGTTAAGGGCAGCAGAGAGCTCACCAGACAGGCAGCCATCTGCAAGCACAGAGCTCTTCTGGTTTCCCTCCTAGGAATAACAAGATCAGAGTTTAAACCGTAGCTCTTCCTTTTTCTGCAACTTTGAACAAGTCACTCTCTTGAATCTCACTTTCTTCTACATTATCTAAAATAATGTACTTAATGAGCATTTACTCTGCACTAACCACTTTGGATTAACTCATTTAAGCATCACATAACCTTAGAAATTAGATTCTATTATTACTCCCATTTTATAGAGGAGGAAACTGAGGCTTGGAGCGATTAGGTGACTTGCCCGAGGTTCCAGAACTAGTGGTAGAGCCAGATTTAAAAGCAGGTCTGTCTGATTGCATGGCTTAAATTCCTAACCATGCAGCATAATTGTCCCTACTAACACTTTTCTGATCCATCTTGTTAAAATGAACAAGATGATATATGTGCAAGCATTTTGTAAAAGTTAAGCATGAAACAAATGCTGTTGTATTTCTGTTAGCTTTTTGACTCTGGTTATGGTAGGAAAACCGTGCTGGAAGAGGGGCTCTCTGGGAATAAACGTCCACATAAACAGAGGAATGTAGAATTCTGGAGCCAGCACCACTATACTCTCTGGAACCAAAGACAGGCAGCCAGAATCCTGTATTTAATTAGATTGTTCCACTTAACAGGATCCGTTTTGTTCAGCTTTAAGAAAAAGTAAATCACTGTTAAATGTCTTTCTGAACTGCTTTAATTATAGATTAACCTTGTCAATCTTAATAAAATTATGCCTTGTGTTTGAGGTTTGTATATGGAAAAGTGCTCAAAAGCAATTACTTTTTAGGAGCAGGACAGGAATAAAGACACAGACATAGAGAATGGACTTGAGGACACGGGGAGGGGGAAGGGTAAGCTGGGACGAAGTGAGAGAGTGGCATGGACATATATGCTCTACCAAACGTAAAATAGATAGCTAGTGGGAAGCAGCCGCATAGCACAGGGAGATCAGCTTGGTGCTTTGTGACCACCTAGAGGGGTGGGATAGGGAGGGTGGGAGGGAGTCGCAAGAGGGAGGGGATATGGGGATATATTTATATGTATAGCTGATTTACTTTGTTGTAAAGCAGAAACTAACACACCATTGTAAAGCAATTATACTCCAATAAAGATGTTTAAAAAAGGGCTTCCCTGGTGGCGCAGTGGTTGGGAGTCCGCCTGCCGATGCAGGGAACGCGGGTTCCTGCCCTGGTCCGGGAGGATCCCACATGCCGCGGAGCAGCTGGGCCCGTGAGCCATGGCCGCTGAGCCTGCGCGTCTGGAGCCTGTGCTCCGCAGCGGGAGAGGCCACGGCAGTGAGAGGCCCGCGTACCGCAAAAAAAAAAAAAAAAAAAAAAAAAGATGTTTAAAAAAAAGTAATTACTTTTATATGCCAAGCACGTCATTTAAAAAATTCTTATATTCACAGCTTGATCCTTTTAACTCTATTCTTAGACTCATTTTTAGGTTTGTTTTTTTTTTTGGCCATGCCACATGGCATGTGGGATCTTAGTTCCCTGACCAGGGATCAAACATGCACCCTCTGCATTGGTAGCATGGAGTCTTAACCACTGGACCACCAGGGAAGTCCCTCTTAGACTTATTTTTAAACTGACTCTGTCTAAAACTAAATTATGGTTCCATGATATTGAACAGTTTATATGTCACATTAGTGACATGGTCATTGATTTTATATTTCTGTCCAAACTAGTAGGTTTTAAGCAGAAACATCAAGGCCCCAGCAATAAAAATGTGCATTTACTTCCAAAGAATCTGCTTTTATTATTACAATAAGATGAATTTTTAAGAAATCTTCAAGATTCCTGATTCTAAGGAATGCTCTTAGTTGACGGTGAACAGCTCTATTTTCTTGTAGACTTATTTAAAAAGTGGTACTTGCCTAAATTATGCAGGGAAAACCCAGTCTACGGGAAATTAGTCTATATAAGAGAACCCTAACTCCTCAAAATATTAACTGGAGTTTCAACTAAAGAAAAAAAAAAATGGCAGCTTAGGAGTGTGGAGAGAGTTTCTTGATCATGCAAGTTGGGAAAATGCTACTTTTTATTGCTTCCTCTTAGAGAATCACAACGTACCTTAACAAATTAAAGGCTCTGAAAAATCCTGTAAGCAGTGAAACTCACATGATTTTCTGTGACTGGGCATTTCTCAAACTTACTTGACCACAAAATCCTTTTTCCAAATGACAATAACATTCCACAGAATTCATGCTCTGTAAGACTTTGGCAGTCTATTATAATTGATTCTGAAATAAAAATGACTGAGGCATGTGACCAAACCACTTCAACTTCCCAAGATGGGCCGTGCTGAGAAGTCCAGCTACCTACAAATATCATTTTTTACCTTAAGATTAATTTCTTTTTTTAAAATTTATTTTATTGAAGTATAGTTGACTTACAATGTTGTGTTAACTTAAATTTAGTGTTATTTATTTATGTCACTTCTTATTCCACAAAGAATTTGCTATAACTCATAACGCTTATACAAACGGCAAAATATGAATGGACTCAAACAAAAAGTAAGTTGAATTAGAAAACCGAGGCCATATTAAAGTAGAAACATAAATATGAGGGGGCGGGAACCAGCACAAATGTTATAACTAAACTTTAAATTTAGTTCTGAACTCCCCAGCAACCAAAACCAAAAGCGATTCATGGCCATTTGCATAATAACCATGATGAAAAAGGAGAAAGCTTTGACAAGTTCATAAGGAAACAAGGCTTTTTTGGACTGAATTCTAAATGAAATCATTCAAAAGGGAGACTTTCATAGGCGACACGATGCTTCCAACCATTTTCAAATGCAGTAACAAATTTATGCGGCTAATTCTTACAGCGTTGCCAATGATAAGGCTCAGGCCAAATATTGAATTCTGCAAAGTTAATGGGTTCCATTTGTCTTTGGCTGATTCAGGAAGACAAGTTACAAATCTAATAAACTCATGATAACCCTAAAACAAATTAGCTTTGTACTTCACCATTTTCAGAATTAAACTAACAGGCAAGAAAAGATAATGAGCTCTTTTTAGTAAATAATAATAGTTAACACTTATATAGAGCTTTCTATGTGCCAAGCAGTGTTCTAAGCACTCTATATGTGTTCGTTCATTTAATCCTCACAACAACTCTATGGGGTAGGTATTATTATACCCTTTATTTTGCAGATGAGGAAATGCAGACCCAGAGATTAGGTGCCCAAGGTCACAGAGCAGTACTAACACTGTCTACTGTCACTTGCAATTGAGGCCAACTTTTCCACATGGATGGGTGCCAGTCTTAGGCAACAGAGTGGCAAACACTACTCCCTTCAATCTATACAATCAGAGGAATCATGTAATTTGTCATCTTTGCGTCCCTAGAACTGGAGAAGGTGGTTCAGGGGCACTGTAACAGTCAAGGTCCAACCAGAAAAACAAACCATTCTGAGCACTTAAAACAGAAGGAATTAAATACAAGTGACCGGTTACACAGGAAGAGCTAAGAAACCCCCAGGAGATGGTAGCGCAGCCCGGGCATGAGCAACAGTGGGAAACGGGAAGTGTTCCTACGGCACCCTGGGGACTGGGGTTGCCCTCCACAGACCTATGGGAGCCTTGAAAGAGCTGCCAGAGCCCCCCCCACTAGCTTCTCCCTTTATCCCCACTCCAACCTCCCACTGGCTGAACCCTGCCAGAATCCCAATAACAGGGAAAGGTACCCTCTAGGGATCAGCCCTCCTATGATACAGGGCAGAGCTGTAACTGCTGAAGAATGGATCTAAAAGTTAAAATGCCCAAGACTGGCCCAGGTATTAACAGTTAAAATGTGAAAATTGTGTCTTCCAGTAGCTGGAGCTAATGGGCTTCAAGAGGCAAATCACTGGGTAAATAAAAGCTTGTTCTCTAAATCTCCGGTCACTCTAACAAGGGGAAAATCCTCTTTCTGCTTGAAAGAATACATAAGTAAAATACTTCATTCTGTAGGTAGCAAAACCATGGTATTGTTACTCAAGAGAGGGCTACATGTTGAAAATATGAAGTCATACACTTAGGTAAATTAATTCCATAAGGCTTGCCTGGTGGCGCAGTGGTTGAGAGTCCGCCTGCTGATGCAGGGGACGCGGGTTCGTGCCCCGGTCCGGGAGGATCCCACATGCCGTGGAGCGGCTGGGCCCGTGAGCCATGGCCGCTGAGCCTGCGCGTCCGGAGCCTGTGCTCCGCAACGGGAGAGGCCACAGCAGTGAGAGGCCAGTGTACCGCAAAAAAAAAAAAAAAAAAAAATTAATTCCATAAAAATGCATTTAGCACCTATGATGTTCAAGTTGCCAAGGCAGAGATTCCTAAATGGTGTGGCCATGGAGCGCTGTAAGCTCTTCATAGATAATGCTCCCAGCTCTGATTGATCCATTTTGTCCCAGCTGAGCACCACGCGTGCATGGTGATGCCTGTCCCAGGGAATGATGAACAGAGAGGGTGCTGTGACTTGTGGTCAGCAGGATAAACCTTGCTGCAGGAAGTAAGAAGAGTGACCTAACAGCAAATCGGGACTATAGGAAGATGGTGTGCTGACAGGAACATTTGAGAACATCGCTTCATGAATTTCTAATAGTGTACAGGAAAGCAGGCAGGAGTTAACATTCAGACAACATAGCAATGGGGGGAAGGTAGTGTGTGAGCCGGGGAACCCTCCAGGTGAGCTTCCCAAAGTACTAGTCAAAATGGTGCCAGTCCACAGAGAGATGGAAACCACTATTCTACAGGGGCCCAGACACAAAGCCTACTGCCGTGAATGGATTTCTAGAAACCCCAGGATTAAGATATATACAAAACCACCTGAAATATGAGGTCGAAAATGAGAATTTCCACAAATGAGAGATGATGTTAGGGATTCTGAGAAGAAAGAGATAACTTCTAGCTGGGGACAGTGGATTTGGGGATGAGTAGTATACATTTTGGAGAGGAAGTGACACTGGAGCTGTTTCTTACATGGTTTTGACCTACAGCGGTGGGAAAAGAGAATTCCTGGTGGAGGGCACAGCCAAAGGGAAAAGATACCAGACAACAGTAGCATGGGAAGTCAAGAGGGGTGATCAGGTTTAAAGCTTTCTAAGGCTGCTCTATGATTTTGGAGGAGAGTAAATATAGAGATTTTTTACATATGCTTTAGGATGGAGGTCTGCAAAATATGACCCTTGGGCCAAATTAGGACCGGTGCCTGTTTTTACAAATAAAGTTTTATTGGCATCCAAAAAAAAAAAAAGATAACATCTCTAAAGCAGGGGGCTTGGCCGCTGTCTCAGGTAGTCATTTATTGAAGTAAAGGGTGTAGGAAGGAAGGAAGTAGAAAATCAAAATGAAAAGGACATTTAAGATTATACCCAAAAGGCTGTTTAAAAATTCATCATTGCATAAATCTACATAAATGTAGATCTGCATAAATGAAAATTGTTAAGGGAAATTTTGGATATTGGGCTATATTCACAATCTTTTAAGGCAAGTGTCTTGGAAGACAGTTATTCCATGCCATTTAACATTCGAAGCAGGGCAGTGGGTAGACGGACCACAGCCCTGCCCGGGGACTAACGGGCAGCACAGAGTCAGTGCGCCTGGTCCTGTTGCCCTGTAACTGTGTGGTCCTGGGCAGGATCCTGAGCAACAACAGGCATCTCATGTTCCATCCAGTTCTACAGAGAATATTCAGAAGGAGGTATTAACAACCAATTTTTCTTTGTAATGAAAGGGAGGCAGAGTATATTACTAGTTTCGAGTTAAAATAATGGAGCATAAAAATGTTTCACCTTATGAAATTACTTCATCCTGATGAAATTATTTCATTATGAAATAATTTCATGCCATGTGATTTGTCTGCCAGTGCGAGCATTTGGCTGGTACCTCAGTCTACTGACAGATATATTCTAACTTTAACAATGTGACCATTTTAAAAAGTATGAGTGAGAAAGAAATTCATTCAGCTGATATAACTGCAATTCTAATTTCAGATCTTCTTGGCCTCATTAAATATCTCTCACAACATTTATGGTCTGATTTTTATATTTCCAGCAATAAAAAGGAACGTTTGCCATGAGAAATTAACTGATAAATTGTAATAAAGCAAAATTAAATAGAGGAAGTTAGGTCATTGATAAATAATGTCATATATTCATTTTGCGTTTTAGAACCCAGTATATCCTTATTTTCTCCAGCATGTACCATTAGCATATTGATGCGCATTAGATGGCTTAGTTCATGTGCAAGGAATGTAAAATAATGAAGGGAATTTATTTTTTTGTTTTCAGAAATGCTTACAAAAATAGCTGACCTATCACATTATTACCTAAACCGTTACTAACGGGTTACAGAAAGTGGCCACAAAAGTGACAGAAATAAAAGCTTTCCGTCCTCAGAAGAATCTCGTATTCATGGTCTGGAATAGAGTCTAGCTCTATTTTCCATGTAAATGGCCTCTTAATGCACCCGAAGTTGTCAGAGGGAACACAAGTGCCTCACCTCAGGGGTCCTTTTGGCCCGGCCCAAGTCAGTGAGGAAGTGAGAGTCTTCCCACTCTTTTTTTTTTTTTGCGGTACGCGGGCCTCTCCCTGTTGTGGCCTCTCCCGTTGTGGAGCACAGGCTCCAGACGCGCAGGCTCAGCGGCCATGGCTCACGGGCCTAGCTGCTCCGCGGCATGTGGGATCTTCCCGGACCGGGGCACGAACCCGTGTCCCCTACGTCGGCAGGCAGACTCTCAACCACTGGGCCACCAGGGAAGCCTTTCCCACCCTTTTTAACCAGACTTGGATTCACAAGCCTTGGATCCCACCTTTAGCGCAGCCACCAACTTACTCTGTGATTGGGATGTTTTTAACCTCTCTTCACCTGGAAAAAGGGATAAGAATAACTTCAACCCATTTCACAGGAATGTAGGAAGGCGAAAACAAAACAATGCATGGGCAAGTACTCTGAAAGCTGAAAGGCCAAATACAAACATAGATGTTATTATTTCCTAAAAGCCTGAATGTACTCAATCTTTTGTTTCTAACTTCAAGCATGGGAGAAAGATTTCTGTTTTCTTTTGTGCCTAAATTGAACAAAAGGTACAAACCACCTCACTTTGACTTTTCTCCTACTTCAAGCATTTGGCTTGAAGAAAGCCTTTTGTCAGCAAGCTGCCAACCCATAGAGTTGAAAGGAAAGCCAGACTGCACTCCAAGTCTGGCGAGTAGAGGTGGAGAAAACAGAGAAGAGTGCTGGAACTTTCCTGGTCTCCAGCAAAAGACTGAGCAGGACTGCAGAGGTAACTGTATTCACACAACCGGCTACAGACCCTGCAGGGAACCGGATTTGGCTTACAACTGAACAACAGTGAGGCATGGCTTGACTCTTCTTAAAGCCAACCTATGAGAGGGTCTCAATTGTGGAGGTAGAAATTACACAGGCTTTGTCCCAAGCATAAGAGATGACGTGTGAAGCGTCCTCCCAGCTGGGGAACTGGTCCCCATGAAGTTTCCTCTGCCTGGAGCACATCGTTTCTCTTAGCCTTGTCCTTTCCTAAGGAGCTCTTTCTTAGGGGGACCTTTCCGGCTGACACCCCCACCCCAGTCCGGACCCCATCCAGCGTAAAAACTCAGAGCCCCTGCATTTCTCCTTTATAATCATTGATCTTCGCCTGGAATTAGTGATTCATTAATCTGACTGATTAGCAGTCTGTTTTTCTCTCTCCCCTCCCCCCAGCAAGCTCCCTGAAAACAGGGAACCCTTTGATTTCATAGTGTCACTAGAACAGAGCAGAATGCCCAGTTCAGAGTGGGCCCTCAATAAATATTTATTAAATGAGTGATGAAAGAAATACGATTTGAAGAGAACTTCAAAGCAGAATATTTCAGATCACAGATCATTTCTAGGTAGGCCCATTTATGCAAATATACACTATTTATCATAAAACCCTCAATTTACTGTTGCACAGGGAGACCATACTGCAAGTTGAGGGAGACCGTAAAATGAGCAGGCAAGTTAGTAGGAAGGAAAAACGCTGCACACCCGAAAAGGGGGTTATTAGAGACTGGATGGTTTACAAGGTCCTAACTGCTCACGTTTAGACCTTAAGGAGGGACGAGAACAGGGCAGAGCTATTGCTTCCCAGGTTTAAAGGCACGAACTCCCAGTCAGCAGACATCAGAGAGAAACTCCCTTCTGCACCAGGCACCATGTGACAGAACAGAAAGTTGCATGATGGGGCCACCCACTCTTTCTCAAGCTATCAGGACAGCTTCCAGATGCACAGGTGAAACAGCAGCCAGTTTGGTTGTGTTCTGTTTACTTTCTTCTGTTCTAAAATGTTGAAAAGTATAGCTCATTAGGCATTCATTCACAGGAATGTAAATAACAAGGAAGATACATTTTTCAAAAAATATTCTTCAGGGCTTCCCTGGTGGCGCAGTGGTTGAGCGTCCGCCTGCTGATGCAGAGTGACACAGGTTCGTGCCCCAGTCCGGGAAGATCCCGCATGCCGCGGAGCGGCTGGGCCCATGAGCCATGGCCGCTGAGCCTGCGCGTCCGGAGCCTGTGCTCCGCAACGGGAGAGGCCACAACAGTGAGAGGCCCGCGTACCACACACACACACAAAAAAACATTCCTCAAGCACCACAGCAAGATAAAGCAATTAATTGTTCTTAATTTTTATCAAGCTGTACTCCAAGCGACCATTCTTTTTGGATAAAAGTCAGTCCCCATCCCCCTTCCATCTGTTTTTTTTTACTCTTGCACACACTTATTTACACACAATTTAGTGCCAATTTTCAACAAAATAAGGTTTCTTTTTAATTTTTACATTGTGATCTTCCTATATCTTTCAATTATTCTATGGAACATAGAATTAAATACCATCTTCCTCACTAAGTGGCTTGAATTTATGACTTCCTGAGAGCTAACACATTTATTTTTGTGTTAAACAAATATAAACAATAAGGACGCTGAGTAGTGAATATCATGTCTTTTCTGGGGCTTTTAAGGCTATAGAGTTTCTCTTCTTTCCTTCAAAAGGTTGTACACAATAAATTACATTGCAAATAAAAATGAATTAAGTGAGACTGAGAGATCAGAGAAGAAATAAAGAGGCGCCAGTTTCTGTAGAGGGTCTTTAATGGATGATGCTTTGGGACGACCAATTTGGAAAGAAAAAAAATCAAATAAAAATCCATTCCATACTCATTTTGCAGACCTCATCCTTTTCTTTGTTTTCATATAAATAACTCTGCCAATGTTTTATTTTATATAAGATCTATACTGTTTTTCTACTGTGTCCTAATGGTCTGCAAACAAATTCTAACTCTCTTCAAATTTCTGTTTAGAAATTATACAAATTAAATGCTGTTTGTTAAGTAACTTCAAAATAACAATAAGCAGGACACTTTCACTTATGCATCATCAACTGTACAACTTCCCCCTTACTTTCGCCATTGCTCCTACTATGACTAGCAGAAATCCTAAAAGATCAGACAATAAAAACCCAAAGAGGTCTTCACATTTTTTTCAATTTCATACTCAAAGTCCATCTCAATCTGTGAACTGCTTTCATCTTTGAGACTGTTTGAAACCCATTAATTTTATTCCTCCTTTGGGAAAGTAAGAACAAGCCATGATCACAGAGGAAACTGCCATTTCTTTCCCTCTGTGGAATCTCTCCTTTACTGTACTCCATTTAGCAGTGGCTAGGACTGCAGACCTGGGTTTATTCCATGCTCGGGAGGAATCATTTATTTCTCCATAATGCTGAGCACCTAGCAGAGTTCCTTGAATATAGAAAACGTTCAATGCAAATTTGGCAAAAGAATGGGTGAATGAAAGAATAATACAATTTTCATTGTTTTAAAATGCATCATTTCCACCCTGTTATCTTACTACAGTTTGAAACCCCTTGTCAGTCAGTCTTTACAAAATAGCTTTTAGGCCTCCCTGCAGAGAAACAGATGATGGCACAGAGAAATATTGTGGCTTTAGGAGAGCTTAGAAAGAAGGACCTGTGCTCAACTAAGCTTCATGTGAAGTAGTTTTGTCGGAGTGACACTTTGGAGATTCTCCAGGAGGAGGAAGGATTATTTTGGAGTGTGAGGCAAAGTCAGAAACTCCCAGCAGCAGAAATATTTCAAATGTTTTCATTCAGGCGGGGCAATGACCTGTCTAAATCAAACCAGCACCCCTAACCTTGTTCCATAAGGCTATTAGGGAAATACAGTGTGACTTCCTCTGAGAGAAATCTTTGCCTTTAACCTGACCTACCGTTGAGCCTTGTGTGTCTCTATATCTTTCCTTTGCTTTTACTTTTTTCTCTCTGTGACTATGGAATTTCCCATTTGGTCAAGTGTTTAAGGGGTGAGGGAATTAATAAATCCTAATCCTACAAAGATGACTGTTTCAGTCTGCCTTAATAAAAGCAAAGTTTCCTGGTGCTCTAAGGCCACCACCCAGCAGATGCGCCTGTGTCAGGGACCGCGTAACTGCCATCCCTCCCATGTGTGCCAAGGAGCTTAACCACAGAGCGGTGACTACTTGCCTCCATGTGCTAAATGGGAGCACAGATTCCCTTTAAGGCAAACTTTGCAAATAAGAGTAACCTTGAAAAAGACCCTTTAGATGCAGATCAATGCTCAGGAACGTTGCCAACCACTTACACTCCCCTTTGACACTTCACAGATGTGTTACTTACGCTGGAGAAGAGGCCTCCTTCTACCCCAAACCCAAATCCCTGCTGTCCCTTGAGCTCAGTGGGGGCTTGTCGGATGAGCCCCTGGGGAAATATGCACACCTTCTCTCCTTCGTCAACTCGGGTCACTTTGGCGGAGTCCTCCCTGCCCCTCTGGGAATTACTTCCGTGGTGTTTTGACCTTAGCCTCTCCGGAGAATTCTCTATCTGTTCTGGAGGTCTCCTGTGGGTACCGGATTTCAGCCCCTGGATCTGCCTGAAAGCAGAACCACCCGGCGGTCTCCAACCCCCCCAAGCTCTGGGACTGCTGCGGGGCTGCGCTAGCCATTAATGGCCATCATCCATTTTTAATCAGAAAGATCACAAGAAGGATGGTAAGCGAATCCCAGTCGCAAGTCAATTTAAATAACATTCCTGGGGAAATCCAATCACTTAAAACTGAAACACCTACGCGAGCAAGAGCCCCCGCCCGAGTGGCGGGGAAGAGCGAGACGGCCGACTTAATCAAGATCAGGGGGCTCCCAGGCTTAGCGCAGAGCGTTAACCCTTCCAGCCCCGGAGGGTGCCAAGGGGGGCTTGGAAGAGCGCGGCCGGCCGGGGCCAAGATGCCCACGGCAGCCCCACGCAGCCTGCCCCTGCCATCTTGGGTGGTTCCGGACGCCCTGCGCCCGGCCTGGGCGGCTGGGCGCGCGGGGTTAAGGTCAGAAGCTCAGGAGGCTGTTCAGGCGCGGGAAGCGGCCGCCTCCCGCAGCCTCGGCGCGCCTCGGGCTCCTCCTTCCGCCCAAGCGTGGCCAAGTGAGGACTGCTCCGGCCGCAGGTAGCAGAGGCAAGGGAGGCGGCGCGCGGGACCCGAGCGGAGCGCCCGGGGAGGGACTGACGGACACGCGGACAGACGGATACCCCCGCGCCCCCGGACCTTAGTAACGGTACGCGCGGGCCATGTGGGGACCCGGGGTCACGGCCGAGGGCCTGTCGGTGGCGCCGGCGCCGCCACCGCTGCTGCCGCTGCTGCTACTGCTGGCGCTGGCTCTGGTGGCGCCCTCGCGGGGCGGCGGGGGCTGCGCGGAGCTGGCGTGCGGCGAGCGGGAGCGCTGCTGCGACGCGGCCAACGCCACCGCGGTGCGCTGCTGCAAGCTGCCGCTGCACGCTTTCCTCGACAACGTGGGCTGGTTCGTCCGCAAGCTCTCCGGGCTGCTCATCCTGCTGGTGCTCTTCGCCATCGGCTACTTCTTGCAGCGCATCATCTGCCCCAGCCCACGCAGGTACCCGCGCGGGCAGGCGCGGCCGGGGCCACCGGGGGGCGCCGGGCAGCCGGGGGCCGCGGGGCCGCCCGACGACGACGACGACGACTCGCCCGCGCTGCTGCGGGACGAGGCGGCCGCCGGCTCTCAAGACTCGCTGCTGGACAGTGGAGGCGGTGGCCGGGGCCGGGCAGGCGGCGGGCGCTCGGCCCCTTCCTGCGCCTCGGAGCACGAGCTGCGCGTAGTCTCGCCGGTCTTCCTGCAGCTGCCCAGCTACGAGGAGGTCAAGTACCTGCCAACCTACGAGGAGTCCATGCGGCTGCAGCAGTTCAGTCCCGGGGAGGTCGTGTTGCCCGTGTCGGTGCTCGGCCGCCCGCGAGGTGGAGGCGCCGGGGAGTCCGACGGCGGCGGCGAGCGCCGCTTCCCGCTCATCTGAGCGCCCGGGGCCTTGCGAGGACCACGCGGACAGAACCAGGCCGGGGGCTACGGGTGGGACGCAAGGCCGGGGTGGCCGCGGCCGCCGCCGCCAGTTGCCTCAGACCCCGCCTGTCGCCCGGAGACTGGGTTGGGGCCATCCCCACCCCCGCCTCCCCCGGGATGTTAAGTTTCCCTACGTTTCATTCGGTTCAAGGAAACGTTAGGCAAGCGCGGCGGGGGCGACAGCAGCAGACGAGGCCAGAGCGCGACTTTGGAGAACGTCCCCGCCCTAAGCCTCACCTCGGCTTGAGTTCACTTGTAAGTGCCTGCTTCCCGAATCAGAGAACATATGAGCTTCGGGGGAAGGGCAGTAACCTTTAGGGATGAAGCGAGAGGGACGCAGTTCCACTCCTTTCCCTCTCGCCTGGACAGGTCAAGGTCTCCCAGGATGGGCGGAGGGCGAGGAGGTGAGCCATGACTGGAGACTGATGCGCGCGGGTCTGGGAGAGCAGCACCTAGGTATGGTCGAATCCCTCCCTTGCGGAGAACCCAAGAAAACCCTTCCGTGTCTTCCTGGCCAAGCATAGTCACAGTTCACAGATTGGTGGGGGGAGAGCCGTGATATCCGGTTAGTTGCCGTACTTATGCAGCAATTACGCGTATCCAGGACCATACTCGTAATAAGGTACAGTTGAACTTTTGATTTTTCAATAACTGAGAAGATATTTATATTTATTTGTCCTTTATTTTTATATTTTTACCATGTATTAAATAAACGCATTCGGAGGGTATCTCCACAGTTAATGACAAGATAATCATCTTAGCACCTTTTTTAGGCCTTAATGGCCCAGAAATTGTCTACACTCTATCATTACTGTTTAATAAAATGTTGGACATTATTTCATTTACAATGGGAAAAAGAAGAGGCATGGTCAAACGAGAAAACATGTGATTAAAAACATGAAGGATACCTTATTTTCACTATTTAAGAAGAATATATTTTATTTTTAGTACTGTGGCATAATATATAACTTTTTATAATAACCATACATTATGTATGTAGTCAAGGTCATAGTTATATGTAAAAAGCATTGATACATGTATGCCATACCACGAAGCATCATGTCACGCACTTTTCCCTCCATTTTCCATTTGGAATACACTTCACAACATTATACAAAGAATAATTTGTTGTGACTTGTGACTTTTGTTTAAAGCCATAATTGTGCAGTAAGGTACTACAGAAGGATTCAACCTATCTAAAGAAAAAAACGTGTCGTTGTATCAGTTCTACCATTCTGTGAAATGTCCTTTAAGCAAATGGTAATATAAAGTAATATATTAAAATGCATTATGTATAATGTACATATGCATATCGTCTGTGTACAGTAAACACATTGTATATCATATAATTATTCCAGTTTGTGATTATCAAGAAAGAAAAAGAAGGAAAACAAATACAAAAGGTTTCTCTTGGGGAAGGATGAGTATTACACTGAGAAAAATTACACAGTGGACCTCACACGTGTATCTAGACAAGTTGTTCTTATGATTGAAAAGTTCTGACAATCCTGAGAAATCTTAAAATATCTGAATTGTATTAGAAGAAAATGATTTGATTACTTTAAACTTTTTAAAGCTGATTGAAAAAGTCTGACAGTTCTAAGAAATCTTAAGATGTCTGAATTGTAAGAGAAGAGAATGGTTTACTCTAAACTTCTAAAAGCTAATGACCCTGTCATTAAAGAGAATCATTTGAAGTGTATTAAAACAGAAAACATTAAAATCTTTCTCTGTGCAAATTGTATTAGATGTGTGACTATATGGTAATGTATTAAAATATGAAATGTGTGTCTTTATCATTTAAAAGCAATTTTAAGCTGTGAATTGGCGAAAGCATCAGCAGTTGAGACTATATCAACTTTTTTGAGAATGGTACAGGATTTAATGAAATCACATTATATTGAATAATCACAAATGTTAATGTTACTCAAACACTACATTTTAATTGCATGTGGCTGTCAGTACCACCCACTGTTCAGACAAACCGGAAAGTTGCCTTATTCCTTTAAATGATTTATTCTTTGAGGGTACACTGTTTTAGACACTTTTAAAAACTCACCCATATCTGAAACATCTAACTGAATATCCAAGTACCAGTATATAAAGTATATCCTCTATGTTGTTACTACCAACATCTAGAAGTGTACAACAAAATCTTGTGAAAATACACTTAAAATATGAACCAAGATGTTTTCCTTGTACCAGCAATGGAACACTTCTCTCCCTAAAATTCAGAATGTCTATAATGTGACACCAATCATGCAATGAAATTCTACTAAATTTTAAAGTTACAACAAGTTTTACACTTGTTTTTTTCCTACACATCACACAAGCTTTTATTCACATCCCCCAGTTCAATAAAAAATGAGTTTACTTTGGTTTTTTCCTTGTAATTCATTGATTTACCAAGCATGATTCTGTTCAGGCATAATTTTGTCGGGGGGGCGGAATCCTGAAAAGCTATTTTTATTAGTGATAAATTAACATATCTCAGGGCAATACACACACATATGTAACATACCATATTAATACACACAGAACCCATGTGTTCACAACAGTAGAATACCTGTATAGAAACATTTTTAAAGCACTAACGGCAATATCTTGGTGGTCAGTTTTATAGATTTCACCTGGAAGTTATTTATTACATAGAACTAGTAGAAAATAGAAAGGTAGATAATAGTTTTATTCTTTTACCTGAAAATAAATCATGATGAGATGCTGATTTTACTTATTTTTTTTTTATTTTACTTATTTTTAATATTCTATATATAGTATAGAATGCAGATGTAGCTATATGGATACAGACATATCTATATAGATATATAGTCTGTGACTGATATCTTTTGCAGGGCTGCTACATACCATATCTTAAACAAAGCCACCTGGAAATGCCAGGTTCTCCAGTACTAACGAACTTTTGCTCCTGGTTTTCAGTTATCAAACTAATTCACGTACTAAAACATTTCAAACATTTTTATTTTCATTGACTTCTCATGAGTAGGGAAGTAATGGCCCTGTCCATCTGGAATGAGAGAAAACATGAGTGATTTTCTAAATCGTGTGTGTATATATATATAAAATCACCAGTTGCTTAAAAGCCATTTGTAATGGTGTTGTTCAGTATCATAACCAAGAGGAAAATGTCTTCTTGAGATATAATGATAGTTTTAAGAGGCCATTAATTGCCACATTCTGCAAATGTGGGTGTGCTTCAGCCATGGAAAATGGCATTGGCAATTATGCCAAAGGGCATGAGGTGTACTATATAAGGAAAACAAGATTCAATTGTGAAGGCCAAAGGGAACATTAAGGAAATGGCCTCAACAGTTTAAAAGGCAATATGGTAAGTATCTTAATGTTGTACTTTTTGTATATAGTTTCTCTCAAGTGGAATTAATAAAGGAGACAATCCAGAGCTGAAACTGATATGTTATACACATGAGGTGGTGTTGAGATTTATACTATATTTTTATATACTATACTATTATAGTATATACTATATTCTGTATTGACTTGTAGAAATTTTGTGAATCATAATTAATTTGGATTTCCACACTAAGAGAAACAATGAGTTGTTTTATTTTGAACAACCCAGCATTAACCATCTCTCCAAAAGTGTAAGTTACAGACAACCAATCAATAATAGAATATTTGACAAGTTTATGTCTGACCTCACTGGTTTACAATTTATTTTTTCATTCATTTTCCTTTCATCCATTGGTGAAAAGGCTAATAAGTGGTAGGCTAAGGGAAAGTATTTTGTCAACCAAAGATTAAATCAAGTAACCAGCTAATTGCAAGAAATTAAGACATCTTTTCTTCCATAGGGGTAGAAAGGATGTCTTCATTATGTTTTTAAAATTTTGCCTATAAAATAATTAAATGTCAAATAAAACCAATACTTTGATTATACTTAAATACATATAGAACCTAATTTTATTTATTTATTCTCTTTTACCTACAGAATTCACTTTTAATTTTATGGCAAAAATTATTCTATGGAGGATATTTAGGCTTGCCTTTAAACTAAAGATTATTACTTTTTATCCCTCCTAGCTAAGCACCTGCATTGTCTTGATATCTTATAGTTCTTATTTTCTTTCTTTGTGTGTTGTTCTTATCCTGCTTTAGATTTTCAGTAGATATTTTCTCCCAAACTCATCGTTTAGAACTCCAGGTTAATCTTTGCTGGAATTTAATATCACTCTGGTTATGCCTTGGCTTTTTGCACAAAGTTTCTTCTTTTGGTAAAACAGTATTTTCCAAAGTGTTTATTTTGTGTTCTATTCGCATGTGACTTCTGTAGTTTTCCAGTTTTGAATGAAGTAATTTTTCCTTTTTATCCACTAAATGACTGTAAACATATCTGTTTGTTCTTATCTACAGAATTTTCTCTGTCACACTGGGGCAGAGATCAAATCTTTGCATCTTTTTAGCAAAGACTTATTTTTTCCAGATTTCCAACACAATAAATCTTTATTTACCTCTTTGTCTTATTGCTGCCTCTTTGTTGGCTACATTTGTTTCATCAGACAAAGGATTAGTATCTTGCAGATTTGCTCCTGTTTTATTTTGGTTTGTGTGAATTTTCTCTTCTGTATTGACCAAAGATTTTACCACATCAAAATTAATTTTTGATTATTTTCCTGGGTATTAAAAGTATCTTCTCTTCATTCTAGATTTCACTTTTCTCTTGCAAACTCTTCACTGGTTTGTCACCACGTGCATAACCCTTGTTGAAATGGCCAAGCTATCAGATTCCTGTAAATTTACACCAGTTTTACTTCTTCCTCTGATGTTACAGTCTCTGTCTTTTGTTTCGTAGCTCCATCTTCAGAGTTTTTCTCTTGGAAACTTCACAGTATTCTTTTCATCTGTCTTTATCTTTTTTTTTTTTTTAAGAAGATGTTGGGGGTAGGAGTTTATTAATTAATTTATTTATTTTTGCTGTGTTGCGTCTTCGTTTCTGTGCAAGGGCTTTCTCTAGCTGTGGCAAGCAGGGGCCACTCTTCATCGCGGTGCGCGGGTCTCTCACTATCGCGGCCTCTCTTGTTACGGAGCACGGGCTCCAGACGCGCAAGCTCAGTAGTTGTGGCTCACGGGCCTAGTTGCTCCAAGGCATGTGGGATCCTCCCAGACCAGGGCTCGAGCCCGTGTCCCCTGCATTAGCATGCAGGTTCTCAACCACTGTGCCACCAGGGAAGCCCTATCTGAATCTTTTCTGTTAATATAAGCAACTGAGACTTGAGTTCTGTATCAGTTCTATATCTGTGTCTGGGATATAGGGACATTCCCTGACTCAGCTTTTCTTGAAAATTAAGCTCATTTCTTTACATTTATCTCTCTTTGCACATTCTCTTTTGACTAGGCAAATGTTTAGTTTTCTTTAATCTTTTTCGTTTCTTAGGATAGATCTTGTTCTTTGACTAACTATCTTGAATGTTCTTTGGCCACATGTCTTCAGTTTCAGAGGCATTAGTTTTAGCTTCATATTCACAAGGCTTACAAGAGGAGTTTTCTTGACTGAGATCTCCTGGTCCAGCCTTATTTTTGTTCACTGAATCAAACATTTCCTCAAATCCACTATAGTCCACTTCCAAACAGCATGTCTTCTGCTTCAATTCTGCCATAAGTGTTTGCGTTCCAAGAAGTCTTCAACTGCATTTTTCTTTTTTCTTGATGTTTTCAATCAAGTACTGATAACTATTGTCTCCAGGTTTTCTTTTGATGTTTTATTATTTTTTTAATAATATATTATCTACCTATTTATTTTGGCTGCACCGGGTCTTAGTTGTGGCATGCAGACTCTTAGTTGTGGCATGCATGAGAGATCTAGTTCCCTGACCAGGGATCGAACCCGCGCCCCCTGTATTGGGAGCGCAGAGTCTTACCCACTGGACCACCAGGGAAGTCCCTCTTTTGGTGTTTTAAGAAAAAGTTTTGTATGGCCTTCTACATTTTCTTTTGTTTGAAAAACATGTACACTCTGTATGTTCTAATATTTTTTCTATTACTCGGTTTTCTTGAGTAGTATTTTTCACATCTAAAAACCTACAGATGTTTTGGTTTTCCTTGTAATTCCCCTGATATATCTGACTCCTTCCTAAGGGTTTCCTGTGAACAAGATTTTAAAATTTGGAGTTTCCCTAAGTATTGTAATGTCTGCCAGATTTTCTACTGCATGTGCCTTAGGAGTTTTCTTAGGTTTCTTCATGCCTGTAGAATGGAACATGCCTGTAGAATGTGAATGGAACCTGTCCATTCACATATCTGCTTTGGAGTTGTCCTGAGGTTAGTGAGAAGAGTCGCACTGTATTACAGTTTTGCAAATTGTAGAAGACCTGTCAAGTCTTCTACTTGGTTTCCCTTTTCTTTAGGAGTTTTGTCTGTTGGTGCCTGTTGGGTTTTCCATGGGTTCAGTCTTTTCCACAGAAGTTCTCAGAAGTTTCTTGATTGTTGTCAGGAGTTCAGCTGATTCACCTTTCTCCCTGGGAACTGTCCCGAATTTCTTATTGTCTTATCTTCTGGGTCCACAATTTGCTGTGAAGTTTTCATAGGGCCGTAGGTTCCTGTTGGGTCTTCCACTGGTTCTGCCCTTTATCTTTAAGCATCCTAAACAATCTTTTTTTTTTTTTTTTTTTAAACCTGTGACGTTTTCACCTTTTCTACATTTCCACTGGGGGGATAGGGAGTTCCTGTTGCTTTCACTCTCTGGTTGTATTGCGCCTCTGGTGTTTGTGTAAACTCTTGATGCCTATCAGATAGATCTTCTTCCACGGAATCTGCATTTTCCCTCAGTTGTTCCCAGTGGTCTCCTGAATATTCTTAGATGTTCTACTGGTTCTGGTTTGTGCTTTGGAGTGTTCCTAAGCATTTTGTGAACATCACCACCATTTATTTATTCCTCTGGTTCTTCTGGTGTTTACAGGTGCTCTATGAGAGCTGCCGGGTCTTTCATTAATTCTTGTTGTATTTTAGATGTCCTCAGCACTCCCGTGAGGATGCTGAGGGTGTTTGCTGGGTCTAATGTATGCTTTGGCATGCTCCTAAGCCTTCTGTGGACATTACCTCTATTTATTTGTCCCTGTTTCTTTTGGTGTGCGCGGGAGCTCTCGGACACCTGCCGAGTCTTCCGCAGGTTCTACCTTTTCTTCACGCACTTTCAGCAGTATCCTGAGGACTGCTGGCGTTTCCAGAGGTTCCCGATCCTGCTCCGCAGTGCACCTAAGCTTTTTGTGGACACACATCTGTCATCGGTCTATAATTAATCATTTCATAAGTTAATTCCTGAAATTTATAGTGCTATGTTTGAGTTCTGGCAATTCATCTTGTTAAGTTACATATCATTATTTCTAGCAAGCTCTGTTTTAAAATTTGGTAGCAATTCACATTGTAGTCTTTCTTCCAAAGAATAAAATGTAAGCATGTACACAGCTTTAGATATAAGCTTGGCAGTTGCTTTGGGGGTGACAGTTTTCATTTGCTATCATAATGATTATCACAGTAATAACTGTAATTCATTGAATGCTTCCATATGCCAAGCACTGTGCTAGGCATTTTATGTGTATTATCTCATTTGAAATTCATAAAAGGAGTAACTAAGGATTATTAGTTCCGTTTCACAGATGAGGAAGGTGCAGCCCAGAGAGGCTGAGTGGTGTGTCCAAAGTCACATGGCTGATATGTGGAAGATCCAGGGGGCAGATCCACCTTGTCTGACTCCAGAGCTGGGACTTCCACCCATTAAACTTCTCAGCATGCTCTTGACCCTGTGGAATATCTTATCATTAGAGCTATGCCTTAGCTGCATAGCATCATATGGCATCACTTTCTTTTTTTCACAAGTGAATAAGTAGCTACTGTTATTTGCTGTTTAAAGGAATTATTATTGGGGCTTCCCAGGTGGCGCAGTGGTTGAGAGTCCACCTGACGATGCAGGGGACACGGGTTCGTGCCCCGGTCCAGGAAGATCCCACATGCCGCGGAGCGGCTGGGGCCGTGAGCCATGGCCACTGAGCCTGCGCGTCCAGAGCCTGTGCTCCGCAACGGGAGAAGCCACAACAGTGAGAGGCCCGCGTACCGCAAAAGAAAAAAAAGGAATTATTATTAAAAGTACAGTAGAATCTGGGCCGGGAATCTTTAATGACTCAACAATTATTTGTGGGCATGCAGAAATGTTTCATGGATAAAACCTGAAAACGGTCAACAAAAGCAACTCAGATACCAGTTTTTTCCATTTCATTCAGCCAGTTCCTTCAGTGGCAAGTGTGCCTCCTTTCTGGTCTGGCTTCACTAACTTTAAAAATTCAAAAACACTTCTTTAAAACAGCTGGTAAATTGTTTCCAATATTTAGAAAAAGAAACAGATTTTTGTATGCTCAGCATAAAATGAGAACCATAGAGGCTAACACTACAACTAAGTACCCAGTGCCAGCTAATATCAAAACAGGGACAAAAACAGCTTCCTAAATGAAGATTTTGTTTGTGTTCTTGTGGTAGAGTATGATTGTTAAGACTTCATGAAGAATAACAGTGGTTTAGAGTGTGACTGCCTGGGTGACTCGCTGGACTCTAGATTTACTAGTTATGTGACTGTGAGCAAGCTGCTTACCTTCTCTAAGCCTATTTTCTCATCTGTAAAGTGGGGAGAGATGGTTGTAATGAATATTAAGGTAATGTATAGAAAGTACTTAACACTGTGCCTGGGCCATAAAAATGTATGCAGGTGCGAGTGCACACATATTGGTTGACACTGGGTTGTTGATAAACTTGTGGAAATTCAAAAACTTTTCTAGTTAATCATGGACATTAATGATTTGAATTGAGAATAGAAACCTTTAGGATGGAGCTAGAGATGATCATACTAAGTGGAGTAAGTCAGACAGAGAAAGACAAATATCATATGATATCACTTATATGTGGAATCTAAAAAATGATCCAAATGAACTTATTTACAAAACAGAAACAGACTCACAGGCATAGAAAACAAACTTATGGTTACCAAAGGGGAAGGGGGATGTGGGATAAATTAGGAGTCCGGGATGAGCAGATACAAACTACTATATATAAAGTAAATAAACAAGTTCTACTGTATAGCACAAGGAACTATATTCAATATCTTGTAATACCCTATAATGGAAAAGAATCTGAAAAAGAATATATACATACATATATATCACTTTGCTGTATATCTGAAACATTGTAAATCAACTAGTCCTCAGTAAAAAAAAAGAAAAAAATATAGAAACATTTTAAAGAAAAACAGAAATTACCTTTAAAAAGAAAAACAAAACTGCCGGTCTTAATGACTGGTTTTGGTTGAGATGATACACTGTGGGTGAAAGCCTGGGTGGGAGCAGTAAGAGAGGACGGAGAGGGGCTTCCCTGGTGGCGCAGTGGTTGAGAGTCCGCCTGCTGATGCAGGGGACACGGGTTCGTGCCCCGGTCCGGGAAGATCCCACATGCCACGGAGCGGCTGGGCCTGTGAGCCATGGCCACTGAGCCTGCGCGTCCGGGGCCTGTGCTCCGCAACGGGAGAGGCCACAACAGTAAGAGGCCCGCGTACCGAAAAACAAAAAACAGATGAATGGATAAAACAATTGTGATATATATTTATATATATTCCATTATATATATATATATGTATATATATATATAATGGAATATTATTCAACCATAAAAAAGAAGGAAATCTTCCTATTTGTGATAATACGGATGGATCTTGAAGGCATTATGCTAAATGAAATACAGACACTGTATGACAGAGAAAGATACTGTATGTTCTCACTCATATGTGGAATCTAAAAAGGTCAAACTCATCAATACAGAGAACAGATTGGTGATTGCCAGAGAGAGGCCAGGGTGGGGTGGTAGAGTGGGTGAAGGTGGTTAAAGATACAAACTTCCATTTATAACTTAAATAAGCCCTGGGGATCTAATGTACAGCATGGTGACTATAGTTAGCAATACCGTGCTTTATAATTTAAAGTTGCTATGTGTGGTGATGGCTGTGACCTAGACTTATTGTGGTGATTTTTTCACAATATATACAGATATCAAAGCATTATGCTGTACACCTAAACCTAATACAACGTTATATGTCAATATATTTCAATTGGGAAAAAAATGCATTTCCCAAGAAGCAGTGGGTGGCATAGATTCTAGGACCAGGTTCTCGAGGCTTCTGACCCCAGATCCAAAGTTTATTAGGGCTGTGTTTCCAACTGAATTGCTTAACCTCTCTGTCCCCCGAATTCTACTTCTGAAAAGGAAGCTAAAAGTAATACATCAGAGGGTAAAGCTCTTAGAATCTGGCACCCAGTGAAGACTACATATGAGGTGGTTGGTGTTACCACTGTGAATGGATTTGAGAGAGAGGAAAGGTCAAGGTTGACTTGGCAGCCATGAAAAAAGTTTTCTTAGAGTGAAGTAAGTCAGAAAGAGAGAGACAAATACCGTATGCTAACACATATATATGGAATTTAAGAAAAAAAAATGTCATGAAAAACCTAGGGGTGAAACAGGAATAAAGACACAGACTTACTAGAGAATGGACTTGAGGCTATGGGGAGGGGGAAGGGTAAACGGTGACAAAGCAATAAAGAGGCATGGACATGTATACACTACCAAACGTAAGGTAGATAGCTAGTGCGAAGCAGCCGCATAGCACAGGGAGATCAGCTCGGTGCTGTGTGACCGCCTGGAGGGGTGGGATAGGGAGGGTGGGAGGGAGGGTCACGCAAGCGGGAAGAGATATGGGAACATATGTATATATATAACTGATTCATTTTGTTGTGAAGCTGAAACTAACATACCATTGTAAAGCAATTATGCTCCAATAAAGATGTTTAAAAAAAAAAAAAAAAGAAAAAAGAAAAAAGTTTTCTTCACTGAGCTTTGAGGAGCCTCTGAATTCCAGAATGTGTCAGAAGCAGACCTTTAGCAGAATTCAGGAGCCTCTGAATTCCAGAATGTGTCAAAAGCCCTAAAATGTACATAGCTTTGATTCGGCAGTTGCCCCACTGGGAATCTATCCCATGGAAACAATCAAGGCCCTGTGCAAAATAGGATTACAGAGATATCCGTCAAAGCACTGGTCTAATGGTGAAGTATTGAAAATTACCTAATTATCCAATAGTAGGACACTGATTAAATAAACTATGCTCCATTCATACAAAGAGATATTCTTCAACCTTTAAAATGATGTGATAAGACATGTATTAGTATGGGCATATGTTTATGATATATGTCATTAAGTGAAAAGAACTAGCAATAAAATAATATAAACACACACACACTGGAGAAAATTCAGGTGTTTTTTTTTTTAATATTTTATTTTTTGGCCTCGCCACGTGGCTTGTGGAATCATACTCCCTCGACCAGGGATCTAACCCGGGCTCCGGCTGTGAAAGCGCCAAGTCCTAACCACTGGACCACCAGGGAATTCCCGGAAATTCAGTTTTTAAATCCATCTTTTATGCCATTACACTGAGATATGCCAACAAATGTATAGAAACTTCCAGCATTTTTTGCTTAAATTTTCAGTTACTCCAGTAATAACAAATACATGTTCTTTTTTAAAAAAGAAAAGAAAACGTTATGGCAAAGTCCCCTCTAACACCCCTGCTCTCTCAATTCCCAGCTCACTCCTCCAATATCTTTTCAGAATATTCTCTGTGTATTTTTACTACACATAGATGTATTCATAGTAAATATATATATAGTACTATTTTGCGCTTACTGTTTTTGTTTCTATGCAATTTTATCACATGTGTGGCTTCGTGTAACCACCACTACAATCAAGATACAGAACTGTGCCATCACCTCAGAGCTTTCTGGTGCCACCCTTTATAGCCCTATAGCCACACACACCCTCCCTCTCACTAATCCTTAACCCCTTAATCTGTTCTGCATATCTGTATTTTGTTATTTCAAGAATGTTATATGGGGCTTCCCTGGTGGCACAGTGGTTGAGAGTCTGCCTGCCGATGCAGGGGACACAGGTTCGTGCCCCGGTCCGGGAAGATCCCACATGCCACGGAGCGGCTGGGCGCGTGAGCCACGGCCGCTGAGCCTGCGCGTCCGGAGCTTGTGCTCCGCAACGGGAGAGGTCTCAACAGTGAGAGGCCCGCGTACCGCAAAAAAAAAAAAAAAAAAAAAAGAATGTTATATAAATGGAAGCATACAGTATATAACCTTTTGAGATTGTTTTTTTTTTTTCACCTAGCATAATTCTCTAGAGATCTACTCAAGTTTTGTGTAGCATTAGTTTTCTTTTAACAACTGAATAGCTTTCCATGATATAAATGTACCACAGGGACTTCCCTGGTGGCACAGTGGTTAAGAATCCGCCTGCCAATGCAGGGGACACGGGTTCGAGCCCTGGTCCGGGAAGATACCACATGCCTCAGAGCAGCTAAGCCCGTGCGCCACAACTACTGAGCCTGTGCTCTAGAGCCCGTTCTCCGCAACAAGAGAAGCCACTGCAATGAGCAAGAGTAGCCCCCGCTCGCCGCAACTAGAGTCGTATGGTTCGTGCATGATTAGTTTTGCAAGAAACTGCCATACTCCTTTCATTAGTGGCTACACCATTTTTATATTCCCATGGGCAATATATGAGTGATCCAGTGTGTCTGCATCCTTGCCAGCATTTGGTGTTATCACCAATTTCTATTTTAGCTATTCTGATTGTTGTAGTTTTAATTTGCAATTCCCTATTGGCTAAGATTTTGAACGTCTTTTCACGTGCATAATTTTCCATCTGCATATCCTCTTTGGTAAAATGTCTGTTCGTGTCTCTCGCCCATTTTCTAATTGGATTGTTTTTTACTGTTCGGATTTGACAATTCTTTACATATTCTAGTGCAAGTCCTTTGTCAGATATGTGGTTTGCGTATTTTTTTCCACTCAGTCACTTTTTAAGAGTCAATTTTTGTTTTTACCAAAGTGATACGTGCACATATTTAAGTAAGCAAATAGCTCTCTGAGGCTTGTTGTGAAAAACAGTGGGAATGGACTCCTTCTCAATTTCCCTCTCCCCAAAAGCAACCACTTTCAGCCCTTTTAGCTGGCTCTTTTAATTTTTACTGCCATCTCACTAAATAAACTGTTTATTATTTGCTGATTTGGGTTTTTTTAAGCATTATCTATTGCCTTTCCACTATGAAAAATGAAGATTTAGTTCTTTTTTCAAACTTTCGTCTATCCCCATCCAACATATGCACCCCAATCCCTCCAAAACAAATCTACGATCTCATTCCACAATTCTAAATCCAAAAAATGTTTCATAATTGACCCAAACTGAACTCATTTGGCAGCAAAACCTGTTGAGAAACTACTTCTAATCTTTATTCATATTGTTGAATGTAAATGTCCCTATGCTGCACTGCAGGAATATGTTTGATTAGGAAGTGTTAGCTGAGACCCTTCTGGGGTTGTTCTGTAATAAATGATCTATGAGCTGTATTACCAAAAAAAAAAAAACTTTAATATCCACTATATTTTGTAAACAAATTTGAATTCTGAAACATTTGGTCCAAGGGTTTCAGATATGGGGTTGTGGACCTGAATAATTATAATTTGGTTAGATACATATTCAGTGTTTACATTTTTATGACTACGTAAATAAATTCTATTCACAAGTAAGCCATATTCTGAGCGATGATAACTATTAATGTCAGAACATGTGGAACTACTTTTGTCGATGAGCACATTTTAAATTGGGTTAAAGAGGGATGACATAAGCTCATTTAACAGGAATTTTATTTGGTGATTTTCCTGTATGTTATTTAGCAGAAATCGAAATTGAGCATCACTTTCCTTGTAGTGTTTGCACAAATGGCACCTTCTCAGTGACACCCTCTCATACACTCTATTGAAAATCACATCCCCACCTCTCCATCATTTTTATCTCCTTTGTGCTTTGTCTCTACTCATTTATATCTAAAATACTGTATGTTTTTTGCTTATTTGCTTACGGTCTGTCTCCTTCCCATCAAAATGTCAGCTTCACCAGAGGGCAGGAATATTTCTCTGTTTTGCTCATTACAAGGCCTCTGTCACCTAGAACAGTACCCAGGCCACAGTAGGTGCTCAAGAGTGATTTGTTTAATAAATGAATTTTGCCATTTAAAATGAAGGTAGTCATCAAGAATGGGGAAAAAATATTTTTATTCTGGGAAGACAAGTGCCACAAAAAGGAATTTTGTTGACTTAATTACAATTTTTAAATTATAACTATTTTTCTAACAGTTTTGACTGAATAATGTCACTGGACTTAAAAGATAAAAACTTTAGTTTCATTGCAAATACTATCTAGTATTTTCTTTTAAGTCAAAGACAAATTCATTATAGACCTGAATCCATTCATATAATCCTTTTTAGGATTACATTTTGTGACACAGATAGCTAATCAGAACCGGTAGCAGGTACAGAAAAAAATTACATTTTGTGCATTTCATTGTGCATATTTTCATCTACATTAAAAACACAGAAAAAGAAGAGAAATTAATATTATGTTAATGGCAGATATTGAAAGGCAGGGGAGAAAACACAGGAAAATTGGTAGTAGATTCTACTATTATGGGTATATAAAAATTCTAATTTAATTCTCTAGCACATTATAAATATTACTTAATCTCTATTTGATTACATTCTAGCATTTAACGCTAGACATGTGGATACTTAAGGAAAGGCAAAATAAGAAATATACTAGGGGCTTCCCTGGTGGCGCAGTGATTGAGAGTCTGCCTGCCGATGCAGGGGACACGGGTTCGTGCCCCGGTCCGGGAAGATCCCACATGCCACGGAGCGGCTGGGCGCGTGAGCCACGGCCGCTGAGCCTGCGCGTCCGGAGCTTGTGCTCTGCAATGGGAGAGGCCACAACAGTGAGAGGCCCGCGCACCGCAAAAAAATATATATATACTAAACATACAATCTCTTGGGTATTGTTATCTGTAACTGCTAAAATGAGAATAAAAGAGAATGCTGGGGTGAATCTTGATTGAGAACCAAGCTCAGGACTATGGTCACTAGCCTCAAACCTGACCCCAAAGGAAAAATTATGGTGGGACAATGGAAAGTACCTCCAAGACCTCTGGTCACCAAGAAAGTAGCCCATGTAGCGGGAGGGCAAAACCAAGAAACTATTGAAATTTGAAGGTACGGTGTGAAGGAGTTTTCTCATTTTGTGGTTAGTTATCATCGGCTCCCCACAGAAGCTTTGCTAAAACGGATTGTGAGAGTGACAAATTGAGGGGCAGTATCTTTGGTTTTGAATACTGCAGAGTGAACAAGCACATTTGGGTGGATACAGGACCCACAGCTCAGTATGGGACAGTCATAGATGGCTATACATGATGCAGACCCACAGCAGGTTATTCCCAAGGGAACAGCCAGCCTAGTGGACTAAATAAAACTGCTGTCAAGTGTGTTTACCCCGAAAAGGAGGACTTTCCAGCTTCCCAAATCAATGCCAAGTAGAATACCCCAGGTAAAGCAGCTGAAATGCTTTACATACAAACTGTGTGGAACTGGCTTTGTGATGATGGGACTATTCATCCGCCCACATCATGGTAAATGCTGTGATTAAGGGGGCCCCTTTTCCATGGGCACTGCATGTCATCTTACTGCTGCAAAACTGAACAACAGTCTGAGAAGCCTTATCAGGTTTGCTTCCTCAGCTTGCTCACGTGCGTCTTACACATACCAAAAACATTAAAGAAAGTGGGAAATCGGGCTTCCCTGGTGGCGCAGTGGTTGAGACTCCGCCTGCCGATGCAGGGGACACGGCTTCGTGCCCCGGTCTGGGAAGATCCCACATGCCGCGGAGCGGCTGGGCCCGTGAGCCATGGCCGCTGAGCCTGCGCGTCCGGAGCCTGTGCTCCGCAACGGGAGAGGCCACAACAGTGAGAGGCCCGCGTACTGCAAAAAAAAAAAAAAAAAAAGAAAGTGGGAAAGACAGATGGGAGAATCGAGGGACTCACTCCAGTGGCGTGGAAATACTCCATTGGGGTGGAAATCTTTTCATGGTTATTAAGAAATGGAAAGAATAAAATGGACATAGATGGAATCGAAACAAAAGTCTTAATACAGCACTACTGAAATTTGGGAGGACCTCCTGCTAGACCTTCAACATTAAAGGTCCTCCCAAAGCCTGCTTTATTTTTCGCAATTTGGAGGAATTTTTAAAACTGCAAGGCAAAGATTACAATGAGAAACTCATCCTGAAAATACCTGAAGTAATAGGGAGATTAATCCAGATAAAGATTGATAAAAGGGCCTCAGTCCCTTGGCTCAACCCTTCACTGGGGACCAAAAGCCTTATGCACGTGAGTAAAATGGTTAGAAGGTGGGGAGGTTTCGGGGACACTTGA
This sequence comes from Stenella coeruleoalba, assembly GCF_951394435.1. Lineage (NCBI taxonomy): Eukaryota > Metazoa > Chordata > Mammalia > Artiodactyla > Delphinidae > Stenella > Stenella coeruleoalba. The sequence continues at coordinate 40,685,737 of NC_137150.1, forward strand.
CCTGGGAGCCCTGTGCACTATAGTACCAAAATCTGTTGGTAAAGTTCTAATGGGAGGCAAAGTATATTGAGAGGATACTGAAATGCAGTACCTTAATCCCATCAGGTGGACGAGTTTAGATGAAGTGGTTATGACTTTTTTACCTGAATGTATTATGGGGATGGATATTGCATCTGACTGGGGAATATTTCCCCTACGTAGTATTGTAAAACAGAAGGCATGTAAACCCTTCCTTCAAGTCACGTGCTAAATGGGAATGAATAAGATTGCCCGAGCCCACACTTCATAGAAGCCGGATTGCTTGTCTGGACAAATCCTCTGTACAATAGCTGTGTGTGGAGTGTAACTGTGGTTTATGGCAAAAGCCTGTAAGCACCTCCCAGCAATGACTACTGGAATTGTGGACTAGAAAATTTCCATCTGAGGGGCAATTAGTAGCTTGCCACCAGACATTAACCGGAAATGCCCATGTGACTGAAAGGCATAAAATAATCTTGCAACCTGAAACACCCATGATGTCTGGTGATGTCAGGGAAATGCTCTAATGAAGAAGGCAGTGCTCAGAAGAGTTCTATAATAAAATAGACATGGTTTGTACAGGAACATGCTACGGGGGAATGAAGTGTCTCCACAAGTGGGTAGACTCTCTTCCCCAGGACTGACTTTGGAACCATGTGAGGAGCTGCCAGATTCTATGGTCACTTGGACAGCGCCCTATAAACAGCTCTCAACTGACCAACAAACAGCTGCTTGGTTTATGGATGGCAGTTTCAACATGAACAGACAACATTCTGTTTGGAAGGCCATCACTCTGATGGAAAAAGATAAAAACAAATCAGCTTGGTGAACTGCACTGCATGCTGTTTACCCTTATGTTTGGGTCTTCACCAACTCATGGGCAGTGGCCAATGACCTGGCCATGTGGTCAGGCAGAAGGACAATGGAAGATTGGCCTATTGGGAGGCCAATGGAAACAGGGCATGGCTCTATGGAAATCATTATAGGAATCTGAGGGGTGCATTAACGTAGGCCACGTCAACGCCATCAGAAGGCGATTAGAATCGACAAGCAGATACCCTAGTGTGCTCACTTGATGTAGCCACCTGGGTCTGTGAAACGGGTGGACACTGGGGGTGGGGGGTGGGCTGCAGCAATGCAGAGATGGGCTCAATCTAGACGTATTCCTCTGGTATCCTCCGAGTCACAAAATGCCAACAAGAACTGTCCTGTCTGCCAACAAGAGATACAGAGACTACAGCTGGCTCTGGGGCAGATTCCCGAGGGGGAGTCCTTGCCCAGAGCTGGCAAGTCAGGCTGATGCCGGTAGCCCTGGGGGACGGCAAGTGGATCCTGACAAGAATAACTCTGACTCTGGACTGGGCTTTGCTTACCCAGGGGTAGATGCAAAAGAACTGGAACAGAAGATATTGCACTGATTTGGACCACTGCGTCACATTTCTTCAGACCAAGGAACGCTATTTACAGACCATTGTGTCCAACAACAGGCAGAGAGATATCTTCCTCGGAGTAACAGTTTGGTAAAGAATTAGAATGAGCAATCAAAACATTGATTGTCTAAAAGGCGGGAGATAGGGAATTCCCTGGCGGTCCAGTGGTTGAGACTTGGCGCTTTCACTGCCAGGGGCCTGGGTTCGATCCCTAGTCGGGGAACTAAGATCCCACAAGATGAGCAGTGCAGCCAATAAAGAAAAAAACCCAAAGAAACAGCAAAAAAAACCCAGACATTTATAAAAAAAAAAATGGGAGGAGAGAGAGGCATGAAAGGCTGGTTTATGTGTCCTCACGAATCTGTGCTCACAGTCAACGTGAGCGGGGCTGAGGGACTGTCCTCACTGGGCAAATTCCTCTGCTTTTCTGAATGTGGGGATGAGGGGGTGGGTGAAGGTGCTGGTGTGACAACTCTACTGTTTTCTCTCTTTCCCGTATCACCTTACCTTTCTTCTGCCTACTTGAGGCAGTGGTCCCTGGACCAAGGATGCAACTATGTTGCTGGAAGCAGGGATGATTCCTGAGCAACGAGATCCTTTTTTTCCTAAGGGCCTGACGGTATGGGTTGCACTTTCGTTCCATCGGGCAATACTGGGGCTAACATGAATACAGGTATCCAAGTGCCTATTGGAAGAAACAGCCCACTAACCCTGTACCTATGTAACCCTATCTTACGTGGATGGGAGTGGACAGAGCGGGAGGCACTTGGCTAGACCCTTACTGCTGCCTGTGATCTAGACCAGCACAGTGGCTGAACTTAATGTTCCTTCCAAGGTGAAAAGGTTTGGGTACAAACAGAAGAAACAGTAAGTAGCCAAGGGTAAATGAATAATGACTGAGTTATACAATGAGAGAATTCCAATGGTAATGCTTGGAAGGAAGCTCAGAGCAAGAAATGATATTGTCTCAAGTCTAATTATACCAAATGCCTGATAGTGTGAAGTCATATATTGCTGAGACCACTCCTGCTTTTGAATCTGACAAGACGGAGTGGAAACCCTGAGATATCCCATCATATGACATGACGATGGATTGGGCTGATTATCTGAGACCGGATGAGACTCCAGTAAATGTGTCAGTATCTTCGATTCTTATTTTTCAGGTTACATCTACCATAATGTGATGTGTTATAACACTGGCATTATTGAAAAGATAATGCCAATATTGATCATCAAATGTATTAGGGGGGCTTCCCTGGTGGCGCAGTGGTTGAGAGTCCGCCTGCCGATGCAGGGGACACGGGTTCGTGCCCTGGTCCAGGAGGATCCCACATGCTGTGGAGCGGCTGGGCCTGTGAGCCGTGGCCGCTGAGCCTGCGCGTCCGCGTCCGGAGCCTGTGCTCCGCAACGGGAGAGGCCACAGCAGCGAGAGGCCCGCGTACCGCAAAAAAAAAAAAAAAAAAAAAAAAAAAAAATGTATTGGGAAATTGAGTTTAATAGCTTCCTATCCTTACTCCACATCGACTCCTCCAAGTGTTGCTGTATCTGTTATGCTCAGTCAGGTATGTTCCTTTTGCTATAAAAGATCCCATGATCAAAGACCAGGGAGTAGCCTATGATATATAAAGGATGTATCTGGTCTTGGGGAGGGGGGCTGGTAAAGAGCTTCCTAAACCCTTGGAATTTCCAGAGTGAGAGGAGTATCTTTGTTATGCTAATGAGTGGGGGTGGCTAGAGAACTTCAGGATGAGGGCTGGTCACCACATGATTAGAGGGCTAAAACTTTCAGCCACCTGACCTCCAGGGAGAGGAAGGGAGCTGGCCATTCAGTTCAATCTCATAGCCAGTGATTTAATCAACTATGCCTACATAATAAAAGTCTTGATACAAAATTCAGGACAGCCAAGTCCTGGGGGAGCCTCCTAGTTGGTGAACATATTGATGTGCTGGGAGGATGACGTGCCGGGGTTCCACGAGGAGGAGACGGCATGGAAGCTCTGTCTCCCACTTCCCCCCAGATCTCTCCTTCCTCCTAGACCCTGCTCTATGCATCTCTTCCATTTGGCTGTTCCTAAGTTGTATCTTTTACAATAAAATTGCAATAGAAAATGTTTCAGTGAGCTTGGTGAATCATTCTAGTGAATTATCAAACCTAAAGGGAGGTGGTAAGAACCCACAAATTTGGAGCCAAGTCGGAGACATGTGGGTATCCTGGGGTCCCCACTAGCGACTGGCAACTGAAATAAGGGCAGTCTAGCTGAGGATTTTTCCCTTTAACTTGTGCGACCTACACTAACTCTGGGTAGTGTCAGAATTGAATTGAATGGTAGGGCACCTAGCTGGTTATCAGAGAATTGGTAGAATGCAGACACATTTCATTATATTTTTTCTTTTTAAATTGTAGTAAAATAAACATAATATAAAGTTTACTCTTTTGACCATCTTTTTTTAAACTTTCTATTGTCATATAACATCATATAGAAAACATACATAAATGTATAAGTACAACTTATAAGTAAACCCCTCAATCATATTTCACAAACTGACACACCTTTGTACCCGGCATCTGGATGAAGAACAGAACATTCCAACATTCCAGAAAGAAAAAGGAATATGTTGAAAAGATAGGAACATTTTCATTAAAAAAAAACTAGATATATTAATTAAAATGGGGGTGAGAGAGGTAATCACTTTCCCATGCATATGCCTATGCCCACTCTATAATACACCATTTCCAAAAATGGCTTCATGGAAGAATTTCTAAGGATTATTTGTGTCAATGTTAAAAAGCTTTGTGGTAATAATAGTTTGGGGACATACTGAATTAAGGCTAGTCAAACAGATTGATAATTTAAGGAGATTTTCACAAATTCAGACTCTAGGGCCTAGTGCCTAAACATTCTCGAGTCAGAAAAGGAATGAGGAAAATATTTCTTGCCCATTCTAGATATATTTCTAAAATTATGGTAAACATATATAACAAAATTTACCATTTTAACCATTTTCAAGTGTACAATTCAGTGGCATTAAGTACATTTCCAATGTTGGGCAACCATCACCACTATCCATTTCCACAACTCATTCATGCCAGACAGGAATCCTGAACTTATTAAACAATAGCTCTCCAATTTTCCCCCCACAGTCCCTGGCAACTACTATTCATTCACCTTTCTGACTCAGTGAACTCGCCTATTTTTGGTATCTCATGTCAGTGGGATCATACAATGTGTGACCTTTTGTGTCTGGCTTATTTCACTTAGCATAGTATTTTCAAGGTTCATCCATGTTGTAGCACGTATCAGAATTTCATTCTTTTTAAAGGCTGGATAATATTCCACTGTGTGTAAATACCACATATTGTTTATCCATTCATCTGTTGATGGCCGTCCTTTTTTGCCCACCATTTTGCTATTGTGAGTACTGCTGCTATGAACATTGGTATACAAGTATATGTATTATTTTATACTTTCATAAGTCAAGCTTCATTTTTTGTTGTTGTATAAATAAACTTTTGGAGCACTTTACAATTGAGATCAAATAGAAATTAATGATGACATACATTTGAAAGAGTCCAATGTTTTATTATCAGCATTAATATTGTTCATACTGAAGATTCAGGGATAAAATAATGGACAGAAAACTGGAATGTAAGCAATACTACATAGATGTATCATAAATATATAGGATGTTTTGCTAATTATTGGACTAAAAATATAAAAGATGAAATTACATCAATTATTTTGTGCTTAGTCTTTCTGAATATTCTTTTGGTATTAAATACACAGCGAGTGCTTATACTTAGAGATTCTGCCTTTTTTTAAGCAAGGAGAACAAGCTTATCCTTGGTTAATCAGAATCAGTTTCAAAAGGTAAAACTTCTTAAAGGTAAGCATGGCATTTAGTGCATAAGACCAATATTCTTGCTGGGCTGGCTGCTTGAGGATCGCTCTCGTTCTTTAGTAATTTCCATCTCAATTTTGGCTTTGATTTTTTCCCAATCTATTTCAAGCTGCAGTAGAAGAAAAGAAGAAACATGCATATATAGTATAAGACATTTTTGTTTAATGCAAAGTAACTAAGAGTAAACAAAAACAGAACGCATGACTTCCAAAACATTTGAGAAAAAAGAGGGCAGGAAAGAAAAGTTAAGAAGAGATAATGCTCCCCCCAAAATGAAATAGCGTTAAGAATAAGACCTAATAGAACAATTATCACAATAAAAAGCAAAGACTCTCACTGTGATAGCAAAGACCAAAATCTGGTTGTAGCTATTTATAAAAGGCACATCTAAACTGTCCCATGGAGCCTTGGGATTCTGCTCCGGTGCCTCAGCTTCGAGGAGGTAGGAGGGAGTGAAGATGGATTGCTCTCCTCCAAGCAAGGGGGAGAATGAACTGGGCTCCATTTTTGAAACAGTAGGCCATGTTTCAAATGGGTCAACTCTTCACTGCTTTTATACTGACGTTTCCATTAGGAGCCTACCTATGGAGAAAGATAGGGGAGCATCTGCTTTCCCAGAGCATACTCTGCAAAAGGGGCTCCTTCACAACTCTTAAAATAATATGAAGACTTGGTGGTAAGAAAATGACGAGGGCTTCCCTGGTGGCGCAGTGGTTAAGAATCCGCCTGCCAATACAGGGGACACGGGTTCAAACCCTGGTCCAGGAAGATCCCACATACCGCGGAGCAACTAAGCCCGTGTGCCACAACTACCAAGCCTGTGCTCTAGAGCCTGCGAGCCACAACTACTGAGTTTGCATGCCACAACTACTGAAGCCCCTGCGTCTAGAGCCCGTGCTCTGCAGCAAGAGAAGCCACCGCAGTGAGAAGCCCGCACACTGCAACAAAGAGTAGCTCCCGCTCGCTGCAACTAGAGAAAGCCCGCGCACAGCAATGAAGACCCAACGTAGCCAAAAATAAATAAATAAAATAAATAAATTTATGAAGAAAATGATGAAAAGATATTAGAGGAAGTAGTGGGAAAGCAAGGCTGAAAGACACATAAAAAGAATAACTGAAAAGTGATAATATTTTTATCTGTTTTCAGCCAGCCACCAGACCCCGCCAAAATCCAGCCCTGCCCCTCCACTAAATCAACAGACATAGTGTTAGGAATGGACTCTGCTCTGAATTCAATAAACAATTTCTTTAGGAAAAAGCCTTCTACTATTTTTAAAAGTTTGGATATCACTAATTAAGGAATGTGTGTCCTCTCAGGCAAGACATGGGGAAAACTGGGTCCTACCTAAAACTAACTCTGATTTACTTTGAAATAAACCCAAACTCCTGAGACTGAGCCCATAGTGAATAGGTTTTCACCTCCATGTAGGGGAGCTGAGTGGAATAAGCAGTATTAAAGCAGACTGCGTTACTACTTGCTGCCTGAACAGATTTACCTTAAGTAACTGAGACTAATTTAACCTTAACAGGACTTCACGCCTCTTTTATTTTGTGTTGGAAGTAGGTAGAATTAAGTATTTGGTTCTTTTTGATTCCAATATCCTTTCTCTAAATTCCTGTGAAGTAATTTATGGATATATTTTAGATAATCATTCCATATACTTGTCTATAATACATAAAATTGATGAATTAAAAGAATCCCTTTACTCATAAAAGATGAAAGTCTGTGCTCAGATGCAAGTGACAGCTTATCAAAAGGCAGAGCAAATGTTAGGTTATTTGAAAGACTCATTTTTCAATCAGGTCAGAGCCTGATGTTTTTAAATGGCAAAACAACTCGTCTAAGAAAACATTTGCAAAGAGAAAGACAAAACTTGATGAATGCCTTGGCCTTCTTCCAGGCTTAAATTGACTTACATATGTTCTTCAAATCAATCACAATAAAACCATATATTGATGATACACTAAACAACTGTTGCTCAGCTGCACCAGAAGTGCATCAAGCAGATTGATGACATCTATATTAGTTACTTGTTATAGTACAAATGAGGGTGTCAGTTGACAGCTATCCTACTGAAAATAAATGTTTCCCTTTCACTCTGGCATTTGTCCAGTTTTAGAACAGTGTTCTCCTGATAATTTAGTCTCTGGAATAGAGTATTTTTAATAGTGAGTTTTAGATAAGGATGTACTCATGACAGCTGTCAAGTGACTTCTACACTAAAACACATCCTTTTCTAGTCTAGGGAGTGTTAATACTAGTTGGCGCTTCTTATTCTAGTCCCGAGTTGGTCAATTCTTCTTATTCACATAATAATAATTTTAAAATCATAGCAAATGGCTCTCCATCCTCTACCCCAGCTCTCTTACTCTCAGCCGAAAATCAGCTTCCTACTTTACAGAGAATATAGTGGCCATCAGGCATGAATTCACTTAATTTCCTTCCTTTCATAAAAGTAGGGTATCCATCCTTATCTCGTTCCCTCCTGTCTCAGGGCAACCTCTTCACATAAGTCCCTGATCTCGTCTTCTTTGACTCCTCTAGGACATCGGCCTTCAATTATTACCTACATATTTCAATTTCCTTCTCTTCACTGGCTGCCCCTCATCATCCTTCCCTCTGTATTCTGTCTCCCTACAAGCTACCACTTTCATTCTTCTTTTCATTCCTGACTCTCATCCTCTCCCCAGACCACTGTAGTATGACTGTGTTCCCACTACACCTCAGAAGCTTTTCACTAACGCCACCATTAAGTGTTTTAATCCCTCATCCTATACACCTTCTCTATACGACTCAATTGCTCATTCAACGAATATTTAATGCTCACTCTATGCCCAGGATTGCTCTAGGAGCAAGGATTTAGCAGTGAACAAAAAGATAAAAATCACTGTCTTCATAGAAAGATGAACAAAGACAAGTAATAGTGGTAAAAGTTTTGGAAACAGGGGAGGGAGACAGCGCCGGGGTGGAGTTGGGGGGGATGGGTGTTGTATTTCAAACAGAGTGATCAGAGAAGGCCTCCCTGAGAAGCTGACGTGAAGACCTGATGATGAGTGAGTGACTCTCTGGGTGTATCTGGGGAACAGCATACTAGCAGACAGAGGGAAGAAAAAGGTCCTGATGTAGGAGCATTCCCTGGACCTGGCTGACCACTGCTCTTTGAAATATCTCTCTCAGTACAATATTGTTCTCTTCTGGTTTCTGCTCTCTTTTCTAAATGTCCTCAGTCTTTTGTTTTTCTTTTTCTTTTTCTCCTATATCCTTCCCCTCAGTAACCTCTTCACTGTTAGTATTCACTGGGGTTCCAACCACAGCTTTTTCATACTTTCCCTAGGAGATCTCCTCAACTCTCATAGCTTCAACTATTCCTAAATGGTCATGACCATAAATTTATTTTTCTAGCCCTGATTCTTCCTTTATCAACACCCTTTGATGTTCACATTGGTATTTCCAACTGCCCACTAGACATCTCTGCCTAGATAGGGGCCACCCCACAGGGATTTCAAACTCAAAACAATGGCCTATTTTCATGTATTCAAACTCAAAAGGTCCAAAACTCATATATGCTCATGTTCCTCTACCAGTCACCAACACTAGGAATGTTGAAGTTGTTCTCAAATGTCTTGCCTTACCTCACCACCTCTCCTACCACCCCCAACCACAATGTTCTATTAATTTTACTGCTACTTTTTCTTACATTAATCCTACAGTCTCCATCTCCTGCCGAGATTATTACAGTAACCTCCTAACTGGTCTCCTAGTCACCACCCTTACCTCTAATCCATCTTCCACATCAGAAGTTATCTTTCAGGTCATTTCCTTGATACAAACCTCCAAGTCTTTGCACTGCCTCCATTACAAGGTCTATTATCACAGTGTTAAGACTCTTTAATGTCTGGTCCCATCAATATTCCAGCCACCCAGTACCCAGCACACAGGACCCAGGGCAGTCGCTCTGTACTCCTTCACCATTCTTTCAAGATCCCATGCATTTGCTCTTATTATCATATCCTTTAATGGACTGACAAAATCCTACTCCAGATAATTCCATGGAATAAATAAATAAATTTTAAAAATGAAAACTAACAAATACAAAGTATACAATTTCCAAAGGGGAAAAAAAGGATACTTTGGTGGAAAATTCCAAGTTTCCATTTCCACTTAGGAACTGGGATTGTAAAAGGGAAAAGTGATCATGTCACTTCCATTCAGTATCTTTACATTAATCTTTGGGTAAATCCAATATACCGAATTTGCCCTATGAAACCCTCAGGTCAATCTCCCTTTTGCTCGTCACTCTTTCCCACTTCAGAGCCTTCCCTCTGCCTAGAACACGGCCATCGCTACACCCTCCCCCCACACCTCAGTCAGCTTCTACTATCCATTCTTTATAGCTCAGCTCAAATAGCAATTGCTTTGCTTAGAAAAATCTGCTGATCCCCCCCCACTCCAGGTCAGGCCTGTCATTCATAAAGTCTTACAGCACTATGTACACTACCTTTGAGGCAATTATCACAACTGAAATGAACAATTAACTGTATAATTAACTATCACCTCCATTTGAATATAAGTTTCACGAGGGTCAGTGTTTGCCAGGTTTACTACTATATCCCAACCACCAAGGAGAGTACATTGTCTGCAGGAAGTGCTCAGTAAATACTGAATGAATAAAAGGTAACTAATTATCCAGCAAATGAGCTATCACTTAACAATCTCTTGTTATTTTCTCTCCTGATTTTCCCTCTTTTTTTCTTTCTCCTAGCATAATGCTTTAAACATTTCCTGTCTCTTCTACTTCTCTTCCTGCACAGAGTATGTATTCAGTAGATTGAACGTATTCCTCAAGTGGACTTTATTTGCCAGACTCATAAATTATTTTACAAATACTTACTGAACACCCTTGTAGAGCAAGTATAATGACTCTAATGGGGTTCTCAGAAGATAGTACACCGTGTATGGATCTCAGATTTCCATATTTTAAACTAGAAAGGCCCAAGTAACATTTCAGGGCTCATAAATATGAATGTATGTCAAACTTCACTTCTTATAAATTTTTACGCTATGCGTTGTGAGCCCATTTGAGTTCACCAGATAGGGAGAATAAACTTCTTTTCAAGAATGATCTTTTTCTATTCAATTCTTAGTTCTGAAATAAAGAGTTTATATAATCACAATTTTGGCTAAGATAATTTTTAAGTCAAAGATAATTTTCATCTTAAAATACTGCTTTATGATTTCTAGTTAACTTCCAAATTACATCTGTGAAGAAGAAAAGTGGGAAACTAGAACATAGTGCCATAGAGACTCAAAGTAACCTATATAGTTTCAGGATGAAAAGAAACCAAAATACCAAAAAAAGCCGTGTTGTTCTGATTTTCCCACTTTGAACATTTCTACTACTCTTGTGACTGAAGTATCATATGTTAGTTATAGGTGAATACGTATATAATGAAAAAGAAGATATGAATGTTAAGTTTTTAATATCTGAAATATAATTTCCTTGAGGGTAAAAACTATATTTTTTATGTCCTCAAAAGCACCTAATGTGAACACAGTGAAAATAATATTGTTAGTAATGATGATGAAGAGGAAGCAGAGTAGTATTAATCTGCTTAAAAATTATACAATAAAGTAAATTTAAGGTGGGTGCTCATTTTTAACATACTGTCATATTTTCAAAACTGAGACAAAAAAGTTGAGGTGACTACTGAATCTCTGGGCTGCTTAGCACTCAGTGCTGGTGGCTGCTGTCATATTCTGTGAATTGAGAGTATAGCCCTCAGAGCTCCCAGGGAAGCCCTCATAGCCCAAACTCCCGAAGGATTCATTTCAGCAGTAAACAGTTCTGAATCAAACAAAAAACATTTTGTGGAGCTTCTACAAAATACATCCCTTTCCACCAAGAAACCCACAACTTGTGTCTATCCTGGATCCAGATGATAAAGTTGCACTGCGGAACTAAGAATGGCCCCAAAGGCTTCATTACCCTGAAAACTGGTCTGAAGTCCAAAAATGTGATTCATGACACTCAATATTCTAAATACGGCAAATGGATAATGTTGCCTTTAGTAGCTGCCTTCTCTCTACATCTTCTTTCCTCTTCCCAAGCTTCCTCTTATATATTCTGCCCCCTACGATAAATCAGAACATTCCATTTTATTCTATCCCCAAGGAGGAGCACTCCCACAGTCTATAAGCTCCATGAAGACAGAAGCCATATCTGTTTCAACACATAGCATAGTGCCTGGCCTGGAGTTAGTACTCATAAACGTTTTTTGAATAAATGAATGACTAAAAGGCTAAAGGAACCAACTAGTTCACAGAGCTGGGAGCAAGGTTGGCCCTGTTTGGGGATTACAAGTCTCTTGAATCTGCATGGCTACAGGTGAGCTCTATTTCTGCCATTTGAGTATAGAAGGATCTGGGCAGGTGGCCACAATCTTTTCTGCTCTAGGCGCTGGGACAAACGCCCTTGTTCTGGCTCTCCTGTGTGCTGATATGTACTGGAATGGCTTTTTTCTAATTGGGTTTAGAAAACCTTATATTCTGGTAGGAACTTGAGAGGCAAAGGGTTAGCATTCTTTTGTTCTAGGCGGTGAACTCTACCCAGGCCAGGCACCTTTTGAAGTGCAACTGAGCTCCCTAGATAGAATCTGCACAGTGGCAAAGTATCCACTTTCTGGCCAGTGCCCTCTGTGCTTATGCATTTCCCCTGGAGCAGAAAGGGCAGCTGGTAGAAGACAAAATTCAGGAGCTAGAAGCCTTCATCCTTGCCATTTATACTTTTTATCTAAAAATATCAGTTAGCACACAACCTTAACACAAATCGAATATTATAAAACCAGACTTGAGTTAATCAAAACATGGCTATAAGAGTCCAGAAAAATATTCAGTAATATAATTACATAGTCAAAATAAGACTAACATTGAAAGGCAAAAAGTAGTTTGTTTTAGAGATTATGGTAAGAATTATTCAAATTTTGTCGCATTAGGATGAATAATACATACTTATAAAGCATATACATTATTATCAAATACTGCATAATACTTACACCTTCTGCATACTGCAGGTATCGTTTATTAGTTTCCTGTTTACCAAATGTCTCCAAAAACTTTTGTCGGTAGGCCAGCACTGTATCAACATGTGTTTTGTATTTAACAGCTAATTCAAGTGCCCTACGATGAGAAAGAAAACAGATTATCCGCACTGCTGTGTTAGCCTCTACGGGCAGTGGAGTTTCGGGGTGAAAGGGTGGGAGAGTCTATGTTGATCCCTCCACTCCTCCCTCAATACGAAAGGTACGTCATTCCCTACCTTATCCATCTTGCAAATTCCTATTTATACTTCAGGGTCCAGACCAAACATGATCTCTTCTCCCTGACCAGCTCTCCTTGTAGAAATAAATGACCATTATATCTTATCTGTGCTACAGAACATTTTATACATACTATTATTTCAGCTCTGCTTACAGTGTATTGTAACTATTATGAATCTGTTCCTTCCACTAACCTGTACATTTATTGAAGGGAGATCTGGGTTTCATCTCTCTTTGGTGAGTACTACAGAGTGTATGTATCATAAATGTTCATTGAAAAATTCATTGAAATCATAATAAAATTCAAGTGAATGAACTCCCTAATGTAAGTGGTTCGACTATCTTGACCATTTTTTAAGTCAGTAATGAATTTATTCTGTTCAATATTCAACTAAATACTGATACCCTTACTTATCCTTATTATTAGTACAGTAAATTAAAAATATTATGAAAATAAAATTTGAGGATAATAAAAGTCTGACAAAATGCCTTTTGCCATTTGATTCTTAGAAAAAGTTAATAGCCATTTAAATTTTATAAGTTAATTAATATCTATCCATGTAACCAAGTTATTTTAAGGTAATATTTTATTTAAATAGCAGACAAGAACTAAATGAATTGCTAAACTCACTGTTATAACACCAAAGGCATAAAATCTATATATTGATAATTTGGAGGGAGATGAAAAGATTCTTCTTCAGTTCCAGGCCTATTTTTGCATGTAGGTTTTGGACAGCAACTCAGCCCGTGATCCTATGCATAACTCATATTAGCTGAGCCAGGAACAGTCTAGTAGAATATAGCTCTCCTACACTGTTCATTGTTATCCTGTTTTAAGGTATGGGAAACAGTCATCATAATAGTCAAAGTACAATATTTCTCAAGTTCTCTTGCTTTCTAATATAACACATGATTTCTGAATAGGCCAGTGATGGTTTATCAGAGCCAACTATTACAAACTTGTTGTTTTAGACAAAACTGGCTACTGACTAGAATTTTTGCAATGTGTGACTGTTTAGTAGGAAAATTTGTTTGATTCTTAGCATGCTTTGGTTTGATGTAAACTAAATTGTCACTTTAAAAAGTATTTTAGATATTATGTATGTATTAATTGACAAATGATAGACAATTGAGATATTAAAGACAACATGATAAATTATGAATGTAAGTCATGTATAATACAAATGATAATGTCAAAGTTCAGTACAATGATTTCTTACAAAAATATATTGGCATAAACAATATTGCTAAATCCAAGGATATTTGCTACCCATCACAAACTCCTCACAAAGTTCCCTCATTCCTCTGTGACTTTATGTCTTTCAGAGAAAAAGACACACGGAAAAAATGCAGAGGTATTAGGATACAGAGGAACAAAAGTAGAAAACAAGAGAAGGCAAGAAACGATCTATAGAGGCTCAAAAGATGAGAAACAGAAGTAAAGATGCCTTAATTCTTCTAGCCCTCTCTCACATCAGCCCCCTCTTCATCCCTAAGGCTCTGATTCCCGTGTTGTATGCGTGAGTGGAGACTCTGGTGAACAACCTCGCCGGCACCTCAGAAGTTCCAGTTCCCATTCTTTCTTTATGATTGTACATGATGGGGAAAGGAGTTCTCGACTGTGCAAAACTGGAGGTGTTCTAAGTGGGGAATACATAAGCATCTATTCTGGGTTGGGGCTTTTCAAAAATTCCAAAGAGAGACTTTGTTATGGAACATCAACACGTTTAATTATGTAGAAAGGATAGACTATGATGTCTAATCCTGCATTTATTTTTTTTTAAAGATTTTTTCATGTGGACCATTTTTAAAGTCTTTATTGAATTTGTTACAATATCGCTTCTGTTTTATGTTTTGGGTTTTTTGGCTGCGAGGCATGTGGGATCTTAGCTCCCCGAACAGGGATAGAACCCACACCCCCTGCATTGGAAGGCAAAGTCTTAACCACTGGACCATCATGGAAGTTCCTAATCCTGCATTTAGATGCTAAGACTCATCTGCTATTACAGTCATTATTATTATTATAAAATACATATTAATTATCTGATTGAAAAGCAATAGCTAAAGTTAAACATTCAAATGATATGTGCTATTTTAAATGTTCTCTAAAAGCACACACTGGGTAAAAAATGTTTCTCTACCACATTTAGGAGGGAATTTACTCCAAATTATCTAAGAGTTATGGGAACAGTATGTCTCTAGCTTTAAAATGGTTATTCAGCAACCAAACAAATGTAACATTAGATTATGGGGCTGGAAAAACTCCATGTATCCTCTCTGATTTTGAACAGAAGGAAGTTACATTAAAAGATGTTATAACTTCAAAATATAATTTTTTTGCATAACTTGAATGAAGCAGAATCACTTTATATAACTGGTATAAGTAGAAAAACTATTTTTATTAATACTTACATAAAGGATCAATATGCATACCTGGAGCTTCTAGTTTCTACCTCTCTTAACTTCAGTGTTTGAAAACAGACTACCACCAAATGTCCAAAGTGAATGTCAAAGAGATAACTTGCATATCTACTACTCCTCAAGGGCTGCATCTTATTAGGTTGCAGGCAATTTTCAAGTTCAAATATAAATGACGGAAGCACAAAGCAGCAAGACTATGCTTCTCAAATAGAATAACCCATATTAACAAAGTAAAATCTGTTCCCTTCTAAAGAATTTAAACAAATATAGAAATTCAGGGATCCTAAAAGCAATCTAATATATTTATCATCCAATACTTAAATTCTATCCTTCCAGAATTCTACAGGCCAAGTTGGGAAAATAGCAAGAAAACACAAAAAAGAAATAGGAGAACCTATAGATGAAAAGAAACCTAAGAATGTATCAACCAATCAAAATGTATGAATATTTTATGAATCCTGAATCAAACAAACCATAAAACAAAACATTTATGAGATAATCAGAGAAATAAGCACACTGAATAGAAGTATTGTTAACTTTAAAAGTGTGATCATGATACTGTGGCTGGATTAAAAAAATCTTTAAGATACATACTGAGATATTCATAGATAAAATGATATGACTGGGATTTGCTTTTAATAATTGTGGGGAGGGATAGAGGAGGAGTAGAGATTATTCACAAACAACTGTTGAAGCTGAGTGATGGGTACATGGAGATTTATTATACTATTCTCTTTACTTTTGTATACATTTGAAATTTTCCATAATAAATAGTTTTTAAATTCCATCTTTTTTGGTCCCTCCTGATCTCTTTCGCTGAATCCTCCTCTTCAACCAGATCATTAAGTGTTGAATTTCAGGGGAAATCTGCCTGCTGCCCTCATTTCTTTTTTTTATTTTTTCTTTCTTTTTTTTTTTTTTTTTTTGCGGTACGCGGGCCTCTCACTGTTGTGGCCTCTCCCGTTGCGGAGCACAGGCTCCGGACGCGCAGGCTCAGCGGCCACGGCTCACAGGCCCAGCCGCTCCGCGGCATGTGGGATCTTCCCGAACTGGGGCACGAACCCGTGTCCCCTGCATCGGCAGGCGGACTCTCAACCACTGCGCCACCAGGGAAGCCCTGCCCTCTTTTCTTTTTCCTTCTTTAAGTTCTTGAGCCACACTCATGGCCGCAGCTACTCCAAAGGCTGATAATTCCCTCAGTGTCTTTCCCCCAATGTCTAGGACCTCCCCTCAACTTCACACCTGTATATCCCACTCCTGCTGGACCTCATGAACTGGATACACAAAGGTAACTAAAACTCAACAAATCCAAATTGTTAGACAGCTTAGTCACCACCCCGCCCTCCCCACTCACCCCAACACAAAAATTTACCATCCAGTACAGCTTCGGTTCTACACAGATACCAAATGTGGGCTTACCCTCCTGATGAAAGACACAGACAAATTAAAGGCCTGCCAGACTTTCCTGGAATATACACAACACTCAAAAAAATTTTTTAAAAACTCGAAACACTATTCGATAACATAAACCAGTTCTGGAAGTCTTAGTTTATGAGAACAATTATTTACTCACTCCCAGAAGAGGGTAATACATGTGGAGAAAAAATAAGATCATTTTTAAAAGAACACCATCTACATAGATAGGCATGCAAGAAGTCTATTATTAATTAATCAGTCACATAATTTTATCATCGTCCTATGTTTGAATATCTTCGCAGATGGGGATTATTCTACTCTCTAAGCAAGCCATTCTTTGGATTATGTTGGTATAAGCTGAGTCCTATATTGGATCCAAGTATTTATCCCTCTTACTTCTATTTTTTTATGTTAGCTATATCATTTAGAATCAAAATTGTCATCACAGAACTTTGTCAGTTTTGTTCATTGCTCTATCCCCCCATGCCTAAAACCTGGCACACTAGAGACGTTCAATAAATAATTAAAGAATGAATAGTAGCTACCATTTATTGAAGGCTTACTATGTATCAGGCAGTATGCTAAGAGATTTTCACATGCTATTTTACTTAATCCTGACAACAAACATGTAGTGTTTATTATTATCACCATTTTAAACACAAGGAAACAGAGGCTTACAGAGCCTCACTAATCTGTCCAAGATCACAGGACTAGTAAGTGCAGAACCAGAAATCAAACCCAGGTCTTATTTCAAAGCCCCCATTCTTAACCACTACATTTGTCTTTGTACCATTCAGCAGCCCTTTTGAACAAGTCATTAAAAATGACCAGACGTGGGACTTCCCTGGTGGCTCGGTGGTTAAGACTCTGCGCTCCCAATGCACGGGGTCCAGGTTCGATCCCTGGTCTGGGAACTAGATCCCACATGCATGTCACAAAACTAAGAGTTAGCATGCTGCAACTAAGGAGCCCACGTACTGCAACTAAGGAGCCGGAGCAAACAAACAAATTAAAACATAAATAAATACTTTTAAAAAAAAATGACCAGACATTTCACCAAAAGACTGCTGTTGTTGTTTTAAGCAGATCTCCATGTTATATCTAAATATGTCTGGTATGGCAGACATTCAATAAATATCTGCTGAATGAATGAATATGCATTAGGAAGAAATATTCCAACTGGTTTCAGAAATATCTGCAGAATTTGGAAATGAAGACAATACATAAGATTTTTAAGAGTTTCTTAGCAGTTATAATTACTTCTGCTGATTATCTGAAGTCATTCTTATCCAGTCTTTGATATTTATGCTAAAAGTGATGGGAAACTATGGGTTTCATTTAAGTGAGTCAGGGGTCACGAGTGACATGATGATTTCCACTGTGAAAAGATCACTATGAAGAATGGATAGGAAAAGGACAAGGTAGGTGCAGAGAGACCAATGATGATGTTTTATTAAGAAAAACTTGGATCAGGGAATTCCCTGGCGGTCCAGTGGTTAAAACTCCACACTTTCACTGCATGGGGTGTGGATTCAAGCCCTGGTCGGGGAACTAAGAAGCTCGCACGGTGTGGCCAAAAAAAGAAAAAAGAAAAGAAAAAAGAAAAACTTGGATCAGCTTAGATAAGGGTGCTGGTAGTAAAGTGGATGAGTGCCAGAGGTATTTGAGAGGGAAAATGGTTGGTAATTGGAGTATGGGGGAAAGAGGGTAAGGAAAATGTCAAAAGTAACTCCTAAATTTCCAGCTTTGGGTAGACTGAAAAGATAAGATAGATTACTCTGGAAGAGAAACAGGTTTATGAGGGAATAAATATAAATTTGAACTCAAACATATGAGACAGCCAATGGAAATGCTGAATCGGCAGGTGGATAACTGGGTTCTGGAAGCAAACATGGGCAGGACAGAGGGCTAGAAGAGAGATGCATATTTGGGAGTCTTAAGTGTGTAAATAGTAATCAGGAGCCTTGAACAACGCTCCTTGACGTTTATTGACTTACCAGGCAGGCATAAAGGTCTACCAGCATTTGACCAACCCATTGGTTTATAGTTTAGATGAAAAACACAAAGCATAAGATAAGGAGATGCCAGGTAGATAGGAGGAACGGAGGAGCACCCAGCATTTGTTCTCTCTCCCCATTATATCTCTTTGTCCCTCTTGTTTTCCCTCTCCCTGAGATCTAATATCTTAAGGCAGAGTCATTTGCTGAAAACTGGAGGAGAGGAAGAGGCGGCACAGATAGCAGGATGTAGGGATAGTAGGGAAGATGTGAAGTTAGCAGCAGAGAATAAGTATAGTCACATGACCTAAGTCTCAAAGGATCAGAGATTTTACAAGAGAAGTAAAGATGGGGGAGGCAAAAAGGACACCAACTGCACTCACACCCAGACCTAAGGAATGTGGAGTCAGAGAGAATAAACTGACTCCATCTGAGAGGACTGGTAGGGAAGGAGTGTCCTCTGGAAAGAGGTAATTTTCACTTAGGTCAAGGAGGTATGAGAAATGTTCAAAGGGCTGTATTATAGGCCATCAATAGAAGCCATCAGAGGCAAATGCTTCACAGACCTGCTCTGATATTTATATACTGTATATATCTACACCCAATGTTTGTAGAGGAAGTGCAAGGCAAAATGATTAAGAGTACTGCATAAAGATTAAGAGCATGAATATTAAGTACCTACTATGTATGTAGATAATATAAAATGATAAAATGTTTCTGTCCTTCTAGAAGTGTATAATCTGAAAGGTGAAAGGTGACATAAAATTTACACAGATAAATAACAAAAGAGGTAAACATCAATCCTATAAAACAATGTAAGTAGTAGTATCAGCAGTATATATTTTATTGCGGTAATAGCAGAAAATTCAGGTCCTCTTTGATACTGGAAGACTTAGGTTCAAATCCTAGATCAGCCAGCTGCTTATGAGTAACCCTCAACTTCCTCATTTGTATAATGTTGTGATGACCAAATAAGATGATATAAGGAAAGTGTTTAACACAATTCTTGGCACATGATAAGCACTCAATAAATAGAAGCCTCACTATTATTAATGACAATAAAATGGAATTCCTAAGTAGGTTGCAAGCTTTTTAATATAAGGATGACTTTTAAAATATCTGTTATACTATATGGTGTTCAGAGTGCTATATAAATAGTAATGCCTAACATTATCAACATAAACATTTTCTCAAAAGTATCAGTTGAAAATATGCTGTGAACACCATTCTTCCCTATTTCTCATGGAACTCATGGCTTAGTAATGGTATATACAATTTTCTGTTAGTTCTTTAATACAGGCTTTTAAAAAATTATTCATACTGTCTCTTTCCAAAATAGTTTACTTTAATATTTGTGAATTATGAATAAATTGAGGATAAGAACAATGGTCTATTCATATTTGTAGAACCTAAAACATCTTTCATGATCCTTTGTATAGCCAAACAATGACAACAAATTTGTGAAAATAAAGGATAGAAACAGGGTGGCTGAATTGTATGAAGAGTGTAGATAATTAATGTATAAATTAAATAAAGAGACTATAGTATGTCCATAACAAAATTAACTACCTTTTGTTACTTTTTTAGCCATTTTGTTACTTCTATTCAAGGGGAAGATAGAGATAGGACTATAAAAATTCTAATCTGAGGGGATTATAAGTAAGGGGCCAGTAATTGAAAGATTTATGGGTTATTTTTGAGCACAGAGAGAGACGAAGATGATGAAAGACATTTCAAACCTGGAAAAGTCAACATGCCAGCTTTGTAACACAGTAACTTCAGGTGCATATAAGCACTACAACCTTGTTCACTGAGAGAGACATACCTGAGAGAATGAGTAGAGAAACCTAATATGTCATAGAGAAGAGCAGCCTGCCACTCAGCCTCAGAAAGCAACCTGTCCCAAAGCCTAAGGCAGCGGGGAAGGTTACTGACCACTCCTCGTTACAAATGCTTTGGTATCTCTTCCTTAGCTTCACAAATCTTCCTTGGCTCCTCTCTCTGCCTGTCTGACTGCTTTACCCCAATCTTTCCGCGGATTTCTCTTTTTTTTCACCCATCCCATAAAAATAGTTTATGTCTTCTCACTCCTCACATTCCCCAGGCAACTGCATCCATTCTTCTAGCTTCCATTCATTTGCTGATGACTCCTAAATTGACATCTCTAGTTCAAATCTTTCTTGAGCTCCAGGTCCAATAATCAACTATTATCACTTATCTCTTCACAAATATTTCAAATCTAACATCTCTTCCAAATCTGCTAATATTCTTACCACCATCTATCCAGTTACTGAAATCAGAAATTCTGGAGACATCCTAGACTCTCTTTTCTTCTTCACAGACAATTTCTAATCAATCATGATTCAGAGAAGGCAAAAATCTTTAATGGCAAACTACTCACAAATATAAATGTGAATAAATTCTTATATGCTACTAGGAAACAAGTACAGTGGAAGATGTAATTTACTAAGTGGTCGGTAGAAGAATACACTAAGATCAATCAGGTTTTGGAATTGATGAAAAACATTTTTATTACCTTTCCCAGTTGTAGAGATTAATATTGATCTGAATTGCTTGATAAACAAGGCCAGCCTGAAGAAGTACCATTTCAGCTTCCTGTATGTTCCCACTAAACATTAATATGTGGGCCATTTTTGATTCTTTAGATGGAAGATTTTTTATAGAATTGATGTATTGAACCTTATCAATCTAAAAAAAAGGAAAATATTTGAAGTGAATAGTAACAAATTACGGTCAGAAAAACACACAAACACATACACGTAAGTAAACATTATTTACTTCACCAATTGCTGCGTAGGCTATTTCTGCAGTAGTCATATCTCGATTAGCGACTGCCATAGCAGCTAGGCAAGCCCACATGGTTTGCTCCTAAAGTGAAAAATGAGAACAATTATTTCAACTACAGGGCTGAACTGCCTTAAAATAAACAGTGAATTAAAATAGAATAAAGTTATATTTTAATGAAAAATAAAAAAATCACTGAGCATGGCACTGAAAAACCAATAATTTAATAGGTTAATGATGTGGAAATTTCATTGTGGCTACTTTGTTAAAATATTTTAATAACACATAGAGAAAGTTTTGAATAAAGTTTTTTGAAAATGTTCATTTCTAATTATCAAAGGTTTATTTTGAACTTACAATATACTTTTACCATAATTCAAGGTTATAAGCCCTCCAGTCTTTTTGATGAGATGTCAAAGAATGCAACTACAGGGAACCAGAGAAACAGTGAGTTTCTCAGACAACGCTATTATAGCAGATTGCCACCAACAACCCATTGTAAGGAAAAGCATCTAAAAGTCTTCATAAAAAGTGTAGTCTAAGGGAATTAACCAATGTAAAACAAAACAGTTCTGCGGTCAAATATGCTTGGAAAATACTTGATTCAACCAGGTTGGGAAATGTTGATCTAAAGTAATGAGTGGTTCTTAACCTTAGCTGTACAAATAATCTGAGGAACTTAAAAATATGCCCAGGCTCACTGGATCTAATAAATTAGAATCTCTGTGGGGGGTAGAACTTGGGAATCTGACTTTTAAAAAAAGTTCCATAAGAGGTTTTTATATGTACCAGTAAGAAGAAACTACTCACTTAAAGTATAGCTTCTTCAGAGAATAAATCACACAACACCTCTCTCTCTGTATCACCCATGTCTTCACTTATTAAAAAAAAGATGTGATCCCATTTGCAATTTTTCCCACCCTTAGCTCTTACTATTTCTCATTTTGCACAAAGATATTATATAAACTAATATACAATATATACACAACTATGGATCTGAAATGTACAGTACCTTAACAAAACGACAAAGTCTTACAGCATCTTCCCATTTTGAACTGCTTACGTATTCGTGGAGAATAGCAGGATATGGTGATATGCTGATGTGAATCAGTGAGCCATCAGCTCTTCTTATAGTTACCTGATTTCCAACAAAACTCACGATATGGGGATTTTTACTAAATTCACTGTTGAAAAAAGGAAAAGTGCAATTTATATTCTAAGCAAAATTTTTCATATATATTAAATTTGGGGAGTTGACCCCTGACATACATATGAAATCTCCAACCTCCAAAATGCACTCCCAAAAAAGTAAACTCCAGGGAGAATGTATGTATATTAAACAAATATTTGAATCTAACTAGCAAAATATACAAACATTTTAACATGGCAAAAAATTATTACATTTTTGAGAACTATGCCTAAAAGCATTTGAAGTGATTTTTTCTAAGTCTTAAGGTAAATCACACAAATGATTAAAGCACTTAGCTTCAGCTTTTAAAAGTATAAACATTAAAAATTAAGCTGATTCCAGGATTATTTTCTCATAATAACAAGAGGTGAACTTTAAAGAGACTAACTTCTCTTCATTAGTTAAAAAATTTTTTATAGAATACCTCTCTGGTTTTGCTAATGTTGTGAGCTTGAATATTAAAAATGAACTCAAAATAGATTTGAAAATTAAGCTAAGATTTGGAGTTGAGAAGCCTTTGTATACCTAGTTTGTCAAGAGTGACAGACCTCCTTGCTATTTCTTAGAGAATTTAGGAATATAAATGCATTTGATTTTCTGAAGAATATAAAAAATTTTAAAAGCTTTTCAGTATACATTTTTCTATATTTAATATTAATTTAAGAATTCAATTCTAGAAAGACATACATTCCTGAAAGTCTCAAGGTCAATGATAATCTGGGAAAGAGTAAAGGTTGTCACAAAGTTATATATCACAGAAAAATCTTAAGAGTGCCTATATTAAAGTAACTAAACCACACTGAAAAAACGACCTGAGTTACCATTAAACAACAGTAAACCTGAAAATTATATCCATATAAGGAAAAATTATATTCATTTAAGGAATAAATAAATAAAATAGTATTATCTGACCCTCTCAACTTGATTCCATCACTTAAATCTCATTAAACTAGTTTTAGCTGAACAGTTTTTTTGTTTGTTTGTTTTGTTTCTTTTTTTTTTTTTGCCTTACGCGGGCCTCTCACTGTTGTGGCCTCTCTCATTGCGGAGCACAGGCTCCGGACGCACAGGATCAGCGGCCATAGTTCACGGGCCCAGCCACTCCGTGGCATGTGAGATCTTCCCGCACCGGGGCACGAACCCGTGTCCCCTGCATCGGCAGTCGGACTCTCAACCACTGCGCCACCAGGGAAGCCCTAGCTGAACAGTTTTATTTGGTTGACTAAGTAAAGTGAAAAACATCTTGCAGGACTTAAATTAGAGGCAGAAACACAACACTCTGTTAGTTTTATTTACAACAATAAACAATCCTATGCAGTAAAATGTTACCTTGCATCCCTTTCATATAATGTTTTAGGCAAAATGTCTCTGTCCACATAAACCGTATTGGGGTAATACCACACTGTAAATCGAGTATCTTGAAGGCCACAGAGGATGTTGCATGTATCACTCCACGCCAGAGTATGCACCATTGTTCCTTATTTTAAAAAGAATGTTAATGTACTATTAGTTCCATTCCGTAAGTATTAAAAATACGCCTTTAAAATCAGCAGATGTACAAGACCCTAACTAACTGCTTGTAGGTATGACTATTTTCTGATCATATAATGGTGAAAACGTACAAAAATTCACACAAAAATTTATGGAAATAAATTTGAATATTTTACCCAGAACCATTGTATTTTTAATCTGCATGTCTTTCTTTCAATGCCAAGTTAGCTGTAGCAGCTAAAGACTTGCTGTTAAAATGGAATTAAGTAGCATTTCATAAGAACATACTTATGAAGTAACATTTCGTAAGAAATGTTATGAGACCAAAGCATTATTCATAGATTCATTCAAGCAAGTAAGCTATTTAGTATAATATACGACAGAGTAGATCTAAGACAACTGAAAGTCATCAAAAATTTAAATGTATTACAATTATTTTACCAAGTTTGATAATTTGTTCTTCCTTCCCAAATCGTTTCACTGAAGTGATACAGAGATCTCTATTTTTATCAATGAAAGCAATTTTTCTATCATTGGTAAGTCCCTTTTGATCTAGAGCAATTTCCAAAATTTCATTCTAAAATTAAAAAAAAAAAAAGAAAATTCTGGGTTAGTTTTAGTGCTTGACATTAGATTGTTTTAATTGTTTAATTATAAGAACATTTGTTTATTTAAAGATCAATTAAATATCACTTACCTACTCATAATGATAAAATGTCCCTGTTAAATAATTTAACTGCTAATATACTAATAATTCAAAAGCTAAAGTATAGTTACTTTTTTTTTAATTTACAAGGGAAAGATGCCTGTTAAAGCACTATAAAATAATGTATATTTTGAAATTCTGTAAGCACATTTCCATTTGCGTCCATCACTTGGGCACAAGTTAAACAAATTCTGATACATCCATAAAATGTTATACTATATGGTGGGAAGAAAAAGGACTGGGAAAGCACTTTATGTATTGATATGAAAATATCTCCAGAAACAGTGTTGTGTGAGAAAAGCAAAGTGCAGATATATATGTTATATTTTTGTAAAAGAAGGAGAAAAGAACATATATCAGTTTTGTCTGTGTATGCATTAAAAATTTCTGGAAGGATATAAGGAGATTAATAGTGATAGTTACTTATTTTGGTGGAAAGGAACTGTATTGACAGGTATAGCAGGCATACTTTTTCACTTTATGCTTGTTTATGCTTTTCTGTTTCTGAACCATTGAATATATTTGTTATTTAACTTTAAAACTAATAATTACAAAAAGAAGAAAATAAAAGATAGGGTAACACTTCACTGGTAGCACTGAACAATAAAGTTAAAAGCATCTTTAAACCCTAATACATCATTTATTAGAAGGATAACTCAATAAAATGTGCTCATTTGTTTATTTTAAGGCTAAAAATCAGAAACCAATAAACAGTTCACAATTCAGGGTCTTTTTGTATTTCTATAGATTTTTTTTTCGAGTTTAACTACAGTCTTAAAATCTAAAGAAAATGTTGGCTAAGAACAGGTCAATGGGGACTTCCTTGGTGGTGGCGCAGTGGTTAAGAATCCGCCTGCCAATGCAGGGGACACAGGTTCGAGCCCTGGTCCAGAAAGATCCCACATGCCGCAGAGCAACCAAACCCATGTGCCACAACTACTGAGCCTGCGCTCTAGAGCCCACGAGCCACAACTACTGAAGCCCACGTGCCTAGAGCCCGTGTTCCACAACAAGAGAAGCCACCGCAATGAGAAGCCCATGCACCAAAATGAAGAATAGCCCCCGCTCACTGCAACTAGAGACAGCCCATGCTCAGCAAGGAAGATCCAATGCAGCCACAAATAAAAATACATAAATAAATAGATTTATTTTTTTAAAAAAAGAACAGGTTAATGGGAAAACTACAAGCTGTTTTGAAGTATAAACACATTTTTATTTACTGATTCTATAGGTGCTAAAAGTTTAATCAAGATAGAACATTTTATTGAAAAGCAGTTAAGAGCCTGAACAAAAAACATATAAGTCAGATTCTTTTATTCAGTTAATTTGCAAATATAGCTTTCTATTACAGAATTTACGCGTGTTTAGTCTTTATGATATTTTAGGCAAAATACTCTATAGAGAACACACACTGGTTTTAAATATAAAACTAATTTCCATGTTTTCCTCCTTAAAATGAAAACATTAATTTAAAAAAAAATGGCTATTTACATTAAAAATAGCTAATATCCATTACCTTATGAGAAAGAAGCTTCCCATCTCCCAGTGGTTTTCCAGTTGATGCCTCAAAGAGGAAGATTACTTGAAAAAAAGTAAAGTATTAGTTGATGTATTACATTAGAATTTTTATTAGTAAATTTCTATGGAGTTATCATAATCCTAGTGAGAAATTATTTAGCTCTTCGGACCACAGCATACCTATCAGCACAGAAGAGCAGCAGCCTCAAATTCCTACTTAGTAATGAGGTCATATGTCTTAGTGGAGCTGAATACGTCTTCCTAAAACATACATTCCCTAATTAGAATTGTTATTAATGGTATGGCATCACCACACCACAGGATCAACAGTGGCAAGTCCAAATCTGGATGTAGTTTGTAATTTTCATAACTCTGATTTAGACCAACATAACAACCCAGACAATCATTTTACAAAGGAAGAACATGTTGAGTGCATACTATACAACCATGCAACGTGTTATGTACTCTTCAATTCCCTGTGGTCGGTACACTAACGTGTAATAACTGATTTGTGTGGTCTTTGTCTTGGGTTCCTGACACAGGTCTTCGTCAACCCTTGGAATTTTCTGAGTGATAGGAGTGTCTTTGTTATGCTAACCGAGAGACTCTTGGTGATTCCCTAGATAGCTTCAGGATAGGGGCTGGTCACCTGAAAGACCAAGCACGTGATTATAGAGTTTGGACTTTCAGTGCCCTGAAATGGGAGGGGAGCTGGAAATTGAGTTCAATCATGTAGCCTATTACAACTTGATGTTCAGCCTCACTACACGATGCAAAGGCTCTTGCATGGATCACCAATGACCCCTATGTTGCCGAATCAAAGAGTCTATTTTCAGTCTTCAAGAATCCACTTCTAGTCTTGACCTCCCAGCAGCACTGGATACTCCTGATCATCCTCTTTCTTGAAACTCTTATGTGGGCTACAAAAAACACTGTTTTCTCTTGATTCTCTCCTATTTTGGACCATCCCTAATTCTCTTTTGCTAGTTCCTCCTCATTTGGTGATCCTTTTTCCTAGGTTTTGTTTTAGGTCACATTTTCATGCTATATACTTTCCTGGATTATTTTCATGACATCAATCATTATCTAAAAAATGATAATTCAAAGTTCTCTGTTTCCAACCCCATGTTAGATGTTCTGAGTAGGCCAAGTTGTAAAAATTACAGTAGATATTGTATTGAAGAAGCCAGGAACAAAAACTGTCTCTGTCCCTTTCTCTGTTTCACCAAAGGCGTTCATAATTCTTTCTGGTTCTAAAATTCTATGAATTATGAAAGGATTAAATAACAATTAAATAATAATGAAATATGTTTCAGATGTGAATTAACTGTAGAAAAATTCAGAATAAGGTATATTCAGTTGGAAACATACATACTTTATTATAGTTTCTATCTAAAATATGTGGTGTTGGGACTTCCCTGCTGGCACAGTGGATAAGACTCCAAGCTCCCAATGCAGGGGGCCCGGGTTTGATCCCTGGTCAGGAAACTAGATCCCACATACATGCCACAACTAAGAGTTCACATGCCGCAACTAAGGAGCCGGCGACCCACAACTAAGGAGCCCTGGAGCTGCAACTAAGGAGCCCGCCTGTCACAGCTAAGACCTGGTGCAACCCAAATAAATAAATAAATAGATAAATAAATATTTTTTTAAATAAATAAGTAAATAAAAATAAAATATGTGGTGTTGAATAAGAAAAGTATAGAAAGTTCATAGTGATCACTGGGATTTTCAAATTTAAGTTTACTGAAGACAAAAATCTGACTTCCAAATTATTATTATTAACGATTACACAGCCATCTTGAATCTGTCCACTATCTAGATACTACTGTATTTCATTTCGTTCTCTTTCCTCTCATTTAGCCAGAAAGGAAGTCATTTAAAAACAAAACAATTACCAAATGTCCTCTCTCAGAGAAAGCCTAAGGCATAAAGAGACAGAATAGCTCTACTTAGGAGAATTATATTTCCTACCAGTATGAGAGGTGATGCTATCTGAAAGTACTGAAAATTAAAAAGTGGGACAGTTTTCTAGCTCCTGAATTAGGTCTTCCATGGCATGACCTCACAAAATTAATAATCAGGTCAGACTTTTTTTTTGTAACATGTCACAGTAATGAACAATGTTTGTTCAGCAATATTTATTAACAGAGAATAACAATTATTTACTATCTTTCCACTAGGCTTTAGGGATATCTCACTCTCACTCTTACCTCATTGGCTCCTCCTCCTTTTACCCATCTCTAAATATTGATGTGCTCAGTCACTGGTCCTATTCTCTGTCTATACTCACTTCCTAGGTAATTTCATGTAGTATCATGGCACCATCTACACACCAATGACTCCCACATTTATATCTCGTCCCCAACTCTCTCCTGAGCCCTGGACTTTATCCTGTTGTTTCCTCTCCAACCCTGCTTGGATGTCTAAGAAGCATTTAAACTTACCATGACCAAAACAGAACTCTCTGGGTTTGTGGACCTCCTCTAAACTTCCTCGTTCCCCATCTTTCATCTCGTTCATCCAGGAAAAACCCTAGGGTAATATGCTTGCCTCCACTCTCTCATGCCAACATTTTTACCATGGCCAAGTCTTTACATGATCTGGTTCCTACTTATCTATCTCTCTGTCTTCTCCTACCACTCTCTGCTTTGCTCGTGTTGACCTAAGTCCCATGGCCCTCCAGCAGTTCCTTTTTTTTTTTTTTTTAATTTATTTTATTTATTTATTTATTTTTGGCTGCATTGGGTCTTCGTGGCAGCATGCAGGCCTTTCTCTAGTTGCAGCGAGTGGGGGCTACTCTTCACTGCGGTGTGCAGGCTTCTCATTGCAGTGGCTTTTCTTGTTGTGGAGCACAGGCTCTAGGCACGTAGGCTTCAGTAGTTGTGGCATGCAGGCTCAGTATTTGTGGCGCATGGGCTTAGTTGCTCCACGGCATGTGGGATCTTCCCGGACCAGGGCTCGAAACTGTGTCCCCTGCATTGGCAGGCGGATTCTTAACCACTGCACCACCAGGGAAGCCCCTGGCAGTTCCTTTTATGTGCCAACAATTCCCATTTGCACCTGCTTGTCCTATGGTCATTCCCCTCCCCCACCTCTAGAATTCTCCATTCCCTCACCCTGCATTAATTTTCTTCACAGCATGTATCAGTGGCTGACTATATTTGTTTGATTTGTGATCTTATGCACTATTGTATCCTCAACTTCTAGAAAAGTACTTGGCATACAGTTAGCACTCAATACTATTTGTTGGATACATGTTCTGATACAGCATTGCCTTAAAAAAATGGTTTCGCTCTCCTATGGAATTCCAAAACACCTGACACATTCATATTTATTTATAAACACTAATGTGGCCTAGATTTTTATATGAAAATTTAAAATTATTCATAACTTTCTTCTACTTCATTAGTTTAAAAATATGTAAACATAAAAATATGAATATATAAGCAAAATAAATAGTACAATGAAGCACAATATTTACTATGTTACTAAATAAAGAAAAAAATTTAAAAGGTCAATAAACTTAAAAATTAACATACATTTTTAGGACACACAGTCTTGAATTCAAACTCTATACCAACAGCTACTGAATATATAAGATTTATTCCTTACAACTAAGCTTTGATGCTGTGACAGTATCTATTTGTTCCATCAGTTGGGAATAATATGACAACTTTAGTTCTTTAATTGATTCATACTTAGGAAAAATTAGGAAGCTCATAATTCTTTCATATAAAGTTAACATAATAATAGATGAGAAAATGAAAGTTAATTGATGAAAATTTTACAGTGTTAACAAATTTCATGGCAAATTATAAAAATGCACTTACTTTTTTCATCAGCTTTGTCTTTTATTGCTATGGTATCATTACTCAGAGAGACCGTCTGTGCATTTAGAATATCTGTTCTCATTCCAGGAAATTTTGGAGAGGAAAGGAAGCGCCCGTCATAAGAATATAAATAGATACCACCACCATCTACAAGAAGAAAATGTCTAAAAAATAAAGAATAAAAATATATTTTCAAATAGGAGTTTACTATAATTTCATTTTTATATTAGAAAATAGTTTATGCTTTGGAAAAATCTAAATCTTACAATTAAAACAATAGTAAAACATAAATATATAAAGAATGAAATATAAAACAACCTGAAAAGTCAACATTGGTTGTTTGGTTTGTTTTCTAGGTTTCTGTTTTTTCATGCAGGTAGGAGAAGGAAAAATGAAAAGACCCATTAATATTATAATTGTAATTCATTTCCTTCCCTAAAGAAGCATCTCTATACAATGGCAATAAAAAAATCGTGTAATTCACAATTCAGTGATTTTTTTAATGTCAGATGCTATTTGTTTCATGAAACAGTATTAGTACATATTTCACAGTTAAAGATTATGGTAAAGGGGTTCCCTGGTGGTGCAGTGGTTGAGAGTCCGCCTGCCGATGCAGGGGACACGGGTTTGTGCCCCGGTCCGGGAGGATCCCTCATGCCGCGGAGCGGCTAGGCCCGTGAGCCATGGCCGCTAAGCCTGCGTGTCCGGAGCCTGTGCTCCGCAACGGGAGAGGCCACAACAGTAAGAGGCCCGCGTACCACCAAAAAAAAAAAAAAAAAAAAGATTATGGTAAGGATCATTAAAATTAAATTACAGTACTAAATTAGATTAAATACTTGTTAAAGTCCTAAACAGTGAAAATTACTCAAAAATTAACATCAGAGCCAGCATTTATTAAAATAAGATGTTTTGACTTTAAAACGATATGGTAACCATCAGTAAATGTGTTCATATCTAAAAACACATTTTTTGTATCAGGGACTTTGGTTCATTTGCTGTGTTGACCGCTCTATTCAAGGCATAGGGTCCTGTATAGTTTATTTTTTATTAAGTCAAAATGTAAATATTTTATGGCTGCTATTTTTTTTCTTTCAAAATTTATGAACATTGCAAAAAATAATTCAAACAATACAGAGAAAGCAAAAGATCTCCTGCAATCTTCCTACTTCCATAGAGATAACTTATGGCAAAGTATGGACACATCTTAACTTTACTTAACTCATTCCTGATGGACACTTATTTTATTTCAAATTATTCATTGCTTTAAAGAATGTCTAAAGTATATACACATCTCTGTATGTTTACATTACTTACTTCCTTAGTACAATATAACTTCTAAAAATGCAATAATTCGATCAAAGGGCATATACTTTTAAAAATTTAACATATATTGTTAAACTGCCCCTTGAAAGGTTGTACTGATTTACACTCATACTACTGCTATATTGGAGAGCCTGTTTCCTCAATGCTGAACACATTATTACTTTTTTTTTAAAGAAAGTTTCCACTTTATTTTTATTTATTTATTTTTTTTCATGGTATGAGGGCCTCTCACTGTTGTGGCCTCTCCCGCTACGGAGCACAGGCTCCGGACGCGCAGGCTCAGCGGCCATGGCTCGCGGGCCCAGCCGCTCTGCGGCATATGGGATCCTCCTGGACCAGGGCACGAACCCGTGTCCCCTGCATTGGCAGGCGAACCCTCAACCACTGCGCCACCAGGGAAGCCCCCACATTATTACTTTTTAAAATCTTATGTTCAAGACTTTAATATCCTTGATTCGGAACTTTTTTTTTTGGCCACGCCAGGTGGCTTGTGGGATCTTAGTTCCCCAACCAGGGATTGAACAGGGCCCTCGGTGGTGAAAGCACAGAGTCCTAACCACTGGACCTCCAGGGGATTCCCCAGAACTATTTCTTGATTCAAGAATTGCTAATTGTTCTTTTTTGCTATAGAAACAAATAGAAAATAAACATCAAAACAAACAAAGTTAATATATAATGAATACCAAATATGTACACTTGAATTAAATTAATACTTGAGTATTGGTGTGTAGCTTATTTAATTGAAGGGTTTGGCCCTTACACATTAGTGTATGAAAACAGTATTTGCTAATGTTGACAAGTGATACATCATATTAGTATATATTCTTTCTTTGTCTCAGTACTAAAAGCATTTTCTCTTCTAAACAAGATACTAAAGCTTTAACTTCCTTGTGAGTAAACACTGTTTCAAGGGGCAAACATTTCTAAATGTACAAATAAGACCAGCAATGGGCAGTAAGTAAAATATTCTTTAATTACTTAATCAGTTATGCCATTAACATATGCCTTTACTAAGTAAGAGCATATTCAACATACATTTATATATAATATATAAAGAAATAAATTGGTTTGGAACTGTTTCAAGTAAAAAGAATTTCAGAAATAAATAAATAAATCACTGGTTCAACTTCATTAAACAGCTAATAGAAAATTTGACACAATTATTTTTTTGATCACTCAAGGTCATCAATATGATGATCATACTCTTCAGTAACTATGTAACTGATAGCTTTGATACTCACGAGAATCTGATGGTGCATCAGAATAATTATGCTATTCAGCTACGCAGTTCTCCGCTTTTAGTTTTCTCATGCTCCCTTGCCAGGCGGTCACTTTTCTTCCCGTCGCTGTGCCAGCCTCTAACAACTCACCAGTATTCCTCTCCTGGTTTGCTATTTATAAAAGACTCTGGGGGGCTTCCCTGGTGGCTCAGTGGTTAAGAATCGCCTGCCTATGCATGGGACCCGGGTTCGAGCCCTGGTCCACAAAGATCCCACATGCCGCGGAACAACTAAGCCCGCGAGCCACAACTACTGAAGCCTGTGCACCTAGAGCCTGTGCTCCACAACAAGAGAAGCCACCACAATGAGAAGCCTGCGAACCACAACGAACAGTAGCCCCTGCTCGCCGCAACTAGAGAAAGCCCACGTGCAGCAACGAAGACCCAACACAGCCATAAATAAATAAATAAATTTATTTATTTTTTAAAAAAAGACTATGGGCTAGAAAACCTGATAATAACACTATTAAGAGCTGCCTAGGTGGTGAGTAAAGGGATGAGGAATAAAGTAAGTTGTTTTAGTGAAAAGATTTCATGGGTAGCTATCTTAGGTAATTGCTGATTATATTTTCATACTTTATTCCTGGTTTTATTGAGTTGTAGTTATCTAACTCTGATCTCTGATTCAGTAGGGTATCACTGTACTTGACAAACTGATAACTTTCATGGAAAAGTGTGGGTTCCTGAGTAATAGCTACTCCTACTTTACTCCAGTTAATTGACCCAGAGTTTTAGTCCTGTATACACAAAGTCTTGGTCGAGAATATTATTTTTCAAACTTCAGATCACAGCCTAGTAGTAGCTCATAAAATTAATGAGTTTCAACCAGTATTTAAAAACAAAAACAGGGCTTCGCTGGTGGCGCAGTGGTTGAGAGTCCGCCTGCCGATGCAGGGGACACGGGTTCGTGCCCCGGTCCGGGAGGATCCCACATGCCGCGGAGCGGCTAGGCCTGTGAGGCATGGCCGCTGAGCCTGCACGTCCAGAGCCTGTACTCCGCAACGGGAGAGGCCACAACAGTTAGAGGACCGCGTACCGCAAAAAAAAAAGAATGTAAAGAAATTCTGAGACCAAAAAGTTTCAGAACCACTGATCTAAGAGCTTATTCTCTTACTTTTTTTTTCTTTTAAAATAAAGAAACAGATTGATTCCAAGTGACAAATGTACCATTCTGTAAATGGCATGCTTTAAAGAGTGCTCTACTGCAGTTTAAAATATTTTAACCCCAAATTAAATAGTGAAACATGATAAACAAATTACCTTTCTGCTTGCAAAATTAAACTAACAGTTCCTTCTTTGAGATCAAATATAAGTGGTGTATTCCAGTTCTTCGTACTGAAAGACAAATAAAATGGATATTTATTAACACTTGAAATACCAAATACTTTTTAATAAGTAGATGGGTACTCATTTTAAATGAAGTATCTTTAGTTTCACAGTAACTCTGTATACATTTCTATTACAGCACTTGGTGCATTGTTCTGAAATTACTCACTTAACATGTCTGTATCCCTGACTAGAAAGCTGACTCTGTGTCCCTAGCACCTGGCACATAGTAAGTACTCAATAAATGTTTATTCTAGGAGCCACAATATGCAAATTGAGGAATCATAAGTTCAAGTTCTGTCATTTATTAGCTCTGTGATTGGGCATGTCATCTAATGTTTCTCTTTTGAAAAATAGTAGCAGCATAGTATAGTGAAAAGAGGATGGGGTTTTGGCTAGACAAATCAGGATTAGAAATCTGGTTTCACCACCTGTCGGCCATATGATCTTAATAAGCTTGACCTAAAGAACAGTTTTCTTATTTTTAAAATGGAGATAATGATGACTTACCTAAAGCATCTAGCTAACTGCCTACTGCATAGCAGATACTGAACAAACAAACACTATACTAACAATAACATGATGAACAATTTTTCCTACAGGTCTCCCAATGTAAATGTTGAGCTGAATGAAGATTTCTGTGAAACATTCTGTAAACTGTAAAATACTGTATTAATGTAAACTATGACTATGCCTATTGAATAAACAGATGAATGAATGAAAAAATAACTCCTATGATTTTTATGATGTAATACGATTCAAAGATAAGGATGGGTGGAGAGAACATTCACAAACTGAAAAACCCATCCCCAAATAATCAAAGGTGTTTCATAGTTTAAAATGTTTTATTACTCCTATATATTCTGAATTTCTCTCAATTACTTTCTTAGAACCAATTCTTTAAATCAGATTAAATCTCATATTGATCCACGAGATGGGGGGAAGGGGAAGGTTGCAGTAAATTGGGGGAAATTAATCTTGGCTAATGCAGAGCCTGATACCCATTTCAATAAGTAAATGCATGCATAAAGCCAAACAGTGAGTAAATCACTACTAATAATTAGTAAGTCTCAGGTTCACAGGTACGATAAAGCTATGCACTTTTGTACTTTAGAAAAAATATCACAGCATGCTCATTTATGCAGTCATCAGAATTAACATTCATTCTTTGTCAAGAGAGCTGATACAAATAGTGAGTATGAGGTTTTTTTAATGTCCCCTTACAAAATATCTGAGATTTATGACAACTGATATATATACATATATATATATGACATGGAAATATAAACTCCCTAAATCAGAACAAGAGAATTTTCTATACAACTATTTGAAAATCAAATGAAAATTTAACATAGAATGCTCATATATGATTTTCTTTGTCTGGAACTTCTTTTCATATAAACTAGTATATGGCTTGCATGTTTGTTTTTAAAATTATATTTTTATTACTAAAAAAGGGGCAACAGTTATTAGGAACTTGAATTCAAATCCCAGCTCTTCCTTTAGTAAAGAAGTTAAGTAATTTCACCTAGGGTAAGTTACTTAATTACCTCTGCGTCCTTTAGTTTCTTCATTTTGTAAAATGGGAATAATAATAATAATATCCAACACACAGAGTAAATTAGATCATGAACATAAAAGATAGTATAATAGAGTTCAGTAAATAATAGTTGTTATTATCTAAAATACTAGGTATTTTTAATTTAATGAACTATATTTCAGTATGATGGGTCTCAGCATTACTTCATTCCCACTACTGCTCCCTGGTATTTCACCTTAATAAATATTTTGTACCTTCATAAATGTCTTGACAACAAGAGAAGGGAGGTAACGTTAAATCAGAAAAGAAAAAAAGCAATTTAATATTTTGACACATACTACCTGGTATGAGAAAGGTACAGTGACAAAAAAATTAAATAACAGCTTCTAAACTTTTGGTAAATATTTTAAAAAGCAACCTAATACAAGTAACACATAATGATACCAATCCTACAGATTCAAACATTATGTCCTTGCCATTAAAATTAGTAGAATAAATCCCTCGTTTAGGGCAGTTAAGTTAAGAGCCCTACCTTTCTTCAACCAAACCCTAAACTGAGGAAATCTTCTCTGTTTTCCTCAACCCCATGAAAATTATTCAAAACCCATGTGCACTAAGTGATTGTGAGATTCCTCATATTCTATAGTCCCTTTCCTATACCTCAGTGGTTTAACTTGGTAGCTTTCTTGACTTTACCCAAAGCGTCCCTTCTCTTTCACGTAAGAAAAAAAATTTCATGTAAAATTGAGCTGCTTATTTCTTTATCCCCTTTCTCCTTTGCTTCTCCCATTTCATTACTCCAGGCTTGGCTGTTATTCTAAGTTGCAGATTCTGATTAGTAGCAGATTTCCACATAAGTGAGTGACAATTTGTAATATATACTTGTAGCAACTGATACTGTTAATTAAATTTTAGGATACCTTTGTGTTGTGTATTACTGAGCTTTAGCTTACCAAGACAACAGTATACTTTATGTTTTTCAATTCATTTATTCATCCCAAAATATTTATTTATTTAAGTACTTACTACATGTACTGGGTATACAGTGGTGAATAAGACACATACATACTCTACCCTCAATTTTCTATTCAATGATTAAACTATAACCACATAATGTTATAAATAAAAGCACAAAATGTAAAAAAAAAATCTTTATTCACAACTCTTGAAAGTGTCATAGTGGTTCCTTGAGTTTTCTGGATAGTTGAGAAGTCAACTGGTGGCAAACTAGAGCTAGTTTGTACCGATTGTTATATTTTCAGGAATTTTGCAAGCCAACTGTTAGATAAAGCCATTATTTAAAATTAAAATATATAAACATAATTAAGCAAATTATATTCAAAACAAAGATAATACTCAAACTGATCACTTCCAGTTTATTTTATTACATTTTACTATTATCTATGCACTTGAGATTATTTACACCTATTGTTATCTATATGGTGGCAATTCTATATAATGGTTTGCCACTGTGCATCTCTTCTTAATTCTGTGACATCATATTGGTAGCTTGAAATTGGCCATGGTAGAAGTATTTATATAAGAGAAATGAGCTAACACTGCAAATCAGGTTGTTTGGTTGGTTGGTTTGTTTCCAGAAAGCCAGTTCAATATTTGTCAGCACACACTGAGTTACATAAAAATACCAAGTAAGTTTTTAAAGTTTTAGGTGCAGGTTTCTTGGAGGTATTGAGTCATTTCCTGCTTTTTAATACAAAGTATACTGAACATATTTTCTTTCATCATTTCTGGACAACTCTGGATTATCAATAGGAACATTTATGATTACCCTGGACCATGATATTAAGCCTGAACACCTCCTTGTGTCCTTACTGAACATCTTTCAGCCTGCTGTCAGGCTGCTAGCTGTCCCCGCTGCCAGTGGTTAGGTGGTTCCTTTTCCCATCATTTATCAGATGCTCCTAATCTTCTCTGGGCTTTGAAATCAAATTACACTGAAGTCCTTAGAGCTATGAGTAAAGTAAGAGTAAACATTATCTCAGAGAAGGTATTCTGTATTATAAAAGTGATTATTAACCGTTGATGCACAAACTTTATTAGATCTACTTTCCTTACTCATAGCTTACTTTTTATCACTTCTTGGTTGGTAGTAAGTTCAAGATAGGCAAGGTTTTGAGAAAGTTAAGTTTAAACCAAACCATGTTGATATGAAAGCTTGAAAATAAATTCCTCCTCACAGACAAAACTCTGGATTTTAAAGAAACGCAAGATGCTTACGAGAACACATAACACTGAAGAGACGTTGAAACAACTAAGTGTGCATAGTTCAAAGAGGCTTTAATGACTCTATCACGGAATTCCAGTAAATCCACTGCATCATTAAGAACGTTACGAACCTAAACAAGGGAAAATGAAATACCAACAAACAACATTAAAATACATCAAATTTTAATTAGATAGGTTAGCAAACACAAAAATTTCTATGCATTCTTGATTATCTAATCATAAAAAGAAGAAGAATTCAATAGGAACCAGGCATAAGATTTGGGTATAAAATCATCCAACAAAACTACAGACACAGAAAACTTAGAAATAAGTAGAAAAGGATCTATGTATAGAGATTTCTAACATGAAAGCCAATCTGTATGATGTGGCAGTGGAGCAACAAGGTGAAAACTGCTGTAACAGTGAGATATATAGTCAAAGGAGTATGGCACATAGGAGCTGGAAAGAGACTGTATGATTTCTGCCCAAAACAGTAAGAGATCAATAATTTATGAAATATATTTTTTAAATTTTAGGGTTTTTAGGGTTAGATTTTACTTTAAAATTTAAGTTCTAAGGAAAGAGATATAATAACTTTAAAAATCAAAAGTGGAGTAGGAGGTGTCAGTAAAGAAACCAACTACATAGTGAAGAAGCCAAGGTGTGCAGAGGGGTGGAAAGTATTTCCATGCATAAAAACACAGGGATAATATATAAAAAACCTAAGCACCAACTAACAAATGGCGACTTGCCTATGATAGTCAAAATTATTATAAAAGTTTGTTAACTGATAAAGTTTTTATTTTTTAAAGTTTTTTGAAGTTTTTATGTATTACCAGATGGGTAATACATTATAGTAAGAGGTGAAAATTAGAGAAAAAGAGACTAATTTTACTTAGAAGTTAGCGTTTCTTTAAATTCCCCTCAAAATGTTATCATCTTTCTAAATTAACATGACAATTATAGTATTAATGAAGAATAAAAGGGTATGGAAGGAAAAAGAGGAAGATAAAGTCAAACTTCTTCTAAGTACTTCTTCAAATATACCTACAAGGCATATTATATTTTTATTACCTGTTCCCCAACTCCTATCCCCACCAAACTATTATTGCCATGACAAGAGATAGCAGAATTATATACACATCTAATCCTTGACCCAGCAATCTTACTTCTAGAATTCTATACCAAAATAAACAAGCAAAACTATGAAATAACATATACACAGGCTATTACTACATACAGCACTATTGGTAACAGCAAAAGACTGGAAACAGCCCAAATATCTATCAACAAGGGATAGGTTGAATAAACTACATTCACAAAATAGAATAATATACAGCTATAAAAAGGACTGAGTAAGATCTATGGAGCAACCTCCACGATATATTGTAAAACAAAAAAAGGCAAGATGCAAAACAGTGTGCATAGTATTATACCTTTTATCTTATAAAGGGAAGGAAATGAAGATATATGGATTTGTTTATATTAAAAAAACAAAAAATGTAAAATAGTATTCAATAATATATTATTAGAATAATATTGAGATTGTTATTTTTAACTATATTTTAGGATATATTCTAGGATATATTAATGTCTTTAAGAACAAAAATTTTCTTGTAAAAGAAAAGAACTGCAAATAAAACAATCAAGAGTAAAATTCCATAATCTTGAATTCTGAACTTGAAACCTCAGTATACACTCATGATATATTTTTATCTGTCAAAAACAAATACATTTTATCTTAATAAAATACATTTTATTTTTTATTTAAAAAATAAATACATTTTATCTAGAAGTAATGATCAAACCAGGAGCAATGAGCACACCTAGAACCTGGATCATGGTCTTTAAATAACATTCCCCTCCAAAAGCAACAAGGCCTTCTTGGAAAAATGGTGGATTTCAAGTCTGGGACAGGAAATGTATCAATATAAGACACCTGGAACATCTTGTCAGAAATGCAAGCAAGCTATTGAAATCATCTCAAAAGAACACAGGAGTCAAATGGCCAAAGATGGAACCATTGGAGCATTAGAAAGAATAAAGACTGCAATGGATTGAAACATATCAAAAATGTTAAAATCTGCAAGTTTATAATGATAACAACAACAAAGAAACTCATTGGGCATACCAGGAAACCAATTCGCCATTTGAAAACTGGTAAATAAAGGAAAATAATTCAGAATTTGTCTCACTTCAGAGTAACAAATAGTTGATTAGGCAAAGTCTTTTACAGAAGAATTCTAGCTAATAAATGCAGAAGGAATGATAGAATTACAAGATGCAACTCCTGATGAAACATGGTTCTAAACAAGTACCATCCATGGCTGCTAAAAATATTAAAGTAAAAGCCTAATGGGAAACTATCTGACATATGAATCAGACTTATAACACGTGAACACACTGATAAATCTCATCATTAAAAGAGAGATAAGCAGACATGTGTCTCACAACAGGAAGTGTACAGCATCGCCCACAAAGTATTCTTTATATTTATCAAGGCTCTATATCTAATAAGCAGTCTACAGGAAATCCAGGGGCTAGATGTACATGTTAAATGTAATCATACCACAGGGATGCAAACAGGAAAATGTAGGAAATTCAACAGAACAAATGACCTGGTTTTGTAAACAAACAAATAAATAAATAAGGAGGAGGAATTGTTCCAGATTTTAAAAGATTGAAGAGACAAATTAAATGCAATATGGGACTTTGTTCCTGGTACAAACCGACTAACTATAAAAATATATATTGACATGTACCACAATGTTCACTGCAGCTCTATTTACAATCTCCAGGACATGGAAGCAACCTAAGAGTCCATCGACAGATGAATGGATAAAGAAGATGTGGCACATATATACAATGGAATATTACTCAGCCGTAAAAAGAAACGAAATTGAGTTATTTGTAGTGAGGTGGATGGACCTAGAGTCTGTCATACAGAGTGAAGTAAGTCAGAAAGAGAAAAACAAATACCGTATGCTAACACATATATATGGAATCTAAAAAAAAAAAAGGTTCTGAAGAACCTAGGGGCCGGACAGGAATAAAGACACAGATGTAGAGAATGGACTTGAGGACACGGGGAGGGGGAAAGGGTAAGCTGGGACGAAGTGAGAAAGTAGCATTGACATATACACACTACGAAATGTAAAATGGATGGCTAGTGGGAAGCAGCCGCATAGCGCAGGGAGATCAGCTCGGTGCTTTGTGACCACCTAGAGGGGTGGGATAGGGAGTGTGGGAGGGAGACGCAAGAGGGAGGAGATATGGGGATATATGTATATGTACAGCTGCTTCACTTTGTTATACAGCAGAAACTAACACACCATTGTAAAGCAATTATACTCCAATAAAAATGTTTAAAAATATATATATATATAGGGAGAGAGAGAGAGAGAGAGAGAGGAAAAATAATGGGAGAAATGGGACCTGTTACTGTAGACAGACTTAGGAGACAACTGGAGAAATGTGAGATATCACTATGATTATGTTAAAATAAAAATAGTTCCTACGTTTTTGTTTTTTTTTTCGGTACGCGGGTCTCTCACTGTTGTGGCCTCTCCTGTTGCAGAGCACAGGCTCCGGACGCGCAGGCTCAGCAGCCATGGCTCACGGGCCCAGCCGCTCCGCGGCATGTGGGATCTTCCCGGACTGGGGCACGAACCCGTGTCTCCTGCATCGGCAGGCGGACTCTCAACCACTGCGCCACCAGGGAAGCCCTAGTTCCTACCTTTTAGACTTTTTTTTAAAGTCTTAATCAAAAAGAGTGTTGCCAGGACTAGTGGTAAAGAAAAAAACACTGATAGGTTTGCTTCATTCTTCCAAGAGTGGGGGAAATGACTGCAGAAGGGGAGTAGTCCGATGGCAGGTGCTTCAAAGGAGCTGGAGTTCTTTAGGGAAGAAGAAGTTATTGTGGTCTGGAATCAGCAATGAGGGGTAAGGAGACAACTACCCGACCCCCAGACCCAGTAATACTTGACATAAAGAAGAAAAACACCTCTACTTAAGAAGGCTGTAGGAGAAACACTGGTCTCAGGAGTCAGCAGGTTTTTTACTTTTTTTTCATAAAAATGTGAAGTGTACTTTCAGTGATAAGGCTGAGCTCTGTCTGCAAGGCCACAGGTACATGCTGCAGGTTGTGCACGGCACAACTCTAGGTCTAAGTGATGGGCCCCCTAGAATTGAGCAAACCATGACTGTAGGTGGTGAACCTGTGAGTCTCTCTTTAAATCCCAGGCTGTTCTAGGTTTGTCTTTCAGGGAGGGGAGAAGAGAGCTACACCACAGACCCCATGCTCTGATTTCAGACAGAGACTGGATCAGGCCACTTGTCTCACTTTGAGTCCTTTCAGGTCCATCAGCCTATAGGAGCCCCTCTCTGCGTTGCCTTTGCCTCCCTGCTTCTGGACCAGGAGTCAAGCAGGTTGGAGGCTTCCCTCCACACTCTGCATTTTTGTTCCACTTCTGGTCCACAGAGATGTTTATCCTATTTTTGAATCCAGATAAGTCTCTTTTAAAAATGCATTTCATAAATTATTGATCTCTTTAGAGCCAAATGTATGTCTCATCCTTCCAAGTATGAACTTATGATACCATTTTCACCAGAAGCCTGAGCTCCCAGAGACTTTTTAAGAGGTCCAAAATGCCATCCTCTCCCAGAAGCATTTTAAAGCTAATGGAATGAAACAGAATTTTCTAAAGGAAGTTATATGGTCATTTCTTTATAGCAACATGATACCCAGTGAAATAAACTGGCTGTTAACACAGGTTTAGGAAAATTCAATATTTATAAAATCCGATGTATAATCCTCTGTCATTACTCAAATTATAGGCAGACTTCTTAAAATTCATATTGGCCTAAAGCTTCACATGGGGCAATTCTATTTTTTGTGAATCTGGAACAC
The DNA here is from genome assembly GCF_951394435.1 of Stenella coeruleoalba. Classification (NCBI taxonomy): domain Eukaryota; kingdom Metazoa; phylum Chordata; class Mammalia; order Artiodactyla; family Delphinidae; genus Stenella; species Stenella coeruleoalba. The sequence continues at coordinate 40,728,384 of NC_137150.1, forward strand.
TAGAACAGGAATAAAACATCCTGGCCATGATAATAAACAAAAGACACACTGATAATTGCTGTTATAATTTCAAAGCTATGGTAAATCCAACATCAGAAATGTCCTGTGCTGAATTTTAAAATGCACCCATTTACTCTGTTCAATTCAGGGCAGCTTCAGGACTAACCTGTTCATACTTGTATCACCTAATACTTCTATCTGACCACAATATTTAGACTTCTCAGACTGACATAAGTCCAAAAATTCTGTTTCTACACTTCCAAATACTCATTTAATCCTAAACATAGATATAGCCATAGCAATGGCTACCATTTATCTTTGCTTTACATACATTATCTCATTTAATCATCAAAATCACTCTTTCTTTAACTCTTATCTTTACAGGAGATAGAGTGACTAAGAATCAAATAATCTTGAATTATGGCAACAATTAAAAGCCAAAGCTGTGCCCCATGCTAAAGTGAGAGAGGCAGGAAAGAGAAAACGGTAAACTTGAGACCTGAGGAATGCCTCATCTCCTCCACCTGTACCCTCTCCCTCCTAGGCACTTCCTCCCAGCAAAGAGATCAACTATCCCTTTTGGAAAGAATCATCCACTGGGATTCAGCCTGGAGACAAGGGACAACTTAAGAAACCGTCTCACTCTAGGTTACTGTATCATATAAAAGCTGAGGTCCAGAGAGACAGGTAGGGCAATGAAGCCTATTGCCAGGTAGCAACTGCCAGGTCAAGGTCTGGATTTAATAATTAGGACTCAACATGATCTCTGGTTTCTGAGTTAACAAAACACAAGTCAACCAAGTCTACCAAGCTTCTGAGAAAACTGTAAAACTCTAAACCAGGCAAACAAAAAGTTGTGATTGTTGTCCCTATAGCAATCTGTGGCTGCACCTCACAACAACGCTAAGTGGGCTGCTAAAATGTACGGACCCCAGTAAGGGAATCCTCCCAAGTGGGAAACTTCCCAGGAAGGCAATCTAGAGTTGCCAAATTAACCAAGCAACTAACTTTATTGCTAAGAAAAAGAGTTCTCAAGATATTCCTGGCCAGCTGGGTTTTTGCTAGGAACCTGGTAATCACAGTGCGTTGTTTTCCCTTCTCCCATTTTCCAAATTGTTTTCATTGCAGCCGCCCTGTTTTCCCTTCGTCATTATCAACTGGGAATATGGGGGAGAGAAGAATATTAAAATTTGAGTTTATTTATAGTTTTCCAGACCAGAGAGTTGGAGCTGGAATGACTGGATTAGTCTAGGTTATCGACTTTTAGAGAGGGGATGGGTTTGTTTTCAGTTGCATATAGAATAGCTGCAAAGTTAAGTAGTGCATTTCTGAATTATACATACATGTGAATAAGGGAAAGTATGCGTGGTGAGTAGATTGTAAGGGGATTAGTGATTTCTATATCCTCATATTCACATCCTTATGTAAGTCTCTCCACTGTGTGTAGACTGGACCTTGTAGCTTGCTTCCAGTGAACAGAAATAGGCTAAAGTGATGAGATGACACTTCTGAGTTCAGGTTATAAAAGACTGTGACTTACGTCTTGCTCACACTCTCTGTGCCCTTCGTAACTGCTCTGACAAAGCTGCCAAGTTGTGAGCTGCCCTGTGAAGAGGCTACATGCAAGGAACTGAGGGTGGCCTCCAGTCAACTGCCCTCAATTCAACAGACGTTGATAAATGGAATCTTGCCAACAACCTTATCAGTGAGCTTGGAAGCCAATCCTCCCCAGCTGAGCCTTCAGGTGCCACTAAGCCCTGGCCAACACCTTGACTGCAGCCTTGTGAGAAACTATGAGCCAGAAACCCCAGCTAAGCCATGCCTGGATTCTTGACCCACAGAAACTGAGAGATAATAAGTGTTGCTGTTTTAAGTCACTAAGTTTTCAGGTGATTTATTATGTAGCCATCGGTAACTAATACAGTTATGGTTGCTAAACAGCCAAAAAAGATAGACTATAGTGGATATCTGTTGGTTTCTGTCTGCCCAGAATCAAATGCTATCTTTTCTGGTAAATATGCTTTGGTTTTCCTTTGGGAAACCATTCCGCCTATTATTCTAAGTGACTAAGTGGTTTACATGGGGTTGACTCATCATTCCCTCCACCTCCCAACGAAACATACTTGACCCAGACTTGGCACATGAGATCCAATGCTGAGACCTCTGCTGTAATTACTAAGGGGCTGGAGGGGAAAGCACTCTTTCTGTCGGACTTGAAGTTGGTAGAATGGAAGCCTGGAGCTACCAAGGCCTCAAAAGAGAGACAGCATTTGTGAAAATGAAGCCAATACAGAAAAAAGGACCGTTGAGGAAGAGATATGATGGAACTCCTGTTGATCTTATTTAAGCCTCTGGATCCAGTACAGCCTCATCAGTCCCACCTCTTGACTTCACATGGACCAATAAATTTCTTTTGTTTCTTTATTCTTTACCTTCATTCAATTAATTTGAGATGAATTTATGAAAAAACAAAAGATTTTCAACATATTAATCTAGGAGGTCCCATGAGAACAGGAACCAAACCTGTCTTATTCACAGCTGTACTTCCCATTGCCTAGCTCAATGCCTGGCAAGTAGGGCATTGAATAAATGAAATTGTTCTAAGAAAAAACTATGAATAGACCCAGCTTAGCAAAAATGCAATACAAATGTCTTATAATCACTGAGAGAGTAAGACTCCTTTACAAAAATAAAAATACTATTCTAGTCCTAAAATTTTGAAAGATTATTTGCAAACATTACTTTAAGTATAAAGACAATTTGGATTAGATAAGCTATTTAAGAACCTCCACTGTTCATCTTATCTTACGTAAAAATCCTCTAATTCTAGGATGATTCCTTTTTATTATGAAAGAAAAACTTCTCTTTTTAAATATATTCTCATCTTGGGGCATTTCTGAAATTAAGACAATACTATATTAGCTAGCCACCAAGCACTACATGAGTAAAAGTGTGTCCCCAAATCAGCTGATTAGAACTCACAATGCATTCTTTGTCATAGACACAATACTATAAATAATGTTTTGGTTCCCAAGTTGACTAACAAAAATATATACTTACACCATCACCTAGATCCAAACACTCATTTACAAGAAATACAAAAGACAGAGAAGTATGTCAAACCACACCATGGGGATACAATTAGCAATGTCCACGCTGTGGGGCTAGACAAACAATTTGGTTTCAACAAATAAACCACAGGGGGTAAAATAGAGATGGAAGGGGAATCCACAGACTAAAAGAGACTTAAAAGATATATCAACCAATAGCAACATGTAAACCATTCTGGATTCTGATTCAAACAAACAAACTTTTAAAAATGTGACATGGTGGAAACAATCGAAAATTTGAACACTTCTTGGATATTTGATAACATTAAGGAATTATTATCATTTTTAATGTATGATAATGGTATTGTGGGTATGTTAAAAAGAGTCCTTCTCTTTTAGCTGTATATATTGAAAACTTCACAGCTGAAATGATACCTGAATTTGCTTCAAAATAACTGGGGGAGGGGGAAAGTAGATATGGACATGGATGGGGCAGGTTTGATCATGGGTTGATGGCTGTTAGGGCTGGGAGATGAGTACATAGAGATTCATTATACTATTCTTTCTATTTTTGTGTGGCTTAAATTATCCATAATAAGTTTAAAATTTTTTAAATAAGAAAGTAGAGGGACTTCCCTGGCTGGCCAGTGGTTAAGACTCCGCACACTGCAGGGGGCCCAGGTTCAATCCCTGGTCGGGGAAATAAGATCCTGCATGCTACAAGGTGCCGCCAAAATTTAAAAAAAAAAAAAGTAGAACAAAGAAAATGTATAAGGTACCTAATTATTATCAATCTGGTGACCATTATCCAGATTGTCTGTGAAAATCTGGAACTTAGTCTAAAGAATACCTGAACAGACACATCCAAGAAATCACAAGATACATGCTTCCAAATTTTTTTTCAAAGATTTTTTTTTTTTGATGTGGATCATTTTTAGCATCTTTATTGAATTTGTTACAATACTGCTTCTGTTTTATGTTTTGGTTTTTTGGCCGCAAGGCATGTGGGATCTTAGCTCCCTGCGCCCAACCAGGGATGGAACCCTCACCCCCCCACAATGGAAGGCGAAATCTTAGCCACTGGACTGCCAGGAAAGTCCCTCAAATTTTTATAGTAATTATAATCATCTGAATTCGGAATACTGAAGATAGAGGCAACTGCTATGGACAGGAGAAAGAAAGGAAGAAGATAGAGTTCCCTTTCCTTTGGGAGAGAGTTTGCCATCAACACATTGTCTTTGGCCACTCCTCCTAACTTTCATCAACTAACTTTTTCCCATTTTAGCTTGTCTTAGGTAATTCTTAAAAGGGGAAAAAATATTTTTTAATCAGGTTAAATAAACTCATACAATTATAAATAAATAAAATAATGTAACCCTGACAGTGATCAGCAGGTTATTACGGCTGCCTTGAGGTCAGCTCCAGCAGTTAAATCTAACTTGTTACAGCTTCCTTCCTTCTTCCTCAACTGAATCCACATATTCCCTCAATGCTTCAAGTTTCACTATCCCTGTTGTCAAACCCAAGTTCATGTGCCGGAGGCACAGTGAGGCCAAACAAACCAAGACATTGAAGTCTGGAGCACAGAAAAGTTTATTGCAAGGTCTAAGCAAGGAGAAAGGGCAGCTCATGCTCAAAAGGCCCAAACTCCCCGACAGTTTTGGGAAGAGCTTTAAAAGGTAAGATTTGGGGTGAGGGCTGCAGGGTATGTGATTTTCTTCTGATTGGTTGGTGGTGAGGTAACAGGGTGATGTTTCTGGAATCTCAACCTTCTTATTCCAACCAGTCTGGGGTCTACATGCTTGTGGTCAAGCATGCAGTCACCATCCTCCAGCTGGGTTGGGGTCTTAGTTTCTGTAGAACAACTCAAAGATATGGGCTTTTGTACCAGGGAGGGCCCCATTGGGTCCTGCTCAGTTTTAATCCCCTCTTTTCTTTGATACTCCTGAACCTTGAGGGGAACAGGTGAGGGACAAGAAAGGGAATAATGTTTTGGATAGAGAGGTTAACCATAAACTTGGCAGAGAAACTCGGGTTTAGGGGGCCTCAATTTCATTCCTGCCTCAACACCATAATTTCAGTACCTGTGGGCACTCATATTCTACGTCAGTGAAAGGTTCTTATTTTATGTCATGAAAAAGTCACTAATGGTATAGTTAAAATATTTCTAGTATGACTGAATCTTTATAAACCTGATTTAAATATAATTAATGAAGATAATTCCATTTTCTGTATTGTAAACTAATGTGAAAAGAAGAAGATTTAATCAACCTGAAACATAATTATACCTGCATGGTCCTTCTTTTAGTTAATGTTACTTGAAAATCTTTCCACTCCCAACGTTGCTCCACCACATGTGCAAAAACAACATGTCCATTTCCACAGGCTCCAGCGATCTGGGTGCCATCAATTGACCATGTGATATTAAATATGCTGCCAGTGTTGGGCTTTTCTAAAGCATATGACCACTGGGGAAGAAAGAACAAGAATAGAATTAATTTATTTCAAAAACATTTTAGAGAAGTTTCAAATTGAGCATATGTTAACATACTAGGATGACTTTTTTTAAAGAATGTGTCTTTATTCTAGAATTATTTAGAAATATTTTCTTAATAAAATGATAGCATACTGAAATGGAAGATATAGATGTGATTTTTAAAGTATACAGTAGAATACATAATATGATAAAAGAGTATGAAATCACTCAAGAACTGCAAAACACCCACACCATTTTGATTTTCATTTAATTTTAAGCAGTTAATACTAAACAGGTAAATACAAAGATTATGTAGGAAAAAAACAGACATCTTACTATTAATTCATAAGGATCTCTATAGTCCACACATCTAAAAATCTGTTACAATATTTCTATAGTGTCACTAGAAATTGAAACTAAACACACAATGTAACTAAAACACCTCTAAAACACATATCTTAAACCATGAAAGTACAAGTAAATAGATATTTTTCTTTTTCTCACAGTGCAGTTAAGTATAACCTCTTCTAGAATCTATCTGAGAAAGCAATCTAGCAATATCAATAAGCATCACCTGGAAAAAGGAGATTCTTATGTGTGTGTGCAAATAAGACAGTAAGAAAAAAAAACTTTTTCAAAGATGGTATTATATGCATTTTCTTTCATTCTTTCAGATGAAACATACATATTTACTAGGAGGATGATTTATTTATTTGACTAAATTTATTTATAGTCTCTTTCCATTCTTTTAACCTTACAGACTACAGTCAAATTAAGTCTTGATTTTTTGTTGTTGTTGCCCTTGGGTGGGCATTTATTTTTGTTCTACATTGGTTTTTTGTTTGTTTGTTTTAATATTCATTATCAGCTATGGGCTCACTGACATAAAATTTGGAGAAAATAGAAAAAATATAGAAAAATTCACTAATCCACACTACTATAAAACAAGACTTTAAATTCCCAATAAAAGTTCACATATCCAATAAAAAGGCTGTATGACTCTTACTACCCACTGACACTTTTTTTCAACTCCTTCCCATCCCCCTTCAAATCTCTAACTATTGCTTAAGTAAAAGGCTCTATGATAACGTTACTATGAAGAAGGTAATGAACAAACTGTAAGCTTTGCTTCATCAGCAGCATAAACATATATACATAAAATTCATATTTTTAAACTATTTACTTTAAAGCATGATTTAAAAATACCCAAAGAACTGAATCACCCAGAAAAATCTTACTCAAATTAAACATACAAATATTTATCTAAGAACTCATGCCTGATACTAAGAAGAGAAAATGAAAAGAAATTTTAGATATTATCATCACCCTATATTCCTCTGACTTCTTTCAGAGTCCACATGAACCATGATACCCAAGTTATATTAAATTCTTACCTTCTAAAAAATTAAATTTCTTCCTCTTTGCAATTACTCTAGTAATAAAAAAAAAAATACAAGCACAAGCAAATCATCAGAGAAGGAGTCTTGAATAGTTACTAAATTTGAGGGGACAGGGTTATATTTTGTCCAATCAGTAAAGTTAATAATTTTTATTGGCAAATCAGACAGATTTATCATTTGTCCTTTTTTGAAAAATTGAGGTATAGTTGATTTACGACATTAAATTAGTTGCAGGTGTACAATATAGAGATTCAAAACTTTTTTAGATGATATTCCATTTAAAGTTATTATAAAATACTGGCTACATTCCCTGTGCTTATCATTTGTGCTTTTAAAGAGACTTTCAATGCTCCAAGTCTCTTTTCTTCTCCAAATAAGCCATGGAACACTGGATTTACATTTGCATTTCCAACCACTAGAAAGAAATGAAGCAGCCTCCCTGGATGTAATTTAGTGGTGCTAGCAGCAAGAACTCTGAAGATGAATTTTTACCTATCCCTCTCATTTATGCTAATCTCTTTGACCAAACTATCCCTTTGTTTAAGGTAGTGTTACTCAAAATGTGCTCAGGCCAGCACCATCTACATCACTTGTGATCTTGTTAGAAATGCAAATTAATAGGCCCCGCACCATGCTATTGAATCTGACCCTCTAGTGGATGAGCACCAGGAAACTTTTTGTTGTTGTTAGTCTGTTTTTCTTTTTAAATTTTTTTTATTGAAGTATAGTTGATTTACAATCTTGTGTTAATTTCTGCTGTACAGGAAAGTGATTCAGTTATACATATAAATATTCTTTTTTAAATATTCTTTTCCATTATTGTTTATCATAGGATATTGAATATAGTTCTCTGTGCTATACAGTAGGACCTTGCTGTTTATCCACCCTGTATATAATAGCTTACATCTGCTAACCCCAAACTCTCACTCCATCCCTCCCCCAACCCCCCGCCACCACCACCTTGGCAACCACGAGTCTGTTCTCTATGTCCGTGAGTCTATTTCTGTTTTGTAGATAGGTTCATTTGTATCATACAGTATTTTAGGTTCCACATACAAGTGATTTCATATGGTATTTGTCTTTCTCTTTCTGACATACTTCAATTAGTATAATAATCTCTAGTTGCATCCATGTTGCTGCAAATGGCATTATTTAGTTCTTTTTTATGGCTGAGTAGTATTCCATTGCATATATATACACCACATCTTCTTTATCCATTCATCTATCAATGGACATTTAGGTTGTTCAGGAAACTTTTAATGAGCTCTTCAGGAGATTCTTAAGCATCATAAAGTTAGGATACTCGTCCTCAACTCTGTACATTAGAATCATCTGGGAAGCTTTTTCAAAAAAATTACCGAAAACCAGGAATACAACCAAATAAATCCAGAATTTCTTGGGGTGGGGTCTGGATATGTTCTTAAAAGTTCTCTGGGGGCTTCCCTGGTGGCGCAGTGGTTAAGAATCCAGCTGCCAATGCAGGGGACATGGGTTCGAGCCCTGGTCCGGGAAGATCCCACGTACCATGGAGCAACTAAGCCCGCACGCCACAACTACTGAGCCTGCGCTCTAGAGCCCGTTAGCCACAACTACTGAGCCCACGTGCCTAGAGTCCATGCTCTGCAACAAGAAAAGCCACCTCAATGAGAAGCCCACGCACGGCAAAGAAGAGTAGCTCCGCTTACTGCAACTAGAGAAAGCCCGTGTGCAGCAACGAAGACCCAACGCAGCCAAAAATAAATAAATTAATTAATTTTAAAAAAAAGTTCTCTAGGTGATTTTAATGTAGAACCACTGTTCTAAGAGAAAAGCAAAATCTGTGATTCTCTTTAAGACTATCATTAGCTGCTGACTCACTGTTAATACCAAGCCAATGAATTTGCTAACACTTGAGATTACATGACCCTTGTTTTATCCACTAATCCAGCTTCTCTTTGTTATGTATAAATTTTTCTTACATTCATCAAGCAAATTTTTTTCTTTGAAACTTTTTATTAGAATTTCAAACATAAAGTGTAATAGGAAGAATAACATAAAGCAGTGGTTCTCAAACTTTAATGTGTATTAGAATTACCTAGAGGGATTGTTAAAATAAATGGCTGGGCTCCAGTTTCTCTGATTTAGTAGATCTAGGGTGGGGGCCAAAGTGTTTGCATTCTAACAAGTTCCCAGGTGGTGCTCAAGCTTCTGGTCCAGCAACCACACTTTGAGAATGGCTGGTATAATGAAGCCCCATTACCCAGTTTCCAACAATTATCAACTAATAGGTAATTCTTATCTCATGTGTACTACCACCACGGCCCAGATCATTTTGAGCAGTCCCTCACATCATATCATTTCATCACAAAATACGTCGGCATATATCACTAAAAACACAAAGATTTTTTAACCCAACCTCAATACTATTATTAAACCTAAAAACAATTAACAGTAACTCCTTAATATTATCATAGTATCTAGTCACTGTTCAAATTTTTTCAAATCGTCCTTTTTTGTCTTCAGTTTGTTGGAATTAAGATACAAATAAGGTACAATCATTCTGATTGGTTGCGAAGTCTCTTAGATTTCTTTTGATCTATAAGTTCCCCTTACACATGTTCTTTTCCCTTGAAATTTTCTGTGGTTGAGGAAACTGGATCATGTCCTGTTGTTTCCCATAGTCTGGATTTTACCATCTGTATTCTCATGGTGTTAACATGTTAGTCTGTCCCCTTTATTTCCTGTTAATTGATAGTTAGATCTAGAGTCTTGATCAGATTCAGGTTTGATTTTTTTGGCAAGAAAACTTCATAAGTGATGTTGTGTACTTCCAGCAGGAAGCATTTAATGTCCGAATGTCTTCTTATGCTGTTAGCAGATGATAATCATTGCCTAGGAGGACTAATTCACTTACAGTTGCAAAATGGTAATATTCCAATCCTTCTTTCTTCATTTACTAGCTGTAATAGTGCTACAAAAAGAAACATCTCCTCAACTATTTGGTTACCCTGGGATACAGTTCATATATCAAAGGCAGAATAAATTGATTATTTCCCCTTAATTATTAGTTTTCAAAAATATAAATTTGAATAGTGACAATATTATCAGTAGATAATTGTTAACTGTTAACTGTTTTTAGGTTTAATAATGGTATTGAGGTTAGGTTAAAAAAGAAGTCTTTGTGTCAGTGATATATACTGAAATATTTAGTGATGAAAAGATGTAATGTCAGGGATTTGCTCTAAATGATCTGAGCCATGGAGAAGTAGGTGGTGGTATAGATGAGATACGAATTAGCCATTAGTTAATAATTATTGGATAATGGGTAAATAAAGATTCATTCATTCATTCATTCAGTTGGTTCCCTTGTAACTTCCAAATGTAACCAAGAAATGTTACTGTTTAGTATCAAGAACTCATTAATTTTAACATATTTGATGTGTTTTTATAAATACAGTGCTCCAATTAGCCCAATTTTAGCCAGTGGAATCCCCTTTCAGTTGGTTCTTTAATCTTTTTGACAGAACCCTGTAGTTTTTGATCACTTCCCGGGCTTTGTACAATGAATGACAAAATGTTCCAGTCCCATTTTTATATTTCCTGACCCACACCTGGCATCAGTCTTTTCTTCAGTGAGTCATGGTGAACTTTATGGAAATACGGAAAATGGTACTGAAAAAAACCCCACAAGTGCTAAGGGTGCTCGCTGTTACTGAGCTGATCATTAAAGCCTTTTCTAGGCCTTTTTAATAGACAGAACTAGGAAATTTTTTCAATAACTCAAACTGATACTTCCATTTCAAATCCAGGAACTGTAGGATTTTTATTTACCCTCTCCAATCTTACCTCAGTATCTGCTTTCACTTAGCCAAAAATCCCAGCTGTTAAGAGCATCAATATAAATACTCAGAATAACAACATCAACACCACAAGCAAATAGTTACAAAAGAGTTAAAAAATTTTTTTCATTCTTTTGCCCTTACGCTTATTTCCCTTTTTTTAAAAATGACAACTTTATTGAGATATATTTCACGTTATAAAGTTCGCCCTTTTAAAGTACAGAATTCAGTAGTTTTTTCAGTGTAGTCAGAGTTGTGCAACCATCACCACTACTATTTTCAGAACATGTTTATCACCACAAAAAGAAACACATGCCCATTAGCAGACACTCCCATTCCCCCCACCCTCACCCCCAAGCTCCTGGTAACCACTAATCTACTTTCATTTTCTATTCTGGCCATTTCATGTAAATGAAATAATACACTATGTGGCCTTTTGTGACTGGCTTCTTTCACTTAGCATAATGCTTTCAAGGTTCATCCATGTTGTAGCATGCATCAGTATGTCATTCTTTTTTATAGTCAAGCAATATAGTATTGTATGGATATACCATATTTTGTTTCTCCATTCATCATTTGATGGGCATTTGAGTTTTTCAACTTTTTTTTACTATTATGAATAATGCTGCTATGAACATCTGTGTATAGGTTACTGTGTAGACATGTTTTCAATTCTCTTGTATACATACCTAGGAGTGGAATTGCTGTGTCTGTGGTAACTATGTGGTAACATAGTATCCTATGTTAAGCATTGTACGGTGACGCTATTAAAATCTGACGGCAGATTTGTGGTTTAACATTTTGAGGAACTGCCAAAATGTTTTCCAAAGTCTTAGGACAATTTTCTGTTGAGTCTCTACTGTAAGCACAAGGAACAATCAAATCATTTAAAGTCATTTGGATTAGCTCCTCTCCGGGTAGGTATACAAATGACTGAATACACAATTAGGCTCATTTTTTTCATTTACTTTGGTTTTAGGAATTGCTTTCTAAAAATTTAATTTTGTTTTATAATTATGTAAAATATTTACAGGGTATCAAAATTAAATTTACCCAAAAAGTATATAAAACAAAGTATAATCAAAGAAGTCCAACCTCTATCCCTTTTCTCTCTCCTATTCTCTCCTTCTCAATATTGATAATTATTTTTTAATTATATGTTTTATCCTTATATCTTCCTTCATTCTAAGTGTGTATGTGCACAGCTGTGTGTGTGTCTCTGTGTGTGTGTGCATGCACCAGCATTTATCTAAGACAGGGGTAGGAGTAGTGATACAAATAGGTCCAATATGAAGACATTATCTATTGTAGTATATGGATATACATATCCTTTTATAGCTATTGATAGTATGATCAATATGTTTTTACGTACTCTGTATATCCATACGTGTGACTTCCAGATTGCTATAGCTGAAGCTAAAATTCTCCAGTAGACTCCTTGAAAGACTCATGGGAATAACATTCCTTGAGTTCTTGCATGTTTATACCAGTATGCTTATGACCTTTATATTTAAAAGCCAGAATAGCTGTAGTATCCTATGTTAAGCATTGTACGGTGACGCTATTAAAATCTGACGGCATTCTGATTTTCCTCCCTTTATGAGTGACTTGTTCTTTTCCTTGGATGCCCACAGGACTTATTTCTTCTTCTTTAAACTCCTACAGTTTTATTAGTGTATATCTGGGTGTTGGCCATCTGGGTCAATTTTCCTAGGTATCTGGTATGCCTTTTCAATATCAATTTCAGATCCCTTAGGTCTGAGAAAATCTTTCTTGAATAGTGGCTTTTAGTATTTTTCTGTTCATTGCCTTGGACTTCTCCTTTAAAGATCCCTATTATATGTACTTCAGATTTTCTCTGCCAATCTTCTGTATCTATCACTTTCTATCAAACTTTATATGTCTTTTGCCATTTCCTTGCTTCCATTTTACATTCTATTTATTTTAAGGCATCATCCACTGTGTTCATTGGCTCTTATACTCCTTCTAGTTTGGTCTTCATTTCTGTAATAATTTTTCCTTTTTTAAATAATTCCCTCCTGAGTTCTGTCACCTCTCCTTAAAAGTCTCCCATTCTCCCGTCACCTCATTTCCTAGTTTTTCTAATTCTGATTTATATGGTTATTTAATAGCTTTTGTCATGGTTTTAAAACATCCTTCAACTTCTTTTGAATTAACTGGTTGCAGTGCTTGTCTGTTTATGGCATGGTTTTGTTGTCTTTGGCAACATTATGTGATTTGACTGTGATCCTGATCTTCTGCTCATTTTTAAGTGAAATGGGTTTTGCTGTACTTTGGGGAGGAAGGGATGTTCCAGAAGGATAGCTCTAGAGCTCTCTCTTCTGTTGTTTTCTCACAGTGATTAAAAAAAAAAAAAAAAAGCCTCCATTTTTTGAGACTAGCATTCTCTGCTTCTCCAATTTTATTTGGATCTATTCTCATCTTTGCTCAATTGTATCTGTTCTAATCAAACTGGATTTTAATCTCAGCAATTTCTGCAGTACAGGGCTTTGTCCCAAAAGGAAGCTTGATTTGTTAGTTTGAAGAGTACATTCGACCCAGACATCTCCAGCACTGTCAGATCCTGTCATGATCCCCTTGCACTTACTCCGAATTGGATTCTACAGAAATTTCTTTCCAGTTTCAGCTGCTGTTCTCAGATTGGTCTGTCTCACTTTCAGGTATTTGTTGGTGATTTGGGAGTTCTTCTTTTCTTGTGGTCTTAGAAACCTGGCTACCTTTGCTCTGCTTCCTCATACACAGATGCTGTTACCATGTATACCTGTCAATGGTACTTCTGGGAAAATCGCTTGTATTTAGGGTTTTGTAGGGATAGAGTACCACCCACTTTTGCTGTAGTTGCTTGCTATCTGTAGGTTTTGGTTATAGTCTTTTCCTTTCTCTGCTTTCTGAGGAGATTTGAGAGGATTGAGAAACTATGCCACTATACCCAACAACATGGATAAATCTCACAGATACATGGTTGAATGGAAAAAGTCAGACAAAAGTGTAAATACCATATGATTTCATTTATATAAAGGTTAAAACAATCAAAACTGATCTGTGATGACAGAAGTCAGAATAGTAATTACTGTGGAGGGGTAACTGATGGGGGAAGGCACAAAGGAAATTTCTGGGTTGTTGATAATGTTCTACATCAATATGGGCAATGGTTTCTTCAGTACTTGTATATATAAATAATACTGAGCTGTACACATAAGACACTGTATATGTTTTATCTCAATTAAAAAAAAATGCTGCCTCTGCCATTATCATTCCCCCAACCTATTTTATTGAAATTATCCTTTCTTTGTTTTGTTTTGTTTTGTTTTTGTTTTTGTTTTTTTTTGCGGTACGCGGGCCTCTCACTGTTGCGGCCTCTCCCGTTCTGGAGCGCAGGCTCAGTGGCCATGGCTCACGGGCCCAGCCGCTCTGCGGCATGTGGGATCTTCCTGGACCGGGGCACGAACCCGTGTCCCCTGCATCGGCAGGCGGACTCTCAACCATTGCGCCACCAGGGAAGCCCCTGAAATTATACTTTGTTTTCATATTTTGAGATATAATATTGATCTAAAATAAGTAAATGTCAATACTAAAAAATAAAAGGATATATAAAAAATATATATATTTATAGTAATCATAATCATGTAAAGATGTCTGCTCAATGACTTGTAAGGCACACAGAAAATGAAAATATTTGATTTTTTTGTATGTTATGGTTATGGGTATTATTTTTTCTATTTTTTATTATCATTATTTTTGTTATAGTTTTTTGCCATAAATTTCTTCAATATATAAGCTGTCTTGTGTATTTAATTAAACTATTTAATACTAATTACTATTTGTGCTTTCACAATACTGGTAAGGTTTTCTATTTTTTTTCATAATTCCAAGCAATAAATTGTAGCTAACACAGTTTTCATAGAATACAGAATATGAAAAAGTATACATAAATTACTTTTGACTTGGATAAGTGAAAATAATGTATAAAAAAATAACAATATGTACCAAAATCAGAAAAAAGCAAATTCATATTTGTGCTTCTTGGTGAAAAAAAACAACAACACATGTTTTGTTGTTCATTTAAAAAAAGGTTTTTTAATGTTTTTAAGTTACTCCACCAGAGAGGAAGTTTACTTTAACCAGTTTAGCCTCATCCGAAATAAGTACAGACATATCTGAAAATTTACCATTATTCTATTCTTTATTCATTCTTCCACAATTATAACCTTTGCCATTAAATAAGTATGATATTACATTATCTGTTTACATATCAGTACTCTCAAAAGAGGTGAGCTACTCCTCGAGTACAGGTATGGATGTTATTCCTTGAATAGTCAGGGTATCACACAGAACTTAACACACACAAATATTTGTTGAATGGATGAATGAATGTGCCTGTGTCTTTAAGCAAGCCTTCCTTCCCAGAGCTTAACCATGACTTCAACCAAACACGACTTTTAAAATTTCAACAAATCCAAGGAGCAAATTAAAAGCCAAAGATTTACAAATTTTAAACTAGCCATCTCAAAAACATCAACGAAACTGACTAAATGGATCAATTCTAGTAAAACTAGTCAAAATGCTCCAATGGAAGTCATTAATTAAGTTACATCAGTTGAGTTAAAGTAAGTCATTAAAAACCAAAACAATATATTTTGTCTGTACAATGATGCATTAAAACGCAACATTTGGACTTCCCTGGTAGCACAGTGGTTAAGAATCCACCTGTCAATGCAGAGGACACAGGTTCGAGCCCTGGTCTGGGAAGATCCCACATGCCGTGGAACAACTAAGCCCGTGTGCCACAACTACTGAGCCCATGAGCCACAACTACTGAAGCCTGTGCGCCTAGAGCCTGTGCTCTGAAACAAGAGAAGCCACCACAATGAGAAGCCTGCGCACCGCAACTAGAGAAAGCCCGCGTGCAGCAACAAAGACCCAACACAGCCAAAATAAATAAATAAATAAATTTTTTAAAAATGCAACATTTATGGAACATCTATATGTTAAGTGTTTTTTTAAAAATAAATTTATTTATTTTATTTTGGGCTGCAGTGGGTCTTCGTTGCTGTGCACGGGCTTTCTCTAGTTGCGGCGAGCGGGGGCTACTCTTCGTTGTGGTGCGCGGGCTTCTCATTGCGGTGGCTTCTCTTGTCGCGGCGCACAGGCTCTAGGCGCATGGGCTTCAGTAGTTGTGGCATGAGGGCTCTGTAGTTGTGGCTCGCAGGCTCTAGAGCACAGGCTCAGTAGTTGTGGCACACGGGCTTAGTTGCTTAGTTGCTCTGCGGCATGTGGGATCTTCCCGGACCAGGGCTAGAACCCGTGTCCCCTGCATTGTCACGCGATTCTTAACCACTGCACCACCAAGGAAGCCCTTAAGTGTTGATTTAAAAAAGATTAAAAGTAAATTCTGTAATAGAACTCTGATGTTGTACTGCTTGCTAAGTTTCTCAATTCTGGACAACAGGGTCTTATTACTGTAAAGCCAGCCCAGTTCCCTCACTTTATGTTTACATTTTATGGCTTTATGGTTTCTAGCAAAGTTGGTTTTATAGCAAATCTGAAAATACAATTCTAATTTTCATTATAAAGACAGAAATGTATTCATGTAGAAAGAAAAACTCTCAGAGAATTAAACTGAAAATTTTTGGCAAATATGGCTAAGGAGGCTTTGAAACACAAATGGCAACCTCCTCCATTTTCTAGGACCTGGCCCTCCCCAGCAATCCCTGTGGTTACTGCATTAGAGTCCTGATGGCCATGTTTATACAACATACCCCAACCTGACTGACCAGGCATCAGTTCTTAACCAAGGTTGGGCCAGTGACCCCTTCCCTGAGGGTATTTAAAACTAGGACTAAGATTCTTATCTCAGTCTGGCTACTCTCCTGAGTAGAGATGTATACTTGAGAACTGTTGACATTTGTCACTTTCCAGCAGGTAAACTGGGGAGGGTTGGGGAGGGGTCAGTTTGCTGGGAAAGGAAAAAGAGGAGGGATATGCAGAGAGAAAAGCAGAGGCAAAAGGCACAAAGGAACCACTTTGTGTGTTTTCTTAGCATTCCAGTTTCTGATTCCTGAGGCCTAGCTACATCCTTGCTCTGGCTTCTAGAAGATAACCCTGTAATTTTAGAGCAAATTGCTCTTTTTTGCTTAATGGTTTCTGTTACTTGCACCCAACTATAATAAAATGTAGGATAAGTCTGAAGTTCTAGGATCAGCCACACTTCTCTAGCACTACCTCAGTTTTTCCCACTTCTGGCACATCATGTAGAGTACTACTTCCTCCTCTACAAACCTCATATTAAAAAACAAAGAAGCACCACACTAATACTACTCAGGAAAGGAAGCAAGCAATATGTCCAGTGCCCATGGAAAAGGCGTCACAGAACTGTGGAGTTGAAAGGAGAGAGGCGGTCACTTAGCCCAGATTATCTATTTTATAGATGAAGAAGCTGAAGCTCCAGAAGAAGCCTTTAACTTTGTAAATTCACCACTGGAGCCTTGACTCCAGGGCTCTACAAACATATCAATACTATTCCTACGTTAAAATAAAATAAAATAAAATAAGCAATCATACTGGACAGCACAATGCAGAGAACAATTGAGAATTCATCTTCAAATTGTTGACGTATTAAAGGATATTACATCTCTTTGAAGGAGGATACCATTTTTTTCCTCTGTATTCTGTCAAATTTCTTAGGATACCATTTTTTTTCTCTGTATTCTGTCAAATTCCCAGCAGGGAAATGAGAGCTATTTAAACTAAAAACATAACTTGATTATAACAACTTTTAAAACTACCTCCTAAATGTCAACTTCACTCTTCTCTTTACTACTTCTATATAAATACACTAGAGTAAAAGGATCCTCAAAAGCATATCTTTAGCCAAGTTGGATTAATTCAATTCATAAAATTGTGCATTCACAAATTAAGTTTAGGAGGAAAAGAAAATAGACGCAAAGTTTCTTATTTTTCTTTAAGGTACACTAACGATTTTTAAGATCAATATTCTCTCTAATATACCAAGAATTAGCAAATTGCAGGCTGTCTTAAATTACGTGTTGACATACATAATTGACAATGAAAAGTGACATATAGCAGTATGACCAGTTACTGCAGATGATGAATCATTGTAATTATTTTAACTGAATGGGAGAATGAATGGAGGGAAGACTTTTTATTATAATGACTAAGTGATATTCAAGAACAGAGAAAATGAAAAAAGTTCTCTCTTACATAAGCAATAGCACCACCTGCTGATAAATAAAAGCAAAGACGTCAGTTAATTTAAAATCTGGCCAAAGGTACTTTATATATTCAGATCTTTTCCCTTGAATTCTGTTCCACTTAACGTAATATAATGCAATTCATTAATATATTCTGTGTATTTATTTATAATAACTATGTTAATTTTAAAGTTTTTACCTTACATATTTGAATCATGCATTTAAAAAAATCAAAGGTAAAAATAAAATGTATTATGGAATCCAGGGGAAAATTTTAGTTTTTGTCTGATATTCCCTGACCACTTCTCCTAGAATAATGCCATCTCCCATACCTACCTTTATTTTTTTATAGCATTTATTACCACTTAACATATCATGTATTCATTCTGTCTGTTTATAGTCTTTTGTCTGCTGGAATAAAAACGCTCAAGAGCAGGGAATTTATTTTTGTTTACTGCTGTTTCTTTTTTTTTTCTTTTCATTATTATTTTTCTTTTTATTATTTATTTTTGGCTGCGTTGGGTCTTCGTTGCTGTGCACGGGCTTTCTCTAGTTGCAGTGAGCGGGAGCTACTCTTTGTTGCAGTGCGCAGGCTTCTCATTGAGGTGGCTTCTCTTGTTACAGAGCACGGCCTCTAGGCGCATGGGCTTCAGTAGTTGTGGCATGTGGGCTTCAGTAGTTGTGGCTCTCAGGCTCTAGAGCACAGGCTCAGTAGTTGTGACGCATGGGCTTAGTTGCTCCAAGGCATGTAGGATCTTCCTGGACCAGAGCTCGAACCCGTGTCCCCTGCATTGGCAGGTGGATTCTTAACCACTGAGCCACCAGGGAAGTCCTCTTTTTATTATCATTATTATTTTTTTTTTGGCTGCATCGGGCCTTAGTTGCGGCACGTGGGATCCTTCACTGAGGCGCACGGGCTTCTCTCTAGTTGTGGTGTGTGGGTTTTCTCTCTCTAGTTGTGGTACGCAGGCTCTAGGGCACATCGGTTCTGTAGTTTGTGGCACTCTGCACTCGGGCTCTCTCACTGAGGCACCCAAGCTCAGTAGTTGTGGCACGTGGGTTTAGTTGCCCCATGGCATGTGGGATCTTAGTTCCCTGACCAGAGATCGAACACGCGTCCCCTGCATTGGAACGCGGATTCTTTACCACTGGACCCAAATGGAACTACCAGGGAAGTCCCACTTACTGCTGCTTCTTTAACACCTAGGGCAAGTGCCTGGCACATAACAGACTCTCAATAAACATTTGCAAAGAAATTAATATGAAAATAAATGAACAAATGAATATGCAGTGCGTTTTTAACCTTCCTTGAAAGTATAATAGCTGTGTCAAAGACTTCAAGGATCTTGATAGACCTTGCCAAATTATGCTTGAGAAAAGCTGTACTTCAACACTTTATGAAGAGGCCCATTTTCCCATTTTCTGATGAGTGGGAAATGGCGTTAGAAAAAATGAACCCATTACTGAAGAAACTGAATATACTTGGGGGTTCTGGAGGCATTTACAATACACCTCTTTTATCCTTTGTTCATTTTTTTTTCAGTTAAAGATTTTCTATGTGGTTCTTTTTTATAATTTCTATAAGACCACTAATTTAAAGTCTTTGTATAGTAAGTCCAATGATGGGCTCTGGAGGGAGTTTCTATTTCTTTTTTTCCTATGAATGGACCATACTTTGTATACTTGTAATTTTTTGTTAAAACGTGGACGTTTTGAATATTATTATGTGGTAAACTCTGGAAATCAAATTATTGCCCCCTCACCAGGGCTTGATGTTGTTGCTTTTTGAGGGATACAGTCATCTGTTTATTTAGTGACTTTTCCAAATTATTTTTGCAAAGACTGTATTCCTTTCATGGATGGTCACTGAAGTCTTCATTCTGTTATCTCAGTGGTCAGCTAGCAACCTGACAGAGCCAAAAACAAAGAAAAAAATACTCCTCCACTCTGCCAATGGGCTCTGAGCTGGGACACTCCTTCAACACTTTGCCAGGCCACCTATAATTCGGCCTTAGCCTTCACCTCCTGCCTGTGCAGAGCCCAAAGACCTGCCAGTAATACTCCTCTAAAGTCTTTACTGTGTGTATGGCCCTGAGCATGTGTGTTGCACACTGAATTCCTCAGTATATGTGACAGCTCTCCAAAGCCGTTATTTTTCCATACATCTTCCTCCTCAGCCTCTTCCTTTCCAGGCTTTTTTGGTCTACCTGCAGCTTGCCCCATTCACCATCCCTTGCCCCAAGTGGTTGTGGGTAGTATGCCTTTACATGCTTTCAACAGATGCCACCTGGGAAGCTACTCCAGCTCTGAGAGATTTCCAAGGAAGGCAAAACAAAGACAAGCCTCTGTGCAGGTGTCTCAGGAGAACCAAAAAGCATAACTACAGTTTTCTGAGAACATGGTCCATATTGTTCCCCTGGCACCAACAAGCTACACCAGAACTCAGGCTGCCATTCCCATGGCCACTGCTAAGCTGGGAATGAGGGATGGTAGGCAGGTAAGCAAAAAACGCCACAATGCTTTCTTACCAAAATTTAGCACCCTCTTTCTTTCTTCATTAAGCATTTCCCTGGTTGCTACAAAGTGTTTTTTTTTTTGCGGTACGCGGGCCTCTCACTGTTGTGGCCTCTCCCGTTGCGGAGCACAGGCTCCGGACATGCAGGCTCAGCGGCCATGGCTCACGGGCCCAGCCGCTCCGCAGCATGTGGGATCTTCCCGTGTCCCCTGCATCGGCAGGCGGACTCTCAACCACTGCGTCACCAGGGAAGCCCTGCTACAAAGTTTTGAATTAGATTCCAGAGCTCTGAAAAAGTTGATTCTGATATTTTTTTTTTTGGGCCAGTTAATGGTTGCTTGAGTGGAGGGACCAATTCTTGGAGCTCCCTACTCTACCATTTTCTGCAACATCATTTCTTTTTATTTTTATTGAAGAATTTTTTAAAGACCTTTACTGCATCTGTACCATTGATACACAGTCATTTAAAAAGGTTCACACTACACAAAATCATATAAAGAAGCAAAAGATCACCCAAATATAGTATTGGGTGTACCTTTAGCCACAATAGTTAGTAGTTAGAGGTAGTTAGAGTTATGGGTATACAATTTTATACAAGTGAGATCACAGAATAAAACCTGGTCTTTTTACTAAATAACTTACCATAGATAGCTTTCCAGGTTATTAAACATCATCCCTCTTCCCCACTTCTAATGACTTGAGGGTATTCCATTTTAGGCATATAGAATATTAACCTAATCAGCCTCCCACTTGTGGACACTTTATTTCTGATTTTTACCATTATAATACTGCAATGAAATTGTTATGCATACATCTTTGTGTACTTGTCCAATGATCTTTAGAGTAAATTCCTAGAAATGAGGGGAAAAAAAGGTTGAAGAAATAAGAATAGAGCCTTGTTGACCTGTGGGACAACATCAAAGGTCTAAAAAATTTGTAATTGGACTTCCAGCAGGGAAGGGAATGGGGCAGAAAAACTTTGAAAAAATAATGGCCAAAATTTCCCCCAGTTTGGTGAAATCATAACTTTACATATTCAAGAAGTATAAAGAATCCCAAACAAGACAAATACAAAGAAAGTCATAACACTATCAAACTACTGAAAACCAAAGACAAAGAGAAAATCTTCAAAGCAGCCAGAGGTAAAGCCCACTTTACACTCAGGAGAGCAATGATACCAACAGTCACTTATTTCTCATCAAAAACAATAAAGACCAAAAGAGAGTACAGCAATATCTTTAAAGTGCTGAAAGAAAGGAAAAACAACTCTGTCAACCCAGAATTGTAAATCCAGCAAAGAGGAAAATAAAAAACATTTTCAAATATACAAAAAGAAAGAAAATTCATCACCAGCAGTTATACACTATGAGATATGCCTAAAAGAAGATTTATAGGTTGAAGGAAAATTGTATCAGATGGAAATTAGTATCTTTAGGAAGAAATGAGAGCACTAGAAATGCTAAACATTTCTTTCTTCCTTAATTTCTTTAAAGTGAATATGACTTTTAACAGCAAAAACTGTATCATATTGTGATAGATGTAATATAATTATAGCATAAAGGAAAGGTGGGTAAATGGAATACCATGGATGCAAGGTTCATATATTTTACATGAAATGGTATTATATTAACTCTAAGTAGTATGTGAGACAAAACAAGCTCCAAGTAATGCTCATTCTCTGGTCAAGGGGCCAGGTAGAGGGGTTGCAATGCAGGACGGAACCCTTTGGACATAACTACCCTTCTCCGAACACACACCATGAAAGAAACCATGGCACTCTCCCAACCAGGCACTGTGTCCTGTGGAAACAGTGGGATGGAGCCCTGGGGAACATTCCCGCTCTGCACTCAAGTGAGCAGAGGTAGCACCTTTCCGCCTCCCCACGTGGTGCTGTAGAGACAGAGCCCCTCAGGCCATTCCAGCCCTGCAATGCCAAAGCAGTGGCCCTCTCCAGTGAGCACTGTGAAGGCTGCCCAGTGGGGCCCCCATCTACCATGCCTGATTTGCACTAATGACAGCAAAGAGGCAGCACCCAACCCCCTCGCTACAAGAGTTGGGGTAGGATTATGGAGAGGAGGGAACTGGAGAACGGTATTCTTTAAGTCTATGTATAAAGCCCTTGGAACACCATCAAGCAGCCTATTCATGCAGCTGACTTGAATCAACACAGTAAAACCATGACAACTAACTGGACTATGGAATACCACCTAAAATGGCTTTGAAAATGAAATTGATATTTGAACAACAATCCACAAAAGTGAGCCAGGATGTGAGTTCTGAACCAATACAGGTAACTTGCCTACTTAAATAGAAGATGTAAATGGGAACAGGAGTTTCGTATCAGCCTAGTGAGGGTCTTTTTAGAAAATTCCAATTTTATGATGAAAGTTAATGGGAATATTAGATTTACTATATAACAACTGAGTTGGAGTAATGTACCTATACAAAAATATAAAAATTTCTGCTTTTTCAAATATTCTTCTCATCAGTCCATTTACATACATGCACAGTAAGGAATATATTCAAACCAAAACCTCTTAGTTACAGCCTCCAAGCATTTGAGGTTTTTTCTCCCACTAGAAATATTTCTTGAAAAACATTAAAAGAAAATATTTACAAAAACCACATTTTTCTAGGCTTATTATTTCACAGATAACCTGAAAGTTTACACCAACATCATTCTTTAAGCCTTATATTAAAAAATTACTGTCCAATTTCTGTCAAGGAAGCCTAGATAAGAATTTTTTAAATGTTGATTAAGAACACTGCACTCAACTAAAAATCTGTGAAGAGCTCTCAAAACAGAGCTCTCAAGATAGAAATCTGATAAATTTGTAGCAAATCCTTCCTCAGGACCAGATTTTTATAATATCTAATATTGAAATTATTCCACAGAATCTGGCCCTGGATAAATGATTACTACTATTAATTATACAACTTTAAGTTGCAGATTTTGAGGAAAAAAAAAGAAGCAAGGAGCTACATTTAAGTGTGACATTTCTAGGTTGAAGAAAACATGTACTTACTTCTCAAAAGAAGCCTTAATAAGTTTTTTTCAACAGATAAACAACTGTGTGAGAAAACTATGCAGCACCAGCTGACTTAAATTTTTGGCTCTAACTTGACACCACTTACTCAGTAAGTAGAAAAGGTGAAGAATCTCAATAAGCATTGCCCTTCTTACCTTTCACCATACGAACTTGCCTTGACCCTCCAAATAGATTAGTTCTCATTACGAGGAACAGCCTGTACCTCCTTGTAAAATTTATTACAACTGTAATTAAATAACTGAGTGGGTAATTAATTATTTAATACCTGTCTTAGCAACAAGAAAGTAAACTCCACAAGGGGAATGTCTGCTTGGCATTTTTTAAAAAGATGTGCAGGAAGTAATTATGCAGTAGGTAATTTGGTTTTGACTCAAAATGCTTATAGCATTTATATCTTAGTGAACAGAATTACTTCCCAATAAAGATGTATATATTCTATATCACCTTAAAAACAATTTTCCATGTTTTAATTATATATACATATAAATTAAATAGCTTCAAAACTCAACATTTGTTTAAAAAGGAAAGAAAACTGAATTACATGATTAGAGAATCCAATGAATTTTGCAAGCAAAATAAAATTAAAGGATAAATCTAGTTTTTTCCTCTTCAAAAATTATACAAAGCATGTTTTTTATTTGAAAACTTTAGAAAACGCAGTTATGAAAAAAAATCACCTATCACTTCAAACTCCAGGAATAACCATTGTTAAAATGTGTTATATTGTCAGACTGTTTTTCTATTCATATATAGACACGTATCTTTACACAAATAGGACCATCCTATAGATAAAATTTGTAACTTTTTTCTGACAATGTATCTTAAAAATCTTTTCATGGCATTATGAAAGCAGATTATCACTTTTAATAACTATATAACAGGGCTTCCCTGGTGGCGCAGTGGTTGAGAGTCCGCCTGCCGATGAAGGGGGGCACGGGTTCGTGCCCCGGTCCGGGAAGATCCCACATGCCACGGAGCGGCTGGGCCTGTGAGCCATGGCCGCTGAGCCTGCACGTCTGGAGCCTGTGCTCCGCAACGGGAGAGGCCACAACAGTGAGAGGCCCACGTACCGCAAAAAAAAAAAAAAAATATATATATATATATATATATATCAAAGCTGATTCATGTAGAGCTTTTCTGGGTGGAGGAGTACCAGGGGCTCAACCTCCTCACCTCTTTTCTACCCCACAGTAACCCCTAAGGGGGCTCCACATAAAATAACTACACTTTAAAATAGTAAAATCTAGACTCTTTTAGATGGCAAACACAGATCTGGTCTGAGAACCTTTTCTGTATTATCTCCTGGTACCATCCCATGCAAAATCTTATTGACATTGCACAAAAAGCACCATACTTTGATGCACAAGAGGTTCCTTCTGCCTACAACTTTCTTCTCCCACCATGTCTCCTTGAAGAACTACTAATTCTTCAAGCCTCAGCTCTCAGTCAGTGTCCCACAGGCAGAGTTAGGCTCTGCCACTCCTCGATTGTGCTTGCACACAGCAACCTCATGTATAGCATTTACACAGTCTTATAGTCTGATTCTCCACTAGACTGTCAACAACTTGAGTGAAAATCTTTACATCTTCCCATCCCCAGTTTCCAAAATACTCTCTGATGACTAGTATATATATGATATCTATTGAATAAAAGAAAATATATTTAAAATGTCAATCTCAAGTCTTAAAAAATTATTACAATATATTCAGTCTATTCAGTTGAACAAGGTAGGAACAAAATTCTTTTAGAAAATTTACTTTTCCTGAATAGTTAACATTCTAAAAATAGGTTTGGTGTTTAATTAAGTAAATCTTTAATTCAGTTATTCGATCAATTCAATGCCCCAAGATTTTTAAATCTTTAAATATTTTCATCAAAATGGCAAACTTAAATTATTATGCTTAAATGGACTTATTAGTGAATTACTGAGTATCTACTGCATTGTACAGATAATAGAGAATCATTAAGCTATAGGACCTTATAAACTATCTACGGAGTCAAAAACAATATACATAAAACTAAAATGGATGATATAAGAGTACATAATACACTGTGAAAATGAGAATATATATTCTATAGGCTGAGAGTCATTGATAGAAAATCAGATGAAAATGAGATGGTCTAACTTAACATCCTTATGTTAAAACTAAGAAAAGAGATCTAGGTGAGAGGAAGTTAGAAAAATAGATAAATAAACTTTATCTATGGAAGGTATCATGAAAAGAAGTCAAATATGAAGTGAGCCTTAAAAAATAGGAAGAACTCATTAAGTGTAAGAGATGAGAGCATTCCATGAAAAGAGAAGATGAGGACGTTAGTGAGGGGCAGAGAAGATTCATGAGTCTGATTTGAACACATACAAATTAGAGAGTAATGGGGGGAAAAGACAAGAGGTTTTATGGCACCAGGTTTCAGACAGCTTCAAAGTCAGGCAGAGGACTTTATATTTCATATGATAAAAAACAAGCAACCAGAAAACTTAATAGGTCATTTAAAAAGCTCTAAGAATTCTAAATTAACTGTCCTGTTTTGCATTTAAGGAAAATAAGCCACAGAAAACTTATGTGATTTCCTCATAGTTAGGAACAGTATGGAATAGCCCCACTCATATAATGCTGCCACCTCTGGAGCACTCTGATGAAACAATTCATTCTTCAAGTACAGTGGGTAAATACTGCTGAGCTTGGCTGTTTGCCTAAGTTCTAAACAGAATTTGTATAGAGGGCATATTCTCTTGTGAGAGAAAAATCTCACACACATTCAAATATGAATTCTTTGGTTTTAAAATGACCATTCAAAAAATTTAGTATCAATTCCTTACCAAAAATATGCAACCAAAACTTTTGTATGAAACATATTGACAGTTAAAAAAAAAAAAGGGGGGCTTCCCTGGTGGTGCAGTGGTTGAGAGTCCGCCTGCCGATGCAGGGGACACGGGTTCATGCCCCGGTCCAGGAGGATTCCACATGCCACAGAGCGGCTAGGCCCGTGAGCCATGGCCGCTGAGCCTGTGCGTCAGGAACCCCTGCTCTGCAGTGGGAGAGGCCACAATGGTGAGAGGCCCGCGTACCGCAAAAAAAAAAAAAAAAGGTTCAAAACTGAACCCTCACAAAAAAAAAAAAAAAAAAAACTGAACCCTCTATATTGATTGAGCATAAATTTTAACACTTTACCATCTTTCACAACCATGCTTAAAATAAGTATTTCCAGAAAGATAGTAGAGAACATACCCAATCTTCAGAATGAACTTAAAGAGCTTGTATGGTCCCATAAATCTGGAATTGATTGAACCAGTATATTAAGAAGACAAACCAGAAAGATGCAGTCAAATGCATCACTGAAAATGTTTTTTAAAGATTGAGAACCAGGTGTGTTGTGCATTATGACAGCACATCTGTGATTGCTTACCACTATAACTTACCCCAGTTTTATCACACAAGCGTAAAGTATGAAATGATCCAACAGCAAATAATTCTCCATCTGGAGCCCAGGCAACTGAGGTAATAGGATGCTCATGAGGTTGTGAACTGTACAGAGGGCGGCCGTAGCTATCCCATACCTACAAAAAGCAAATTTTAAAAATTCTTTTATAAGTCACCACGTTATTACAAACAAGTTTGTAGCTTCTAGTAAAGTATCAGGTAAAGATTTAGAAGTCATCACTTTATAATATTAGCAATTACATGTCTTTACTATCCAACAAGGCAAGGTGGGGGTAGGGAAGCTGTATTCCTGGAAACCTAAATATCTCCCCCAAAAATGTTATGGTATCATCATGATAATTTCAGATTTTACTAACTCTTTAATTAATCATAAAAACTACCCATTTTAGGGCTTCCCTGGTGGCGCAGTGGTTGAGAGTCCGCCTGCCGATGCAGGGGACACGGGGTCGTGCCCCGGTCCGGGAGGATCCCACATGCCACGGAGCAGCTGGGCCTGTGAGCCATTGCCGCTGAGCCTCCGGGTCCGGAGCTGTGCTCCGCAACGGGAGAGGCCACAACAGTGAGAGGCCCGCGTACTGCAAAAAAAAAAAAAAAAAACTTAAATTGATTTAAAGAGTCGCTAAAACTAGGAGTTGTTTTCATGTTGCTACTCATTAAATCAAATTCTATAGGTCAGGGACTTCCCTAGTGGTACAGTGGATAAGACTGCACGCACTCAATGCAAGGGGCCTGGGTTTGATCCCTGGTCAGGGAACTAGATCCCACATGCGTGCCGCAACTAAGGAGTCTGCCTGCCACAACTAAGACCCCACGTGACCAAATAAATATATTTTTTTTAATGGTTAAAATGGTAAGTTAAAAAAAAATTCTATAGGTCAATGAAATAGGCCAAATTAGAAAGGCAACACTTCAAAATGCCACTGAAAATTATAAAATAACAATTTGCTAAATTATTAGAGTTAAAAGATATGGCTAAAGAGAAGGACTAAAAGAATACTCTTACATGCTAAATACTTTTCACCAAAATTCGATTCTTTCAACCAGGTGATAAATTCAAACATTATTCAAACATTACATACCTTATATTTACAGTCTTCGCCAGCAGATAAAATTAAATCATTGACTGAGTTCCAGTCTACTTTTAAAATAATGCCATCATGAGCTTTCCACTATGAGAAAAAAATAAGATATTTATTATAACTTCAAGAGCACTGAAAAGTTTTTTAAATAAGAAAAGGCATTTTGCCTCTTTCTAATGATTCTTTTGTCCTCTTCTTGGAGAAGACTCCTATCTTCCTTTCATAACCATTATGCTGGTTTCATTTCCAATTTAAACTAATGAAAAGCACCTTGCACTATGACATCCACTATATAACTCACATCCTTATTAATTTCCTCAATTGCCTGGACTCCAGATGGAAAATCACTTGCTATTGAACTATTCCAAGCTTGACATCTGTGTGATAATAATGGAATGAATATGTTATGTACTCCAAAACTTACTTGAATCCAAATTTTGCTCCCTTTGCACAGTTGATCCCATTACTGATACTGCCTTCATTCTTATTTACTAATTCTTTTATTTTTTAAAAAAACTTCTACTACATGCACATCCTCTTTAGTACTCTCTTCATTCTCTTCTGTACATTCCCCTAAGCTTCATTCTCTTTACCTTCATGTCCCTGGAGTAGTCACTAACTACTCTGAGAAAATTCTGCTGCATTTACCATATAACAAAAGGTTTCCCACAGATATATACTCTACACATATATAGAATGCATACATATTTGTGTATATATCTAAGTCACCAAAAAATTGGCGATCTAGAAATTAAGCGTGGATGTCTTCTTGATCTTAAATATAATTTATGTGCTCATTTAGCTATTAACCACGCACATAATTAAAAGCCATTAATCTGTCACTAGGTTTAAGCAGAATAATATAACTGAAAAAGATCAATTTTTCTTGAAGACTATAAGGTACATTTTAATGTCTGAACCAACTAACTTTGTTTCAAAGAGTGACTGATTTTAAGGGTTTTCTCTCTACAGAGCCTTCCCGGGAAAATCTATTATTCTTAATGTATACAGGAAAAAACATCAAATTAGGGTCAAATAAGCCCTAGGAATAAGCAATAATTCATAGCTTGTTTTATTCAAGATACATAAAAATACACTCTGTCAAAAACAAATGTTTTGGACTTCCCTGGTGGCGCAGTGGTTGAGAGTCCACCTGCCGATGCAGGGGACACGGGTTCGTGCCCCAGTCCAGAAAGATCCCACATGCCGCGGAGCGGCTGGGCCTGTGAGCCATGGCCACTAAGCCTGCGCGTCCGGAGCCTGTGCTCCGCAACGGGAGAGGCCACAACAGTGAGAGGCCCGCGTACCGCAAAAAAAAAAACCAAACAAAAAAAAAAACAAATGTTTTGATAAAGCAATAATTTTCACAATTTACTGCTAAATTAATCCAATGTCCTAAAATAAACTGCAAAGACAAAAATAACAAAATATAGATATATAGAGATATACACGTGCAGAGATTCTCAAGAGTTTCATTTTAAAACTACAAAAATAAAATTTTCCATATTCAAAAGGATTTAGGAACAAAATATGGTTTAAATTTTCCTTATACTATAATTTAGAATATCAATTATATATTACATATATTCACATATTACATACAATGCATAGACATTTTTCAATTATTTCTTAATGTATTAGGCATTTTGTAAAATTCCTTTGAATCGTGAGCTCCTCACAGAAGGCAGGAACTATGTTCTGTTTCACTTTTAATACCTTACACCCCAGCATAGCGCCTAGGATATAGTAAGTATGCACTACATTCCCACTGAATGACTAAATAAACAGAAGTCTCCTCACTCTGAAACCAAGTTCTGGGTCTCTAGAAGAGTCCCTAAAGCTCTTAAGGGAAATGAAATATATACTTTTGAACTGTATTCTACAAGCAAGAATTAAATAAGCATTCTTTTTTGTGACTAATCCAAATGTGAGTATGTGTTTATGCCCAAGGAGAATTGCTGCAGCTTTAGTTTTCCAAAAGGAATAGAAGATTTGCACGAAGTTACTAATTATACTTTAACCCCTCTCCACTCTAGCTGAATTTTGGCAATGGATACTTTTCTTTCCCTTCACCACCTCCTGGGCCAAAGGTTTTACCGAGCCACAAAACGATAATTTATCAATGGTGATTTAAGCATCTTCCTGAGTTTCACTTACATATGCCTAATTACAGGTATCTTAACAAATCACATAACTATAAACTAAAAGATTCATCTGGCCTGCTTTTGCTGTATGATTTCAAAGCACATTTTCAGAATATAAGCGGTATTAGAAGGACTTTGACTAAAGGCAGTCAGAGCCAGTCCTCTTTCCTAGCTTATTCCTTTTCCCCAAATTCTTCTCTTTCTGTTGTTCCACAGTTCTTAGCAGAGTGTTCTGCATGTAGAAAAATGTAAATGCATGATGACTGTGTGGAATATGTATAGCATACTCTACATAGAAGTGATTAATATGGAATCTCAAAGCCATTTCTATATCCTTACTCTCCAAATTCTACATCTACTCACTGTTAAACCTCATGTTTCTTCTTAAAACACTTTTTATACCTGCTGTAGCCAGTCAATCCCCAGCACCAAATCCCTTACCCAGGACGTGGTCATTCTATACCTTTTAACTGGCCTCCATGGCTCTAATTTATTAAGGGCTGACTAAAAGGTAGAGATGATAGAACAACACCGCAATATCAACAACAACTACTCTTCATTGTGTGCACTCAATATTTTGATTATATGCACTGTCCCATGCACTTTGCAATTTAACTTATTTAATCCTCACAACATTCCTATCAAGTAGGTATTAGCATCACATCTAAGAGATGAGAACGCTGAGGCGCTAAGACATTTTATAACTTGCCTAAAGTCACATATAAGTAAGTGAACATTTGAACCCAGGTGACTAACTCCAAAGCCTGTAATCTTATTACCCACACTACACTGTGTCATTATCAAAATATGAAGAAAATGATTCTGCCTCTTTGCACTGAAATCAAACATCAAAATCCTGGATATAGGCTTAAAGGTTTTTCATTTATTTGTCCTCCCCTGACCTGTCTTAACTGCCACTATTGTTTTGCTTCCCTATAATTGGTAAAATTATATATATCCGATTGTTCTAAACATTACATTGACGCCCCCTCCACTCTAAAAATACTAAAAGAATTCTAGGGTCTTAGAGAAAGCTCAAGGGTACCGAACAAACAATGAGGAGGAAGACGCTAGAGGTGATGATAAAAAATACAGTCTAAACAACCTCTTAGAAGTTTTATGATTTAGTCCTGTTTTGTCTCAAATCTATACATGTTAGGTTGACTCTGTTAAATTTAAAGATGGCTATTATGCCAAATCATGTGATAATTTAGTAACTCAGAACACATTTATGACTTACTGGTATAATGTGAGTTGGAAAAAGGGGGAAGTGAACCTCGTTGGAAACATAACCAGATATCCCCTGTTCTGTAACAAAGGCCAATAAAACCACACACTTAAGAGCTTCAACTATAACAAGACCACCCAGAAAAAAGGGACTCCTAAGAAAGTGACCTCTCACTTAGCAGTCTGGCAGACCCCAATAACAATTTACAAATGCCTGAGAAGTACCTGTAAAACTTTAGCATTTGGTTGAAGAGGTTTAATGATCAGCTGTTTGCCTGCTGTGTAAAGAACCTTTTCCGAATCAGGGCCCCATGCTACTGAATACACTGGTGTTCCTGTAAAAAGGAAAAGAAAAAAAACCTGATAAACTTAAATTCTTATGCTTTATAAAAGGGAGATTGTTAGGAAAATCAAAAAAGCAATTTGGGGTGTCATTTCATTTCCTCATTCAATGGCCCATCCAAACTGCAGTATAAGCCTGATACTGAAACATAGACCAGGTTAAGATTGACTGTTGAAAATCTACTGTGAGCAACTGATAAACTATATTTTTTACTAATTTTGACCTTGCTGAGAAAATACGGAGATTTTAGGACTTTGAGAGTGTGCTATGGAAAAACGTAAAATAAATATACTTCATTATGTTAAGATACAAAAAGGTATCAGAAAAGTCATGATTTATCATTTCCCATCATCAACAACTCTTGTGTAGTGGTTTGATATGATTTCAAATCCACTCATTCACGAAAAAATGAAGTTGTTTTGATCTAAGAATGAAGTTGTTTTTATAAGGAAAGCTGTTTTGCTATAAGAGTGAAGGTGTTGTGTCAGGAGATCATCATGGACATCTGAGGCTGCTGATGAAGCACCCTGTAGCTCAGCTGCTGAGGGGCACCACTGGCGGCTGATCAATAAGAACAAATGAATAAGCAACTATGGCGACAGCAATGGTGAAAACACTGCACCGGCCCCACCAAGATCATTCACCCGGTCAACACTTGAGTCTTCGTTCCCTAGCAGTGTGCTCCAGCGGCAACATTCGACTTTTGCTTTTGTGCCTTCAGCTTGTGGTTGACTAAGCCAACTCTCCTGAGAACCAACTGGTAAAAAGGTACACCTCAACTAAATTTGGACTTCTTTATTATCATTGGTTTGGAGAATATTTCTTTGTTGGCTTCTTAAGAGACATTATTCTGGGGACTTCCCTGGTGGTCCAGTGGGTAAGACTCCGTGCTCCCAATGCAAGGGGCCCGAGTTTGATCCCTGGTTGGGTAACTAGATCCCGTATTCATGCCGCAACTAAGAAGTCTGCATGCCGCAAATAAAAAAAGATCCTGCATGCTGCAACTAAGATCCAATGCAGCCAAAAATAAAATAAGTAAATTTATTTTTAAAAAAAGAGCTGTCATTTCACTGTACATGAATTATACTTCAATAAAAATGGGGAAAATTAAAAACAAATTATTTTTTAAATAAATAATGAATATCATATCAATTGAGAGCATTAAATTATCTGTGCTCCACTGTCTGGTCCAGTTACCTATTCATTAGAACCTGTTCATTAGGGAAGTGAATCAAGTTTATATAATTAATCTATGAAATATTAACCTATTTATATTTATAAAACAAAGCTTTTAAAAATTGTCTAGGATTCCTAAGTCAGACTATTGTAGCAGTTGACTTTATGTGAATGATTGAATAAATCTTTCAGTAATTTACATTCTCAGTAAAATGAAATCTGAATCTGAGGATTTACAAGCAATCAGTAAGATGTTTATTTAAATGGAAAACCCAACTGATGCTAATCAACAGGGAGTAATCAGTAATCAACAGGGAGTAAATTTCAGAAAGATAAATGCTGTGTTTAAGTGGCACCCTACTCCTTTAGTGCCATTTTTTTCCCAACCAGAACGTAATTCAACTGTGAGCAAGTCTTAATGGTTTACAGGACTTAGAAAGTCTGATTTAGACCTAGTCCAAAAAACTCCTGAAGCATTCCTTTCATGGTGTAGGTTAGATATTATATTGGGTCTAAACATCCTGTTCAGTCAGTGACATCTAGGATTGTCCTGTATCAAAGGAACCTACAGATGAGCAATGAGATGGCTGACCTCAGAGGGTACTTCTTCTAAACTTAGTAAGTATATTCTCTTGAAACATTCTGTGGGAGTAGCCAGGAGCTGACCTGGGCTTCAAAGTAAATCTCCAAATGAACAGAGTTCAAGTCTAATAAACTCCCCAGAAAATGTAAATCAAAATTTCAGATATTCCAAACATGATTCTTGGTGAGGACAGTAAGGGAATAATAGAGGAAAGCTTATTTGATACAGTGGTAGAATTATAGGTGCCTTCTTTATTTCCATTATTATAGTTGTAAGTATTGTGCAAAAAACGTAAATTTATGTATTTTAATTATAGACTATCACATCTTCAGGAATACACTCAGTAAAATAACACTTTCCTGAGTGTATACAAAACTATGACAAACATCTACCCCCAAGGAAATAATTCAGTAAACACAGCTCCCATTGAGTTATACAGGATGTGACTCTAGTCTTTTAGTTGTGGTAAAAGGCATGGTTTGGGGTATAGGATGAGGAGTTAGGGACTCTTATGTCCTCTTTCACATTGAATTTGTGGCCCCATTAAGTCAACTGTGTCACCATTTCCTTGTTTATAAACCTTATAAATCTTCAGAATACTTATCTCTCCTGTTAGGACATGGAGATTATTCATTTCCTGCTTATAAAACAATTTTTTAAATAATAATGCTGTTAAAGAAACAGGTATAGTAATTTACAGAATAAAACGAAATAGGCTTATAGAGGAAAATTTAAGTAATTCTTTTGTTACAGCATGTGGTTTTTAACCACATTCCTTCAATCAAACAACAAATATAGAGTTACTTATGATAAATAAGCAATCCTAAATAAGATCAATAGCTAAAGAAGTTCCAGCTTCCTAACCACCAATATTCAAAATGAATATAACGGACTTCCCTGGTGGCGCAGTGGTTAAGAATCCGCCTGCCAGTGCAGGGGACACAGGTTCGAACCCTGGTCCGGGAAGATCCCACATGCCGCGGAGCAAATAAGCCCATAGGTCACAACTACTGAGCCTGCGCTCTAGAGCCCGTGAGTCATAACTACTGAGCCCGCACGCCACAACTACTGAGGCCCGCACACCTAGAGCCCATGCTCCACAACAAGAGAAGCCACCGCAATGAGAAGCCCATGCACCACAACGAAGAATAGCCCCCACTCACCACAACTAGAGAAAGCCTGCGCAGCAATGAAGACCCAATGCGGCCAAAAATAATCAATCAATCAATAAATGAATGAATGAATGAATAAATGAATATAACATCAAGAACTAAGAAAACGCTTCCTTATATTCATTCTTTATATTTATAATAAAATGTTAAGTGTGAAACTCCTGTATATATGTTTTTATCGCTATACAACTTCTGATTTGGGTGGTTCTGGAGAAGGCCATATTGAAAGTGGATGAATTAGCTTCACAGAGAAAATGATTTCTATTATAAAAAATCCATCTCACTAGCATTTGAAACAAATCTTTAATATTTAAAATGTTTTTAAAAAACGTATTTATTAAAGCACTGAATTACTCCCAATGCTACACTTCACTTTGCAAAGTCAGTATGGAAATAATAATATAGCCTTTACAACAAAAACTTTAGCAAATTATATGATAAGATGTTATTAATTTCTTTATTAACAAAAATGGACAAAAAACAAAAGTAGTTTTATAATAATTAATTTGTTTTTTATATTGGGAATTTTTATTTATGCTCCATTTCAGTTAAGACACTCAAAAAGATCTTGTTTTTCTGACTTTGTACACTAAGATCATGTGACCTTTTTGACATTTTTTAAGAAACCACATGCACCTGGGGTTGTGTTAAATGTCAGACCCTTATCTCTCTGTAAAACAAATTATCTAAATTCTTTCAACTTGTTGAAGGCATTTTAAACCACAGAAAAGGAGACAAAAATGTATTTCAATTGTTTTAAGGAAGTACATGGTCAAATATACCATGTTTTTCACATTCATACTAAAAGGTATCCCCTAAAAAATGTTGTTTTTGCATGCTTTTAAGAATGATTTTGAAACAAACTCTCACTATTACAATGAAGCATTAGCTACCTTTGCCTTGAGTGCAGTATAGGTCTACATCTTGTGAGTATAAGTAAAGAACTTAGAGCAGAGTTTGGCACTCTATAAGCACGACCTGTTAGCTACTACCACTACTACTTTAATGCAATAAGCAACCATTTGTTATTGTGTTGTGCATGGGAGTAAACACTCAAGTATTTTGGTTGTCAAATCATTAAGAATTCAAAAACAAAGAATTATTTCCCTTTCATTCTATTTGTAGGGACATGTATTAACAAATAAGTAATATCGAGTGGGATTTATTCCTCAAAAAAACAACTTTTTGGTTGTGTATGTCACTGGGTCAATACAGAGAAAAAAGCTGAAATGAAGGCATTTGTTTCTTTAGTTTCTAGCCTCAGTCACCTCTCCCTTGGGGATCTCAACTTCCTCCATAGCTTCACCTTTCACCTTTCTGTAACTGACACACAATAATATTTCAGCCTTTACCTCTGAGCTCTAACACATTTCCACTTGCCCCAAAGACATGCCAGAACTTCAAACTCTACATATTCATATATCATCCCTCCACACATATCCCCTCACTTCTTCCTCTGAATTCTTCACCTCTTACAGGATTATCCATTCCTCTTGGCCACTGAGAACTATTCACTTTTTTCAACTACCCTCATCACTGACTCTGTTCAAGCCTTACTGCACAATAGCATAAAACATTTCAGTAACCTCCATACCAGCGACCCCAATTTAACCTCTATCTCTTCTAATTTATCCTACATATTACTGCTAAGGTAATCTTCCTAAAAAGGCAGACTTTATCTCTTCTCTCCTGCTCATTTTTTTAAAAGATTTTATATGCTTATAGAATAAACTCCAACCCCCTTCATTTAGCATCTGCGAATATCAGTGTCTTGGTTCCTCTGGCAGTACCATCCCTCAAGAGCCTACACTCTGGTAGGCCAGAGCCTACCCCTGGCCCAAGGGGGTTTCTCACCTGACTTCCACGCCTCACGCCATTCTGCCTCTGTGCCTCTGATCATCTAATTTCTTCCATAGCTCCACTTCATTGCCAACAAGCTCATTTATTTATCCTACCTAATTTCTTTATCCTTCGAAGCCTAATTAAAAGATGCTGCAGTATTTGCCAGGAAGCCTTTCTGATACTTTCTCTCCCCACAAAGCATTCATTTCTGCTTTCCTGTCCTCCCACAATGCCTTAAAGAAATGAGTACATTCTGCCTTGTGTTACAGTTATTTATATTTCCTTTACCAAATTCATTATAAACAGGTTCCATGTTTTGTCATCTCCTTCTTCTATTTGAATATAGTATAAGGGAAATGTCCTTAAAGGTTTGCAGTATTACTCTCTTCAATTTTAACCTATAATTAAAATATACAATGTAACACAAGATAGGGCTTCATTATAATTATCCTCGGCTTACACATTATTTTTCTCTAATAAGCAAAAATAATTCCTGATAGGCACCAGTAAGAATAGTTTTTAAACAAAGTCAAATTCCACCCCCTGCCCCACCCCCACCCCCCAAAAAAAGCAAGATTAATGCTTTTTCTGTATTGGAAGAGAAGGTGATGACCATGACTTTTCTATCTTTATATCTGCCTCCAATCATCAAGAAATGAATTTGGGAATTTTTCTACTCATCAAGGAAAAAGTACAATTAACATAAACATGTAGTAAAAATCACAGGATGCTTTCAACATTGTTTACATAATTCTGAGTCTTACAGTAATTCAGGCTTACGTTATTTCATTTTTGTGCCAAAATTTACAGTTTTTCTCCTCAAAGAAGCCAGGAGTCCCCGACCTCTACCTCCCTTGGTCTTTTTACTTGAACCTTTAGCATTTAGCTCTCAGTAGGTCAGATTTATAATCACCCTTGAAACTTGTAGCCTATAATATATCAAACCTTATAAATAACTAGGGATTTTTCCTTCAGGGTTAATGTGATTATAACTTAACTTCTCTAATGATTTTTCCCAGAGATAAAACAGGCGAAGTCTATCTATGCCTTATTAGGAAAGTGTGGGTGGCAGCAATGATCAAAAATTCAAAAATTAGGGACTTCGCTAGTGGCACAGTGGTTAAGAATCCGCCTGCCAATGCCGGGGACACGGGTTCGAGCCCTGGTCCAGGAAGATCCCACATGCTGTGGAGCAACAAAGGTCATGCACCACAACTATTGAGCCTGCGCTCTAGAGCCCGCGGGCCACAACTACTGGGTCCATGTGCCACAACTATTGAAGCCCGCGCGCCTAGAGCCCGTGATCCACAACAAGAGAAGCCACCACAATGAGAAGCCTGCACACCACAACAAAGAGTAGCCTCCACACCCTGCAACTAGAGAAAGCCCGTGTGTAGCAACAAAGACCCAACACAACCAAAAATTAATTAATTTTAAAAAATTCAAAAATTAAAAGCATAGTTCTATAGTGAATTTATAATTCTTAATCTAGAAAAAGATATCAGATTATTCAGTTGAAATACCAGTAAGTTAACTAAAATAAAATCTACCCAATTTAGTTTTGTTCATTAATCTCATAATTAACATAAACCTTGAGTGAGAAGAATAAGATTCAAATAGGATAAAAATGATCAGCAGTTTCACAGCCATTTGATGTTAAGGAAATTACAGCTATTTGGAATGTTGATGTAAAATACCATTACATGATCCAATGAATACATAATAAAATTACCTATCTTATAAGACATAATATGTACTTTAGCTTTTAAGAAAATCCTATTTATCCATCTATTTGAGAGGAAGAAAAAATTAAAAAGAGCACCACCTATCCCTCTCCAAAATAAATACTATAAACAAAAACTAACTCAAAATCGATCATAGACCAAAAAAAGATCATACATTTAGCATAAGCACTAAAACTATAAAACTCTTAGAAGAAAATATAGATGTAAGTCTCCATGACTTTGGATTAGGCAATAGTTTCTTAGATATAACACCAAAAGTAGAAACAATCAAAGAAAAAAATAGATAAACTGAATTTCATCAAAACTTTTGTGCTTCAAAAGCTATCATCAAGAAAATGAAAAGGAAACCCACAGAATTGGGAAGTTGCATATCCAAGTTGCAAATCATATATCCAATAAGAGTCTATTGACCAGAATATATATAAAGAGCTCTTACAACTCAACAATAAAAAGACAACCCAATTAAAAAATATGCAAAGGATTTTAACAGATATTTCTCCAAAGAAGACCTACAAATGGTCAAAAAGCACATGAAAAGAGGCTCAATATTATTAGTCATCAGGGAAATGCAAATCAAAACTACAGTGAGATACCACTTTACAGTCACTAGGATAATTGTAATAAAAAGACAGTAACAAGTGTTGAAGATTTGAAGAAATTGGAACCTTCATATATTTCTACTGGGAATGTAAAATGGTATATTCACTTTGGAAAACAACTTGAAGAAGATTTTAATTCACTGATATGAAACCACCTCCAAGACAGTTCACAATTCAAGTGAAAAAAAGCAAGGAGCATATTATACTAGATACAATATGCAACCACTTGTTTATAAAAGGGAAAAAAAAGAACATATAAAACCAAATTTCCTACACAAGAAAATGGTAACAGCAGTTGCCTCTGGGAATGTTTGCTGGGTGGCTGGAAGACAGGGGTAATACGAGAGACATGCGTAGTATTTAATAGATAACTTTATATCCTTCTTTATGCTTTAAATTCTGAACCATGTGAATGTAGTATCTATTAAAAATTAATACTTAAAAAGATGTAAGTGCTCCCTGCAAGGCACATACTAACAATCAAAATTTTATGATCACTATTATTGAAAATATGAGTTGCAAACTCAAATCCCTTCAGAGATTTATGTTGTGTTCTACCATGTAATATAAATGAGTGAAGTATGTAGAGTGCAAGAAAAATAAGAGAAGCTTAAAATCCAACTAAAAATGGAGCAGCCACTATTGAACTCCAGCTGACTGTATTTGTTCTGGAAAGCAGACTTAATGTTGCCAGTTCTTCCAATTTTTCCAGACACCAGAAATCCAAATATGTATGTAAAATATCCTAATTTTTAATGTTGGGCCTGCACCATGCTAGTGGGGCAGATTCAGCCCACGGGCCATCTGGTGATTTCTGATGTATAAAAAGTCCTTAATTTATGAATATATTGGGCTTCCAAACTGCCTCTTCACGTTTGGGAATTCTAAATGCATTTTCTCTATAAGAGTAAAATAAGTAGCAATCTGGTTTCCAGACCTATTATACAGGTAAACTATAGTACTGAACCAACAGCACTATGTCATCTACCCTCTATGATTAACAATGTTTATGTTAAACAACTTATTCTAAGTTTCAACTTTAGACTTTGTAAAGTCCAAAATGGTAGATCCAAGGGGTAATAAAAGGGAAGGAGATGATTGGGAAGAATTTAAAGAAAGAGAAGGAGCTGTACGGGGACAGTGGTGAAGGATCTTAGGCAAGAATTCAGATTATTATAATGGGTAATGAGATAAGCTTTCAAAATTTCTCTGAAGATCTGTGTCTTCTATAGACAACATATTTAGCAAAAGAGAAAAGAAAGGAAAAAAGGATATGTCTCAGTAGCAGCAACAGCTGAAAAGAACTGCAGCCCCATCTCCAAGGGGGTGGTGATGATCTCTAAACAAATTGTGTAGCTGCTCATAAGTCAGACATCATAAGGTAAGAATGCCAAATAATTAGCTCTAACAAAAATTATAAAGCCAAAAGTAAATGTCCATGCCTACTAGAAGATTAAAATAAAATTTATTTTCTAAAGGTATACTTTATTACTAAAGCAACAATAAATTGACACCTTTCCCTAACAAATTTACTGATGAATGTTTCTATGAACTCTAAATTTTCCACTCACGGATAAATATTCTATTTGGAGACCATCTGTACCAAAGATTTAACCTCAGGAGATAACCACTACCTATTACTTATGGTTACCTTTGCTAACATTTGGTTGATGTGTAGCTAAAGAAATGTAACTATTTTAACATATCCTAAGAGTAAACGTGAGTTAAAAAATGAAATCTGGAAATTTTTGGAAGTCAGTTGTTAGAGATGCTTCACAAAATGACTTTATCATATACTTCTGAAGAATAATCTGCAAACTTTTTGGCAGCCTGTCTCTGAAGATCAGCTGATATGGGCTCAGGACAACATTAAAACTGCTTTATTGTTCCTAAGTAAACCAAATTTGGAAAATAAATCTGCTACATGGAAAAAAATCATATGTAATCTAAATCCCAACAGGTATGACCACTGGATTGACTTTATGGGCACTTCTTCCCAATGAACATGGAAAACCAAGCTGCTGCTCTAAGTAGTTGTAGTTTACCAAGTTTTGAATCATAAGAGTATCTGTTCCCCTCCATTAGTATAGATGTACAACATAATTTAGAAAGGGTGCTATTATTATGATATAATTAGAACTTTTTAAGTAAGGAGATACTCAGTGTTTTCTATTATTATTATTTACTTAACTAGACACCCAATCCTGTTCTAGATAGGATATGCTCATGATGCTTCAGAATTATTTTAAAAAGAATCATTAGCCTATAACTCCATTTATATAGATTCACTAACAAAGAAAAAGCGTTTGAGTGGGTCTTATATTTTTTGGCTCAAACAATACAGTTACCATGGCCCATCAGGCAACATGAAAGTAAGAGGAAAAAGTGTAAATAGAAATAAGAGATTTCAGGTTTTGAACCTGACCAAAATCAGCCTGAGGAACTATATTAGACTAACTATATTAGACTATTTTTACAGGAAAATGCAAAGACATTTAATTGATTATAATACATACCTTGCTGAGCTAAAGTTGATCTTAGCATTCCAGTCTTTGACCAGATTTTTATTTGTCCATCTTCTCCAACTATAAAGAGAAAAGAATTGATTTTTTATCTATAGGAAATAAATGCAAACATTAAATTTACATATAAAA
This sequence comes from Stenella coeruleoalba, assembly GCF_951394435.1. Taxonomy (NCBI): domain Eukaryota; kingdom Metazoa; phylum Chordata; class Mammalia; order Artiodactyla; family Delphinidae; genus Stenella; species Stenella coeruleoalba. Next base: position 40,769,932 of record NC_137150.1, read on the forward strand.
ATCAGCAGTATCTACACTAATGCACATTTAAAATTCAGACACGAGTTACTCTACTTAGATATCACTGCTTCCTAAATATAAAATTTAACTGAAATTACTTTGAAACAATTTTATCAAAGTAGCCTGACTTCAATGACAAAATTATTTTTTTCCTTTAATCTTAGAAGACTTATGAGTATATTATTCAAATAATGCTTTCATTTTCACTGACGTCTCCATCCTAGAATTCTAAGAAAAGTGTTTTCAGTGTAATTAGAAGAGTTACAGCCAAATTCCAGTGAGTTGGGGACTGAATGGAGTGAAGTAATAAACTACTCTTTTGGACAGTTTGCCTGATGGGAAAGAAAGAAAGAGGAAGTTGTAGCTAGAGTTATTTGTTAAAGGAGGGATTTTTATTTCTTTTTTCTCAATTTTCAAGATGAATGACATCTGAACAAATTTATATGCTGAAAAAAAAAAAGGAAAAGAAAAAAAACACTGGAAAAGGAGAAGTCGAAAAAACAGGCAAGAGAAGAGAAACTCACTGATAAAAGTCCTACAGAAGGCCCAGGGGATAGGTGTGGTGGTTTTAAAATATATCCACAAATTCTTTGTTATTCCTTCTTTTAAGAAGTGAAGCTTAACTTCTCTCTCCTTTCTCCTTCAGTTTGGTCTATACTTAGTGACTTGCTTCTAATAGAATATGGTGGAAATGATGGAGTATGACTTCCCATGGTGGGTCATAAAATATATTGTGTCTTCCATCTTGCTCTCTCTTGGATCACTCACTCAGGGAGAAGCTCCAGCTGTCATGTTGTTAGAACACTCAAGCAGCCCTATGGAGAGGCCCATGTTGTAAGGAGCTGAGTAAGGCTTCCTGCAACAGTCATAGAGGAAGTAAGACCTCTTGCCAACAGCCATGTGAGTGAGCCATCTTGGAAGCAGATCCTCCAGCCCCATCCAACTTCTTGATTCTGAGACAGAACCACCCAACTAAACTGTTCCCTGTCTCACAGAAACTGTGAGATAATACATGTTTACTATTTTAAGTCACTAACTTTTGGGATAACTTGTTATGCAATAATAGATAACTAATATGATAGGTGAAGATGAGAATCCCTGCAGTAGGGCAGGAGATGGAAAAGAGATGGAAGGGGGGTAAAGTTAAATGAGAATATTTTGAATTTTAGAATTTTAAAGAATTAAAAGTTTTATTTACCCCACACTTGACCATTCCAAAACCTTCTTGACAGAACATTCTTCATAAGCCATATAGGAAAACTAATATGACACTGTGAATGATAACATTATATAGCAGTCTAGATCAATACTGTGCCAATTATTTGCTATTAGACAATGAAAGACACTATTGCTAAATGAAAATATTCTGTTCCTTTGGAAATTTTTCTTTAAAAATTTCATTTTAAATGTTATTTTTGCAGATAACCTACCTGTAACTAATGCTGTTCCTTCATAATTCCATCGTCCAGCAAGTACTGCTCCACAGTGAGCTTCCACACTTTTTTCCACTCTTCCTAACTTAGAAATCAGATGAAATTTGCCTAAAAGAAATTAAACTTGAGAAATCTATTTTATTAAATTAATTTATCCAATCAACAAACATCTGTTGAGTATCTACTAGTAGACTAGTTAGCATAGTGCTAGGCATGGGAGATACCAGGGCAAATAATATAATTATTCTTACTCTCAAGGGACACTCAAATCCATTGGGAAACAGGCACAAAAACAAAATTATACAACCTTGAAACAAGTGGTGTGACAGAAATATATACATGATATTATGATAGTTCAGAGGGACAATAAAATTCTGCTGGGATATGGTCAAAGAGGGCCAAGAGGAATGTCAAGAAAGCCTTCTATTTAAGCAGAACTTTGCAGTCTTGCTTTTTTTTTCTTAAAAATAGGCTATAGAAAAGTTAGGAAAGGTGTAGAGGAGAGGAACCAAGATAGTTAAATGGTGTTAAAAGATAAACTGAGGCATATTAAAAAATATTGAGTTTTGGGGAATTCCCTGGTGGTCCACTGGTTAGGGCTCCTCTCTTCCACTGCAGGGGGCCCAGGTTCGATCCCTGGTAGGGGAACTAAGATCCCAAAAGCCACGCTGGCAAAAAAACAAAACAAAAACAAAAACTGGACTTTGTGCAGAAATCAATTCCAATCCAGCAGTGCCAAACTTTAAGTGGTTAGGAACGTTCCACTGACAGGAGCTCAGGGAGAAACTTCTATAGAGAAAAGGCAGAAGTAAAGTAAGGATACTATTGATTGACTACAACTTAAAGCCTGGTTGGCTGTTTGTGATTGGTTGTCCTTAGGTTTCAATTTCATAATCTTGAAGCATTCATTTACAGGCTTAGATTTTGGTTTGCAGAGGTATACAGCATTAGAGTCACCTCAAGTCTAAAGGCCTCCTTGTTTAACTAATTGAATAACTGATAATCCCAAATTTTCAAATTCTTGCCTTATTTGATTTTACACTGTACCAGGCACCAGGTAGACAAAAAGAAGCAAGTTACTTAGTTGCTGTTCTCACAAAGTTCACACATATATAGGCAAACAGCAAAAGGCTTACAACTTCAAAGGACCTAAGCAAACTATATAAGAGATGTCAAGGGAACAAATCAACTGTACAAAGAATAAGTGCTACAGGAAGCCAAAAAAATAATCAGTGTGGTTTTGAATGATCATGAAGTCTAATAATATATAGTTTGTAATAAAATAATTAAGTACAGTTGGTCCTCCACCTCCAAGGGTTCTGCATTCTTGGACTCAACTAATTGATTTAAAAAATACATAAATAAATAAAAACAAAAACCCAGAAAGCTCCAAAAGCAGAACTTGAATTTACCCTGTACCAGCAACTATTTACATAGCATTTACATTATATTTACAACTATTTACACAACATTTATACTGTATTAGGTATTATAAGTAGTCTAGAGATGATTTAAAATATGTGGGAGGATGTGTGTAGGTTATGTGCAAATACTATGCCATTTTATATAAAGGACTTGAGCATCTGTGGATTTTAGTATCTACAGGGGTCCTGGAACCAAACCCCCTTGGATACAGAGGGACAACTGTACAGTAAAATTAGAAACTTTTCCCCAGATCAAAAAAAAGGTATATATTTTTTGTAGCAAAAGAATAATGTGGCTTGCTTAATCAAATTTTGCCTCAGAGGATTTATTTTGTTTGAATTCATTTTTAACTTAAGGCTTTTCAAGATTCTGGACGAATATTAACAATCCATTAAAAATACATATTTAATAAGTCAGGTGCTTTAGATGGCTTTAAAACATTTCTCTGGAGAGCTCTAATACAGATGGCTTTAAAATATTTTACACTTAGCACCCTGTGGTTATTTCACTGACCACCAACCTATTCCCATCAATAAAGTCATTCTCCCTTTTTACACACATTGCACAATATTTGTAGCTCTGTTGCAGCATTTTTTTATTGGACTGTGATTCTTTTCAGAAGGCCATGTCTTAGTCATATTTTTATTTGCAATAGTGCTTTACGTAAGCAGCATTTGTTAAATTTACCAACTCAGTAACCATACTCAGCAACTTAAAAAAAAAAAGGACTACTTTGACATTCTTTTCTTTCTCATTCAATCTGAGAGCTGTCTTTTCCCATCATTCATTTTCTAGGCCCTCATCAATAAACTACCCCTTTCCTTCATCTAACCACCCACTAGCGCCATCTACTTTTCCTCATATCTTCCTTTTAGTTTTATATTTACCTCTGGGTTATTTTTCAATGTAACAAGATTACTTTTTTTTTTTTTTTTTTTTTGCGGTACGCGGGCCTCTCACTGTTGTGGCCTCTCCTGTTGCGGAGCACAGCCTCCGGACGCGCAGGTCCAGCGGCCATGGCTCATGGGCCCAGCCGCTCCGCGGCATGTGGGATCTTCCCAGACCGGGGCACGAACCCGTGTCCCCTGCATCGGCAGGCGGACTCTCAACCACTGCACCACCAGGGAAGCCCTAACAAGATTACTTTGAATTCAACTGGGCTATTACACTCTTTATGATACTAACTTAAAATTAATTTGGATATACTTTTTTTAATGCATTGCTTTAGAAAGAAAATACAAGGGGAAAAAAGTCTCAAGAGGAAACTATAAAGATGACATATAGTGAGTGGCCATTATTTACTTTATCCAAATCTGTTTCACTAAATGTTAGCATATCGCCCAGCACAAAATATCCACATACTAAATTGTTGCATGTAACGAATGAATCTATCACCAAAGAGATTAACCAAATAGCTCCTGAACCTGAAATGAAGGGTCCGAAAATTTTTCTTTTCTTTGTATTTTAGAAATTTTATGTATTTTTGATCACCGATATTTCTTATCCTAAAACATCGAATACTGAATTTCTGACAAGTGCTGAAATTATTCTTGCTTCCCATGACCTCACAGAAGACACATACTGGAACAACTAAGGCCAACTCTTTGCATAGATTTGACACTCAATAAATCTTTGGTCTTTGTAGTTTGGTTGTTACAAATTGCTTGACTAGCACCCCCAGAGTAAAGCATAAATATAAAACTAAATATATCAAAAATTTTTAAAAACACAGTTATCCTTTTAACTATTTTGGTTCTTCTCTCCAGCTTTTCCATAACCTTTTAAAAATGCTAGACCAGGGCTTCCCTGGTGGCGCAGTGGTTGAGAGTCCACCTGCCGATGCAGGAGACGCGGGTTCGTGCCCTGGTCCGGGAAGATCCCACATGCCGCGGAGCGGCTGGGCCCGTGAGCCATGGCCGCTGAGCCTGCGCGTCCGGAGCCTGTGCTCCGCAACGGGAGAGGCCCCAACAGTGAGAGGCCCGCGTACCGCAAAGTTATAAAAGGGAAAAAGAACAGAGTAAGTAGATTAAAATTACACGAAACACATTTCTTAAAGTTAGAAATGCCTTAAGAAATGTCTATGGAAACATGAGAAGGCTTGAAATAGGGTGCTAGGAAAAAGGTCACACGAGCACTTTTGCAGACTGCTTAATAGCAGAAAAGTTTTGGCAGATGGTTGCAAAAAGCCAGAGATCAGTAACCACTAACTTCTGACAGAAAGAAATGAACACATAAATGCTTTTTAAAGTGGGATTTTAAGTGTACATATTAACTAATAAGAGAATATGAGGATTACTTTAAGATACCTAATACAATGTATAAAAATATTCAACTTTCACTAAATATAACTTAAGGAGTATTTACTGGCTTTACAAAAGATTTTATACCAGAATTCCTTTACATAGCAGCTCCCCTAATGCATTTTAAATCATTCTTTTTTAAATGTAAATCTTGCAATACATTGTCAAAGAAAGAAATATCTCCTCTAAAAAGTAGGATACAGCTGCATGAAATATTCAAAAAGAAGTAATAATGTTGAAGAGAGAATTATTGGTGAGACAAAATACTTGGCAAAAGTCTGCTTTATGTATTTCAGGACCTGTGCCCAAATCCCATGGATCTTTTTTGAATGTTACCACTAACACAGAAGATGGAGTGGGTATGACAAAGGGAACACTGGAGGAGTGATGAACAAACTCAAAAGCCGTAACCATTTTTGCCAGCCTTGGGGGAGAAAAATCAAGAGAAGAGAGTTGGTGCCAACTAGAAGAGGGAACCTCGTAGACAAAGAACTAAATTTTGAAAAAGAATTTTTTAAGTACTGGGTTAACATCATACAAAATGAAAAAGTCCTAGTGATCTGCTATACAATATTGTGCTTACACAAAAATTATATTATTAAATATTGCACTGTACACTTAAAAGTTTATTAAGAGGGTGGATCTCATATTATATATTTTTTAAACCAGAATAATACTTTTTTATAGTATTTGATTAACAGAGAATACAGCATTGATACATAAAATGATCTCAGATGTTTATCTGGCAAGAAACACCTTGACCGACCACCTTTCAATAGCATCCACTTTCTTTTTTTTTTGAACATTTCTTTTTCTGTTTGTTTGTTTGTTTGTTTTTCCCGTACGCGGGCCTCTCACTGCTGTGGCCTCTCCTGTTGCGGAGCACAGGCTCCAGACGTGCAGGCTCAGTGGCCATGGCTCACGGGCCCAGCCGCTCCGCTGCATGTGGGATCTTCCCAGACCGGGGCACGAACCCGCGTCCCCTGCATCGGCAGGCGGACTCTCAACCACTGCGCCAACAGGGAAGCCCTCTTTTTCTGTTTTTTTGAACATTTCTGGATTCTGTTTCTTGTCTTACTCTTCTACTTCTTTTCTTTGAACTATCATCCTTTGCCTTCACTTTCACAAGATCCCAGATATTCCTCATCCCAGCCTAAGAGAAAATACTCAGCTACCCTGCTTTGGTTCTCTCTTCTTCCTACATCTAGTTGTAGCATGTTATGTTACCTTATTTGTTTGTTTGTTAGTTTGTTTGTTTTTGTAGTAAACCTAAAAAAAGTAAACACTATAGTTTCTCAAGAGTCATAATATATTTTTCCACTTTTAATCTTGCAAATTTATCTTTAAATGATATTTGTCTTACTTTAGACTTTTTTCCCTATCAGAAAGTATTTTACCTAAAGCCAATGTGAAATAGAGACCCAAACAGCTATTCTTTAGTTAAGTGTACCTAAGTAGTCTTAATAAATCAGGGAAACACTCAGATAACAGAAATTATCAAGACTAACTATATTTACTGTCCATATTCATCAGATACAGGTCAATCTTCATACACTATTGACTTTAAAAAGGAAAATGAAAAGAAAATATATGGTAGACTTCCCTAGTGGCTCAGTGGTTAAGAATCCACCTGCCAGTGCAGGGGACACGGGTTCAATCCCTGGTCCGGGAAGATCCCACATGCCAGAGAGCAACTAAGCCCGTGCACCACAACTACTGAGCGCCACAGCTACTGAAGCCTGCGTGCCGTAGAGAGCAAGCGCCACAACTACTGAGCCCATGCCCTGCAACTACTGAAGCCCGCGTCCTCTAGGGCCTGCGTGCCACAACTGCTGAGCCCACATGCTGCAACTACTGAAGCCTGCGGGCCTAGAGCCCGTGCTCTGCAACAAGAGAAGCCACCATGAGAAGCCCGTGGACCACAATGAAGAATAGTCCCCGCTCGCTGCAACTAGAGAAAGCCCGCGTGCAGCAACAAAGACCCAACGGAGCCAAAAATAAATAAAAAGTTAAAAAAAAAAGAAAATATGTGGTATGCCACCTTCTATGTAATAAAAAAAAGGTGAAATGAGAAAATATACATGTTTTTGTTTCTTTTTGCTAAAAGAAATAAGAAAGGATAAACCAGAACCAAAGGGATTGGTTACATACAGGGAATAAATAAAAATAGGGTGTATGGGATTGGGTGGGTAGGAGTAGTGACATTGCTGAGTATATTTTTTTATATAGTTTTGACTTTGTGGAACCATCCATGTAATATTTTACATATTTAAAAAATAATCAAATCAACAAGGATGGGGAGATGAGACCTTAAATGGAAAACAAACAGAAATAAATATACTTAACTACATTTTAAATGAATAGCAACAACACTAGTAGGGGGGAAATGCCAAGTAACTTTGAACACAAGACTTTGACTCTATATCCTTGACTCTATATCCTCAGTGTAAAGATAAAAACAACAGTAAAATATTAAACTCTATTTTTTTTTTGCAATAGTATGGATTAGCAATTCTGAAACAACCTGCTGTGTATTGTAGAATTAAACAAGTAAGTAAATATATTGAGAGTAATGGGAGCCAAGCTTCCTCACTGTTTCCAAGTATGGGGAAAAAAGACTAGAATTAACCCTGTGGTGCTGAATTAGAATTGGCGGAATCAGAATGAACTCATGATTTCTATCATGGAAAGGAAGGAAGGGAGAAAGGGGAAGGAAGCAAAGGAAGAGAGGGAGGGAGGGAGGAAGAAATTGCTGTAGATTTGTATATTTTAATACACATTTCTATTCGTATTTCTTAGCTCTGTCCTGTGAAAGGACCTTGAAGTAAACACATCCCATTGAAATGAGCATACCTGGCACACTCATCTTGGCTTTTAAATACCATTAAGCACCCAGAAAAGAACAAGTCTCCTTGGAGAAACAGCTTATTTGGAAGCTGGGACTGGGAAAGCACAAAATGAACCTGGAACATCTTGTGCCAGCAAAGAAGTGCTCAAAAGATGATGGGGAAACATACCCCCCAGGGTAAAAAGAAAATTCATTTGAGCTGGCTTCACGGAGCTCCCACTGGCCAAACCTGGGACAATTGTAACATCAAAAATTTTAAATGGTAGTAATAGGATGCTCAAGAAATAAAATAAGAATCTATGAGTCTAATCTAAGTAAACAAATAAATAAATGGGCAGGAGACAGAAGGCTCTTCCTTGCAGTAAAATACCAACAAATCAATATAAAAGAAATTATGGAGTTAAAAAAAATCACCATTTGGCAACAATCTTAGTAATAAATGATTCAGCCAAGAGACATCAATAGATGCCAAGACAGTGGGAGGAAATCTGAGGAGGAAGAGAATATTTTTATATAGTCTGAAAGTATCCTTTCAGAAATTATTTATTAAAAGGGAAAAACATTAACTTTACACTAGATTAATTTAGTGAACACAACCTTTCAAAATAATCAAAGTTAAAGTCACCAATAATGGGTCAAATCAGCATCATGAATCTTCCAATATGATGCCCTGAGTACTGCTGCTAAAATGTATAACTGGATTTAATCATGAAGAAACATCAGACAAACATGAATTGAAGGACATTCTGTAAAAATAACAGGCCTGTATTCTTCAAAACAGTGGAGATCATAAAAGAAAAACTGAGGGGTTGCTCCAGATTAAAGGAGGCTCGAGAGATATGACAAAACAATGTGTTATTCTGTACCAGAAAAAAACAAATTTCTATAAAAGATATCATTAGGACAATTGTTAAAATTTGAATATAAACTGTAGATTAGATAACAGTATTACATCAATGTTAAATTTCCTGATTTTTATCAATGTATTGTGGTTAAGTAACAGAAAATCCTTATTCTTAGGAAATGCATTGAAGTATTTATGGTTAAAGTGGCATATCTATAAATTACTCTCAAATGTTTCAGAAAAAAGTATATGTGGGTTGGGGGGAGGCAGGGGGGAGAGAGAGAGAAAGAGAGAAAGAGAGAGAAAAGACCAGCAATGATAAAATATATGGGACAAAATGTTAACAACTAGTGAATTTGGATAAAGGATATGCAGCAGTTATTTGTACAATTCTTGCAACCTTTCTATAAATGTGAAATTATAACAAAATTAAAAGCTTTTTTTAAAGTCAACCCTTCATTTTATCATAAGAGGTAAACTAAATTCTAGCTGTGCTCAGAGTCAATCTTGTAAGCGCTAGGCACTGTACCAAATACTTTCACACAATATCTCATTTAATCAATATTCAGAAAACTAAGTTTAAAAATTACATGTAAAAGAATTAGAATCTGATGTGATTGTTTGCCATAACATCCCTTTCCTATTCTGGCTACAAAAGCCCTCTTCTCTTTCCCTTTCCACGGTGGCCTAAGGCCTGCCATGCTCTGTCAATCAGTGTCCCAGTCCCTTGACTAAAATGATTCACTCAGTGATGGGCATGTGACCCAAGCTTGTCCAGGACTTCTCTGCATGTTGACTGCAAGTGATATTGAGGAAGAAGCACTCTCTCTGCTGACTTTTCTTTTCCTGTAGGGTAAGCCTTGGGCTGCTGGCTGCCATCATGCTCACCTTTTGGGGCGAGTCTATCCAAGAGATGGCAAGAATAGGGGCCTGGGGACTTCCCTGGTTGTCCAGTGGTTAAGAATCCACCTTCCAATGCAGGGGATGCGGGTTTGATCCCTGGTCAGGGAACAAAGTTCCCACATGCTGTGGGGCAACTAAGCCCGCGCGCGGTAGAGCCTGTGCACCACAACTAGAGAGCCCACGTGCTGCAACTACTGAGCCTGCGCGCTCTGGAGCCTGCGCGCCACCACTAAAGAGCCTGCACACCACAACTAGAGAGAAGCCCACACACCGCAATGAAAGATCCCGCATGCCGCAAGATCCCGCGTGCCGCAACAATGATCCCACATGCCACAACTAAGACCTAACACAGCAAAATAAATAATAAATAAATAAATAAGTAAAATCTCAAGGGGTTGTGTATGTGTTATTTAAAAAAAAAAAAGAATAGGGGTCTCATGCAGTTGTGCTTAAAGATCTACCTCTGGAGCTAGGTAAACCAGAAAACTCCATCTGTGAATAAGTTAGCCGAGTAAGTTTCTGTTACTTTTGATGAATGTACTCTTAACTGATATAGTAGGTAAAGTGTAATACAGGTGAAAAACAGTTCAAGTTATTTCTAGGAAAATTAAAACATTTCCTTAAAAAATAGAATAATCATGCTTTTTACTCACCAGTAATAAAACTATGGTCAAATTAATCTCCAGCTCTGTAAGTAGGAATTAACATGTACTAGAAAATAAAGACTATATTTGATAGCTTACTAAATGAGTGTGTCTTGTACCATCTATTTTTAGTGTGGTTATGTTATACAGTTAAATTTGACAAAATTAGAAACCAAAACTGAAAAAAGCCTAACAATACCTGCGAGCACAGAAAAAGTAAAGCCAGAGGTTCAGATTCAATCCCAGTATATGCCAGTTTAATTCACCTTCTTCTATGACAATAGTTTTATAGCCTATACACAGACGAACTGACTACATAGGAAATGGATAAACAACTCAAAACATGTCATACTAAAATGTTATGTCTTTTAAGTATAAAGATTAGCATATAACATTTATTTAAAACTTACCATCAGAACTTGTGAGAACAAAGCTTTCTGCTTGAGTTTGTTTCTTTATACCTAAACTTTTCGGAAACCAGTGAAGATCTATTGGGTAAATATCATCAGGCAGCTTTACTATTTGACTTGTTTCACTAGTTAACAAGTTCCACTTCACTATCTGGTGATCATCACTACATGAATACAGTTCTTCAGCAGTATTCCAGCCCACACAGCTTACTAATTCTTGATGTGTCACCATGTTAAGGAGATATAAAACACACACAAAAGTCTTCAGTCTTAATAAATACAATATTTTGCAGATGCAGATTATAAGAAGAGTATAAAATAGGACCAAATGTTTCAAGCTTCTAAGCCTATTTTTCATTTTATGACTTTCATATTTTTTCCATATAAGGAAAAGAAAATAAGCATCTATCAAAACAGTTGTAAGAAGAATGGAAAGCAAGATAAGAAACCCAGGTGCCAAAAGAGAAAAAAAGAAAGATTTGACTATATGAAAATTTTTAAATTGTGTTACAAAGTATTCCATAAACGAGGCAAAAGATACAAAGACATCTAACAGAACAAAAGGAATGAAAGGATCGACTCTAACCCATTGGGGAGTAAGTGGAGAGAAAAGGGAACTATGCTTTTTTTATTTACATATATCCGTTTCATTTAAGTTATTAGAATAAGCATGTATTATTTTGATAAAAGTTTTCAAAAATCAAGTGTTAAAATAAGACTGACGGGACTTCCCTAGTGGCGCAGTGGTTGAGAATCTGCCTCCCAGTGCAGGGGACACGGGTTCGAGCCCTGGTCCGGGAAGATCCCACATGCCGCGGAGCAACTAAGCCCGTGCGCCACAACTGCTGAGCCTGCGCTCTAGAGCCCGCAAGCCACTACTGAAGCCTGCACGCCTAGAGCCTGTGCTCCTCAACGGGAGAAGCCACCACAATGAGAAGCCCGCACACTGCAATGAAGAGTAGCCCCCGCTCGCCACAACTAGAGAAAGCCTGTGAGCAGCAATGAAGACCCAATACAGCCAAAAATAAATAAATAAGTAAATTTATAAAAAAAAAAAAAAGAAAGAAAAAAAGACTGAAATCTAACAGTAAAATACCTGCTTAAGTGACACATTATAATAATTCACCTAGGAAAAAACCTACAGCTTAACAGCTGAAACTAAAATCCTACCAAATTTCCTGACATTAAATTCAGGAAGTAATTCAATTACAATTTACTGTACCTACAAGGTAATATGGATAAAATATGAACCCTAAAATTCTTACTTTAACCTATTTTTTCAGTCTCTGATTTATCAAGTGGATTTCTATAAACTGAGGTGTCCAAGTAGCCCTCACTTCCACCATCAGAACAGGCTGCTTACCCTGGCAGAGCTGTGTATCTAGAGAAGGCACTTCAGTTTGTCATTTTTGAGATGCTTTCTCCTGCTTATATGTGGATTTGTATATTACCACATTATCCTGGTTGGGTTGTTTGCTCTTTTGTTGTTATTGTATAATCATTTTACTGCCTTCTCTTCTCACCAATGCTTTCTACTGGCTCATCCAAGCAATCAGTAAACTCTAAGGAAAAAGAAAGACACTATGTGCCAAGTTAATTCTGGGATGGTCTAAGATTTTTTTTTAATACTTCAAAATATGATAGATTAAGCAAAATAACCAAAAAGGTAAAAAAGAAATTATGGAGAGTTCTTAAGAGACTGCACAAATAGGTAATAAAGTGGCATTGGAATACTCAGAATTCAAAGTAGAATCTAAACAAAAGGATCTGGATGTCCCATTAGACCATTACTGAAAAAATTCTTCAAGTATAACTGCTATAGCTTAAACAATGTTAGGTAAAACCTTTAAAAAGGGAGAGTGTCAGGCATAATCTAGAAAGAAAGAAAATACACATACACACACGCCCCAAAACAAAAAATACTAAGCTTATCCTCATAAAAACTGATGTAAGTACACATCAGACATACGTGACATGTCTTCAAACTAATAAGTTAACTAAAATTACAGGAGAAATGAGAGGACTGCCAGAATAAGAAAGTCTAAAAAGACTTATTCTTCAGCTTGAAAAGGTAAAAGCAGACAATAGACATAGTCAAAATCTAAAAGATTGTAAGCAGCATGAACTCCTGGGGGCACACTTTTAAAAGAGAATAAAAATGATTTAAGGAGAAATAAAAGGAATTATATCTTCACTCAAACGGTAAAAGAAGCAGACAAGACAATATTAATTCAAAGCGTTTGATCAAATGTCTAAAACAGTGCTTCTCTGTCTCTGAAGGATCCTATTTTTCTTTATTTCAAATCTGTTACAGATCAACATTTTCTAAGATAAAATAAAAATGAATTACTAGAAAAATGATCTTATATTTGGATGTTGTGACTATCAAACTGCTACAAAAATTTCTTCCTTCTTACCTTCAATTTCTTTACTTATCCCTTCACAGACCTGCAATAAAGTCCACAGATGATACTTTTAGAAGCACTGGTCTAAATAACTAAGAATGAAGGTAAAGGGGCCTATCATATATTCCTGACACATAACTGGGAGTTCTTGCTGACAAAATATAGGGTCATGCGTTTGAGAAATATTTATAATTGCCCCCTTCCCACGTGAAATAATAAAGGTCTAACTGCTCAGATTTCCCCAGCTTACCCTCCACTTTATCGTGAGTAAGAAGAAATAGAGCAGAACTCAATGAAAACATACTAGATCATACCAACAGATAAATTATTTGATTTTTAAAAAACTTCTCTTTAAGATTTCATTAGACTAAACAAAAACTGTTTTTTATGTACTTAAGTATAGTAGTACTTAAGTAGAGTAAGAAAAAATGTCAATAAAAATTTGAAAGTAAGATTTAGAGCAAATAGTTTGCATTGGAGAATTACCTGCAACACAAGACCTCAAATATTTCAGGAACAATTTAGCGAAACTACCAATAAAGGAATGAAAAAAATCCATTATCCAACTAGACTACAAAAATAGAAGAAAACTTTTAATAATACTATAGTAAGGTGATCACAATAAGGTTTATAAGTATTAAAAGGATATGCTTTGGTTCTTTTAAAAGAGATATCTTCAGTCTCATGTCTCCACCTTCCAGCAAAATTTTAAAATGCCACTTGATTGTACTCACTGTAAAAATAAAAGGGGGAAAATATAGAATTTGCATTAAAAACAAACATATATACACAAAAAATTAAAAGTAAACAAAACATCTTAGCACCCCAAGGACACCAAAACACTTTCAATCCTGCTGGCAACAAATACATGGAAAGAGGAAGAAAACTAGTCAGTGTGCTAATTCTGGCAAGTGAGTGATGGAGGCCTTGGGTTGGATGCCGGAAGTCCTCTACAAGCTGCCTAAAACAGTCCTACATGTACAGAATGCCACTAAATCTGGCCAGGTAAATAATTTCCAAGGGCTGTCCTGAGACCTAATCAAAAGATTTTTTAAACTGGGAACTGTTCAATGGCAGATCAATGTTGGTCCTGTTGAATGGATACACAATAAAATAAATTCCAAAGGTCTGATCGAGGGCTAAGATACATATTTTGAGCTTTAGTTATAGAACCCACATGGGAATACTATGACATCATCAACCTAGTGATCCAATCTGAGATTTACATTCTGTTGGATGTAGATACACTGCCCAACAGTTATGGTTGCCATGGTGGCAAAGTGAAAAATAAGCGAGTTATTTAAAAGAGAGGTAATAAATCTATTATAAAAGCTATATAAAAATCACAATGTAAATAGCAAACAAAAATTTAGAAAAACAAGAGTAACACACTCTCAAATAATCATGCTATCAAAAGATACAAATCAAGAAAATGCTAAATTGTCTGAATCCAATTTATAGTTGTGGGATTCTTTCTGAGTAATATCACTAGCCTAGAGAAAAAAATAAATGAAAGTGTAATTAAAGGGAAAAAATGCTCTTCACCAAGTAGAAAATTACTGCTAACTACATCAAAGAAGGTGTGAATTATAGATAAGAATTCAGTGGGCCTACCTTAGATAATTTCTCATTCTCTCAAATCCAGAAGACTTTTAGATTGGCAAGGTGCTAAATACAGCTTTATCTCAAAGCACCTTTTTCACTTATTGTACTCATAAATTTGTGAGAATGGGGAGAAAATTGTTAAGACCACAGAAAAAAATCTGAAGTTTTCTATCCAGTCAATATGCAGCTAAGGTCAGAAACCTCTCTCCTCCAGTTCATTTAACACGATTTATGTTCAACTTTAAAAGTATGAATCTGTGTATAGCGTCCAGAGCAAGAAAACAATTTCTCCTAGGCACACTTCTAAGGTTCACTTTTCGTCCTTAGGAGTTTTAGCACCTTTCTCAAAACTACTTCCTTCTTTCTATCAGACCTCCTTCAATTAGAGGGGGGAAAAATGTAAATACATGCTGCTTTTTCACAATAATTCAAATTTACCCAGCTTATAAGGATTTTAAAAGAATAAAGGCAGATAACTTGTTGATTCTGGAAATAAGAAACAACATAATAGACAAGAAAAAAAATATATATATAGTCTGAATATACAACTACATTCAGAAACTTTAAAGGCATGATGTAGCCTATATCAAAATACCTCAAAGTGCTGAAATCCATAATAATTAGGAATCATTCCTCACCAAAAGAAATCATTATCCCATATAAGTAGTAAATGCAGTATGTTTTTCATGAGAAAGTAATCTGCAACTATACAGAAACGTGGTGCCAAGGAATCAGAGAAAGAGGAGGCTGGCATCCGAACATTGGGAAGATTCTCTTTTGCTCAGAAAGCTCTTCCCCATACATCCTATTTAGCTGAGATCATCTGCATGAAGGATATGGGCATTCTGATGTGAGACTGAATAGAGGAATAAAGGAGAAGTAGTATTAGAGCACAGCCAATTCAGGGAAGTGCAGAGCTGCCTGGGGATGCACTGAGGTGTTTTTATCTGCCCAAAAGCCTTGGTCACCAAGGATCTGACTAGTCAGTGGTAGGTGGGGTGGGAGGGGGAATAAAAGAAAATTTCTAGAGCATTGAAAAATCTATTTTGCAACTTTATATAGGCAGAAGACAGGAGCAACTATGCCTTTGCTACTAAAAATCATTTATAAGCTGTCTTTGGTCCAGCGTGGGTTAACATTCATGGCGCTTAAGAGGAAAAAATATGCCCAGGAAATCCGATCACCAAACTACCAAAATATACTCCAAATCTGGCCACTTCTCAGTACTGCCATCATAAGTCTAAAGCCACCATCATCCTCAATTATTTCAGTAGGTCCAGAACTGATCTTCCTGTTCCTACATTTACCCTTCAAACTCTTCTAAATACAGTAGCTAGTTATGCTTTTAAATCATTAATGCTAAGTCAGATCACGAAGGCCAGTATGGCCAATACAGAGTGAGTGAAGGGGATGGCAGGAAATTGGGGAAGAGGAGGGAGGGACACAGATCACATAGAGGTGGGAAAACCACAATAAAAGCTTCATTTTTTTTCTTCTAAATGAACAGAGAAGCCAGTAGAGTGATAATATCTGACTTATATTTTTTAAAGTGTCACTATGGATGACACTATGGATGGTATGACCAAAAAAAAGCAAACATGAGCAACACTGGAAGCAGGGAGGCCAGTTACGATTTCAATGATCCAGAAGAGAAATGAAAGTGGATTCATGAGGAAGGCAGTAGTGGTGCAAATAATATGAAGTAGTCATATTCTGAATATATTTTGAAAGAAGATTCCACAGGATTTGTTGATGAATTCAGTTTGAGAGAAAGAGGAGTCAAAAATGACTCAAGTTTCAACAGGTACAAAAGAGTTGCCATTTACTGAAATGAAGAAAACTAAGGGAGGAACAGGTTGAAAGGGATGATATAAAAACTCTGTTTTGGGTATGCTAAGTTTAAGGTGCCTATTAGATATCCGAATGAAGAATTCAAGGAGAAATTGGATATACGAGTCTGGAGTCAAGCAAGAGGTCAGAGCTGGTGATATCATTGAGATGTCAGTTTGAGGGTTATCAGCACAAAGATCATGTTCAAAGCCATGGGATGAGACTACCCAGCAGAACTTGAAAAGGTAGTAGCTTCAATGGCCTAGAAGTCCTACTGAAGCCTGAAGAATTGTCAGCATTAAGCTTCTAGAGGAATTAAACTAGAGAAAGACAAGTGGAGATATACAATGAGATGCTTAAAACAGATTTTGGGGGAGAGTATAGATATTGGTAAGGATGAAGTAGGTTAAGCCTGTCAAAGTGGTTGGCCAAGGTCAAGGTAACTGAGAGGCCAGGGGATGGAAGAATTGATTTCAGGATGTTAAATCACTGAGAATAATGACAAGAATAGTGGTGGAGATAGACACAGTTA
The DNA here is from genome assembly GCF_951394435.1 of Stenella coeruleoalba. NCBI lineage: Eukaryota > Metazoa > Chordata > Mammalia > Artiodactyla > Delphinidae > Stenella > Stenella coeruleoalba. Next base: position 40,787,111 of record NC_137150.1, read on the forward strand.
CCCAGGTGCTAAAATACTATTCATTGAATGAGGAAAAAAGAAGAGATCTGTAGATGACTACAAAAAGGCAGAGTAGATAACGGTTTGATCTCACAAGACTTATCTCAAAGGGACTAAGGGATTGTAGAGAGGAAAGGGGAAGACAGTCAGTTGTGCAGAAACACTAATGAGAAACAAGGCCCTCTGACACATGGGAGTCTGGAAGGCAAAACAACCTCCATTTGAAACAGCCAAGAGGAAAGCAGTTTCCTTAGGAAACAACCAGATTTAAGTTAGACTGTGAAGTTAAAGGGGAAAACTATGAAGTTTTAGAGTAAAGGTTGAGAACACAGATTTGGCCAATGACATACTGTGAGTTCCAAAAGGTAGAGTAGTAGGATTTAAATGGTGAAGAGCTAAGAGTTTGGGACAGATGGTGGGAGATGGTAAAAACAGCCAGCTGTTCTCTTTCATTCATCCCTACTTCTGTGGTAGAAGAATCTGAATTTTTGCTGCATACCTGGCCATCCAGAATAAAGATTACATTTCTCAACTGCCCTTGAAACTGGGTGTAGCCACATAGGACATTAACAATTCTTAAACCCAATGGGGATATTACAACACCATCAACCTCGTGGCCCAATCTGGAACTTATATCTTGAGGGGGGTAGATAACTCTACCCAACAGTATTGGTTACCCACAGTAGTAATATGAAAAGTAAATGAGTTACCTCTTATAAAATCCACACTACTACCTCTTATAAAAGTTATATAAATCAGCATTATTGGCAAATAAAAACTTGGAATTTAAGAGTAACCCTCTCCCTGCCATGCCATCAAGACCATATATATAGCAGCAACAAGATAGAAGGAACCAAGATTCTTGACCTTGTAGAGAGTCCTATCAGTCCTATTTAGCCTTTTAAGTGATAGAAAATAAAGTTTTATCATGTTTAAGTTACTGTCATCAACAGCTAAATCTAATAATGAACTAATGCAGGGAATTAAGAGCCTTGAATGTAGAGACGGAGGGAAACAGGGTTGTAAGGTATGATGGAATAGTCCCAATCGTCGAATAAAGGAAGGTGTATAATCAATTTAAATTGTAGGCTTCTTCCTGAACTGTTCTCTTAGGTGGTTTGTAGTGTTGATGAAGAGTTTTATAAGACAGGAAAGGGCAGTCTTGCTAGGACCACATGTAACTCTGTGGGAATTCCTTTTCAATCCTGCTAATAAGGTTGTTAGGATTTACTTTAATAGGCAGTTTAGGGAGGGAAAGGAATTGCAGAGTTATAGAGGGAATAAATATCCCCAACCTTTTCTCCTAATTTCCCTAACCTTAAACTGTGCACTCATCCTTGTACCTCTGCTGTATCTATACTCACTGCCATGGTGATCTCACCCAGTTTCATGGCTTAATATAAGATTAAATTTATTGACTACCTAGTGACAACTCCCAATTTCATATCTCCAGTTCAGACCTCTGCACTGAATCCCAGACTTTTTAGCTAACTGATTATTTGACAACTTTATTTGAATGTGTGACACCTAAAAACTTAAGATCCAAATCAAACCCCTGATCTTTCCTCCAACTTTGCTCCTCCCACAGCCTTACCCATCTCGGTAAATGGCAATTCCATCCTTCCAGTTGCACAGGCCAAAAACCTTGGAATAATCACTGACTCTTCTCTCACATTCCAAATCCAATTTGTAAAAACCAAAACCTGTATGATCTAGCTTCAAAATACCTGACTTTCATGACCCCCACTACTATGGCTCCAGTCCAAGGTGCCATCACCTGTTAACCTGAACTATAATATCCTCCTAGTTGACCTCCTAACCCCTCACAATCTATGCTCACCATAGCAGCCAAAGTGAATTTTAAAATAGGTCATGGTGCTTCTCCACTCAAAACTCTCCAATGGCTTCCTGTCTCACTCAGAGTTAAAACAAAGGTGTTTTTTTGTTTTGTTTTGTTTTGGCTGCATTGGGTCTTCGTTGCTGCGCACAGGTTTTCTCTAATTGCAGCGAGCAGGGGATACTCTTCACTGCAGTTTCCAGGCTTCTCATTGCAGTGGCTTCTCTTGTTGCAGAGCACGGGCTCTAGGCACGCAGGCTTCAGTAGTTGTGGCACACAGGCTCAGTTGTTGTGGCTAGCAGACTCTAGAGTGCAGGCTCAGTAGTTGTGGCGCATGGGCTTAGTTGCTCCATGGCATGTGGGATCTTCCCAGACCAGGGCTCGAACCCATGTCCCCTGCATTGGCAGGCGGATTCTTAACCACTGCACCACCAGGGAAGCCCCTGAAACAAAGGTCTTACAATGGTGTTCAAAGCCTTTATTGATCTGGACTCGTATCGTGATGGTTAATCTTATGTGTCAGCTTGGCTGCAAGATGGTGCCGTTATTTGGGCAAACACAAGACTAAACATTACTACAAAACTATTTTTTAGGGTTTCCCTGGTGGCGCAGTGGTTGAGAGTCCGCCTGCTGATGCAGGGGACACGGGTTCATGCCCCAGTCTGGGAAGATTCCCACATGCCGCGGAGTGGCTGGGCCCGTGAGCCATGGCCGCTGAGCCTGCGCGTCGGGAGCCTGTGCTCCGCAACAGGAGAGGCCACAACAGTGAGAGGCCTGTGTACCGCAAAAAAGAAAAAGAAAAACAAAAAAAAACTATTTTTTAGAGGTGATTAAAACTGACAATCAGTTGAAGTAAGTAAAGCACATCACCCTGCATAATTTGGGTGGGCCTCATCCAATCAGTTGAAGGCCTTAAGAGCAAAAACCAAGATTTCCCCAAGAAGAAGGAATTCTGCTGCCAGACTACAACACAGAAATTTTGCCCGAGTTTCCAGCCCTAAGACTAATGACTTCAACATTAACTCTTCTTTCTCTGGAGAGCCCTAACAGACAACATCATTTCTCTGACCTCATCTCCTGTTTCCTCTCTCTTTTCACTCAAACTGCTCCAGGCACACTAGGCTCTGTGTTTTTCTTCTTACATACTATGTAAGAAGTATGTTTGGGGGCAAAGGAGAAGGAACCAGTGGACAGGGATTGATTGGTAGTACTATAGAAACAGAAGATAACTAAGACAGCATGGTCCCCTATGAAGTCATTTGATCAAGGACACTGATAATGGGGTACTTCTTTTTGTAAACACATATAAATTGACAGTTCACAGAAACATAAATACAGATGGTCAGCAGGCAATCAAAAACATGAAATAAGTCACAGCCTCAATTTTAATTAAAGAAATGAAAATGAAAACAACTAGATACCATTTTTCTGTTGTCAAAGTGGCCAAATGCAAAAACCCAGCCAGAACCCAGCCCTGGCATACAGAGAAAGAGTTAGTCACATACATTATTGAAGAGCAGGAAAACTGGTGCTAACGGTCATTGATTCTTTTGTTCTGCCCCCCACCAACACTTTTGACTACATTTTCTACCTTTGGGGAATTTCCTACCTTATAAATAAAAAACAAATTATTTCCTCTCTAGCCCTCCTTACAGCTAGGACATAGGCAAATTACCTAGGCTTTGCCAATCTGACACATCTGTCATATTTTGAGTTAGAAGCTATTGATTCAAAAGAAGTATATATAAGGAATCTACCCTGGGAGGAATTCCTAGTCATAGGAATTTGTCATATACATATAAATGTACACCAAGATACATATACAAACTATACAAGCCTATTTATTACAGAACTCTATACAGTACTATCAAAAACTAGAAATTTAAATATTCATCATAGATTACACACGCATGTTCCAGATATAAGTATTTACAACATGGAACAGAATTAGAACCAAGAAAATAGAATTAAGAATTAATGTTAAGGATTAGACTTAACATTATGCTAAATGAAAGAAGTCAATCACAAAAGGGCAGATACTATATAATTTCCCTTATATGAAGTACATAAAGTAGTCAAATTCATAGACACAAAAAGTAGAATGGTGGTTGCCTGGACGGAAGGAGGAACAGGGAGTTTCTATCTAATGGGTACAGAGATTCAGTTCTGCAAGATGAAAAGAGTTCTGCAGATGGATGGAGGTGACAGTAGCACAACAATATGAATGTACTTAATGCCACCGAACTGTACACTTAAAAGTGGTTAAGATGGTTTACAAAAAAAGAAAAAAGAAATGAATTATATTTAAGAAAACTAAAACATAAAAGCACTAACAAAATGAGAAAAATTTTAGGCAGGAAAGAGGGAAGGTATGACTTGTCAACAAGAATGTACCTATAGATAAGAGGTAGCAGAAAGCCTACGAAGTAAACAAGAATGTGAAGGAGAGATAAGAAATCCAAGAGCTAGATCACAAGTGCATTTATACCAAGTTCTGTTTGGGTCATTTGCATATTGTCTAATCCTTGGGTGTTGATATTAACAGTTGAAATTAATGGTTTGCTGATGACTACCCAAGGCCCTATTTTTAGAAGTACAATTTTTATCAACAATTTTCCAAATTGATAGCTCTGATTAGACTCCTATGCCTCTTTTCCAGTAAAGAGAGGAGGGAGAGAGAAGCAGATCTTTTATTCAGATTGGTCCCATCATAAAACCACTTGAAGACTAGAGCTGAGATCTCTTATACGGCAGGGAAGGCAGCAGCAGGTTCACCATTTCCAGGGACAGGTTATTCAAACACCTAACAAGCAATGGAACAGGCTTACGAATGGCAGTATAGTTCACTTACTAAAGACCTCCAACCTCCATGCCACTCCACTTCCTGTAGGTATCTGAAGTGTATGTATTGATATATGCAGTGGTATTTACATTTCCTTGCAATTTTAGCTAAATTAGAGCTAGCTCTTGCCAACCATACTTTAATATTATTCACATTGGTTATATCCTTTTGCAGGACGGCCTAATAAATTCTAGCCAATAAACCATGTTATTCACAAATTTAAAAATAAGTAGTCGTCTTTAATTCATCCTTTTAATTCATCAACTAGCATAGAAAAAAATTACACTCAACCGATAAACTAGAGTGCTGTACAACTATTTAAAAAATGAGATGAATCTATATGTATTGATACAGAAAGATGTCTATAATATGTTAAATGACAAAAACAAAGTATACAGCAGTATTATATAACTCAATCCCTTTTGTGTTAAAAAAAAGGGAGGAATATATATTCAAGTTATTGGATACTAAAACATTCTTCTCGGAAGATATGCAAGACACTTAACGGAGACCTTCATGAGGTTAGGGACACTGGGGTGAGAAGGCACTCTTTTAATTTTCATTTTATATGTTTTTATACTGTTTGATGTTTTTATCATGTTCATAATATTTTATCTATACATTTATATTTTTAATATAGAATTATCTGAATGATAGGATTATGGTCCAATTTTGCTTTCTTCTTTATGCATTTCTGCATTTAAAAAAACCCTAATAAATGTTATTTTTCGTAAGATCACCATTCTCATTCTCTTTGCAGTTTCTACTGCATTTGACCCACTTCTTACTGAAACTCTCAGCTAGAGATCTTCCAAATACTGCACTTTGTTTTCTTCTGTATACAAAATGGGGTTAATAATGCCTACCTCACAGGTTAGTTATGATGATTAAATGAGATAAAGTAGACATGAGGATAAAAAAAAAAAAAGGCATCTTACAAATGTCCAGTAGAGTGCCTGAAACATAGTAAGAACTTAATAATTGTTAGCTATTTATAGTGAAAATTGGTGTTTTTGTCACCCTGCATATATTCACTCTTTTCCTAGCTACAAAGAATTTCTTCTTGGAGCACCACTTCCTCACTCTTAGCCATATGGCTTCAATGGAGCTAGCATGAGACCTAGGCTTAAGTCAATTAGAGATCTCCAATAGAAACTTTTATTTAACTAAAAGATGGGGAAGAAAGACACTTCTTAACCCCCAGGTCTTTAAGTTTAGGAAATTTGAGGCTAGAGTTACTGTAACACCTTACCAGGGCAAGGGGAGAGCCTGGAGGTGTCAGAGACCACTACGTGAAGCCTGAGAATAATGCCAAGACAAGGAAATGCAAAGCAGAACAAAGAAAGAAGCACAATCCTAGTGTCTTTGTTTGAACACTGAATCCAGTTATACTCACCTAACTTTTTGGTTATGGAAGTTAATTTTTTTTTCTCAAGACAATTTGGATTGGATTTTCTGTCACTTGTAATCTACAAAGTCCTCTCTGAGACATTACTATAATTATTTCTTCTTCCTATATTCTAAGAATGTACATTCTCTAGTGCTATCCTCTCTCTACTCACAACCTTAAAAATCTAATCTATTTTTAGTGTCCCAACTATTCTTGTAACTATATCTCACCCTATTTTCCCTTCTGAACTATATTCTCCACCTCTAATGCCCACTGTATATACCTTTCCTAATCTCAACCTATATGAATAAAAACATACTCATTTTTCAAAACAGTCTATCCCCCAAAACTGCTCCATTTCCTCACTTCCCATTTTTTTCTATGTTAAGATGGGTGAGAGTTTCAACAAGACTGGTGTTCTAGGGGGCTTATATTATCAAGAGGAATATTCATTACTATCTCTCCTGTGTCTATATCCAATTTATTCATCTTGAACAATATTCTCTAAGTATTTATACATTACTTACATAAATTCATGTTTATTCATTTTGATCTATTATTTAATGTCTAATTAATCCAAATATTCACAATTAATTACAAACTTTGTTAATATTTTAAACATTTACCCACAAATCTAATTTCAGACTTTATGAAATGCTGTAACCACATAAGAAATGCTGTAACCACATTAGAAGGTAGACAAAACACATATTATTATAATGATGACAAAATCTAACTATGCACTTAAAGAATTGCAAATGTTAATTTTAATTCTATTCCAATTTTTCCCCTTGAACTTATTCTTATTTCTTCCTGTGGGGTACAACTTTTTGAAATATAAAAAGTAAGTGTTCTCTTCTCAGACTGCCTGAAATTATAGATAATGGTTGTTAGTAGATGATTTTGGACCAGAAAGATGAGACTTGGTTATACTTTCCAAGATCATTGTAACCTAGTCCATCCCAATTGGACCAGCTTCTTTTTATCCAAAGTACTGGCAGGGATCAATCAAGTCTTTATTTCTTGTGATCCTAATCTCTTCTCAAATCACTTCTTCACTTTTTCTGAGTGCCCTACTTTCACTCTAGATTTGTCTCCACTGTAGCTGTTTGTTATGAATTTCTTTCCTATGTTATACAACCTGGTTTAAGTCTGCTTAAAAAATATTTATTCTGAGTGGAGCATGGTTAGGTTCAACTAAATCTAAAGCTATTGGTCACTTTATTGATTTACTGAAATTACATTTCTTATCAGTCACTAAGACCAATCATTATTTAAAGCAACCATCAAAGGCAGTAAAACTAGGATTTATTTGTGACTTATCTTTCTTATCGCCTCATCACTAATCCAGGGATTCATAAAAAACAGAATCCGACTAACTTTAAGGGTTCAGACTCTTAACCATTAAAACCTACAAAAGCTATAGATTTTCCCCCAAAATGTGTCCAGATTTTTACCTTTCTACTGCGTAGGCACCTCCTACATGGAGGACTGGACAGTAATAATCCAACTAAGCCATGCCTGATCTCAGTCTCTTTCCCTTTTTACACATCCCACATAACTACTGTTAATTTTTTTTTTTTACCAAGTCATTCCTTAGCTCAAAATTTTTCTAATATTTTGAAAACATCCTTGACCTGGCTTTCAAAACCCTTCATAAACTAATCTTCTAACTTGACATCCCATTATTCATCCTTAGCACATACCCTAATATGGTCAATGTCATAAAAACAGCAGTACCAAATGCATATAGTGTGTGTGCTAGACAATCATAAACAATCCTATGAGGTAGGTATTATATGCCGGTTTTATAATAAAAAATCTCAGAGATTGATAAATTGAGTAAACTGTCTAAGCATGTAGCTAAAAAAATGATGAGATTTGGGACTCTTGTTATCTGTTACATCTTTCTACTACATCATGCTGTCTCCCATATACATAACTCAATTTGGTCTAGTCTTTGCTTTTTTCATGGTTAATATCTCTCCAACTCAGTTGTAATAGTGTTTTACAGACTGCAAAATTCCAAAAGATTCCAGATGTTTTCAAAGAGAACTGATTGCTACATTTTCTTGTACACCTACCAGCCAAATTTTTTTTTCACTAAGCTTTATTGTCTGTAGTTTGTCTTATGAAAACAATAATTTTTTTCAACTTATATTACCTCAAATATAAAGGTATATTACAATATCAAGTCAATGTTTATTCAAATCACACCAGTCTCCCAACCTCACCAAATTCTTACACTTGAGGGGAGTGTCCTCCACACCTCCTCTTGAGAAACACTGAACCTGAATATGCTCCTCAGGGCAAGAGTCATACTTACTTACTTAGAATGACAATGTAAATTCATTCATAAAGCAGATATACTGGGGCTTGAGTATGCCAAGTCCTAAGTCTACAAAAGTTAAAAGGGGGAATAAAAAAGGCTCCCAGTTCTCAATGTCAAGTACTTAAGAGTCGCTGAATAAATGCTTGTTGGACATAGTCAAATCAATTAATGGTTAACATTGTGAGGGATTAGGATCACGTTTGAGAATCTGATCAAAGTTCTGGGAACACTAACTCCCCAGAAAAATTCACAAGCACCCAGAATTTTGTATACGATTTCGGGGGCGGGGGGCGGGGAGGGGGAAGTGGAGAAGAGGTGGTATGAACTCCTCTGAATTCCAATCACCTACCACCAGATCCACAAACTCCTGGCTAAAAACCTACTAGCAAAACTAAAAACCTACTAGCAAAACTAGATTCTCTGGGAACAGGTATACTTGCTTAATAATCCTGATTATGCCTGACAGTGCAATGTATACAAAAGCTACTTAAGAAATATTTGCTGATCAATAATTTTCTCATACCCAGACACCAGCAAATCGTTTCTTCCATTACAGAGTCTTTCAGACAAATGATTTTAAAAACGCGAAATCCCCTTTCACGAGTGACATTAATGACCTAACACCAATAATTCGAAATCATTATTTTGCTTTTCACTACACGATCATTCACCAATCCAGGTTTTCTCTTCTCCTTGTTACCCCTCTACTCCCTCCAAACTCAGGGCTTCCTCCTTTGCATCCCAAAAGCTACGTCCAGAGCCGCACCGCGCCCAGGGAGACGGAAAATAACTGATGCTCCACTCCGCACACACCCTCATAGCAGGGAAGGTGGATCCAGTAATGGCTACAACTTCCAAACCCTTTCCTCACCCCTCGCCTAGAAGTAAAGAGATTTACCTTAAGTGGCAGGAGAGCGGTGGCGATCGTACTCACAGAAGTGGGACCAGTTACCAAGAAGCCTCGGGCCTCTCTGTCACCATAGCGACTCCTAAGAGCTAAGCTCACTCCATCTTCCCGCGATACTTCCCTGCCGGGCGTCACCCGAGCAGGCCCTAGACCCCGCCCCTCAGCGAGCTCGCCCTCTCCTTAAGGGGCGTCATTGGACGACGGAGCTTTGCCTTTAGCTGTGGGCGGAGCCCCACTCTATTTTTTTTATCTTTTTCAAAATTCTCAAGGTTTTTTAAAAAATATTTTTTATAAGAGTGCTATTGCCGTAGGCCCACGGAAAACATTGTTTCGCTTTTCTTATTCACTTAATAGAAAACGTCCCCTGCCGCCTGGGTCCCGCCAGCAGTTCGCGCATGCGCGTAAGCCACCAGAAGATGGCGGCGATAATCGCCGCATTTTTTTCAAATTAGTGGTTCCCAGAAAGCATTGCGCGCATTTGTAACGAATTTCCGTTCGAGTTTGTATTTTAGGCGCCATTTTCGAGTGAAGGACCCGCAGCCGAAACACCGGTAGGAGAGGGGGGGTATGCAACCGTTTCCAACCTTGGTTTGAGTGGACTATCCGGCAGGTAAAATACTTCTTTTCCTGATCAGGTTGTCACACTCTTACTTCCTGTCCCGTCCGCGGGCTCCTGGAAAGTAGAGGCCTTGAGTTGGAGCAGCCGAAGTCTAGGCTGAGGCTGCCGCCGGGAGATTTCTCTCGCTGTCACCCCTCCCCCCTCGGCCGCTCCCCGGCAGTCGAGGCTCCCGCGCGCTTCTCCCGGGCGCCACTTCTCTGAGCTACATAAGCGTTGCTCAGGAGACTGGGGGCCCGGGGGGGGGTGGTTGGGGGGAGCCTTTCAGCCTCGCGGACCTCTTCTCAGAAATCTCGGTCTTGGTCGGACTCTAGCGTGGCCCCCTGCCCGTCTCACTTCCCGCAAGGGACTAACCACCGGGTCTGAGCCCTTAACTGGTGACCTTTCGTAGTTTATTGTCCAACGGGATTCTGCCGCGGACCCCGGAGGGACAGACCCCTGCCACCTCAAGGCTATTGAACCGGAGCCGGCGCTGCCGGCTTCCGATTTGAAAATCGCGAGTGGTCGGACCCGGCCGGACTGTAGAGAGCAGACCTCAAAGACCCCGGGCCGTCCGCTGCGCCGAGGGCTAAATGGCGGGGAGAGGAAAGTGGGCGGCTCGCCGCCAGTTGGTTCTTCGCTGCTCTGGGAAGAGGTGATAGATAGCCCTTCAAACGAACTCTTGTCTCTTAGAATCTGTGCGCTTGCATCCCTAGCCCAGAGAGCGTGGGAATGTCCGCAAATGCTAGCGTATGGGAATTGCTTCGTTTAGAAATTACGTTAGAATAGTCTTTCACACTTATACTGTGGGCGGACGGCGGGGGTGCATTAAAAAGTAAAAAGAACCTAAGCAGTTGCTCTGTTCTTGCTTGATCCCCAAGCACGTCTAGGTTTTCCCACTTGCTTAGGACTTAAGAAAACGAATCCCGCCTTCTTGGCACTTGAGTTTTTTGTGCGTTCTTTCTCGAGGACCCGCTGGCGTTAGCGGGGTTTGACGACGGGGCTCTGGAAAACGGGTGGACGGAGTTTTCCCCGAGTGGGACAGGGTGGGGAGCTGAGCCCGTCTCACCGGGAGTGGGGGGGGGAACGTACCGGCACTGGCCCGCGGCCCGACTTGCTCCCGGCTCTCCCTCGGCCCCAGCGACCATGCCCCGTAAAGGCACCCAGCCCTCCACCGCCCGGCGCAGAGAGGAAGGGCCGCCGCAGTCCCCGGACGGCGCCAGCAGCGACGCGGAGCCCGAGCCGCCTCCCGGCCGCGCGGGGAGCCTCGCGCCTGCCACCGCAGGTGAGTGGCCCTTCGCGACGTCGCGGGCAAGCGCGGGGGAGACCCGGGTGCATCCGCGCCCAACCCAGGACTGGCTGGTGTTCTTGGGCGCGGACAAGAGGGTCTGCGGGGTTGACATCTGAAGGTCAGGTAGAGCCGCTCAAGAAAGCGATTTGGCGATTTTCACAGATTAGACAATGTGCAATCGGTGTAACGGTGCCGGAGGGGATGGGGGCGAGTAAATAGCTTCAATTCTGAATTTCTGTTCATTGTCGTCTATTTCCACGGAAATCGACACGGTCAGCCAGGAGCTAGTGGACTGTTTTTCAGACAGAGTCAGCCTGACTAATAATAATGATGAAAAGTTTCTTGACCCTGTAACTTCACCTTCGTGGTCTTAAATTGCTAAGAGAAGATGATAATTTACTCGAAACTACCGTAGCTTTTGTGAGTCCAGGAACTGAATGACATGAAACCCCTGTGACAGTGTCTCTAGAGCTCGCGAGTGTCCAAAGTTAAGGTTCCAGGTGCTCACAGATACGGAGAGAGTTGGATCTAGAGCCTTAGGATTTAACCACCTGTTTAGACAGGGAGCAGGGAATCAAGTGGTTGTGGATTTCCCAGATTTGCATGACGATGTAGTGTTTCGGCTCCTAAAAGGTATATTTCTATAGGATTTTGTGACTGGTCGCATTTCTTTCAAGAATTTCTTTTTTGATAAAACCAAACCAAAAGATTCTCATCCCCTGTGAGTTTAGGATAATACTATATTTGAGTGAAAATACAGATTCCTAGGTTTCATAAATAACATCTCTCCAGAGATGAGCAGGCAGTAGTCCTCCGAACTAATTGCACTAATGCAGGCTTTTTTCCCCTTGTTTTCCCTTTCCTTTGACTGACTTAGAGACTCCAAGTGAGGAAATAGATAATAGAAGTTTAGAAGAGATTTTGAATAGCATCCCTCCTCCCCCACCTCCAGCAATGACCAATGAAGCTGGAGCTCCTCGTCTTATGATAACTCATATTGTAAACCAGAACTTCAAGTCCTATGCTGGGGAAAAAATTCTGGGACCTTTCCATAAGGTATTTGACCTTTTTAAAATAACTGTTGTAATGCGTCTTTATTATAAAGTGTTTCAATTTTGTAGTTATTTTATTTATGCTGATTGATTAAAAATACGGTATGTTTCCTATGCTTTTAACAACTGAAATTAGCTTTTGTTTGGTTATCTTTTGGTACCTCTCTTTATAAAGTTTTCCACACTGAATAGAATTGGTGGGTTTTCTGTTTGAAAGGAGTATTTTCTCTTTAACTCTAAGAATGAATTTTGTAAAAAGTCTGAGTTAAAATTAGAATATGGTGTTATTTAAAGTGTTGAAGCTTGTGATATAAGAGACATGATATATGAAAACAGCTATCTTTAACTTTTTTTTTTTCCTGTTTTTATGCAGCGCTTTTCCTGTATTATTGGGCCAAATGGCAGTGGCAAATCCAATGTTATTGATTCTATGCTTTTTGTGTTTGGCTATCGAGCACAAAAAATAAGATCTAAAAAACTCTCAGTTCTAATACACAATTCTGATGAACACAAGGATATTCAGAGTTGTACTGTAGAAGTTCATTTTCAAAAGATAATTGATAAGGTAAGGGACTTTGTTTAATTATTTGCAACTTCAAGTAAGGAGCACAAAGGATTTCAACACGTTGCACATTTTATTATTTTTGGCTTAAATTGGCTCGTAAAAATTAGTATATGGTTAAAGCAGAACCAATATTTATTTCATTACCTCCATGACTATATTTTCTTTTTGAGGATTGGTGGTAGTGGCTGTTAAACTTAGAATATTAAAATTTTTAGCCAGGGAAAAGTGAATTATAAGTAGCTAATAATAATGCTTACCTTTTTGGTGTAAAACATTGAGCAGTTTTAGTACCCCGAGTACCAAATAAGCATTCTTTTACTGTAAATTTTGGATTCATTTTTAAAGTTATGTTTTTATTGCTTTCAGATAAGTTACCTAAACTTGAAAATGTTAAACAGTTTGACTAAGTTTACCATCTCCCATATTTCATTTCGCATTAAATTTAATGTTACTAGTAGTCATCTGTATAGGTGGTACGAAAGAGCTTTGCTTCAGTTTGAAGTAAACTACCCTTTTAAAACAGGAAAGGGTAAGGTAACATGTTTGTTTTCTAGAAGAGGAGACAATTATAGGTAAAATGCCTATTTAGATTATTCACTTGGCTCTGTTGGTATTGGGGGTTTTTTTCTCTTCTATTTAATAATTAACTTTTGAAATACGTGGTTCAAAAATGACTGACTGGAACCTAAAAATGACGCCCAACATCACCAGTAGAAAACTAATTACATAATGAAATGAGGTTGTGATTTGGCCTCTAGGTCTTGTTTTGGTTTTGTTTTGTTTTTAATTTTAATATAAACAGCTTTAAATCTACATGGTGGTATATATTTTAATTTTGTTTCTTAGTGCTTTTCTATTGTACAGTTTCGGTTGCAAAGTAGATTGCCAGTAAATCAGATTTGATTCCATCGCTTATTAATTACACTTGATTTGTGTAAATTTTAAAAACCATGATTTCAAAATGACATAGATTTTAAAGGAAAGCAAGTTTTAATGTTAAACCAGATTTGCACTTCATTTTTTAAATTTGATTAAAAAAATAGGGGAATGTAGTTGTCAATTCTTTGCAATTTTTTTTACCTTCAATTAATGACATTCTTCACCCAAAAAAGGAAAAAAACTAAGCTGTATCATCCAACTACTATACCTTCCTTCCATTTTCCTCAAATCATCTCTTGCAGCTTTTTTTTAATGGACTAGTAATCTGTCAACATGGTTTAATAATTTGGGTGAGTTTGTTTTGGATACAGTGGGTTTCTTGTGCCCCTTCATCAATTCTTTTCTCAGTCGAATATGATTTTAGGCTTGAAGGTGGGGTGTTTTCTTTTTTGTTTGTTTGGTTGCATTGACTTTTTGGTTTTTGTGATCTACGAGGAAGGAATCAAAGAACTTGAAAAATTATTTCTAATCTTAGCTAAGATTAATTCTAAGAACTATTGTCAGTTTATGTGCATATTCAATTGAAGTTCTTAAGCCATAGAATTGGTTTCAGTATGAAGTGAGTGAAATTTGGAGCAAACCTCTGACTTAATACCAACAATTGTTTTCTGGTTTTGTTTTTCCTCAAAACAGGAAGGGGATGATTATGAAGTAGTTCCTAACAGTAACTTTTATGTATCCAGAACGGCCTACAGAGATAATACTTCTGTTTATCACATAAGTGGGAAGAAGAAAACATTTAAGGATGTTGGAAATCTTCTTCGAAGCCATGGAATTGACTTGGACCATAATAGATTTTTAATCTTACAGGTAAATTTATTAAAGATATTAGAGGTTCTCTCGTTCTTCCCCCCCCCCTTTTTTTAAAAATAAAGTGTAAGGAATTTTTCCCTATTGGATGAATCCTGTATTTTTGAGGCCTTAAAGTACTGTAGCAGCACATCATGGTTTACATACTACAGTCAAGATGCGAATCATTATTTGCTGCTCTAGAAATTTAAGGAAATTCATTCAGAACTGTAATTTCATCATCATATGCTCATTTTATGTTTGGATGGACTGACATACTTGTTCCGCTCTAGCAGCACGTAAATATTGGCGTAGTAAAATAAATATTAAACACCAATATTATTGTGCTGCTTTAGCGTGACAGGGACATAGCAACTATTTATCATTTCTGTTTGTATTTCTTTTTAAAATAACATTTTAAATGAGATTTGTTATCTTTTAATAGTTCTTTTCCTTTACTTTTGTTCTTTGTCATCTCTACTAATATTATATACTCGAAAGAAAAAACTCTATATACTTGGTGTTTCACAAATTTACCTGGGCACCTAACTGATTTAACTTTTTTTTTTTTTTTTTTGATGCTTAGAATGGTCAATTAAAAGCTTATTCAAGCTCTTTGTTTTGTTTCAAATGGCCTACTTGAACCACTTCTACTGGAAGATCAGAAAGTAACTGATATTTCATTCTTAAGTATCACAACTTTTAAAGTCTTTTTAAAGGGGTATAAAATTAAGTACCTGGTGTTAAGCTGATTTTTATTAGAAACCCTGTATTCTTTATCTGAGTAAAGATATTTTCTACCAGTGTTGTTTGGTAAGAAAAATTCCTTATCTTCTCTATGTCTTACCTTTCAAAAAAGTTCTTAGTGTAAAACATGGCTTTGTCAGACATATTAAAATTCCCTTTTGATTTGAGGCTATCTTCTTTTCCTTTGTCCTGCCTACAATCACCAAGAGCATAATAATAAGAGGAAAACTATATTGTGATATAGAAATAGCTGCTAATATTCTTTAGTGTCCTGTACTACTGATTTTAAACTAACTTGGGAATTTTGGTTTGATACTAAAAGTTTGATTAGTATGACTGAGTGTTCCCAGTAAGAAACTTATAGTGTTAGCCTCTGTTTCCATTTTAGTCTATATTCTTCAACTGCTTTTTTTAAAAAAATGTTACTTTTAGACGTACATAGTGTATGTAGAAGGTAAAGAAATATTCTGGGATGACTTATATTAATATTTTCAGTTCATTTGTAATACTTCTATAACCCAAACTTATTTTAAAATGGATGTTGGGAAATCATCAGCAGATATATTTCTAAATAAGATTTGAATTTACATAAATGTGGGATTAAAGCTGTGTGTGTGTGTGTTTTAATCAGATTTAACTTTTATGGACTTTTTGTATTCTGGGATTTGATTTTGTTAATTATGGATTAAAGATGCCCCTTTAGAATACTAAATTTGATAGTGATACCATTTTGCAGGAACCTATCATTGTGTTTATCTTATTTGCTGTTTATTTACTGTCACGCAGGGATAATCAAAGTTTTACACCTGTGCATAGACTCATCAAAATAGGCTGCGTTTTAACCCTTGAAAGGGTGATTTTTTTCCCCTTGATATTGCCTCTGTATACATAATTCAGTTAATAAAGGGAGCTAAATAAAGTAACTTCCCAAAGATGTAAATAAGAGTAGTTTTTAAATTGTAAACTTTATATTAAATATGTGCTTCTTAAATGCCCAGGATGCTTAAGCCATTTGTCCTCATAATAATCTCAACCTTTTTATGTCATCATAATAGTTATGTTGTTTAAATCATTTTTAATACTGAGATGAACTTTCCACGTTAACAAATTGAATTCCGTTTGATTAAATTTACAGATAAGAGCCTTAGAAACTCACCTGTTAGGAAGAAGAAACAGGGATTGGACTAGATAGAACTAATGATGCCCTATTTAAAAGTTTGAGGGAAAGTGGCAGTGGTTTCTATGGATTTTTATTTAGTTCCTTATCAAAATCTTAGACTCCTGCACTAGAGATTTAAAGCATTTGAAGGTAAGTAAGAATGCAGTTTTCATTACCTTATCTCCCACTAAATAACATCTTAAAAACTAGCTGTGGTTTGGGAGGCTGGGAACTTGGAGACATCAGAATATCATCATCTAAGACATAAGTGATTACTTTGAATAAAATGTATAGGCTGTTTGGCCAGTGGTAGTGATTAACAACCTAAGAAATATAAATCCAGCTCAAGTGAAAACTTATTTTTAAGACTAAAAAGCACTAAAGTTTAGAAGTCCATAAGGGTAAACTTTTTTTTTTTTAAGTATTTATAATGGTATAGTAGGGTCTTCAAGTAGGCAATTCTAGTATTTGAAGTCATTTAAAATTTCATCGTTGACTATTTGAATGAATTCCTAGTGAGTCACTATGCTGAGATGCTATAAATGATACAAAAATGGTAGAATTCCGTTTCTTGTCCTTAGAGGCACTTAATACACATGCCTTCCAAAAGTGTTAGATTATAATTGGCCGTTGTGCTTTTTATGTTTGTACATTTCCCTGTTTATATATACCTTGTTTGGGAGCTGTTGTCCCATTGTTGTAACTATAAGTGTAAACAAGTAGGGTTTTTTTAGCTCTGTGTAGCATTTCATGGGTAGCTAGTTTTGTCACAATTTTCAACTTCATATGCTTTTTGTCTTCATATTATAAAATCTAAACAAAAATTTAAAACAACCAAAATTTTTTTCTTATTGTTTAGTAATTTGGAGATTGGATTAACTGAGATCTGAGTTGTTACCTAGTCATCTCTCCCTTTTTCTTTTCAGTATACTTCTAAGCCTGGCATGACATATAAACTTATTTGGATTCTGGTCTTTTAGCCTGTAGAAATAAGTCTGTGCTATATCAAAAGAATTTTAGCTTTATCAATAGTACTTTAGTTATCCAAAAGTGTCTTGTTCAACCGCCTCAACTGTATGAAAGAAAATAGGAAACTACCCCTAAGCATCCAAAATAGATAGCCAGCAGTTTACCTCCTAAAGCATTGTCCTTTCTGTTTATGCACTTAATTTAGACAGATACTAACCTCAGTCATTTGGTTTCTTGCCCTCTGTTAGTTCACAAAGAGCAATTAGAATAAAATTTATCAGAATAAGAGAAAGAACAATAACTTACATTACAGTGGAAAATGGAGAAAATAAAAATATTGCCAAGGCAAAATAAAATTTCAAAGCCTAGTAAATCTGGGCCATTTAGTTTTGATGCAAACACCCATATTTACCTTAAACCTTCAGGTCTTATTAGGAAAAAAGCTTTGTTATAGCTATATACTACAGTTTCCTGTGGTTCTTGCTTGCTAAAATTTGGATTCTGTTTTAATAAAGATAAGAAAGCATCGTACCTATTCATTCCTCTTAGATTTTTTATTATTTTTTTTATTTTTATTTTTTTTGCAGTACTCAGGCCTCTCACTGTTGTGGCCTCTCCCGTTGCGGAGCACAGGCTCCAGACGCGCAGGCTCAGCAGCCATGGCTCACGGGCCCAGCCGCTCCGCAGCATATGGGATCTTCCTGGACCGGGGCACGAACCCGTGTCCCCTGCATCGACAGGCGGACGTCAACCACTGCGCCACCAGGGAAGCCCTCTTAGATTTTTAAGCTATATTCTTGTAAATTAGATTATTGAGGAATGCTATAAATGAATCACAATACCCTGGTTTGCCATCCACTTCAATACGGTATGGATTAGGCCTTGGATGTTATAAATATCCTCTTGAAATACGTTTGCTATTTTTATGTTACTTTAAAAAACCACAGATGGGGCTTCCCTGGTGGTGCAGTGGTTAAGAATCCACCTGCCAATGCAGGGGACATGGGTTCGAGCCCTGGTCCGGGAAGATCCCACATGACACAGAGCAACTAGGCCCGTGTGCCACAACTACTGAGCCTGCACTCTAGAGCCCGCGAGCCACAACCACCTAGCCTACGTGCCACAACTACTGAAGCCTGCGCGCCTAGAGCCCATGCTCCACAAGAAGAGAAGCCACCACAATGAGAAACCTGTGCACTGCAACAAAGAGTAGAAGCCAGCACACAGCAATGAAGACCCAATGCAGCCAAAAATAAATAAATTTATTTTTTAAAAAAAACAAAACCACAGATGGTATTTCCACAGTTGCCTAGTATCTCTGATATAGTGTGAATATAAATTAAAACATAGGAAGTTACTAGTAAACAACAGTGAAAAAAATGGTTTAAAACCTTGTTTAGTATACTTAAGCTATAGAAAATAGAAATAACCGTGGGGGGGCCTACAAAACTTTGCCAGCTTCAGATGGTAGCATATAGCAACTTGAAACTTTTTTTTTTTGGTCTCATCATGCTACCACTACTTGTGATTTGGAGCTTTGAGTGGTAAGGTGACTTTAAATTCAGGGTGATGCTTTAAAATTATTTCTGAAATGTGTTGAAGGTATTTCCCTAAAACCATATTCTATAATTTCACATGGAAAAGGTACATTTTCTGAAATATGAGTGGTCCTCTAAGCAGACTGTCTACCCACAGATTATACATGAAATGACACAAAATGGAAAAAGAACGAAGAAAACAAATAGTAGCAGGTAGTAAGGCAGAGGACATCAAGGAACAGAACCACAAAAAGGTCCCAGGTTGTCATTGAAATACCACAACAGTCCTAATTGTCACATGACAGGTAGAAGGCCAAATGTTCTAATAACCTGTTGATTCAATAGTGCTAATCTGATAATAACCGGTTTTTTCGTTTGTTTTTTGTTTTTAATGAATACCATATAATAAAACTGAATGTTATATGGGACTTGAGGTGCAACTATGTTGATTCATAAATGTCCTTGTCTTTCACTTGAAAATGTTTTTTTCTGCTGGGCAACCTTGTTAGAATGAAAAGAAATCAGAGCTGTATATCCTTCATTTTAATTGGAAAGGGAGGAACAAGTAACCAAAAACAAGCAACCACTATGCTTTATTCAAAGCTAGGCAGTCTCCTAATGGTGGTAATCCATCTCTTCAATAAGTAATTTGGCCAGGAAAAGTGTGATGCCTTTAGGAATATTTTTATCATTCTTACACCAAATCATAACTTCTGGTTATCTGAAAAGTGTATACTTAAATAATACCTTATAGTGATTTGACGCGGACATGTTAAGTTCTCTTGGCTTGGTTTTCCATTTTTCTTAAAATAAGTGTTCAGATATTCAAATTGAATTCGGTAGAATGTTAGACTATCAGGTGTCAGATATTTGGATTGTTAAACACTAATACAAAAAAGTTAAACTGACTACCTCCAGATCAGTGATTCTCAGCTGGGGGTAGTTTTGCATCCTCACCCCCCAGTACATTTAGCATTGTCTGGAGATAGTTTGGGCTGTTACAGCTGGGGGAAGCCTGATGCTGCTGATATCTAGTGGGTAGAGGTCCCAGATGTTATTAAACATGCTGTGATACCCAGCCTAGCTCCCCACAACAAAGAGTATTCAGCCCAAAATGTCAGTAATGTTGCTGTTGATAAACCCTGTCTAGATAACAACTGAATAAGTCTCTTGGCTTCCTCAGTGGCTGGAGTCCCTGTTGTAATCTAAAGCTTTGGACACTCTGCCAGGCTTAAATCCTGTCTGAAACTTAAAATTGTTATGAAAATATTTGGAAAAAACTGATAATTGAAAGCAGAATAAAACATTTTATATAAATAGCTACATATTTTAAACGCTAATATTTAGTTAAAACTAATTCATACATACCCACGGTTGCAGAGAAATCTAAAAAATTACAGGCTCTTAGGATAGCATTTCAGTTTGTATTTTATAATCATGTCCTGTTGTCAAAGTACAGAAAAGTGATCATCTGTAAAAAATGTTTAAAATTAGGCCCTTTAATGAGTAGATTTTTTTTTTACACGGAATCTTAGTTCCCCGACCAGGGATCGAACCCATGCCCCCTGCAGTTGAAGTGTGGAACCCTAACCACTGGACCGCCAGGGAAGTCCCTAATGAGTAGATTTTAAAATAAGCTCTTTTATCTTTTCTTTTATCTTTAAATTTTTTTACCTTGTATAATTATGTTGAGGATTTTGGTAAATATGATGCTTTGTCATTAGCAAGTTTTACCCCAGATTTTTAAGGTTCATTCACAAATACATATTGTAGATATTTAAATTGAGAAAGACTATATGCTTTTTTAATATATAATTTAAAAAGATTTTTTTCAGTCTTTGCTATCTTGCAGAAATAAAGGGGTATTTTTTTTTTCTATTTGTCCCTTTTCTTCTGTTGCAATAATATAGAGTACAAGCAGGCTACTGGTGTGAAGTAAAGTAGCAGCAGTTTGCCTGAGCATTGTTCAGACAAAATTTTCTTCCCCATCAAACTAAATGGCTGCCTGGCAATCAGCCTTGAAAGTTACTGATTGTGAATTTTTTTCTTCTTTTCTCTTTGTAATTAAACTGCGTAAATACAAATATATAATGTTAATCTAAAATTTTAATTATAGTTCAAAAGTTGTTGTAATAACGATTGCAAGCAAAAGTTTTCCAGTGTTGTATGTACCAGGATCTTTAGTTTCCAGTCAGTTGGATTTCTTCTATTAATATTATTACCATGAGAAATAGTAATATTTCCTTTTTCATTTAATGGTCTTGTTTTTAGAAAGTTACAGCATTAAGTCTGAGACATTCTTACGAAGCCCAGCGCTTGCTGAGGAACTCATAACACCAGGTTTATAGAGAAACCTTAATGATACTAACCATCTTGGGACAGGATTCCTACAGTTTAACCGTGAAGGATCTTTTTGAAAATTCTTTGTTTTAGAATAGGAGCTATAATTCTGTTAGTAGTTGAAAATGTTGCCACAGTGATTTAATTGTAGATTGTATGAATACTTTGCTGAATTTTGCTTAAAACCCTTAAGAGTATCAGTGGAGAGAACATTTTTACTTCTATTAAATGTCTTTAAACACTGATTTAAATCATTTAGTTGTTCATTACTGTTGGATTTGTTCATTGTTTCTAGTTCTCACTTAAGGTTGATGTTGCTAAACATATGCAATGAGTGTGAAATATTAACTTTTTTTAAAGGGTGAAGTTGAACAAATTGCTATGATGAAACCAAAAGGCCAGACTGAACATGATGAGGGTATGCTTGAATATTTAGAAGATATAATTGGTTGTGGACGGCTAAATGAACCTATTAAAGTCTTGTGTCGGAGATTTGAAATATTAAATGAACACAGAGGAGAGAAGGTGAATCTTCTGTAGACTTTAGTTGTATTGTAAACCAGAATGTTTTCTGTATTAACTAATTTTACTGAGCTAGATATTCAAGTTATAGTCATAATTATTCAGGCAGAGTTTAGTGTTTTAGGTTGAATTTTATATTTTTCTTATTGGCATTTCAGAGGAACATTGTTATATTAATGTAGTTTATATGTTTTTTTATCTAATGTTGGCATATTTTAAATTCAGATTGCTCAAATACACTTCATATGAACAATCTCTACACTTTTAACTTTTGTAGTTAAACAGAGTTAAGATGGTGGAAAAGGAAAAGGACGCCTTAGAAGGAGAGAAAAACATAGCCATTGAATTTCTTACCTTGGAAAATGAAATATTTAGAAAAAAGAATCATGTTTGTCAATATTACATGTAAGTACCTTAATTTATCAATTTTTGTATTAGTTTCTGGCAGTAAGTCTAAGCCCTTCTCTTTTCCCATGTTAGAGAAATGTGAAGACTGAAGTTAAAAAAATTCTAAAAGTTGCTTTATGTGATGAATTCATTAAATTAGGGTTGTTTACCATAGTATCGAAGTTGACTTTTAAGTATCCTGCTTTAAGTTGGGAGGTGGGTTCACAAGTATTACTATGCTTAATAGTTTTACATATACATTCTTTTGAATTCATATAATAGCAGATCTAATTTTGTTTATGTGGAGCCTATTTTTATTCCTAATTCTAGCCTTGACCCTAGGTTGGTTCCCCCTTCCCTGTCAGTAATCCTAGGTAATTATTAGTTGACTGTGGTTAAGAATACTTTAGAAACAGCTGATTTTACTAAAATAGAGAATTTTAGAAATGGTATTTTAGGATCTCTGATATCTTTTTTTTCCTCTCTCTAGTTATGATCTGCAGAAACGAATTGCTGAAATGGAGACTCAAAAGGAAAAAATTCATGAAGATACCAAAGAAATTAATGAGAAGAGCAATATACTGTCAAACGAAATGAAAGCTAAGAATAAAGATGTAAAAGATATAGAGAAGTAATAATCTTTTGGAAAGTACTAAAAGTATTTAGATTATATAGTTACATTTTATTGCATGTATGTGTGTGTGTCTGTATATAAACTTACTGCCAGCACATGCGTGTAATACATTTGCCAGCATATAAAATGGTCTCCTTTTGCAAACAAAAAACTTAATTGACTTACATCTAGTTGATGATGATTATCACAGATTTGACTGCCCAACACTGGTCTTAAAATAATGCAGGCTGTACCCCCTAGTGGCAGAACATAATAACACAAAACATCGTAGCAAACAAGCATTTAACCTGACAGGTTAGTTGTCTTAAAGTTTTCTCATTACCTTTCTCATATCAGTCTTCAATGACACCAATATCCCTTACCTATGCAGTTTTCTTTTTTATTCTTTAAAATGAGTTTTGCTTATTTTTTATGGTCAAATTTTTCTATACCTAGACATCATAGTGATTATTTCCAATCCAGCTTAGAAGGACAAAATAACTCCTATAGTCACACATTTTAACAGCTCCTTCAAATATGGGTGGAGGGGAGGGTCAGCTTGAAACAGGATCCTACCTTATAAGAACTTGGATACATTTATAACCAGGCAAGGTATATAAGGTGGCTTTAAAATATCAGAATATCCAAAATAGTGACTGAATTTTCTTACTTTGCTAGGAAGCTGAACAAAATTACAAAATTTATTGAGGAGAACAAAGAAAAATTTACAAAACTAGATTTAGAAGATGTTCAAGTTAGGGAAAAATTAAAGCATGCTACAAGTAAAGCCAGAAAACTGGAAAAACAACTTCAAAAAGATAAAGAAAAGGTAAGTTATAGGGGAGAAATTCTTAAAATTTCAGGTTTGAATATCACATGTAGTTTTTATTATTTTTCATGAATGTTCTTGGCCCATACTACCTAAGAGAATGAGTTGGGATTCTGAATGTTAAGTGTTTCAGGATTTATCTCAACCTGATTTTTCCCCAAAGGGAAATCCTGTATCCATTGACTTTGAGTTTTAGAGCTTATGTTTCTGATATACATTGTTGGCAAAATATTTACCAAATCAGCAATTCTATTTTGGTGACAATAATTTTCTTCTTCCTAGAGTGTATGATTTAAAGAGATGTTTTTGGCTACATATCATAGATTTTTAAAAATAGTACCTTTGTCTGCAGAAATCAAGTTAAGAGTATCAGCAGTTTTCCCTTAAAAGGGAGGGAAGGGGAAGTTCATAATTTACAGCAAGTGGTTGATTAGCTAGACTGAGGTTTCAAAAAAAGAAAGATGAGGTTTAGACCAGAATGCCTAACTTGCTAGGAGCCAGACTAATAAATCAATTAATTTGGGGTGTTTCAAACTATATTCATAGTTTAATCAGATATTAATAGATGAGACACATAAAGCCTCTCCCCTCAAAAAAGTTTTGTACCGGGCTTCCCTGGTGGCGCAGTGGTTGAGAATCCGCCTGCCAGTGCAGGGGACACGGGTTCGAGCCCTGGTCCGGGAAGATCCCACATGCCGTGGAATAACTAAGCCCGTGTGCCACAGCTACTGAGCCTGTGCTCTAGAGCCCGTGAGCCACAACTACTGAGCCCACGTGCCTAGAGCCCGTGCTCTGCAACAAGAGAAGCCACTGCAATGAGAAGCCTGCGCACCACAACGACGAGTAGCCCCCTGATCGCCACAACTAGAGAAAGCCCACGTGCAGCAACGAAGACCCAACGCAGCCAAAAATAAAATAAATTTATTTAAAAAAAAAAGTTTTGTACCATATAATTACATGGTAATTATAAGACAGGCTCTGCTTCAACTTGTAAGCATTTTCTGAATGCATTTGTTCACAAAATGCTTTATGCTCAGTACAGTAACACATCTATGTGAATCAGTGTTTGAGGGACACCATTTTGGGAAATGTTTAATTTCTCTGGTAATAGATAATCAGAATAAACAAAATAGCATGGATTTGATAGAAACCCCTGAATTGGGCAGATTAAGCCAAATGTAACTGTAGTAGAGATAATTAGCCTTTAGGAATCAACTGTGGAAAAGTGATAACTACTGGAAGGTATTAATGGAATAAAATATTAGTCCTATGTGGTGACTCTGGAAGGGTAAAGTTAGGAAAGGTCTTAAGATTTGAGGGAAACTAGGGGTGTATGGGTAATTTGTGGTAAGTTGTAATGTACTTTGAAGGGTACTTCAGGGAATTCCGTGTACTCAGACCATATTCATAGGTGAAGAAGGATAATTACAGCCTAAAGTTGGAGCAGAAGGAAGATCTGCTCAGCGAGGAAGAATTGTTCTCCATAAGGAATCAGGAATTCGTAGAATTAGTTTTACCATTAGACTGAGAGAACATAGAAATTGCAGCAGATGATTAAGGAAGTATTTGCTAAAACTAGCTGCTTTAAACTTAATTACAGTGAAAACCGCAAAGATCTAGAAGATCCTGAGAAATGCTTTTAAATAAGCCAAATATTGATGGTGTTGGATAGCCTAAAGGTACATGCTTCTAGTAACTTTAATTTGTTTTATAATCTTAGGTTGAAGAATTTAAAAGTATACCTGCCAAGAGTGAGAATATCATAACTGAGACAACAACTAGAAATAATGCCCTTGAGAAAGAAAAAGAAAAAGAAGAAAAAAAATTAAAGGAAGTTATGGATAGCCTTAAACAGGAAACACAAGGGCTTCAGAAAGAAAAAGAAGTAAGATTTCTTTATCAGTTGGCATATATTTTGGTGGCTTTTTTTTTGTTAATCTTGAAGATTGTTTTTATAGTAATATTAAAAAATGAACTGTTAGAAGAAAAAGTTTGGACTTTTAATATCTACCATTCCTAAAGATGGTTAGCCTAGACTCTTTCCCTTTTTTGTTGTTTGCGTTCTCGTTTTAAAAAAAAAGTTAACGAGAACTTACAGTGGTAGAAGAAAATACTCATCAAATACTTCGTTTTATGTGCAGTTCTTCGTTACACATTGACTTCATCATCAAATTTTCTTTTTCATCTTCTCTTAAATTATTTTCTTGGTAATTTATTGGTTACTACCTATAAATGCTTGGGACCACACTAACCGTAGATGACATCTCCTTTCTTTGCTTCTGTAGCTCTTCTGTAATAGTTTTAACCATGGCTCATGTGTCAGTTCTTGGCTCAAATCCTAGGTCAATCCCTTATTATCTCTGAACTCAGGTTATGTCTCCAAGTTATCTTCCTCAAAATGCGGAAGAAAATATTACCCATCTTGTGAATCTTTGTGAAAATAAAACGTGTGTTTACTTACATAAAGTGCCTAGAAAGTAAGGAATTAATAAATATTAGCTACTACCTTATGTTAGCACTTCCCTAAAGCAAGAGTGTGAGATTGTCTCATTGATATGTCTTGTCTCCCCAGCAAGAGTATAAGCACAGAGTTTAGCTATCTTTGTTTATATTCACCACAGCCTTTTAGACAACACTGAGCATGTTAAATAGATATTTAATAGATGACAGTAATTGAGTTGAATTGACTTAACGTTACTTAAGTCAGTTACATAAGACCTTTGTTAATTATACCTCCATGAAGTGTTTTGGAGTTTCTTTACGGACTAAATTGATTCTGTTTTGAAATATGGGCATGTTCTAATATCATACTATATTACTGGGCCAATGCTTTGTATGTGAAATAAAAGGGTTAGGCTTTTGTAAGGGCTTTTCTTATTCCATTATTCTAATAAGTAGGTCCTTTCTACACAGTCAACTACAGTAGTCCAAAATTTCTACTCACTCATCAAATTATGACTTGTGTTGGGGATTACCTCACCTTACCTCTAAAACTTAAAAAGATTTCCAACATAAATATACTTGAGGAAACTTTCTGCTGAGTAGTCCTTACACCTTACCATTTTAGGTAAGGTAATGTGGAAAGACCATGGAATCTAGATTTCAGATCCACATTTTTGTTCTCTTTCAACCACTCCTTCTTTGTCATTTTAATCTCTAAATTGAGATATTAGATATTCGTATGGTATCTACCTTGTTAAGCTCTTGTGAAATCAGTTGGGAAAAGACTGTATACCATGAACATTCACAACTAGGCAAAAACTGTTAGTCCATTCCACTTGTGAGATTTATTTCTGTATATTGTGCTTGTAGAATCTATTAAGTTAAATTCAAAATGAATGGTTTCCATTTCAGTTTAGGTTTGAAAACACATATATTTCGGATTTAATGGGGTCTATCATATTTTAACAGAGTCGAGAGAAAGAACTTATGGATTTCAGCAAATCAGTAAATGAAGCACGTTCAAAGATGGATGTAGCCCAATCAGAACTTGATATCTATCTCAGTCGTCATAATACCGCAGTGTCTCAATTAAGTAAGGCCAATGAAGCTCTAATGGCAGCTTCTGAGACTCTCAAAGAAAGGAAAGCTGCAATTGGAGATACACAGGCAAAACTCCCTCAAATTGAACATGAACTAAAGGAGGTAAATCTTTTTCTGTATTTCATCTGAACATTGTTTATGAACCCTAGTTTTATTTATTTTTATATTTACATATATTTTTTTAAATCTCAACATCTTTTTTTTTTTTGGCTGCGCTGAGTCTTCGTTGCTGCGCACAGGCCTTCTCTAGTTGCTGCGAGTGGGGCTCCTCTACGTTGCGGTGCGCGGGCTTCTCATTGCGGTGGCTTCTCTTGTTGCGGAGCACGGACTCTAGGCGTGTGGGCTTCAGTAGTTGTGGTGCACAGGCTTAGTTGCTCCGTGGCATGTGGGATCTTCCCTGACCAGGGCTCGAACCCGTGTCCCCTGCATTAGCAGGCGGATTCTTAACCACTGTGCCACCAGGGAAGTCCTGATCTCAACATCTTAAGTGACTGGTACATAGATATTTTTGTTGTTATTGTTTAGTGTAATCTTTCCGAAAAGAATGGGGTTAATATTTCAGTATTCTATCTGATACGAATCGAGACTATCAAGAAGCTGCATTCTCCCTTCAAGTGTCAAACAGCAAATAATATCACTGCCGCCACCATTATTTCCCATTATAAAAATTTAAACAGAAGAAAGTTTTTTGTTTCCCTAAATCTAAGTGTAGACAACTTCGGCAATGGTAAAGGAAAATCACAAGTGTAAGTGTGTGTGTGAACAAATATGCAAGTCAACTATCTTAGTGTATTTTTTTCTGTTTTTGAATTTATGAATGTAGTTTTCTTTGTTGGGACTGCAAGTTGTTAAACTAATCAAGACATCTGGCTTATTAGCTCATCCACGTCCTCTGCTATCCTTGAGTGAATTAGACATCTAAGGAATTTCATAACTTTAATCTCAAAAGCATCATTAGGCAAGATGGCAATAGAAAATGCTGCTTGGAGAGAAATTACACTGAAAATGAAGTCTTTTTCATTTTAGTAAATGCACGCCGCTTGGTCATCAGAGAACTTAATGGCCGTATAGAATTTAAATGTAAACTTAAGTTATATTCAGTGACTACTTCTATCTTCCTTATGATTCAGTTTATTTTTGGATAAATTAAATCTGCAACTTGAGCTTTTATCAATACTTTAAACCAGTATGACTGGTAATAGAGGTAATAATTTAAAGCCAGGAAGTGAAGGAGAATGTCAGAAAAATGGCTGCACTAACTTGGAGATTGAGAAACTGAGAATTAGGCTTTTTGTGTGCATGTGTGTGGTTCCTCTTCTTGGCAGCCTGACGTTTTTGTTTAGCAATAGTAGTGTTCACTCATGCTCTCCTTCATTTCAGAGCTATGCTTTTTTTGTTCTTTGTTTTCCTTTATTTAATTAGATATAATAATATATGCTATATAATACTATATAATAAATCTCCTTTTATTTAAAAAGCAAGGCACAGTGTAATCATAGCCCTGCCCGGTCACCCATAACTAGAGTCCTGTATTGAGGTCTGTTTTTGATTAGTGTAAGAATATAAGAATTAGGACACATTTATGCCTAACTGTGTGGTGCCAAACTGGGATTTCCACAACCCTAACTCCTCTAGCTCTAGCAGTCAGTGCACTGCTCCTAGGTCTATATTGTGTTTATATTCCTTATTATTGACCCAGATAATTTCTGCCCCCTTTAAAACAGAAAACCCATCCATATTTTTCAAAATCAAACCAACAGTTGCAATGTGACAGCTTAGTCCTGGTTCAAGTGTTGATTATTGGCCTTTCCTTCTTTTTTTAGGTATTACAACTAATTCTATACTGTGATAGGGTGTAACCTTCTGGGATTCATTTTCTTTATTTTCACCTTTAGAAAGAAAAACAACTTCAAAAACTTACACAAGAAGAAATAAATTTCAAAAGTTTGGTTCGTGATCTTTTCCAAAAAGTTGAAGAAGCGAAGAGTTCCTTAGCAATGAATCGAAGTAGGGGGAAAGTCCTTGATGCAATAATTCAAGAAAAAAAATCTGGCAGAATTCCAGGAATATATGGAAGATTGGTAAAGTAAATTTATTTGTAAATGACTATACATTTTTCTCAGATGTTATAATTTTCTTACCTTGACTTAAAGAACTGTATATTGTCTCTGTACATAAAATAACATTTACTTTTGTTTCTTTTAAAGGACTTTCATTTTTAAACATTTTGCTCTTACACTCAGGCATGATAAAATTCTTTGTGGTATGTATTTGTTCATGTTACAGATAGTTTTGGGTTTTTTTTTTAATTTTGTATAATTATAGTCATTTTAAGAAAGGGATCCAACTCTAGTGATAAACTTAACAAACTCCTTTTTTCTTTTTTAAAAAAAATAAGAACTTGATAAATTATATTCTGGGTTTTATACCATTATACTAAAGGTTGTGGCTAGAGTTTAGGAAAATCAACAAGGGATGATGTCAAAACCCAAGGCTAGGGATAGTGGGTACCTGAAGCCTGAGTTGAGCCTGAAGAAGGAAGGGAGCTGTGGCCAGCTAGAAGGTGGCTGGAAGGAAATGGGGATAGCTTATGTATTAATAGACTGAGAAGCAGATTTACATAATCTTAAATGGCTTTCAATAATTCAGAGTTTTATTATTCTATAAGTTATTTTGCTTATAATACTTTTAGGTTTCAAATTTTCACACTATACATTTTTATTTACATGCAGTGAAAACAGTTCTCTCATTTTGTGCTCATTAAAAATTCAAACTCTGTATATCCATAAGTTTTTTTTTTAAGGTAGATTAAAAATTCTAGTAGTGATTGCCTTTGCAGAAGAGAAAGGTTGAATGTGAGGAACACTTAAATTTTTCACTGTGTACCCTTTTTGTACTGTTTAAAACCATACGTAGGTATAGTTCAGTTAAACACAACTTGAAAAATCTATATGAATTACTAATAAAATGATCCTGTGCCTAATTCCTTGCTGATTGTGCATTGATTTTTCCCCCCTCTTCTCAATTATTAGGGGGACTTAGGAGCAATTGATGAAAAATATGATATTGCTATTTCATCCTGTTGTCATGCATTAGACTACATTGTTGTTGATTCTATCGATACGGCCCAAGAATGTGTAAACTTCCTTAAAAGACAAAATATTGGAGTTGCAACCTTTATAGGTTTGGATAAGGTGGGTATTCATAATCTACCTGTAATTTAGTTTTTAAGTGCCAAGTGTTTTTTGATTTTGAATCCTAGCTTTTTTTTCATAGTTATTTAAGTGAACACCTGATAGGTTTTGAGGATTATATTAGGCTCTGGGGTTACATGGTTGTGAAAAAAAATCCTCTACTGCCTCCCCTAAAGGAATATACATTCCAATGTTACAATGATTGGTAGTTTGCATTTCTAACTTCCATCGTCAATAACTACTTTAAAAAAAAGAAAAAGAAAAAGAAACACTTACTGAGATACAATTCACAACCATAAAATTCATTATTTTAAAATATGTAGTTCAGCAGGTTTTAGTACATTCACATGGTCTGGATTGTTCAATCATGACCACTGTCTAATTCCACAATATTTTCATCACCCCAAAAGAGGAACCCCATACACATTAGGAGTCACTACCCCTATTCGCCCACCCCTCCATCCCCCTGCAACCTTTAATCTACTTTTTGTCTCTAGATTTACATATTATGGACATTTTGTATAAATGAAATCATATAATATGTAGCCTTTTGTGTATGGCTTCTTTAACTTACTTTTCAAAGGTCATCCATGTTGAGACTTCCCTGGCGGTCCAGTGGTTAAGACTCCACACTTCCACTGTGGGGTGCGTGTTCAGTCCCTGGTCAGGGAACTAAGATCCTGCACGCCGCATGGTGTGGCAAAAAATAAATAAATAAGTTCCCTCTCTTCTCTTTGCAGGGGGTGGGGCTAATACATGTGTATCAGCACTTCATTCCTTTTTACTGCCGAATGGTATTCCATTATATGATGTAGCACAGTTTGTTTATTCATCAATTGATGGACATTTGGGTTGTTTCCATGTTTTGGGTATTATGGTTAATGCTGCCATGAACATTCCTGTACACAGGTTTTTGTACGACATCTTTTCATGTGCTTATTTATTGGCCATTTGTTTATCTTTGGAGAAAAATCTGTTCACATTCTTTGCCCATTTGTTAATTGGTTTGTCTTACTGTTGAGTTGTAAGAATTCTTTATATATGCTGGATACAAGTCTCTTGTCAGGTATGTAATTTGCAAATGTTTTCTCCCATTCTGTGGGCTCTCTTTTCACATTCTTGATGGTGTCCTCTGAAGGAAAAAATTTAGATAGAAGTCCAGTTTATTTTTAGTTCCTTGTATTTTGGGTGTCATATCTAAGAAACTACTGTGTAATCCAATGGCAGGGTGATTTACCTCTGTTTTCTAAGAGTTTTACAGCTTTAGGTTCTAAATTTAGTTTTTTAATCCATATTAAGTTAATTTTGTAATACAGTGTAAAGTAGGGGTCCAACTCTACTCTTTTGGATATCAGGTTGTTCCAGCACCATTTGTATTCTTTCCCTGTTGCATTTTCTTGGCACCCTTATCAAAAATCAACCGATCATAAATGTAAGGGTTTATTTCTGGACTCTTCTGGACTTTTCATTTATCTGTGTCTGTCCTTACACTGATACCACACTGTCTTGATTACTATAGCTTTGTAGTAAGCTTTAAAATCAGGAGTCCTTTCATTTTGTTCTTTAATATCAAGAGTGTCCTGGGGTTTTTGTTTTGTTTTTAGTATATTGTAAATGGAATTTTCTTAATCTCATTTTCAGATTATTCATTGCTAGTGTATAGAAATACAATTAATTTCTGCATATTGATTTTGTATTCTGCAACTTTGCTGAATTTATGTTATTTCTAATAGTTTTTTAATGTATGAATTCCTCGGGATTTTAATACGTATAAGATCATGTCATCTGTGAATAGAGATAGTTTTACAATAACTTCTTTTTTAAAATAACAGTAAAGTAGGGCTTCCCTGGTGGCGCAGTGGTTGAGAGTCCGCCTGCCGATGCAGGGGACACGGGTTCGTGCCCAGCGCCGCTGAGCCTGCGCGTCCGGAGCCTGTGCTCCGCAAAGGGAGAGGCCACAACAGTGAGAGGCCAGCGTACGGCAAAAAAACAGTAAAGTAATACTCAATTATGTAGATACTCAGAACTTTGTATACATGTCCTTATGTTTAATACATGTGTATTACTTCTATAAATTATATCTAACAGAAATGATCTTTATATATATATTATTTTTCTTTTTTATGTTTAGATGGCAGTGTGGGCAAAGAAAATGACCAAAATTCAAACTCCTGAAAATACTCCTCGATTATTTGATTTAGTAAAAGTAAAAGATGAGGAAATTCGCCAAGCTTTTTACTTTGCCTTACGGGATACCTTAGTAGCTGACAACTTAGATCAAGCCACAAGAGTAGCATATCAGAAAGATAGAAGATGGAGAGTGGTAACATTACAGGGGCAAATCATAGAACAGTCAGGTAATGTTTTTTTTCCCTGCCATTGAGTTTATTTAATCTTGTTGGGGGAGACATCTAAGTCTGACTTCTCTCCTCTGTTCTCCAGGTACAATGACTGGTGGTGGAAGCAAAGTAATGAAAGGAAGGATGGGTTCATCAGTTGTTGTTGAAATCCCAGAAGAAGAGGTCAGCATGTACAAAATTACGGTCAAGACATTTTTGTTAAAGCAGCTTTACTGATAAGTAACATACTGTAAAATTCTGCTATTTTAAATGTACTGTAGTCAAATTTTCAATTAACAGATTGAATTTTCTCTAAATGACTAGTATATAAGCTGTGGGATTTTATATGAAACTTGTTAAAGTTTTAAAAGTATGTTAATTTAAAAATATATGCTCGGCATATATATCTTTCTCTGTTATGACATTTGGATCATATCATAATTTAACCATTTACTTACTGTTTGACATTTAATTTGTTTCTTCACATAGTTACTGATGTATAATTATCTTTTCTATTTTGACATAATTCTTTAAGTTGTAAATATAGCAAAGACTTCTGATACATGTTTCCAAATTTTATATGTCCAGAAATATAAGAGGAATGTCAAAATGCTCAGGAAATACTGCTCTGTTCCATTATCACCCTCGGAACACTATACTTTTTTCTTCCTTAAAAATATGTACTTAGATGTCCTGGATACCTAACTTTTTCTGAAGAGTTGTGGCTTGATTTTTTTTCATATTTTGAAATAGTTTGTATTTTTCCACTTAAATATTTGTGTAGTATACCTTCATTGTAATAGTAGTTGACTATACAACACTTAAAATGGTCTTTTCATCTGATTCTATGATGCGGAAATTAGTTGACCATCTCCTAAGCTTTAGGTTTTGGAATTGGACCTGGGTTGTTTGCTTTGTTTCTAGTCTTTAAGATCAGAAGTTTGGGTTTTCTTCATTCATAAATTGCTGTTAATCTGAAATGACTCTTGGAATAAACTTATTTCACTGGTATTCTTCTTTGTAGGTAAATAAAATGGAATCACAGTTGCAGAGAGACTCTCAAAAAGCAGTGCAAATTCAGGAACAGAAAGTACAACTGGAAGAAGCAGTAGTTAAGTTAAGGCATAGTGAACGAGAAATGAGGAACACACTAGAAAAGTTTACTGCAAGCATCCAGGTACTTTTTTAATCAATATTAGCTGAAACTATTGGAATTCAACAGCAATTTGGCAGAAGCATTTTGCTGTTTGCTTATAATTTTAAAAGATAAGGGGGGAGGAGGAGGCTGAGTCTCTAGGTGTAAGGCGCATCTGTTGATTTTGTTTCTCCGAGTACTAATGGATAAACGCCCTGTCACAGTGTTTGCTCC
This sequence comes from Stenella coeruleoalba, assembly GCF_951394435.1. Classification (NCBI taxonomy): domain Eukaryota; kingdom Metazoa; phylum Chordata; class Mammalia; order Artiodactyla; family Delphinidae; genus Stenella; species Stenella coeruleoalba. The sequence goes on from NC_137150.1 coordinate 40,821,199, forward strand.
AGCCACAGCTATTTCTGGTTTCCATTTGTACTCCATAGAAATGTGTCTTCCCTTAGCAACTATGTGACCCTTTATTTCATTCTCTTCTCAAAGTGAAATGTTTTCTTAATTATGAAAAAGCAATACATGCCCAGTCTCTTTTAAAAAACAAAATCAGAAAACAGTTTTTAGGAAATACTCAAAAGATTATCACCTTAAATTTTTATGTATGTCTTTCAACTTTTAGTGTGTCTAGTTTGCATGTATGTGTTTATGTATATGGTAGATATTGATATACATATTAAATTTGCATATGAATTTTTAATGAGTCTTATTAACTTTTCTTCACTTATTAATTACGATTTTCTTTCCAAGCCAAATGTACATTTACTTTGTGTGCAATTGTATTGGCATATTTTGTTCGTATCACGATTTGATAAATATTTTTCTGTGTTGACTATGTATACTGCTGTGTTTTAAATATCCTTCTTATGCAGACCTTAATACACTCATCCAATTATTTCCTTAGGTTAGAGTTCTAAAACTATAATTATTACCCAGTATGTGTACAGTGTTATTTTTGGGTTTTTTGGGGGGGGGGGGGTTTGCGGTACGCGGGCCTCTCACTGCTGTGGCCTCTCCCGTTGCGGAACACGGGCTCCGGACGCGCAGGCTCAGCGGCCATGGCTCACGGGCCCCGCTGCTTTGCGGCATGTGGGATCTTCCTGGACCGGGGCACGACCCCGTGTCCCCTGCATCGGCAGGCAGACTCTCAACCACTGTGCCACCAGGGAGGCCCTGTACAGTGTTTTAAGCGTTTGTTGCATAATGCCAAATTGTTCTCAAAAAGACGGTTCTAATTCATTTACTAATAGTAGCATATGCAAATAATTTTTCCAAGTCTTTGAACACTAGGTACTCTTCAGTTTGTTGTAAGTTTGCTAATCTGATATAAATACTAAAAAATAGCATTTTAACTTATCTTCCTAATGAGTGTATACATTTCATGCGTTTTGTTGGCCATTTTCGATTTTTATATTAATTGTTCGTGTTTTCTGCCCTTTCTTATTTTTGTCTTTCTCTTAAAGATTTTAAGTACCTTTTTTTTTAGAGTGTTTAAAGCAAATGCTATTGTTAGTAAGTTTAAAATACTAACAGTTTTGAATGTTAAAACATTTCTGTAGCGTTTATCAGAGCAAGAAGAATATTTGAATGTCCAAGTTAAGGAACTTGAAGCTAATGTACGTACTACAGCCCCTGACCAAAAAAAGCAGAAATTGCTAGAAGAAAATGTTACTGCTTTCAAGACAGGTATGTTTAAGGATATACACTTTTTTCCCCCTGTGTGGTCAAAAACAGGTTTGTAATATTTAGAATGTTTAAGATAGCAGTTTGTAGAATAAAAAGTAGATTTCATATATTATAGACAAGTGACCACTCTGTTTTAATGGTTTTTGTTTTTATTTCTCAGAAGGTTATAAAGTACTATTAAGTACTTCATTTGACAGATAAGAAAACTGAGGCACAGAATGGTTTATACAATTTGCCCAAGGTCGCATAGCATATGGTGGTGGTATAGGAATTCAGGAACAAGTCAGTCTGATTCTGATACCCATGCTTTTAATTTTATATTTTGTATACTTTGGCCCAGTCTTCCTAAGGACCCTTCAAGATAGTAGTTATTTTATTTGTTTGAGAGCTTAGAGAAAACACATTTTTCCTTCCAGAACTTTTTCTTCTTGTATATAAACATATAAGTGTTCTTCCAAAAGCTTTCAGCAAGAAAGGGAATTAGATCATAGGCTCATAGTCAGAATTGACTTTGACATTAAAATCCTCTGATCATGCACTTGAGCAGCCCTGCTTCTATTTCCATGTTGGCTTCAATTAAACATAGGTAGATGTGCATCTTATTGCACGAGGAGGTAATGGTGAGTTAACACAGTATCTTAGGGACACCAACAAACACAGTGAGCCTTCATCATGTCCTCAAGAAAGACCCTTGTTACAGTCTGGTTCATGAGCAAAGGAAGGCAAATACTGATTGTTTATCTGAAAGAACTAGATGGACTGGAATTGGAGCAATTATCCAAATGTTCAAAAAATGAGGTCGAGTTTTCTTCCCAAAGAAAAAGAGGTAAAAAGATTGTAAGCAGACAGATGTCCACTGGGCATATTGAATATTAATATATAGCTGTATTAATTTTTTTATTTTTGTGGTCGTATTTATCTACGTTTTTAATATTGAGGCATTCACTCAGATAGCATCTGCTACTGGCCAAGCTTTGTTTTAGGTGCTGTTGATCAAGCAGTGAACAAAATAAAGTCCCTCTTTTCAAGGAACTCACACTTAAAAGATGGGGAAGATAATAAATACATTGCATACTGTATCAGGTGGTGCTAGGTGATAAAAGTAAAACCAGGAAAACAGGATGGGATGGGGATTCAGATAGACACAGTGGTTATACAGGCCACTGCCAGAGATACTTGAGCAGAGACCCAGTGGAAGTATGAGTGGACATGTGGATATTTAGGAGAAGAACATTTCAGGAAGAATGTAGAGGAGTAAGTAGAGGCCCTGGGGCAGGAAGGACTATGCCAGAAGTTTCTAGGAACACCAGGAAGCCAGAGTGGCTAGAGTTAAACGATGGAAGAATCCAGATAATGTAGAGCCTTATAAGCCCTGCCTCCATGTGAAATTAAAAGCCATTGGAAAGTCATATACAGGGAAGTGATATAATCTGTCAGGACTCTTTTTTCCTTGCATTTATTTTGGGTATATATTTTGTCCTTGGAGACACAGGGACTTCACCCTACCCCTCCTTCCCCAGAATACCTACAATATTTGTTGTGTTTGCTTTGATGGAACCTAATGGTCAATTAAAACATGTGTATCTTTGTCATTTATAGCAGCACTTTCACAGACTACAGGAATCTGTATTCTTGTTTGAAAGGGAATCCTTGACTTCATTAGGAGCCCCATATATATTTACTCTCATGGAAACACTGGCTATTATTAGTAGACTCTGTTAATATCTAATATGGAAGCCCATTTCTGCAAGCGTATCTTTAAGATTATATATTTTATTTTACATTAATTTATATTTTTAAAATCTCTGGCTGTTGTGTAGAGAATAGAGTAAGGGGAGCAAGGTGGTATAAAATAGTGACTTCAAAATTATAGACTATCTGATGTTAGTTTTCCCCTCCTACTTCTAATAGACATGCTACTATAGATAGGGAAAAGAATTTTTAATGCATGTTAGATACTTAAAAATAAGGAAGAAGATGTTCTGAAGGGTGGAACCCTTCCCAGTTGCATACCTGGCCCATCCCCCAGTATAAGTCATGATGCCAGACCCCACAGCAGCTGGTACTCTACCCCACAAGGGAGCGAAGCATACAGACAACCTAATGGAACTTAAACTACAGAGAACATCGCCACTTTGAGCAAAAGAATTCCTTCAATAAATACATTATTTTAGTATCCTTAGGGGGAGAGGGGGATTCAGAAGACAAAAAAGGGCAGGGTTTTGTTTTGCTTTGTTTTTTTAAAAAAGCCAAGTGGTGATCTCAGAAATATAAAGAATAGAGGTTGGAGTTAAACTCACTAGATGAGTTTGAAAGATCAGACTAAAGAATTCTCTGATAATGTAGGACAAAAAGATGAATACTAAGTTGTGAGATTTGGAGAATATTGAAATTCCAATCTACCTAACAGGAGAGAAGAGACAATCTAGAGGAACAACAGTTAAGTCTTTATCTAATCTTTTCCTCTTAGCACATCCTACCTCCTTTCCCCTATGCTAAATGTATTGATACACTCCTCCCATAGGAGCTTTATGGGAGTCTCTTTCCATAAGTTGGCTCTGTTTCTGCTTGCTTTTCTAGACATAGATATTGAAAGCTTGAACTCCTTACCTTTTTGCCACCTTTCATCCTTCCTATATTGTATAGTGATTAGGATTCAAATATGGAGAACAGAATCCACTCTGGTTAGTACAGATATGATTTGGGGTGTGGGGGTGTGTGTGTGTTTAACAAAGATTGTTTACAGAATCACTGTGATGGCTTAAGAAATTCTAGGTTGAACATGAAGAATAATTTCCAGAGCTACTCTGTAGAACCATGAAAGGAACTATACTGCCTCTTCTACAACTGGAAAGTCATCTCTCAAATGGGGAAGATGAGGGACTTCCCTGGTGGTCCAGCGGCTAAGACTCCACGCCCCCAGTGCAGGGGGCCTGGGTTCGATCCCTGGTCAGGGAACTAGATCTCACATGCCGCAACTAAGAGTTCGCATACCGTAACTAAAAACCTGGCACAGCCAAATAAATAAATAAATACCAAATTGGGAAGATGACACTACAACTGCCAACAACAGAAGCACATTGTACCTACTATAATCTACACTGTCAAAGTTAATGCCAGTGCCTGTCAGTATTCACAAAGCTTTTGACAGGACACCAGAGCCTCCAACACCACCAAGAAAATTCAGACTTTTCCATGACTGCCAGCAGAAACATGCTCAACTTACCAGTTTTTCTATCCAAATTGTGTGAACTTTTTTTGATTGAATAAAACAACCACAATTTTCTTCACCCCGGGCAGTAGTCAGGCACATAGTCTATCTAAGGGTAAAAATCATTATGAGACCAATAGTCAAGAAAGTACCCTAAAAACTTTTGAAAAGAGCTTCAGGGCATGAAGCCAGTAAGAGATAAGTGGGTTATGTTCACAGCTGAGCCAGAGAATTTAACCATGTGTTGTTATATAACACCATTTGTTTTGACTTGGGCATTCTGGTTTTGTGTTTTGGGGTTTGTTTGGTTTTTTTTGATGTACTTTTCCTTAAATGTCTAAAATTTCTTGGGCATGCATCAGGTTAAGTCATATTGACTGAAGAGATTTACATCTAACAAGTGACGCTCATTAGCATAGAAACACAAATTAATTTCACTTTTTTTTTTTTCCCAGAGTATAACAATGTGGCTGAGAGAGCTGGTAAAGTGGAAGCTGAGGTTAAAAGGTTACACAATATTATCGTAGAAATTAATAACCATAAACTCAAGGCCCAACAAGACAAACTTGATAAAATAAACAAACAGTTAGATGAATGTGCTTCTGCTATTACTAAAGCCCAAGTAGCAATCAAGACTGCTGACAGGTAGAGTATGCATACTACCCTGTCTTCCTCTTCCCTACATCCCCTTTTTAAACTTAATGTCCATTAAATGTTTCTGTTACTGTTACTTATTAAGCCCTTCTGACATGTTGTTACCTAATAGGAGTTTTGGTGGGCACCTATAATAAACATCATATGACTAGTTTTTAAAAACATAAACGGGTGTGCTTTGGCAAAATGTGGTTATATAATTCCCAAGTTTGTGAGGACACAGAAGTCAGAGTTTCATTTCTCTGGCTTAAAGGGAGTAGAGGGTGATTCATTGAAATAGATCTAGGTTTTAGGAGAGTAAGAAGGTTGAGATTTCTTAGCAAAATTGTTTTAATAACTTAAATTTTTAATTAACCTGATTAATTTAATTAACTAGATTCCATTGTCCCAAAAAGTTTTTAATACGTTCATAACAGATCTTGTTTTTAAATTAATTTTCAGAGTATTAGAGTATTTCTAAAATAATTAAAGCTAAATATGTATAAAAATGTTGAAATGTAAACAGCTGTTTCTTTTGTCTTAAAATTATAACATGAGTCACATTTGATTATCTGGTTATTCCACTATTACAGTGTCTTTTGTTCAAAGATAAGGTGCTAATAATAAGCCATATGTTTTGCCTAAACACAATTATCAGTCAAAATAGAAGTAACTTCATTAAGGGAAAAAGGTGTGTGTGTGTGTGTGTGTGTGTGTCTGTATGTGTGTGTGTCTGTGTGTGTGTGTGTGTGTGTGTGTGTGTGTGTGTCTGTGTGTGTGTGTGTGTCTGTGTTCATGTGTCCAGTTTCCTCCCCGCTCCACCCTGCCAAAAACACTTGTTTGCCCTGACTTGAACCAGGGCGTATTTATTTACTTGATGGTATAGCTTCATGGGTGTAAAGATTTAAGAATCTCCAATCTGACAAGAAAATGACAAGAATATAATAATAATCCAGTGGACAACTTTGCTTCATAGTCTAAGTCTAAAAGCTTATATAAGGAAGTTTTATTAATTTATACTGAGAGTTTAATAAAATATACAATATCCCACAAGTGTATATATAAACATAAAAAACCAATTCAAGGATTTTAGTAAATCATAAATTTTAAAATATGATGAAAAAAATGTTACATTGATGTCATGAAAAGTTCTTTGGTAGGTTTTCAGAAGTAGAATAACAAATCACACATTACCACATTTTTAATATATGATTTTGCTTGTTTAGAAATCTTAAAAAAGCACAAGACTCTGTCTTTCGCACAGAGAAAGAAATAAAAGATACTGAGAAAGAAGTAGATGACTTAACAGCGGAGCTAAAAAGTCTTGAAGACAAAGCAGCAGAGGTCGTAAAGAATGCAAATGCTGCAGAGGTAAGACATGGAGAGGGGAGAGGATGGTATTTCAAGCAATTAAGATTTATAGATGTCAATACTTTGCCTAGTAAGCACTCAATAAGTTAAACTTATATTAACTTTCATCTGTACAGTAAAAATGAGTACTGTATTGGAACTTTTCTGTAAATAAAAACATTTTCATTTAAAGTGGAAGGGGTGTGGGGAGAGATTGCTTGCTTCTTCATCTTTGTAATGTGAAAATCCCTGTTCTGTTTGAGAAGATCATATCTGTAGCATTTCTTCTTGGTTTTTAGGAGTCCTTACCAGAGATGCAGAAAGAACATCGTAACCTACTTAAAGAACTAAAAGTAATTCAGGAAAATGAACATGCTCTTCAAAAAGATGCACTTAGTATTAAGTTGAAACTTGAACAAGTAGATGGTCATATTGGTGAACATAATTCTAAAATAAAATACTGGCAAAAAGAGGTGAGAATTGTTATGGATAGTTAAATGTAACTTTAAGATATCCTTTATGAAAAAAGGTTAGGGTTTGTTTTTGTGTTTTTGAGGTATGTTGTGATTCTTAATTTCATGGTGTATAATCACTTCTCAGGTTTATAGGGGCAAAGTGAACAGTATATAGGAGTTATTATATACAGAAAAATATGCATAATGGTCAGAATTAGTCAACATTTTCAGCCCAGGGCTGATAACGGAGATTTAACAAATGGCTACATGAACACCTGGAACACTACAACTATTTTTCTTGAAGTCCTTTGAAACATAGTTGATACACAAATTACTCCTTAGTATATGTTGTTTTGATAGGCAGTTTGTCATATTAATTTGTGAGGTTTAACAATGAATTATAATACTATGCCTTTTCTAACACTGATCTAACTTAAACTTTTAGATTTCAAAAATATCATTGCATCCCATAGAAGATAATCCTGTTGAAGAGATTCCACTTCTAAGCCCAGAAGATCTTGAAGCAATCAAGAACCCAGATTCCATAACAAATCAAATTGCACTCTTGGAAGCCCAGTGTCATGAAATGAAACCAAACCTTGGTGCCATTGCAGAGTATAAAAAGAAGGTACAAATAAACTGTGTAATAGTCAGGAAGTCTCTACACCTTAGCCTAAATTGTGGCCTTTATTTTATATAATTAGCAGTGTTATTTCTCATCTCAAATGTATAACTGAATTGATGTTTTTCTCATTCTTTTCATAGGAAGAATTATATTTACAGCGGGTAGCAGAATTGGACAAAATTACTTATGAAAGAGATAATTTTAGACAGGCATATGAAGATCTTCGGAAACAAAGGCTTAATGAATTCATGGCAGGTTTTTATATAATAACAAATAAATTAAAGGAAAATTACCAAATGCTTACTTTGGGAGGTGATGCTGAGCTGGAGCTTGTAGACAGCTTGGATCCTTTCTCTGAAGGAATCATGTTCAGGTTTGTAATTATGCTGTATACTGAGTTTCGGATTCTTCTGTTACATCTCTACATATTCTCCAAACTCAGTATTTTTTTTAGGGGTGGGATGTGAAGGCTAGATGTACAACTTGTTTTATTTCATAAATACTAGTTTGCCTAGATATTAGTTTACAGCATAAATTCTAGGCAAACAGTAAATACTTGATTTTACAGAATATTTGTCTAATTTTCGAGGCATTTCAATCTAACATATGTATTTTAAAATTGGAAAGCAAAAAGTGCATTGGAAACAGAGGGAAAATACCAAGAATTACTTGTTAGCTTGCTGTTTAAATCTTAAATTTTTGTCAGGTGTTCCTGTGTGTTCATCCTCCAATAACATGTTTATAAAAGAACCCCTCAGAAGTTTATATTCGTGAAAAGGAAATTAGAGATTCCCAAGGAAGGTGGTAGAAGCCAGTTATGGGAAACAAATCACGAAGTCTTAATTTAGCTTTACAAGTAATTTGACTGACGAGATTTTCTTAATTATTTCAGTGTCCGACCACCTAAGAAAAGTTGGAAGAAGATCTTCAACCTTTCAGGAGGAGAGAAAACACTTAGTTCATTGGCTTTAGTATTTGCTCTTCACCACTACAAACCCACTCCCCTGTACTTCATGGATGAGATTGATGCAGCCCTTGATTTCAAAAATGTTTCCATTGTTGCATTTTATATATATGTAAGTAATCACTTAGAGCTTTTCATTCTGAAAATTTTATGGGTTCCCTAAACATTACAGATGAAATTCTTTGACTTACTTCTTTTGAGCTTTTTTCCCTGTTCTCTAATCCCACATCCCATGGTATTAAAGGAGGCCACATCCTTTATTTCAGCCAAATAGTTCCATTTTGGAAAAGTGAAATATAAATGGATAATGTAAATTAGTAGCAGAAACACAGCTAGAAATTTTTTTTCTATATCTTTTTTCTACTAGAAGAATTCTAGGCAACCGTCCTTCCAAATACCCGAATTCTTCTCAAACCCAAATACTGTTTCATGAATTAATCCATGTTGTCATTCTTCATGTTAATTAATTATGTCATGTTGAATTTACTGTCAAGAAATATTTCAGGGAAGTAAAGCTTAGATGTTTATTATATGATTTATATATTTATAATATATGTATAATTTTTCTAATTTATTCTTTCTTTCTCTTTAGGAACAAACAAAAAATGCCCAGTTCATAATAATTTCTCTTCGAAATAATATGTTTGAGATTTCAGATAGACTTATTGGAATTTACAAGACATACAATATAACAAAAAGTGTTGCAGTAAACCCAAAAGAAATTGCATCTAAAGGACTTTGCTAAACTTGTTTATACTGAAGATTTCTCAGATTGAATCACCGCAGATTCAGCGTACTGTATTTACTGACTTTCTGTTTGTAAAGGGTTATAAATTATATAAAATACATATTCTTAAACTGGATCATATAACTAGTTTCTATTTTATGCTGTTACTTAAGAGACATGTTATAAGTGTGATAAAATATTCTCTATACCTGCTTCTAGGAGATTGTAAGAAACTGACAACTTTATAAGCAGCAGACTATGGAGAAAATAAGATGCCTGGGGCGGGGGGTGGGGGGGTCAGGTGACTTACCCTTAGCCCCAAACTGCTACCTGCAGAGTTAAAAGTGAACAGTACAGTTCTAAACTAGATCATGTTACCAAGACACAGCATACTCTCATGGACCTTTGACCTACGCTGGAGAAGCCTATCAACTGCTACTATAGTAAAATTTTTAAGGTATTTCACTTAGTAATTTAGATAGTCACTATTACCCAAATCCTAGGAACATTTTTTTTTAACCGTCATTCTGAATTATAAGGATGAGAATTTAAATAATGTGTTCTTTTCTAAAACTTGATATGCTTGACTGTTTAAAACACTTGCAAAAAGGGTCAGCAAATATGTCTGAAATAACTTGGCTATCTCATTAGTTGAAAAGGAAAAATACCCACTTCAGGAAAAGAATAAAGTGTATAAAGACTAATTTCCTTAGTATAAATGGCAATTAAGATGGAGTGCTGTTTGCCCATCAAGTTGTCAAGGGTTTTTTGTTGTTGTGTTACACTGTATTGACCCAAGAATATTATAATGCTACTGGAAGCCAGCAACCACTTGGTTTTCAAAAGAAATTTTGGTATTGAATCAAAAGTCTGCCCTAGCTATTCAGTTTCTAGAATATTGATCCTGAGGAATTAAAATTAAAAATTACCATGTTGTTCAATGCAGTATTGTTTAGGTACTAAAACCCAACAAAGACAGTCTGTATCATAATATAACCGTTAAAAGTGTAAATACATTAGCATGGAGTTAAATAAAGCAAGATCTATAACTCAAGTATGGTCATTTGTTTTAAATCAAGATTATACAAGGGAAGAGTAACTAGAAAAAAGTATCAACATAATCAAGGGCTTTTTCATTGGTGAGAACAGGTGAATGGAATTTAATATTTTTATATTATATTTTAATAACCAGTGGAGTAAAGCTTAGTACTTTTTATTTTATTTTATCCATTTATTTAATTTGGTGCTGCATTGAGTCTTCACTGCTGCACGTGGGTTTTCTCTAGTTGCTGAGAGCAGGGGCTACTCTGTTGTGGTGCGCAGGCTTCTCATTGCGGTGACTTGTTGTGGAGTACGGGCTCTAGGCACGTGGGCAGTAATTGTGGCACACTGTATCTAGAGCGCAGGCTCAGTAGTTGTGGCGCACGGGCTTAGTTGCTCCACGGCATGTGGGATCTTCCCAGACCAGGGCTCGAACCTGTGTCCCCTGCGTTGGCAGGCGGATTCTTAACCACTGCACCACCAAGGGAAGCGCCCAGTACTAACTAACTTTTAAAGAGTTAAAGTAGATAGATAGTGCCCGTAAGTCCATATGAAAATCCCCAAGCAACCACTCCCGAGTTTGACTGCCCTATTAAGCCACTCAATGCTTATATCAAAATGAGTTTATTAAAATAAATATATACTTTTGTTATACATAAACTTAGAAATATTTCAGGATTACATACTTTAAATTTTACAGTCTCATCCTCCTGATAAAAATACAAAAAGAAGAGCATGTATAAGACTCAGTTATTTGTATATTTGACTATATTCATGCACACTACATAAAATTTATCCAACAGTAAAGTTCTACTAAAAACTGGCAAGTTACAAAAAATATTAAGGTCAAACTTAAAATGCTTCAGTTTTTAGCTGTGATTCATAGACATAGATTAAAAAATCTTGGCTTAAATCCTTTAAAAAGGTAGCACGACAGATGAACTCTGAAAATACATGGAGTCTCATATACTAGATACATGGCCTTGGGCAATTTACTTTTGTGTCTGTTTCCTAATCTACAAAAGTGAGGATTAATACACACGAGAAATACGAGATTACAATTTTGACACATAATACCTAACATTTCAGTGCTAATATTTATACGTATTCCAAAAAGTATGTGGCATTTTTGTGTTGTACCTATTACTTTAATCAAGTCGATGCAACTTCAGTCTAAAGTTAGTTGGTAAGCTGAATATATACCTCCTCCACCTCCAGATGTTCTTTGCCCACACAACAGTTAGTCGTGCTATTCTGATTCTGATATTCTGATTCTGATCATAAATTGACAATACAGCCAGCCGTCTTAGTGTTCAGACTTGTTCTCAGTAGATAAGACACTAAGGAGTATTTTAGAACTAGTGCCCTGAGTACAGTCACAGCTATAGGACCTAATCTGACCTGGAAAATGTGTGAACTAAGTAAGGCTCCTAAATATGTGATCCAAGAGCCAATTTGGAATTTCTGGAAAGTGAGTGAGCTTGTACTTAGGGTTACAAGGACAAAAGGGCTAAGAGCCCTACCACAAGCACCACGGTTCAGCCCCTGTTAATAAAATGGAAACTAAATCAAAGGGATTTGACTTAATGACTAAGTAGGCTCCCTTTATAACACAATTCAAGAAAATACGATCAAATTATTGGTACTTTGGCATCAGCATAAGAGAAAGTTCAACAGAAAATTTTAGAACTAACAGTTAACATGATGCCATTCAAATATGATGAGGGTGGGATATATCAATAATATTCCATTCTAGTAACATGTTTTAGAGTTTTTAGCCAAGAACTGATTTGACTGACATGACTAAGACTACACAAAATTAAATACAATCCTAAAATAAATTTACACAAACCATAGAATAATAAGTACTAGGGAATGTTACTGTTTGGTCCCCAGTGGCACTTCAGCGTTCCCAAAGCAATAGTTTTATTAGGAGTGAATGCTGATATAAACATTTTAGAGCTCTTAAATCTACCTAAAACACACTGTGTGTGGATCACGTACATTTGATCAAACACATCTTCAATGTAAGCAATCCACTCTCACTATGAGACTTTGCTACTTGAATTTAAAACCTCTTCTCACCATCATTTGTCCATTCAAAAGTGTCAAGCTTTTACCTTTCGGGATTTTGCCATCTTTTAATTAAAAGCTACGTATACACAAAGAACTGCAGAGCCAACCACTGCAGTATATAATGCTAAAAGATAATATTGGTACAAGAATATTTAAATATCACAGTGATATTAAGTCAACCTCTCAAACCAATAGAAATGGGATAATACTCAAAATCAAGTAATTACTAGATTTTGTTCTGGTTTTCAGAAAACGAGAGACATTGTCTCATTTCTAACTTTTGATGACACATTTTCTCTTCAACAGAAGCATGAAAGGGATTATATTTGTTGCAACTCTAATAAACCTTAGCTTGCTATTTTATTTATCCATGCTACCCCTATTGCTCCATTTAGCAATGGTCATTAATTAGTCTCTGCTGTACAGAATAAGCCTACTTAAACAATTCAGATTTGAATTTTCAAATTATTTTCCACATGAATTCCTTCAGTAAATATAAAGTGTGACACAGTATATTCTTTAAATCATGCACATTCTTATATAAACTTTGGTAAACAGAGAGAGAGGCTTCAGAAAAACATATTGAGGTGATTTCATTTAAAAAGGTCATTATGTGTTGGTTAAAAAAGAGGATCAGCGTCAGCATCACTGAAATTAGTGTAACTATAACAATGTATAGAATCTTTAAAAATTCAACTTCTTTTTCCTCCTTATCAGGCCAGGAACATGGCATCCTTTTTGAAGAAATTTTCATTTCAGGAATGAGAAGTTTCTTAATCTGTCCAATTTCTGTTCTGCTCCATTCTTCTTTCAGTACTTGGCTTACTCGAGGATAAATTTCAACAGGCTGGACCTCAGGGAGTGGTCTTTGTTTCAAGACCTGCACACGTTGGCGGACATCATCAACTTTTTCAAGAAATTTAAGTGGAGGCTCTTCTTGTAAAGATGTTGTCAGTGTCACTAATTCACGCTGCTGCTCTCTTATTTCTTTCATTCTTTCAATTTGTGGAGTATATTCTAGATTAATCAGATTGCCAACGTCACAAAGAGCAGTTAGGAAAAATTTTTTTTTTTGTTCTAATGTATCACTAAGCTCCTTAAAATACTGGAGAACAACTTCCTTATCACCTTGGACCATTTTCTCTGAAAGAGATTTTTGTTCTTCCAGCTTTTCAATAAGACGGGTAAGATCTGCCCAGTGTGTGTCAGTTAACTGTTCAAGCAGTTTTTCAGGCGTGTCCTTTTCTTTCATATAGGCACTTTGAAGGTCATCTATAGGATGACCATGATGTTGACCTATGGTAAGGCAATGACCACAAACTAATTTTTTATCCAGGAGACAGTAAACATTTAACGGCTGCCTGTAATGTTCAGGGCAGGTGACAATATCTGGATGGTCTTCTTGCTGGTACTTTTCAATAATAGCCCTTAACGCAAAATTAACAGGTAAAGACTCAATACCAGTTGGAGCAATTTCAATAATACTTCTGCAGTTAGGGCACTTGAGTGGAATGCGTAAAGGTCTCCATATATAAAAGTTACCAGATGCCTGTAGAACATTTTCCAAGCAATTTCTACAAAATGTATGAGAGCATGGTAGTACACGAGGATCTTCAAAAATACTGTAACAAATAGGACATGTTAACTCATCCTCAAAATTGTGCATTTCCTGTCAAGAGAAAAAAGTATTTTAATTCTACATATAACAAAGACACATGCACATATTATGTAAAGTTTTAGGTGTTAACCTCCAAATTGTTAATATACTGTACTTGTCATTTAAAAGAGTAAGATTTTTAAAATTAGCTTTCTATATAATGCAATTCCTAACACTGAATAATTGATCACCTTTAAGAGCTTATTTACTTTGGGGTGTTCTGTTGAAGTCTATTTAATGATTATAACTAGTCTGTGCAACTTTTTACATTCTAAGATGCTAAAATCAAAACTATACACAAATCATGAATAGGTAAGACTAAATATTTCTATGAAATAAAAAGTTAATTCTTAACAAAATTACATTCTTCAATTCACACTCTCAGTTGGCTCAACCATAGTTTCTAAAGTAAGTTATTAAATTTCTAACTGTTCTATAAATTTCAAGCTTCTTGAATTTTGGAATATTAGCGTGTATGCTTAAAGCCCTGAATCAGCACAGTGTAACAGTATCAAGTAATATTAATTTTAAGATTTGGAAGGGAGTAATATTTCTGAATTAGTCCTTGCGATAAAAAAGTTTGAAAGATGAAGTGTTGATTGTGGTAGTTATGAATTACGGACCACTAGAGCATTAGTGGTAAAGAACATCATTAGTCATCTTTCCTTCATGAAAGAAATCCAGCAACAGTTCAGAGACCCTCTCTGACACAAGTAACTTGACGTCTCGGCAAGCTATTACCGATATTTCCAACAAGCCTTCCACGTGCCATTCATGCAAAATCTAAAGCTTACCAAATCCTCCTCTATAAAAACTGTTAGAAGTATCTACAAATAACTAATTGTACTTTTAAGAAACAAAAACCTCTTCAGACTTTTTTTTACAGCTCTTATGCACCTCATCTTCACCAATTGCAAAACCCAACTCATTCATTCTTCAAGTCTCAAACTGAGTCCCACCTCCTCCCCCAGATTAGGTCCCCTAATCTCACTGAACACTGCACTTCTACTTTATAGCGAGCACTTAGATGGAGTTTATTTAAAAGAATTTTGTTGGAATTCCTGCAGGTCCAGTGGTTAGGACTCAGCACTTTCACTACCGGGGCCTGGGTTCGATGCCTGGTCAGGGAACTAATATCCCACAAGCTGCGTAGCGCAGTCAAAAAAATAAATAATTTTGTAACATTTTTCAATACATTAGAATATAAGCCTGCAATAAGGGCAGGAATTGTATCTAAGCACAGAAGTTGACACACAGTAGGCATTCACTCAATGTTGGTTGAATAAACACTGCCCCTTAAGAGACCAATGTTAATAAAATGCCAGACCTTAGTTTTGGGGGGTTTTTTTTTCTTTAAATAGCAAAATCTCTGCTTAGGAAAAGCTTTTATCAAGAGTCCATC
Source organism: Stenella coeruleoalba (assembly GCF_951394435.1). NCBI lineage: Eukaryota > Metazoa > Chordata > Mammalia > Artiodactyla > Delphinidae > Stenella > Stenella coeruleoalba. The sequence goes on from NC_137150.1 coordinate 40,836,630, forward strand.
AGAAAATAGAAAATACTCCATTCAGACTGACAATATTAAGAACCGTAATGAGCCAAGATGTGAGAGACTAATAAGCCTGAACTGTGAGGCATTCCAGGAAACAAAAATAACTGGACAACAGAAGATGACATTCACTGCAGATAAATTTAAGTGCCTACATGTTGGGAAGCCTTTATGACTACCCTTTACCTACAGAGAGCTCTGAAATAGAAAAACCACCCAAGAAAAACGTTTCTCAGTTTATTTCAGTGATGTCAGAATTCATAATGAAGGAATAAACAGAATAGCACTTTGCAAAGGAATAAAATGTGAGCATTGGACATATATTCAATTTAGATTTAATATTAGAGTTATTTAATGTAAGTACCAAAAATCAACCCTAAAACAGAACCCAACCTTTCCCTCCGAAGTCCTATATTTGTCAAAAAGTTAGAAATCATTTTCCCTGGGAACTCATTTAAGGACCCAAAAGCTCAACTTTCTTTAGAATGAAGATATTCAATAACAATATTGTAAAGAAAATATCATCTCTTAAATTTACATAAAGTGGAAGCAAATATCCTGGTCTCAAAAGTTACTTCCATAGCACATAAAATTTTTAACAAAATTTAATCAGAAACGTGTAGATAACTTGAAGATACAGAAATCAAATCTAAGACTACCCTCTTCTAGCTGATTTTTGAAAAACTGATTTTAGGCAACAAATTTGTAAGTCAGAACTGGCTAACAGAAGTAAGCCTGGTTGAAAATAACTACGTAAGGCCAGGAACTTTCTAACTCTGGTTGCTGCCTGAGAAACAGAAGATAAAGGTGGCTATCATGCTTAGGGGCTAGTTTTTACAGAAACTAGTATGAAATTTTATGCATCAGAAATTTTCCATAACCAGCCTAGACTCCTGAGGGGGAATAAAGGAGCAAAAAAATTTTCCTATGAATATTTTCTGGTATGAACATCTTGGATTTAGCTATGCTGTGTGTATGTAACAACACTGGAAACTAGAAGACAATGAAGCGATTCTTCAATATTCTCGGGAAAACATGGCTTCCAACCTAAAATTCTATACTCAGACAAAGTAAATAAATTTTGTAGATAGTCTAAAGATAGTTTAACACAAGAGGTCTCAAAACTGAACCACCCATCACCCACCCTTTCTAAAGAAGCTGCTGCAGGAAGAAAAGAAAAACAATAATTCTCACCAGGATAACTATGAAATGAAGTCCTGGATAACTGTGCAGCAAGTCTAGAGAAATAGTAGTCTGGAGGAAGAAGACAAATCCAGAAGGAATGCTTTTAAGTAAATAAATGGAACTGACAACATTTCACGTGTCTGAACATATTGAGAGGTAATGAGAAAACTAAATTTAGGGAAAAGTGATGGAATCATGAAAAGAGGAAATACTACAACACATTATATAGCTCAATTGTCCTATTTGTTATAATATTTTAAATATTAAATATTGATTTTACCAAAAAGCATGACTGTTAAGGATTCAATGTGTCTCCCCAAACTCGTAAGTTGAAATCGTAACCCTTAATGTGATGGTATTAATGAGGTAGAGCCTTTGGGAGGTAATTAGGTCATCCGAGTAGAGCCCTCATGAATGAGATTAGGCCCTTATAGGAAGAAGAGATACAGGGCTTGCTGCCTCTCTTTCTCTGCTCTTGGCCATGTGAAGACACAGCAGGAAAATGGCCACCTGCAAAGCAGGAAGAGAGCTTTCTCCAGAACCCAACTTTGCCAGCATCCTGATCCTGGACTTCCCAGCCTCCAAAACTGCAAAAACATAAATGACTGTTGTTTAAGCCACCTAGTCTATGGTATTTTTGTTACAACAGCCCAAACTAAGAAACTGACAAAATTATGTTGGGAGGAGGGAATAAGGGAAGGAAACAAAGTTTAAGAACTTTGTTTTATCTTAATCTTCTCTTATAAGAAGTCAATACATGCCTAAAAGTGAAAAATCAAGAAATCACATTAAAAGCAAATTATTTATGAATAAAGAAGCAATACCAAAAGAAATATTTAAAAGAAATGAAGTGACTGCTTCTGGAAAGCAGGAATCAAGAGTGGGGAGAGTGAGGGCAGGAGGCTGCTGTTTTTCATTATAAGCCTAAGTTCTGTTTTACTTTCAACTATTAACATACAATTTAAAATATTAAAATTTTAAATAAAGAAATAAAGACAATCCCACATGCATCCAGGAAGAAAAGTAAGATACCCCAAAAAGGAAAACAATACATAATAGTGTCAGAATTCTCTGGGAGACTGTAATTTCCAAAGATGGCCACAACAATTAACTCCCACATGTTGTTCTGTGATGTGACTTTGCTGGTATTCTCCTATCAAGAGATGAAATCTATTCTCCCCTCAAAAAGATCTGGGCTTGGGGCTTCCCTGGTGGTCCAGTGGTTAAGAATCTGCCTTCCAATGCACAGGAAGTGGATTTGATCCCTGGTCAGGGAACTAAGATCCCACATGCTGTGGGGCAAGTAAGCCCATGTGCTGTGGAGCCTGCACCACAACTAGAGAGAAGCCCGCATGCCGCGACGAAGATCCCGCGTGCCGCAACTAAGACCCCATGCAGCCAAATAAATAAATAAATAGTTAAAAAAAAAAAAAGATCTGGACAGGACATGTGACTGCTCTGAACAATCTGATACAAGTGACACTATGACAGTTCTGGGTATAGCCCTTAGCTAGCCTAGCAGATTGCTGCCTCTTCGCTATGTGAAAAGTCTAGGCTACTCTGCTGATGAGAGAGGCCAAAAGGAGAAGCAATGAGGTGCCAGACATGTGAGTGAAAAAGCCATCTTGGACATGCAGCCATCCAAACCATCAGACGTTTGTTACACAGCAGTAGATAACCAGAACATCTCCAGAGCAACTAGGAATGCTAAAAGACATGTAGCAATCAATATCCACAAGGATCTGGAAGGAAAAGGATATGACCTAAGAATTCTATAACCAGCCAAGATGTAATTTATCCATATGAAATAATAAAAATACTCTTTAGCAAAATCTACAGGGTTAAAAAAAAGTTCTACATGGCAGAGCTGAAGCCATATACTTTCATTAACAAACAGAAGTAGTATAAAAAGGATTTATCTAAAAAAAAAAGAGAAAAGAAAATGAACCTAGGAAAAGCAGAAGAAAATTCTAATGCATGATGAAAACCATGAATTAAAATATAGAAAATTGTTAGAGTTGATACACCCAAGAGCTGGCTTTTTAAATAAACAAGCCAGGGGCTACAGGAGACTTTGGAGAGTTGTTATTTAATGAGTGCACAGTTTCACTTTTGAAACGTGAAAAAGTTCGGAAGATAGATGGTGATGGTTGCACAACAATGTGGGATGTACTTAATGCCACTGACTACACACTTAAAAACGGTTAAAATGGGGCTTCCATGGTGGCGCAGTGGTTGGGAGTTCGCCTGCCGATGCAGGGGACGCGGGTTCGTGCCCTGGTCCGGGAGGGTCCCGCATACCGCGGAGCGGCTGGGCTCTTGGGCCGTGGCCACTGGGCCTGCACGTCCGGGGCCTGTGCTCCGCAACGGGAGAGGCCGCAACGGTGAGAGGCCCGCGTACCGCAAAAAAAAAAAAAAAAAGGTTGAAATGGTAAATTTTATGTATGTTTCAAAACAATAAAAAAACTTTAAAATGTTTAAGTGTCTTGCCTATTAACCAGCCTTTCCCGTCAAATTAATTTTAGAATTGATTTATATTAATATATAATTTTAAAAAACAAAAAAAATTAAAATAACCCATGTAAAATGTTATTTTCCTCCGGTGGGTACTAAAAGCCCAAGTACAAATTGATAACTTAGTTCAAGATGTTCTGCTTCCCTTTTAAAAGTCACCAAGAGGGCTTCCCTGGTGGCGCAGTGGTTGCGAGTCCGCCTGCCAATGCAGGGGACACGGGTTTGTGCCCTGGTCCGGGAAGATCCCACGTGCTGCGGAGCAGCTGGGCCCGTGAGCCGTGGCCGCTGAGCCTGCGCGTCCAGAGCCTGTGCTCCGCAACGGGAGAGGCCACAACAGTGAGAGGCCCACATACCGGAAAAAAAAAAAAAAAAAAAGTCACCAAGAAATATGAACGTAAAAAAGAAATCTTTTCGGAAATAAACCTGAAGCTAAATCATCTACGTATAAATTATTTCACAAATGTCTTGTGCTTAAGTGTCAAAAATAAACACATTACTGAATTTCTAAACTTTCTATGCAGTCTTTCTCCAGAGGGCCGATTTCCTATGGAGACTCCATAATGTCTAACCAGCATATTATGGATGGTCAGCACTGACAGCAGATGATGGAGAACTGGGCAATACCAAAAATATCATTACCCATTCTCCTGTGTAAACTATTCTTTAAGTTTTAATTCCCTAATGCATTATTGCCTTTCATCTCTACACATGAATGGTTATAAAACATTCATTACATTTTACACCTTCTGAAGAGAAATTTGCCACATTATAGTTAGATGACTTGCTCTAGGACTTAGAGTGAGTCAGCTATAAGTCTGGGAAAATTCAAGAGGTGCCACTTCCCAGGCTGGGTCTCACATCTTTGTGGCCCTACCTAATAAAAAGCACATTTTATGCAATTCAAGACTTACTTTAGAAATACTACATTTGTGCCATCTATAAATATGGGGCAAGATTTTTAAAATACTTTTGTACATATAAATGTACAAAAATAATGAAGGATCACCTAACTCTTTCAAAACAAAATCCTATGGTCAGATCTGATTTTAACTCTGCCCATTTGCACTGTTTTCCTGCATTTTGACATCAACCTGTTTCCCCAAACTAAAAAAGAAACTATTAATGCAATTTAACCAGGAACTGATACGAGCAGTTAAGATTTTCTTTGCTTTTTTAAAATATTTTTAAAAGTGAAAAATACATATATATTTGGTGGGAAAAATTCAGCAATATGTTTGCTGAAAAGAAATGTTAAAACTAACATCACTGGACTTCCCTGGTGGCACAGAGGTTGAGAATCCGCCTGCCAATGCAGGGGACACGGGTTCGAGCCCTGGTCCAGGAAGATTCCACATGCCGTGGAGCAACTAAGCCCGTGAGCCACAACTACTGAGCCTGTGCTCTAGAGCCTGCGAGCCACAACTACTGAGCCTGCATGGCATAACTACTGAAGCCCACCCATCTAGAGCCCGTGCTCAGCAACCAGAGGAGCCACCGCAGTGAGAAGCCCACACTGCAACGAAGAGTAGCCCCCGCTCGACGCAACTAGAGAAAGGCCCGCACGTAGCAATGAAGACCCAGTGCAGCCAAAAATAAATAAATAAATTAAAAAGAAAAAAAAAACTAATATCACCCAAAACTAAAATTTCGTCTTGCCAGAATAAACTATGGTACCTTAAAGGATAGCTACTTGGTCATTAAAATGGAATGCAGACCAATATGAAAATATATGGTAAAAAGGTATCCAGATAACTTAATAAATTCAACTTGCAGATCTGTATGTGTTAAATGTGTGTGTCTGTATTAAGATACACACATCCTTGTAAGATTTCTAGAAGAGTAAACAAGAGTTAACAGTGACTAACTTTAAGATATAGGTCAGATAAGGGAGTTGTTTACTTTTCACTTTATGATCCTTCTATATGGTTTGAATTTTATACACCACCAACATACACACCTTTTTTCAAAAGATTTAAAACTTTCCCCTTACATTTTAAATCACACGCTCAGTAAAAATTTACTGAAAATTTCTTTGGTATTTACTTAATCTCCCAGAACTTACCACTTCGTTGACCTTCTGGTTTGCAGACTGAATATATATCTTCAACTTTTTCAGATTCTTTTATTTTTATTCTAAAATAAAAATAATTTTATCTTAATGTTCTAGACTTATATTCTCAAAACGTATGTTAAGTATGATATCATAGGGAATGATATCGTGGTAATTTCACTGTCTTTGACGTTTACCTTCCCTAAGCGTCACTGTGTTTTTTTAAAAGTAGCGACAAATATCAACAGCTGTGGTGCAGCAGGATAGGTATCACCTGTACCTTGAAAAGCCCAAGTCTGTGACCAAATAAATTGCCACAAAGGACCTCTTTTTATAGCGTCAAGTATCTTATGAGCTCTTGAAAATATTAGTCAACAATCGTGATGACGGAGCAAACATTCACCGTCATTTTAGACTGCTGAAAGTTAACTGGAAGACAAGTAGCACCCATGAGAGTGAAATATTTTGCCAGCTTAAAATTATAAATCTTGATTTAGGTTATACCCATTAATACGTCTGTTCATCTCTCAATTCTGCCATTTAAATGCTGACAGACCCTGGGTCAGTTTTACCTAGTGCCCCTCAGAACTGACGTTTCACATCTGTAAAATGGGCATAACTACACCTACGCGGTTAAGTCCAATGAGAACGCCTCCCAGAGAAGGGGCTCGAAACAGCAGTGCCTTTGCCCTTCCCCTTCCCGAAGGTTTGTGACAAATCCTCCCGGGCCTCTCTCCCAACGCGCCTCGGCGCCCTCCTTTCCGAGCCGCCGCGAGGCCGCCCAGCTCGGCGGAGTCCAGCTTCTCTCCGCCTCCCCACCACAGAGGGCCTTCTCCCTCACGGAAATGCACTTCCTTATTGGCGGGAGGAAAACGAGGTCCCCCAAACTCTCCACCTGGAACAAGAGGGACCCAAGACGCGGGGCCCAAGCTAGCCCTCTCCCTCACCAAGCCCCAAACACATGCAGTACACCAGCCTGCGCTACAGGGAAAGAAGAGGGACCAAGAGCCGCCTTGTCGGACCGAAGAGAAGCTCCTTATAAACTCACCGTGGGGAAGGGAAAACCAGGCAACTCCACCAGCAGAAACAGAGCTCCACAGCCTGCGGGCTGACGCAGAGATCTACTCAAATTCCCGCCCTCCCTCCTCTGCCCTGAGGGCCTTCAGGTTCCCAGATGAGGCGGGGCTTGAGAGCCTCAAGACGCAGGCGCAGTCTCCTGGCAACCTTCAACTGCGTAGCATCAGCCAATAGGAAGAGCGCGGGGCCGCTGTTCGAAAGTAAACCGCCGACCCCCGGGGCCGAGGCGGGGGCGTGATCTCTAGGACTTGGCACGAGGCCCGCGGCGAGTTTTCTGTGCCTGCGCACTAGGCGTGGGCTGCCGCTCCGGAGCTCCAGAGGCGCGCCGCAGGGGACGCTTCAGTGTGCGGGGGTGCTTCTTGCAGCCGTGACCCTGGCCTGGAGTCCCTCTTGGGGCCGCGGGATGGCGTCCCGGGAAAGGCGGGGCCTGGCGGAGGCAGACGATATTTACAAAAAGGATTCGTAGGGCTCTTTTTTTTTTAACCTTGAGCCAAGCCGGCACGTCCTGATTCTAGACTTTAAAGCGCAGCGTCTTGCATTGTGACTTAATAGGTTCCCTGAGGCTTCCTGAGCGCAAACGCACCCCAGTGGGCAAGCGCCGTCCTCCCCTAAGCTCGGGTTTCCTTTTGTTTACGGTATCTGGAGACATAAACCCAGCAGAGTAATTGGTTCAGCATAGGAGGAGAGGGCTTCTGATTATTGAGAATTCTCTTGTACTTAAGGAGACCTATCTCTGCGGGCTACTGGGACCTTAGGACTCATTTAGGACTATCTCCCTCTGTCTCTCCCTATTCTTCCTCCCACCTCTGCCCCCTCTTTCCACGTTATGAAATTATTGCCTGGCAATGACTGTTGCAAAGAAGTCCTGACTTCCAGTTCAATTTTTCCTCCAAGTCCCTATTTCACCTTCTTAAGCCTTAGAATTAGAAAGCAGACAGTTCAGTAGTCCCTTCGCAGTTTCTTTTTCTTCAGAGACTTTATCCAGCTGTATGGCAAGACACTTTCATCACAGCTTCCCTCTCTAAAATGGAGTTAGAGGTCATTTACAGCTGTGCTAAATAAAGCTATGAGCCTCTGTATACTGTGCATTGCCGGTACTTTCAGGTCTTAGTTTCTTATACAGTAAATTACAGAAAAATATTAAACAGAATAAAAGTAATATCAATGAGTCCTGAGTCCATCTCAGATGTCTTCACCAATTCAGCTGCTGAAGAGTTTGCTTATGATGTGTGGATTCCAGTGATATCCAAGATATCCGCTGTTAACAAGGTGGCATATATCCGTTTAGATTTTATTATGCACATAGGTTTTCTATTTAAACATTGTAGTCATCCTGATAAACAGTTTTTTAACTTGCTGTCAAAACAATATGTTGTGACTCTTTCCATAGCAATAAATGCAGTATACTTCTGTAAAAATATTCTTTCTTAAAAAAAGTATAAGGCAGATGTTAACAATGGACTTTGAATGATTATGATGTGTCCATGTAGATGCATCACTTGTAACAAAGGTATCACTCTAGTGGAGGATGTTGATAATGTGGGAGACTATGCATGGGGAGTAGGGCAGGAAATATATGGGAAATCTCTGTACCTTCCCCTCAATTTTGCTGTGAACGTAAAATTTCTCTAAAAATAAGATAAAGTCTTAATATTTTTTTAAATTTAAGTGTAATTGCCTCTAGAATGCATTAATATTGCTGAATAATGCCTTGAGCTATAATTTTTCCCACCTGTGTTTCCCCCTGCACTTCCTTACCTAAAGAGTTATGTATGTAGCAAGAAAGCAGAAGTACCTTTCACTAGACTTCACTGGCATTTGTTTTCCAAAAAGCCTCAATCTCCTCAATCCATTGAGATAAATAACATTGAAGGGAAGAGGCTGAATGTTTGGGAGAAGTAAAAAGAGAGAAGCCCCCGAATAGAGATTAATCGGACCTAGTGGAGGGAAGCTATGACACCTAAAAGGAAGGGCTACATCTGTTCCTACAGGAAGACTGGCTTAGAGGCCCATGGATTCCCAACTCTACCAAAGATTTCTATAACCCATCATGACCAGGAAGTGGCAGAGAGCTACAGAAGCCTACAAAAACAACGGCGGCCTCAGCAACAACAGTCAACTCTTGGCATACGTGGGTTCGTGGACTGTGATTCATGCACTCTCCAGAAGATAATGTTGGCCTGGAAAGACTAGACAAGAGTAACACTCAGATGTACAAGTACATGCTTAAAATCCATAAGCTTGAAACTCTGAGGTGCTAAGGTGCTCAGCCACCCAAAAAAAAAAAGTGAGGAGGGAGAAAGCTCAGCTGTTCTGGGTCTCTGCCTGCATACTTGCACCAATCTCCTTTTGCTGGAATGCAGGAAAAGGATAAAAGATGAGAAATTTTTTGTGGTTATTAACAGGTCATACGAAGAGGAGGCAATAAAACATGAATTTTATGACAAACTTTGGTGCTTAGGTCAGACTCTCTACTTCTGTCTCCAGAGCCAAAACAGGAGGCCTCAGTCACAGAGAGGTGCCCCGTAGGCAAGCTAAAACACTTTCTGATTTGGGGTTTTAATAGCTACTGAGTTTAAATACCTCTCTGTTGTCTCCCATCACATTGGCCTCACAGAATTATAGTAAAGAGAACATGCGATTTTCCAAATTATAAGGCACCCATGGTTCATCTCTAGGACTTCAAAGAAAGCACAGCCACAACTGGTGCCATGATTACAGTGGCAGTGAGTCAGGGACAATGAGCTAGGAGGATTTACCTAACAGTTCTGAGAAGGCCATTTTATCCGGAAAGAAAAGCACTCAGCATGATGCAGTGGAGTTCACAGACTCAGGGATTTGGAATTGGAAGAGATCTTAGACGCAATCTAGAAAAACCTCATCTTCAGAAGAGAAAAGCCTACTGACCATGTTGGCATTGCCTTAAATAACCTGAGTTTGAGCCCAAGTTTGATATTAGTACCTAAAATTATATAAACTACACAGTTTTAAACATTAGAATATATTACATAGAATTTATTTTCACACAGTCCTTTTCAGCTGTATCTCTGAATGCAGCTTGGAAAACTAAAAGGATGTCTTCTGTTCAACAGTAGTTTACCTCCTAACTAGTTTCCCTTTCACTTATTGTCTATCATTAAGAATCATTTTATTTCAAATGCTGCTTTTTTTTGGCTGCGTTGAGTCTTCGTTTCTGCGCATGGGCTTTCTCTAGTTGTGGTGAGCGGGGGCTACTCTTGATTGTGGTGCGCGGGCTTCTCGTTGTGGTGGCTTCTCTCGTTGCAGAGCACGGGCTCTAGGCATGCGGGCTTCAGTAGTTGCGGGCTTCAGTAGTTGCAGACATGGGCTCGGTAGTTGTGGCTCACAGGCTCTAGAGAGCAGGCTCAGTAGTTGTGGTGCTTAGTTGCTCCGCGGCATGTGGGATCTTCCTGGACCAATGTCCCCTGCATTGGCAGGTGGATTCTTAACCACTGCGCCACCAGGGAAGTCCGCTGCTAACTTTTTTTTGAGTGGGGAGCCACTAACTGTTTTTTTTATTAAGATGTAATTGACACATAACATATTTGTTTCAGGTGTACAACAAAATGATTTGATATTTGTATATATTGCAAAATGATCACCACAATAAGTCTAGTTAACATCCATCGCCACAGTTACAATTTTTTTCTTGTGTTTAGAACTTTTAAGATCTACTCTTTTAACAACTTTCAAATATATAATACAGAATCATTAACTATAGTCATCATGATGTACATTACAGCCCCAGTGACTTGCTTATTTTATAACTGGAAGTTTGTACCTTTTGAAACCTTCACCCATTTCAACCACTCCCCACGCCATTGCCTCTGGCAACCACCAATCTGTTCTCTGTATCAATGAGTTTTGTGCGTTTTTTTTGGCAGGGGGGTAGATTCCACATATAACAGATCTTTCAGTATTTGTCTTTCTCTGTCACTTAGCGTAATGCTGTTAAGGTCCATCCATGTCATCACAAATGGCAAGATTTCCTTCTTTTTATATATATCACGACTTCTTTATCCATTTATCCATCAATCAACTCTTAGGTTCCTTTCATGTCTTGGCTATTGTAAATAATCCTGCAATGAACAAGGGGGTGCAGATACCTTTTCAAGGTAGTTTTTTTGTTTCCTTCAAATAAATACCAGAAGTGGAATTTGTTGGATCATATGCCACAAGTTTTTTTAAATGTTCAGTTTTATGGGTGGCTTTAACCTTAAATAAATTTGGAGATCTCTTAATTTAGGCACTTAATATTCAATTTTCTAGAACATTCTGTGTAACTTATGCCATCATCACATTTATTTTAATTATCCAAACATTTTGAATTTCAAGAATTTTTTCTTATATGTCATTCACAGAATTTTAATTTTGATACAGTCATTTAATTCTCTAATCTATTTCATCAAACCAATATTTGGTTTTTGCCTAATAAATGCACGACATGAAAGATACAAAAACATAGGTCCTGTACTCAAGTTGCTTTTCTAAGTGAGCTAACACTCAGATATAGTACTTTTAAATGATAATATCAGATAAACTGTAGTCTAGAGTGATTGTACAGCAAACTGGGACAAGGAGTCTAGATCTGAAGTGTGGAATTCCCCAGACTGCTGTGACTGGTGACCTGGTAGCTGGAGCTGCACATAGGTGACCTTCACCTGTTTTGAGGTCCATAGAGAGGTTTCTATAGTAGATACAAATCAGAGTGTCTGCCCACCTCAAAATTAGATCCTCATTGGTCATATCTGTACTACACCACATTTTCAGGTTATGGTCTCTATCTCCTCTATTTAGAATGGTTGGATTTGCAGCAAGAAAGACAAGTCTGAGAGTGGCTAATATATTCCCAAGCCTGGTTGGCATCACAGTTGAAAAATCAAGAAACATTCGTTCAGTTAGAACACACCCTCACGCCATGCACAAAAATAAACTCAAAATGGCTTAAAGACTTAAACATGAGACATGATATCATAAAACTCCTAGAAGAGAGCATAGGCAAAACATTCTGTGACATAAATCGTACCAATGTTTTCTTAGGTCAGTCTCCCAAGGCAATAGAAATAGAAACAAAAATAGGCAAATGGAACCTAATCAAACTTACAAGATTTTGCACAGCAAAGGAAAACAAAACGAAAAGACAACCTACGGAATGGAAAAGAATATTTGCAAATGATGCAACTGACAAGGGCTTAATATCTAAAATATACAAACAGCTCATACAACTCAACAACAACAAAAAACACCCAACTGAAAAATGGGCAGAAGACCTTAATAGACATTTCTTCAAAGAAGACATACAGATGGCCAGTAGGCACATGAAAAGATGCTCAACATCGCTAATTATTAGAGAAATGCAAATCAAAACTACAATGAGGTATCACCTCATCCCGGTCAGAATGCCAATCATTAAAAAGTCTACAAACAATAAATGCTGGGACTTCTCTGGTGGTGCAGTGGTTGGGAATCAGCCTGCCAATGCAGGGGACACAGGTTCGAGCCCTGGTCCGGGAAGATGCCACATGCCGCAGAGCAACTAAGCCCGTGCGCCACAACTACTGAGCCTGCTCTCTAGAGCCCGCGAGCCACAACTACTGAAGCCCGCGCACCCTAGAGCCCATGCTTCCCAACAGGGGAGGTCACCACAATGAGAAGCCTGCGCACCGCAACGATGAGTGGCCCCTGCTCACTGCAACTAGAGAAAGCCCACGCACAACAATGAAGACCCAACGCAGCCAAAATTAATAAATAATTAATTAAAAAAACAATAAATGCTGGAGAGGGTGTGGAGAAAAGGGAACCCTCCTACACTGTTGGTGGGAATGTAAGTTGGTACAGCCACTATGGAGAACAGTATGGAGGTTCCTCAGAAAACTAAAAATAGAATTACCATATGACCCAGCAATCCCACTCCTGGGAATATACCTGGACAAAACTATAATTCAAAAAGATACATGCACCCCTATGTTCATAGCAGCACTATTTACAATAGCCAAAACGTGGAAATAAATGTCCATTGACAGATGAATGGATAAAGAAGATGTGGTACATATATACAATGGAACACTACTCAGCCATAAAAAGAATGAAATAATGCCATTTTCAGCAACATGGATGCAACTAAAGATTATCATACTAAGTGAAGTAAGTCAGAAAGAGAAAGACAAATACCATACGATATCACCTATATGTGGAATCTAAAATATGGCACAAATGAACCTATCTACAAAACAGAAACAGACTCATAGACACAGAGAACAGATTTGTAGTTGCCAAGGGGGAGGGGAGAGGGAGAGGGATGGACTGGGAGTTTGGGATTAGCAGATACAAACTATTGCATTTAGAATGGATAAACAACAAGGTCCTAATGAATAGCACAGGGGACTACATTCAATATCCTGGGATAAACCACAATAGAAACGAATACTAAAAAAGAATGTCTATATGTGTATAACTGAGTCACTTTGCTGTACAGCAGAGATGGGCACAGCATTGTCAATCAACTACGCTTCAATAAAAAAAAGAAAGAAAGAAACATTCAACTTTTAAGTTTTGGAGCCAGGGGAATAAAACACCTGTGTTGTTTAAATCCTCTGCTGAGACACTGTCCCATACTCTTTTAAAGGAGAAAGATTAGGGTCTTTCTAGTTACCAAGTCCCTCTTACTTGGCACATGACAATGTACATGTCATCCTGTATATTCAGGGGGCAAATGCTGAATACACGTGTGCAATAAGGCCCTGAAATAGTTTATGTGGATGATAATATATAGTGCCTTTTCTTTCCTTTTTGAGGATGCTCCTAACATTCATAATAACCAGAATTCACCCCTTTTTTTTTAACATTTAGGCAGATTTGGAGACAGAAGCATATGGTGTGATTTTTCTCGTAGCCTGTCTCATTTTTGAGATTTTTCTAGCAATATATGAGTAAACACCAAGCAAGTTTTAGAGACAGCATTCGAAAGAGGAAGAGATTGTCATCTCACATATGCAATAACCTTAATTACAATGGCTAACCTTTATTAATCATTTACTATGAACCAGGCACTGTACTAAGTAATTCATTATCTCAATCCTCACAACCATTCTATAAATGTTACTATTTTTTAAACTTTTAAATGAAGTATAAAAAAACAGTGTCTATTTTTATCCTAATTTTACAGAGGAGGGAATTAAATGCCAGCAAGTTGAAATAGCTCCCTCAGGGCTAGGCAGCGCGGTTCTCTAATCCCAAAGCAGGTGCTCTTCATGCCAGGCTGTATGCTTTCATTTTCTTCCACACCTTCTGTATTGCTTTCTTAGGGTTGCTGTAAGAAATCAACACAAATTTGGTGAATTGAAACCAGAAATTTATTCTCTTGCAGTTTTGGAGACCAAAGTCTAAAGTCAAGTTGTTAGCAGTTACACCCCCTCTGAAGGCCCCAGATAAAAATCTGTCCTCATCTCTTTCAGCTCTGGCTCCAGAACTTCCTTGCCTGATCTTCCAGATCAGCTCTAGCTGCATAACTCCAGTCCCATCCTCTGCTTCACGTGGCCTTCTCCTTTTCTGTGTCATATAAGGACACTTGTCATTGGACTTAGTGTCAACCGGGGTAGTCCAGAATTATCTCATTTCAAGATCTTTTTTTTTCCTCCAAGATTCTTAACTACATCTGCAAAGACCCTTTGCTAATAAGGTCACGTTCACAGGTTCTGGGGGCTAAGATGTGGACATACCTTTGGGGGGAACCACCATTTAACCCGCTGTACGTTCCTAATGAGACCTCCGAGGGTTGTAGTTGTCACTTATACAGTGTTCAGGGCTTCACAGACTCACAGAAAACTAGATAGACAGTGAATCCCAGAGATCACCTCCTCATTTTCAGCAGGGTGAACGCAGAGGCACCCAAAGGAGAGGTGCCTCTCGCTCAAGGTAACACAGCAAGTGCATCACAGATTCAAGGCCCCGCTTAAACTCCCTGATGCCCTACCCAAAGGCCACTTCACATGACCAGAGAATGACTAATATATGTCATTGTGTGGTTAATAGTGTTTTTCATCTGTCAAAGAATCATGATAATAATAATTATCCGTATGTCTCTGTGACAAATTTCTCTCAGATCTCAGGGCCAGGAAAAACTTTTTTTTTTTTTTTCACAACTAGACTAAGCTTCACATAGCTATGAAAGCTACGTAATTATATCTATTTGTGGCCAACTGCTATATGTACGGTATTATGTCTAAATCTTAGAACTGGACCGATTTCCTCCTCTCTAGGCCAAATAAATTACTTTTCCTCAGATAGCTTTTGTATTAGACATTTCAGTTGCAGCTTCAAGATACAAGATATCAGACACTGAAGTGAACCGTGAGGCAGACCACTCTGGGGAAGTTATGGAATACGGGGGCTCGGAGTCTTTACCTCCCTCTCACCTTCAGGGAAGGTGTGCAGGGTTGTGGAGAGGGTCTGTGAGGAGGACTCCCTCTGGAAAGGCTTGTGGAGGGCACTATCAGTCCCACCTCCCTCCCTGAGCATCTGCCCCTCACCTCAAGCCTGGAGAGAAGGGCTCGGCTATGTCTACCCTGTGTTGAAGGGATTGAGTGCACTGGCATCTACTAAACACGTGGGAAGTCTAAGAGGTGACACCCTGAATGAAGGAGAATTGCTGCTGCATGGGGACTGGCCTGCCTCCCCCAAGCTGGTGGGCGCTGGGGAAGCATGAGTGCTCTCCAAGGATCACATGAGCAGCGTCGGTTTCCCTAAGGCCCTGCCCAAATGAACCAACTAGAGGGGAAAGCAAGCTTCAGTGGAGAAACCCTGAAAGTGTTCCAGGTCCTCCTACAGGCTGCAGAAAGAGTGAACAAGGAGCTGAGGGGAGCATATCCACCAGCCCAAGCAAACTCAGGTGAGACGTCCCCAAGGATAGACGCCAGAGAACCTGTGAAAGAACCCCAAAGGGCACAAAGAGCCTCAGGAGAAGAGAATCAGCTTTGAACATCACCCAGGCCCAGGGAATGCCATCCAGGCTCCCAGAGCATCAGTCAAGTGAGAACTTTCTTCTCCACCTTCTGCCCCAGGGCAGGAGGGACTAGAGACAGGAGAGACTGAAGTAGTTGGGATGGGGGGGCAGGGAGGAAGTAATTCAGAAATGAGCCAACCTTGTACCTTCCCCAGGAGTTGGCAACGTTTCTGTAGCTGGCCTTACCTCCCTGGCTGAGAGTGAGGGAGTAGCTGCAGTTTCAAGTGAAGTCAGAAGCTTAGACAGTGGGACTAATTTCTGAAATGAGACTATATTTTGCAATTTGAAGGAGCCTCAGGGCTTTGTTGTGTTGCCCAGCAGTGACTAGAAAAGTCAAGCCTCCTGGCATATTCATGCAGGATCAGGGGAAGAACTTGCCCCATGGAGTACATTTTAAAGGAACCATTGAAGAACAGAATTAAAGTTGCTCTGGAGCTGATATGTTCTTATTCAAATTACCAATTATATTGCGTCGAAAACAAAAGTCCCAATCTCCACTGCCTGTCATGAACAATTGGAGATCTATTACTCTTAAACAAAAAGATGTTTGTTATGTGGGACAGTGTTGGCAGAGATGGGTCCCAGCTTGTGACAGCTTAAGCAGACGGCCACTGTTCACCATTGCCTCCCTCATTTCACGGACCCTGTCTTCTGATTGCCCTCTCCCAGCAGCAATACAGTCTATTCACGTTCCCATGTAGAGCAGGTTAGCCATTTCTTATTAATAAGCTTCTGACTTCCCTACTCACAGGGTCAACTTATTTTTCCTAAAACGAATAAAACGTTCTTTCTCTACTAGCAATTCTGGCATCCACTGAAGAGACATTATGTTTTTCATTCCACACCCATTTTATAGCAACCAAAATGAGTGGTGCATTTATAAAGATAACATGCTGTGTGCATTTATAAAGATAAACTTTTAGGCAAAAATTATGTAGCTGTCAAAACCATGAAATTCACATGTGTGGTGAGACTTTGCTTGACTAAAGTTCAATGCTTCTGGTTCCTAGCAGTTATTAGGGAGTTATAAGCTTCAAATTCACTCACAACTTCTGAACTCTTGTTCACAAAGTTTACTCAGGATTGACAGAAGTAGGTAGTGCCAGGTTAGTGACCTGTTACCAACACTAATTTATTTGATGACATTTCCAATAAGACAAGGATCCATGTTTCATAAAGCTGGGAAGCTTTCTATTATTTAAAATTATTCAGGGACTTCCCAGGTGGTGCAGTGGTTAAGAATCTGCCTGCCAATGTAGGGGTCACGGGTTCGAGCCCTGGTCCGGGAAGATCCCACATGCCGCGGAGCAACTAAGCCCATGCGCCACAACTACTGAGCCTGTGTGCCACAACTACTGAGCCCACGTGCCTAGAGCCCCTGCTCCGCAGCAAGAGAAGCCACCTCAATGAGAAGCCTGCGCACCGCAATGAAGAGTAGCCCCCGCTCGCCGCAATTAGAGAAAGCCCGCATGCAGCAATGAAGACCCAACGCAGCCAATAAATAAATAAAACTTTTTAAATTTTAAAAAATAAAATTATTCAGCTGAAGAATATTCTGCTCAGTCAGAAATGATTGACAGTGTTATTTTTATAAGTCTAGTGATCCTAGATTATGAAGAATCATTTGCAATTGACAAGATAGTTACCACGGGAAAAAAATTACCTACTGAAACAGTTCCTAGTTCACATTGTAATATTCTAGAATATTTCGAATTTTCTCAAACGTTATTATAACTTTCAAAATATTTTCTCAGCAAAATATTTTTCACTTCATTTTTAAAAAAATATTACATAGTTACTGACTATATTCCCCACACTTTACATTTCATACCTGTGATTCATTTATTTTGCAACTGGAAGTTTGTAACTGTTAAATCTCTCTCACTTATTTCTTTCCTCTCCCCTCTGGCATCTACCAGTTTGTTCTCTGTTTCTATTTTGTTATATGTGTTCATTTGTTTTGTTTTTTAGATTCCACATGTAAGTGAAACCATACAGCATTTGTCTTTCTCTGACTTATTTCACTCAGCATAATATCCTCTAGGTCCATCCATGTTGTTGCAGATGCCAAGGTTTCATTCTTTTTATGGCTAATATTCCAATGTATATATGTGCCACATCTTCTCTATCCATTCACCTATTGATGGGCACTTAGGTTGCTTCTGTGTCTTGGCTATTGTAAGTAAAGCTGCAATGAATATTGGGGCGCATATATCTTTTCAAATTAGTGTTTTCATTTTCTACTGATAGTACCCAGGAGTGGAATTGCTGGATCATATGGTAGTTCTATTTTGAATTTTTGGAGGATTCTCCATACTGTTTTCCATAGAGGCTGCACCAATCTACATTCCCACCAACAGTGCACAAGTATTCCCTCTTCTCCACATCCTTGCCAATACTTGTTATTTGTTGCCTTTTTGATAATAGCCATAGTGACAGTGTGGGGTGGTATCTCATTGCTGTCTGGATTTGCATTTCCCTGAGGATTAGTGATGTTGAACATCTTTCATGTGCCTGTTGGTCATCTGTATGCCTTCTTAGGAAAAAATGTTTATTCAGATCCTCTGCCCATTTTTTTTTTTTTTTTTTTTTTTTGCAGAACGCGGGCCTCTCACTGCTGTGGTCTCTCCCATTGCGGAGCACAGGCTCCGGACGCGCAGGCTCAGCGGCCATGGCTCACGGGCCCAGCCGCTCCGCGGCATGTGGGATCTTCCCAGACCGGGGCATGAACCCGTGTCCCCTGCATTGGCAGGCAGACTCTCAACCACTGCGCCACCAGGGAAGCACCCTGCTATGGAATTTGAGGAAAAGAAAGGAAACAAGGGAAGAGTGAGAGCAATTCTCAGGGTAGGTCACAGAGCACACAACAGCTTGATTACTTTCCAGAGTAAGGGCCTTGGTGGTGGCAGGGGGGCGGGGGTGTGTGGAGGGGGCAGGCTGGGTAGCCACCTCTTCCGTGAGACAGTGTGTGGCCATCTGCTTTCATACAAAAGTCTTTTATACCTCAGGTTTGTGTCCCTTGGTCATCACTGCATATGCGGTCCAGTTAACCATTCTGATCTCCAGTGTGATTAACCTTCATATAGAATCTCTTCTCTAGTTCCACGCATTGCCCAGAATGTTCTTTATCTATGAATAGCCCCCCTTCGTTTATTTTTGGCATAATCCATCCTTCTTCTCCTTTAGGGTGCAACAGAAGTCTTACTTTTATGGAAAGGAACTTTCTGACTCAGGCTAGAGGAATATCTCTACCACCATATTTTGACTCTACCTAGAGAGAGACAGGTAACCTCTATTTATATACACAGATCTCAGACACTCTTTGTGCTTCTTTTAATCTACATAGCCTCAGAATACACCTGGGAAGCTTTTTTGCACCCTAGAGCTATTTAAATTAGGTTATCTTCCAATGAATAGAAGGATTTTTTTAATGGAACCATCTTTATTTTAAATGAAATTTTGTTCTAAATTAACTTTATTTCAAAGGCAAATATTAAAAGTTGTTTAGCGTCTCATAAACTATCATTCATCATTTATATTAAAACCTAATCTTTTAAGACAAATACACAGTGGAAGGAGTAGACAGATCCATCTACCTTAAATGACTCTCAATTCACAGTTCTCTCTCACCATTCCAGGTGAGAATTATAAGAATTATAATTATAAGAATAACATTTAGAAAAACTAAACAATCATGCTAGTCATCACTCTAGTTATTTAATGGCAGCACGTTGGCTTACTTAACAGGTAATGTTTTCTTCCTTTTCCTTCACACACAAGTAGAAAAGCAGTGATTAGATTCCTCATGAAAGCAAATCCAAGGTTATTAGGGAGTCACTGTATGTAGTTTTATGTGCAGGAAAAAAATCTAATGAATAATTCTATCACTCCTGTCTATACACTATTTGCCGGTATTGAAGGAGCTGTGAACTAGATAAATGTTTACAAATGGATTTTAATTTTAGTATAGCTAAATATTTAGTATACTAAATATTAATAGCTGTGGATTTAATTCTGCATAAACGAAATCTTGGTACTAAGAGGCCAGGGGTTTGATAACTACCTGATGCTCATTATACAGAAATTTGTTTGCTTTTATAGCCATAGTACTTCTGAACTGTGCCTGTGATAAAGGGAAGCCAGCAGTAAAAAGCATGAAGGTGACTGAGAAGTAGCTCGAAGTATACATCCCCTTGAATGAATAGTCTCAGCTGCCTCAATACACGAAGAGCAAATTATTTTGGTTCTTTTTAGCTGTGTGGACATCCCATCTCATTTCACAAAAGGTTTAAGGCAAACCATTATTCTTAATTCACAATTTAAAAACTGATTCTTGAGGAATCCATAAGGGAGGAAGGAAATCATTTGTGAGAACAAGTTTAAAAGTTGAATATCTAGTGACCCTATGATCCCCACCTTCTGGTGTTCACCCTCTTATATGATCCCCTCCCCTGAGTGTGGATAGGACCTGTGACTTGCTTCAAACCAATAGATTATGGTAAAGGTGATGAATGTCACTCCCATGATTATGTTATGCTTATAAGATTCCATCTTGCTGGCTGTCTTGCCCTCACTCCCCTGCTGACTTTAAAGAAGCAAACACCCATGCTATGAACTGCCTGTGAAGGGACCCACATGGCAAGGATCTGCAGGTAGCCTGTAGGAGCTAAGGGCCTACAGCTTCAAGGAACAACCACCTGAGTGAGCCTCAAAGTGGACCCTTCCACAGTCAAACTTCAAGATGAAAATACAGCCTAACTAACACCTTGGTTGTAGTCTGGCGAGATCGTGAAGCAGAGAACCCAGCTAAACCAGGGTGAGACTGAATCACAGAAACTGTGAGATAATAAATGTGTGTTGTTTTAAGTTACTAAAAAAAAAAGTTGAACTAACTAGGAATATTCTATTGTTCAGTAATTCTACATGCAGAAGGATTTTTAAGCCCAATTATTCTCCCCTGCTCAATTTCCTAAAAACCTTAAGGCCCATGCCGTCCAAAAGAAGGAGAAAGAGATTAAAAAGGGAAATAAAAATGGAAAATACAGAAGATAACTTTAGTGGTAATATTTGAGACATAAAGGAAACAGAGCTTGCTAAGAAGGATTTTGTGAGAGGATTAACTATGGTCATTCTTGGTAGTCATGCTATGCTCAAAAGCCATAGCTTTCCAGGACCAGATGGCTTCACAGGCAAATTCTATCAAACATTTAGAGAAGAGCTAACACCTATCCTTCTCAAACTCTTCCAAAATATAGCAGAGGGAGGAACACTCCCAAACTCATTCTACAAGGGCACCATCACCCGGATACCAAAACCAGACAAAGATGTCACAAAGAAAGGAAACTACAGGCCAATATCACTGATGAACATAGAACAAAAATCCTCAACAGAATACTAGCAAACAGAATCCAACAGCACATTAAAAGGATCATACACCATGATCAAGTGGGGTTTACCCCAGTAATGCAAAGATTCTTCAATATACGCAAATCAATTAATGGGATACACCATATTAACAAACTGAAGGATAAAAACCATATGATCAGGCTTCCCTGGTGGCGCAGTGGTTGAGAGTCCGCCTGCCGATGCAGGGGATACGGGTTCGTGCCCCGGTCTGGGAAGATCCCACATGCCGCGGAGCGGCTGGGCCCGTGAGCCATGGCCGCTGAGTCTGCGCATCCGGAGCCTGTGCTCCGCAACGGGAGAGGCCACAACAGTGAGAGGCCCACGTACCGCAAAAAAAAAAAAAAAAAAGAAAGAAAGAAAGAAATGCCAATTTAAAGCTTATTTCAATCTTGTACTTTAAAAAGTTTCTTTAGGTAATACTCAGTCTCTTGAGGCTCCTCCTCTCCTTAAGGTGCGTCTGGATGATGGGGAGACAGTTGTTCCTCTGTGATTTTGTGCAACTTGTTGGGGTAAGGCAAGGTCCTTGGAGCCATGTTCAGTTTTTGGTTTTGTACCTGGAAGCTGTGCAAAATCCATTGTCCACTCAGCCTCTCTGTGCTTCTGGAATTCGTGACTCAAGTCTGAGGCTGGTGTGAGTGGTGACTGGGCTCTTTCCAGCGGGCAGTGCTCCCAATGGGGCTCCCCTGGCTGCCTGGCTTTCCCCAACTCCTGCTGCCTGCAGACCCCCGAGTCTCTGCCATATCCTCTCTGCAGTCTCTCTGCCTGTTCTCTACCCCAGCCTCTGGGTGGGTTGCCTCACTGGGCCTCAGGGTAGACATTCCGCTACCAATTCAGGATCTGCACCCCATGGGAGCTGTCGGTGCCTCAGGCAGCAAAACTTGAGGTAACCATATTGCATCACTTCTCTGATACAGAAGTTCCCTTGCTGGCGTGGGGCAGCCTGGGAGGTGGTGCTTTCCAAGAGCCTGAGCAAAGTTGTGTGTCCTTCCTCCTCCTCCTTCCTATTTCCTTTCTGTTTCCACTTGAAAGATTTAGGGAAGAGCAGGAATAATAAAGACCATTCAGAGCAGCCAGGAAACTAACTTTGTTCTCAGTGGTCCCTAAAAAGCTTTTAGGCAAATTGCAAGGGAGGAACGTTAAGGAGCCTTAATTAGGCTTTTCAAAATCAAACCCAAGACAACACAGATTTTAATTGTGTAATCTAAATAGTCATTGGTAAAATTGGAACTACAGTCCTAAGGAAAGAAGATGGAACATGAAGAGAGGTGAGCAGGTCGTCCTGAGGTGGTGCCACTCTTCCTGTTATCCTCTTGGTGTTTATAGCAAATTCAGAACAGCAGGAAGGATGTAGCTACTGTGTAAGCAATGACTCCACACTGATCCTGTCAAGTTCTTTCTCAGACCCCTGCACACTTATTGGCCTGGATTCGGGTTTAGAGTCGCAACTGCAGTCCCTAATAATAAATATATCTGATACATTTATCATTACACCATTTATAAATTTTATATATATATATAAAACAGTCTTCTGCTATAATGTTTGAATATAAGCGCCATGAGATAAGGGACTTTGTCTTATTTTATTTACTACCGAATACTCCTAGGACCTAGAACTTTGTACAGTATTTAGTAAATGGAAGATGTTTAGGAAATATTTGTGGCCTGATTAACTGATTATTTTATGCTATGTTGAAACTCTTTACTCAGCATGTCCTATACTGAAGGCAGTAATTCTAGTGTATTGGCTTACTTAAAATTTTTCCATGTCATAGTTACATTTTGGACCCATACTTTAGATATATAAAAAGTTTTATCACAATGCTAGTTTCCACCTATTAAAAGATGCTTTTCCAGGGTGTGTGTGTTTATGTGTATGTGTGTTTCCCACAATCAAAAGATGTAATCCTGCAATTATGGCAAAAACATAAATGGTCACATTTGAAATATCAAATAAGACATTAAGTTGAGAACAAAGTTATTAACATTGGTTTAGTCTACGGTGGGTTTTTGTTTTTGGCCATTTGATTTATCAAGTATTTATAAAGCATCAGTTGTGATGACTGAAATATTTGACACTTGTAAGATATGAACCCAGGTTTTCTTAGTTGGGGAGCCAGGAAACCTACACTGTAAGGAAATAGCTAAGTGCCAACACAGTGAATACTGATTAAATGCTCAAATGAGTGATATCAATGGTGACTGCTCTGGGAGCATGAAAGGCAAAGGTGAGGTCACTGTGAACTCTAAGAGACAAAGGAGGCTTCAGGAAGAATTATAGTCTGAGGTGGGCCAAATAGCTCCACCCTGGACCCAATGTGGAAGGACCCCCTCCACTCCTTCTTTGGTCACACTTCCCGACAAGAGTGAGGAGTGTAGGGAATTGCATCCCCCCTCTTCTGGGCCATGCTCTGTGTACTGGGACCCCAGGATTCTGGCCAAACACTGAGCCCCTTTCCAGGGTCTCGTCTCCTGGCAGCCACAGACAGGTGAAGGATTGAGTAGAAGGTGGAAAAGAAGCAGCGTGGACCAAGGGCCTGAGGCTGAGGACCAGCGGCTGGCTTTTCCTGTATCATCACATCCTGGCACGGAACACGAATTCTAAATTAGAACTCAGCCTTCCAGGTTACTATGAAGGTGAAGGAGGAAGATAGAACACAACTTTTTTTTTTTTAATTTTAGGTTAATTTGTAACATTTACATATTTAGATATAATAATATTGATTCAAATTTGTACTTTTGCCCCAGGCCTGACAAATATCAGGGGCACGTCTGACCAGAAAGGATAGGGAAGGGGAAGAAGGAGGGGAGTGGAATGAAAAGGGAACATCTAGGAGAAATGCTGTGCAGTGAGCTCCACGCAGCGGGTAAAGTGGACTTCTCAGAGCGTGCAGGAAGGCAACAGGAGATGAGTTCTTCTCCCTGACTAAGAAAAGAGAAGCCCTTACCTGAACTTGTGCATATACACATTAATAAAACATAAGTTCCAGGTGATTTGTAGTAATTTTGTGGGCTATCTGCTCTCCTTTCAATAAATTCCTTATTGCGTAAAACAAACAGAGTACAGTTCTGAACCGCCATTACGACTAGTATAGAGACTTCCCTGGCAGTCTAGTGGTTAAGACTCTGCACTTCCACTGCAGGGGGCACGGGTTGGATCCCTGGTCACAAAACTAATAGCCTGCATGCCACATGGTGCGGCCAAAAAAAAAAAAAAAAAAAAAAAAGACTAGTATAAAAGCACAGAAGAAAGGCCAGAGGTGATAGATATGTTCTATGACAACAAATTAAGAAACAAACAAACAAAAAAACTGGGACCAACCAGAATCACAACTAACTGCTGAACAATCATTGACAGGAAGACACTGGAACTCACCCAAAAAGATACCCCACATCCAAAGACAAAAGAGAAGCCACAATGAGTTGGTAGGAGGGGCGCAATCACAATAAAATTAAATCCCATAACTGCTGGGTGGGTGACTCACAAACTGGAGAACACTTACACCACAGAAGTCCACCCACTAGAGTGAAGGTTCTGAGCCCCACGTCAGGCTTCTCAACCTGAGGATCTGGCAATGGGAGGAGGAATTCCTAGAGAATCAGACTTTGAAGGCTAGGAGGATTTGATTGCAGGACTTCGACAGGACTGGGAGAAACAGAGACTACACTCTTGGAGGGTACACACAAAGTAGTGTGCACATTGGGACCCAGGGGAAGGAGCAGTGACCCCGTAGGAGACTGAACCAGACCTACCTGCTAGTGTTGGAGGGTCTCCAGCAGAGGCAGGGGATGGCTGTGGCTCACCACAGGGACAAGGACACTGGCAGCAGAAGTTCTGGGAGGTACTCCTTGGTGTGAGCCCTCCCAGAGTCTGCCATTAGCCCCATCAAAGAGACCAGGTAGGTTCCAGTGTTGGGTCACCTCAGGCCAAATAGCCAAAAGGAAGGGAACCCAGCCCCACCCATCAGCAGACAAGTGGATTAAAGTTTTACTGAGCTCTGCCCACCAGAGCAACAGCCAGCTCTACCCACTACTAGTCCCTCCCATCAGGAAACTTGTATAAGCCTCTTAGATAGCCTCATCCACCAGAGGGCAGACAGCAGAAGCAAGAAGAACTACAATCCTGCAGACTGTGGGAAAAAAAAACCACATTCTCAGAAAGATAGATAAGATGAAAAGGCAGAGGGCTATGTACCACATGAAGGAACAAGATAAAACCCCAGAAAAACAACTAAATGAAGTGGAGAGAGGCAACCTTCCAGAAAAAGAATTCAGAATAAAGACAGTGAAGATGATCCAGGACCTCGGAAAAAGAATGGAGGTGAAGACTGAGAAGTTGCAAGAAATGTTTCACAAAGAACTAGAAGAATTAAAGAACAAACAAACAGAGATGAACAATACAATAACTGAAATGAAAACTACACTAGAAGGGATCAATAGCAGAATAACTGAGGCAGAAGAATGGATAAGTGACCTGGAAGACAGAATGGTGGAATTCACTGCTGCAGAACAGAATAAAGAAAAAAGAATGAAAAGAAATGAAGACAGCCTAAGAGACCCCTGGGACAACATTAAACGCAACAACATTCGCATTATAGGGGTCCCAGAAGGAGAAGAGAGAAAGGACCAGAGAAAATATTTGAAGAGATTAGAGTCGAAAACTTCCCTAACATGGAAAAGGAAATAGCCACCCAAGTCCAGCAAGTGCAGAGAGTCCCATACAGGATAAACCCAAGGAGAAACACACCGAGACACATAGTAATCAAATTGGCAAAAATTAAAGACAAAGAAAAATTATTGAAAGCAGCAAGGGAAAAACGACAAATAACATACAAGGGAACTCCCATAAGGTTAACAGCTGATTTCTCAGCAGAAACTCTACAAGCCAGAAGGGAGTGGCGTGACATATTTAAAGTGATGAAAGAGAAGAACCTACAACAAAGATTACTCTACCCAGCAAGGATCTCATTCAGATTTGATGGAGAAATCGGAAGCTTTACAGACAAGCAAAAGCTAAGAGAATTCAGCACCACCAAACCAGCTCTACAACAAATGCTAAAGGAATGTCTCTAAGTGGGAAACACAAGAGAAGAAAAGGACCTACAAAAACAAACCCAAAACGATTAAGAAAATCGTAATAGGAACATACATATCGATAATTACCTTAAATGTGAATGGATAAATGCTCCAACCAAAAGACACAGGCTTGCTGAATGGATACAAAAACAAGACCCATATATATGCTGTCTACAAGAGACACAATTCAGACCTAGGGACACATACAGACTGAATGTGAGGGGATGGAAAAAGATATACCATGCAAATGGAAATCAAAAGAAAGCTGAAGTAGCAATACTCATATCAGATAAAATAGACTTTAAAATAAAGAATGTTGCAAGAGACAAGGAAGGACACTACATAATGAACAAGGGATCAATCCAAGAAGAAGATATAACAATTATAAATATATATGCACCCAAAATAGGAGCACCTCAATACATAAGGCGACTGCTAACAGCTCTAAAAGAGGAAATTGACAGTAACACAATAATAGTGGGGGACTTTAACAACTCCCTTACACCAATGCACAGATCATCCAAACAGAAAGTTAATAAGGAAACACAAGCTTTAAATGACACAATAGACCAGATAGATTTAATTGATATGTATAGGATATTCCATCCCAAAACAGCAGATTACACTTTCTTCTCAAGTGTACACAGAACATTCTCCAGGACAGATCACATCTTGGGTCACAAATCAAGCCTCACAAAATTTAAGAAAATTGAAATCATATCAAGCATCTTTTCTGACTACAACGTTATGAGATTAGAAATTAATTACAGGGAAAAAAACGTGAAAAACACTAACACATGGAGTCTAAAGAATACATTACTAAATAACCAAGAGATCCCTGAAGAAATCAAAGAGGAAAACAAAAAATACCTACAGACAGATGACAATGAAAACACAGCAATCCAAAACCTATGGGATGCAGCGAAAGCAATTCTAAGAGGGAAGTTTATAGCAATACAAGCCTACCTCAAGAAACAACAAACATCTCAAATAAACAACCTAACCTTTCACCTAAAGGAACTAGAGAAAGAAGAACAAACAAAACCCAAAGTTAGTAGAAGGAAAGAAATCATAAAGATCAGAGCAGAAATAAGTGAAATAGAAACAAAGAAAACAATAGCAAAGATCAATAAAACTAAAAGCTGTTTCTTTGAGAAGATAAACAAAATTGATAAACCATTAGCCAGACTCATGAAGAAAAAGAGGGAGAGGACTCAAATCAATAAAATTAGAAATGAAAAAGGAGAAGTTACAAGAGACACCACAAAAATACAAAGGATCATGAGAGATTATTACAAGCAACTCTATGCCAATAAAATGGACAACCTGGAAGAAAAGGACAAATTCTTGGAAAGGTACAACTTCCAAGACTGAACCAGGAAGAAATAGAAAATATGAACACACTAATCACAAGTAATGAAATTGAAACTGTGATTAAAAATCTTCCAACAAACCAAAGTCCAGGACCAGATGGCTTCACAGGTGAATTCTATCAAACAGTTAGAGAAGAGCTAACATCCATCCTTCTCAAACTCTTCCAAAAGATTGCAGAGGAAGGAACACTCCCAAACTCATTCTATGAGGCCACCATCACCCTTATACCCAAACCAGACAAAGATATTACAAAAAAAAGAAAATTACAGACCAATATTACTGATGAATATAGATGCAAAAATCCTCAACAAAACACTAGCAAACAGAATCCACCAACACATTAAAAGGATCATACACCATGATCAAGTGGGATTTATCCCAGGGATGCAAGGATTCTTCAATATACACAAATCAATCAATGTGATACACCATATTAACAAATTTAAGAAGAAAAACCATATGATCATCTCAATAGATGCAGGAAAAGCTTCTGACAAAATTCAACACCAAGTTATGATAAAAACTCCCCAGAAAGTGGGCATAGAGGGAAACT
Organism: Stenella coeruleoalba; assembly: GCF_951394435.1. Classification (NCBI taxonomy): domain Eukaryota; kingdom Metazoa; phylum Chordata; class Mammalia; order Artiodactyla; family Delphinidae; genus Stenella; species Stenella coeruleoalba. The sequence continues at coordinate 40,864,884 of NC_137150.1, forward strand.
ACCTCAACATAATAAAGGCCATATATGACAAACCCACAGCAAACATCATTCTCAATGGTGAAAAACTGAAAGCATTTCTTCTAAGAGCAGGAACAAGACAAGGATGTCCACTCTCACCACTATTATTCAAGATAGTTTTGGGAGTCCTAGCCACAGCAATCAGAGAAGAAAAAGAAATAAAAGGAATACAAACTGGAAAAGAAGTAAAACTGTCACTGTTTGCAGATGACATGATACTATACATAGAGAATCCTAAAGATGCCACCAGAAAACTCCTAGAGCTAATCAATGAATCTGGTAAAGTAGCAGGATACAAAATTAATGCACAGAAATCTCTTGCATTCCTATACACTAATGATGAAAAATCTGAAAGAGATATTAAGGAAACACTCCTGTTTACCTTTGCAACAAAAAGAAGAAAATACCTAGGAATAAACCTACCTAGGGAGACTAAAGACCTGTATGCACAAAACTATAAGGCACTGCTGAAAGAAATTAAAGATGATACCAACAGATGGAGAGATATACCATGTTCTTGGACTGGAAGAATCAATATTGTGAAAATGACTATACTACCCAAAGCAATCTACAGATTCAATGCAATCCCTATCAAATTACCAATGGCATTTTTTATGGAACTAGAACAAAAAATCTTAAAATTTGTATAGAGACACAAAGACCCCGAATAGCCAAAGCAGTCTTGAGGGAAAAAAATGGAGCTGGAGGAATCAGACTCCCTGACTTCAGACTATACTACAAAGCTACAGTAATCAAGAGAATATGGTACTGGCACAAAAACAGAAACATAGATCAATGGAACAGGATAGAAAGCCCAGAGATAAACCCATGCACCTATGGTCAACTAATCTATGATAAAAGAGGCAAGGATATACCATGGAGAAAAGACAGTCTCTTCAATAAGTGGTTCTGGGAAAACTGGACAGCTACATGTAAAAGAATGAAATTAGAACACTTCCTAACACCATATACAAAAATAAACTCAAAATGGATTAGAGAGCTAAATGTAAGACCAGAGACTATAAAACTCTTAGAGAAAAACATAGGAAGAACACTCTTTGACACAAATCACAAGATCTTTTTTGATCCACCTCCTAGAGTAATGGAAATAAAAACAGAAATAAACAAATGGGACCTAACGAAACTTAAAAGCTTTTGCACAGCAAAGGAAACCATAAACAAGACGAAAAGACAACCCTCAGAATGGGATAAAATACATGCAAATGAATCAACGGACAAAGGATTAATTTCCAAAATATATAAACAGCTCATGAAGGTCAATATTAAAAACACAAACACCCAATCCAAAAATGGGCAGAAGAACTAAATAGACATTTCTCCAAAGAAGACATACAGATGGGCAACATCACTAATTATTAGAGAAATGCAAATCAAAACTACAATGAGGTATCACCTCACACCAGTTAGAATGGGCATCATCAGAAAATCTACAAACAACAAATGCTGGAGAGGGTGTGGAGAAAAGGGAACCCTCTTGCATTGTTGATGGGAATGTAAATTGATACAGCCACTATGGAGAACAGTATGGAGCTGCCCTAAAAATAGAATTATCATATGACCCAGCAATCCCACTACTGGGCATATACCCAGAGAAAACCATAATTCAAAAAGACACATGCATCCCAATGTTAATTACAGCACTATTTACAATAGCCAGGACATGGAAGGAACCTAAATGCCCATCAATAGATGAATGGATAAAGAAGTTGTAGTACATATATATAATGGAATATTACTCACCCATAAAAAGGAATGAAATTGAGTCATTTGTAGAGATATGGAGGGAGCTAGAGACTGTCATACAGAGTGAAGTAACTCAGAAAGAGAAAAACAAACATCATATATTAATGCATGTATGTGGAACCTAGGAAAATGGTACAGATGAACCAGTTTGCAGGGCAGAAATAGAGACACAGATGTAGGGAACAAACGTATGGACACCAAGGGGGGAATTCTGGGGGTGGTGATGGTGATGGGATGAATTGGGATATTGGGATTGACATGTATACACTAATATGTATAAAATGGATAACTAATAAGAACCTGCTGTATAAAAAATAAATAAAATAAAATTCAAAAAAAAAAAGAGAGAGAAACTGGAAGAACTCAAAAACAAAGTAAAACCTGGGACCAAGCAAAATGGCCAACAAAAGAAGAATTAGTAAGGGAATGATGGTCTATCCCTATTGTGAAATACTATGTAGACATTAAAAAATCATGTCGGAGATGATGATTTTGTGACTTGAGAAATTGTTCATGATATAAGTGAATAGAGCAGGATACAAAATTTTACTTGGTATAATATTGTTTGTTTTTAAAAATACGTCATATAAAAAAAATACATCATATGCATATTGAAAAGACTGAAAATAAATACATTGTAATGGTAACAGTAATTATTTCTCTTGGGTGAGCAATAGACATTTCTCATTTTCCCATATTTCCAAATTTTATATGGTGACATGTATTAGGGTTGCAAACTACTGCTATAAACACACACACACACACACACACACACACACGATCTGGGGAAAAGAGAAAAAAAGCCGAACTAAGAACCATCACCAGAGTATTCCAGTTCAATATGGTAATGGAACATGTGTGTTCCCGTATGAGAACCTGTTGAAATGCTGAAATGAAAATGACCATGTGAAAGAGTGAAAAGAAATAAACCCTTAAAGGTAAGGAGAATAAATGAAAGGGTGAGTCATCAGAAGAGAGGTGTCAAGTGATTTCAGGAAGATGAGAAGCAGCAGCAGGTTAATCAGAGTGGAGGAAGTCCATAGTCCAAGTCTGAAGAGAGTGAAGTGGAGATGAGAGCCACTCTTAGGGGTGGAAAGCTGGGGAGGTTCTAGGCCAGGAGGGGGCTGGTGGATGGAGAGATGAGGGGGCTCTGAAAACAAGGATACACTGAAGCTTAACATTTGGTCCCTTAAATGCCTCCCTACTCATATATATGTGTAAAACCATTGACATCTTGAGTGCAACAAAATGAAAAGAAAAACAAGTGGGCTCTTACCCAAAGAAATTGATCTGCTTGGGAAGAACTAAGGCTTCCTCTTCTATAATCTGAAATGTTCAGGCTCTCAGTCTGATGATCAGCATCCTGTCCACACACTTTAAAGCAGTCTGCAGACAACATGAACTACCCAAAGCATGCAAAGTTCTCAGCCTCGTCAGTTTAAGAAGAGGCCTCTTGGGGGAAAAGACCTACAGTGCAATGCCAGAGAAGACTCAAGCTAGCAACCTAGAACAATCAACCTGATCCTTCAGTTTTGAAGATGAACAGAAAACCTGGGATCACTGCATTTATGAATACCAGTGGCAAGAAAGATAAGGGTCCAGATAAGCAAAACACCTGATCACAGAAAAAACAAATATAATTTGGGGAATAGAGGGGTAAAGAACCTTCTAATTAATACTTAGAGAGATTTAAGAAGTCAGTTATCCATAAAACAAGAATAGAATGCAAAGAAGAAGGCACATTCAGGAATACAAATGAAGCCGCTGAAAGTTAAAAACAAAAATTGCCAAAGTAAAAAAAGAAAATTAATTAAAAGACTGGTAGATAAAGTCAAAAAACCTCCCAGAATGTTAAGCAAAAAAAAAAAAAAAAAAAAAAAAGACAAAGGGATGAAAAGTAGCATCTAAGATTCAACATTTATGTCCTCAAAAAGAAGGGAAGTGAGAAAATGGAGAATAAATTATTTTTTTAAAAAAAGGACAAAACATTTCCAAGATCTGAAGAAAGACATGAGTCTTAACGTGATAAATGAAGCAAGATTCATGGTAGACACCATCATCATGAAGTTTCAGAACACCAAGTATAAAGAGATCATAAAAAGATTCAGAGGGGGAAGGGGGATAAACAGACTACCAACAAGGGAATGAGAACCCAATTGTCACAAGAATTATCATCAGTGATATTAGGTACCAGAAGACAATAAAGTAATTTCTTCAAGGCTCTGAGAATTCTAGATTTGAATGAAGAATTTTATACCTGGCCAAATTAATGTGAAGGTAAAATAAAGATATTTTCAGATGTTACAAACACGTCAGAAAGTTACCTCCATGAACTATTTCTGAGGAAGTTACCTGAGGATGAATGTCCTTAAAACAAAAGGAATCAACAAAAAAGAGAAAGACGTGGGATCCACCCAGGAATTATCAATCCCCAGATTACCTCTTGCGATGAGTTTACATCGGGGCAGAAAGTGGAAGGCTCTGGAAAAGATGCCACAGGGGAAAAAAGGAGACCATGATGTCCCTTTTGCAGAGAAGTAAATATAATCCCAGTGCACTATTTGGCTCTTGTAGTGAGCAACATGTACACAGTAAGGTAATCAAATTAGGTATTTTTCAACTTTTAGAATCAAACCATAATCAAGACAGAAAAGACGATTATAAAATATGGTTAAAGACAGACAAAATGATTATAGAATACAGTTACAGAATAAAATGAACAATAAATCTGTTTATAGTAACATTATTCATAATAGCAAGAAAAAAAAAGTAGAAAAGACTAAAATGTGTGTCACCTAAGATGAAAAAACAAAATGTGGTATATCCGTACAATGAGGTATTATTCGGCAATAAAAAGGAATAAAACACATGCTAAAACACTGATGAACCTCAAAAACATTATGCAAAGTGAAAGAAGCTAGTCACAAAAGACCACATATTGTATGATTCCACTTCCATGAAGTGTCCAGAATAGGTAAATCTATGAAGACAGAAAGCAGGTTAGTGGTTGTGTAAGGTTGTGCAGAATTGGAGAGGGACAGCTTATGGGAATGGGGTTCGTTTTCGGGGGGTAAAGAAAATGTTCTAAAGTTAGATTATGGTGATGGTTGAACAACTCTGTAAATACACAAAAAACCATTGAATTGTACATTTTAAATGGGTAAACTTTATGGATTGTAAATTATATCTCAATCAAGCTTTTTTTAAAAAAAATAAAAAGTAAAGGTAACAAAAGTTGGAAGGTGGACGGGAGGGGCAGAGAGGAGAAGAGAAGAGTTGAGATGGTAACACCCTTACCTAACATATCAGGTGGTTAAGAGGTAATGTTGAAAACCGACAGAATGAGAACTGGAGGCTTAAATGAACAATTTAAAGTATAAAGGTAACCACTAGAAGCATTCAAAAATAATTTATCAAAAACTGGTAAGAAAAGAATAGAAGTGGAGGTAATATGAGTGAGTTAAGTCTGTCTTTCATATATAGGGAGCACATACTATCTAAAGTTGGTAAAATAAAAACTAGAGATATATGCATATTATTCAAAGTTTTGTGTGTAACCCCAATTATAATAAAAGGTAGCTGCCTCTGGGGAATGAAAATGGGATGGAGAGAAAGACTGTGATGTTTCATTAAAAGCCCTTTTGTACTATCTCTTTGTTTTGTTGTACCAGGGGCCTATAGTGCTTTGATTAAAGCAAAAAGAGAACAAAATTGACTATGAAAAACTAGGGAACTAAAGAAAAAAATATTTACATGGCTCCCAAAATATGCTGTCTTGCCTTAAAATACATTTTATACATTTTCAATCCTCGATTAGATCCTTGAAAATTACAAGCCAAATAAGTTTGTCATGAGACCAATTTCAAAATACTGTGCTCTTCCATAAAGCCTTTTTAACACTGCCATCTAGTGGCAGAAAAAAGTAAAACTGTATTTACGTAGAAATATATTTATACATTTTACACATGGTTCAAAATTCAAAAAAAATTTTTTAAAGCATCATGTGTTAAAAAGTGTCTCTCCAACCGTGTCCTTCAGAAACCCAGTTCCTCTCCATAGAGAATCCAATGTTAATTTTTTTGTGCCTATTCTTCCAGAGATATTTTAAGCGTATTCAAGCAAATAAATTTATATGTAAACATACACACACAAAGAATACTATACACAGTTATATATTTTGCTTTTTCAGTCTTTCAATATTTTGGAGACTTTTCTATATCAATACACAAAGAGTCTTCCTTAATTTTATTAGTAGGTGTAAAATATTCCATTATATGAATGTTGATTGACGGTTAATTCTAATCTTTTGATTTTTCACATGATGCTGCCATAAATAAATTCGTATGATGGCATTTCTCACATTTGGAAAGGGTACATGTATTTATAATTTTGAGAGATTTTTGTCATATTCCCCTCCACTGAGTTTGTACTAGTTTCTCCTCCCAACAGCAAGGCATGAGTGTACTGTTTTCTGAACACCAATGACAACGCATTAGGTGTTATCCAGACTTTTTTTTTTTTAATTTATTTACTTATTTTTGGCTGCGTTGGGTCTTTGTTGCTGTGCACAGGCTTTCTCTAGTTGTGGCGAGCAGGGGCTACTCTTTGCTGTGGTGCGTGGGCTTCTCATTGCGGTGGCTTCTCTTGTTGCGGAGCACGGGCTCTAGGTGCATGGGCTTCAGTAGTTGTGGCGTGCGGGCTCAGTAGTTGTGGCTCGCGGACTCTAGAGAGCAGAATCAGTATTTGTGGCTCATGGGCTTAGTTGCTCTGCGGCATGTGGGATCTTCCCAGACCAGGGCTCGAACCCGTGTCCTCTGCATTGGCAGGCAGATTCTTAACCACTGCGCCACCAGGGAAGCCCTATCCAGGCTCTTTTGATCTTTAACAACCTAGACCACAAATGGTTTCTTGCAGTTTTACTTTTAATTTCACTTATTATGGGTGAGACTGAATAAATTTTCATATGTTTACCAGCCTGTATTAGTTTGCTAGGGCTGCTGTAACAAAAGACCACAGAGTTGGTGATGTAAACAACAGAAATGTATTGTCTTATTCTGGAAACTAGTAGTCTGAGATCAATGTTTCAGCAGGGTTGGCCCCTTCTAAGGGCTCTGAGGAAGGATCTGTTTCGGGCACCTCCCCTATCTTCTGGTGGGTTGCTGGCAATCCTCGGCGTTCCTTGGCTTGGAGAAGCATATCGCTGTCTTAGTTTTCACACGGTGTTCTCCCTGTGTACATGCCTGTGTCCATATTTTCTCTTTTTATAAGGACACCAATCATATTGGATTAGGGCCCACCCTAATGACTTCATTTTAACTTAATTACCTTTTTTTTTTTTCTGGCCATGCTGCGAGGCATGTAGGATCCTAGTTCCTCCACCAAGGATTGAACCTGTGCCCCCTGCAGTGCAGTCCCAACCACTGGACCACCAGGGAAGTCCCCTTAATTACCTCTTTATAGACCCTATCTCTAAATAAGGTCACATCCTGAGGTACTAAGTGTTATACTTCACCATATGAATTTTAGGAGGACACAATTCAAGTTAAAACAGAGCCATTTATATTTTCTTAAACTTTATGTATTTTATCCATTTTCCATTGAACCTTTAAAAACTGATTTGTAGGATCTTTTCATGTTAGAAAAATTGGTCCTTTCTCTAAGATGATTAGAAATATTTTTCTTAGTTGTTTTTCTTTTGAAGTTTTCTTTCCTATGAAGATTTTCCTGCAGAGATTTTTATTTTTTATGTAAGTAAATTAATCCATTTCTTGTTTATGGTGCTTCTCAGTTTTCATATTACATTCGAAAAAATCCTCCCTTTACATTTATAAAATAATCCTCCCATGGCTTTCCACTAGTACTTCTATAGGGAGTTGTTTTTACTTTTATTCATTTGGATTTTTCCTGGTATGCAGTGTGAAATACAAAGCCAACTTTCTTTCTGGATGGTTACTCAGTTTTCTATTACTATTTATTGAATAATTCATTTTTCCCCATTTATTTGAGATACTGCTTTTTTTTTAAGTATTTTATTTATTCATTTATTTTTTTGGCTGCGTTGGGTCTTCATTGCTGCGCGTGGGCTTTCTCTAGTTGTGGCGAGCGGGGGCTACTCTTTGTTGCGGTGCACAGGCTTCTCCTTGTGGTGGCTTCTCTTGTTGTGGAGCACAGGCTCTAGGCACGCGTGCTTCAGTAGTTGCAGCACGTGGGCTCAGTAGTTGCAGTGCGCAGGCCCTAAGGCACGCAGGCTTCAGTAGTTGTGGCACACGGACTCAGTAGTTGTGGCTCGTGGGCTCTAGAGAGCAGAATCAGTAGTTGTGGTGCATGGGCTTAGTTGCTCTGCGGCACGTAGGATCTTCTCGGACCAGGGATTGAACCCATGCCCCCTGCATTGGCAGGCGGATTCTTAGCCACTGTGCCACCATGGAAGCCCCGAGATACTGCTTTTAATATATAGCACTATGTTCCAAATGTGTTTAGGTCTATTTCTGGATTTTCAGAAAATTTGTCTCTAGTAAATTATTATTAATAAGCCAGTTCTATACTGTTTTAATTAAAAATTTATATTTTACAATCTGGCAGAGCTAGTTAAGTACTCCGTTTCAGAATTTTCATATTTCTCTTCATATTTTTTTCTTTTAAAAGATCAACTTGGAGGGAAGTGACATATTTATGATTCTTATATAAGAAATTTATATGACTTTTAATTCAAATCTCCATTTGTGTTCAGCAAGCAGTAGCATTTTTTTTTAAATTGAGGTATATTTTATAGAGAGTAAATTTCACCCTTTTTAGTGGACAGTTCTATGAATTTTGACAAATGAATACAGTTGTGTAATTGCCATTACAATCAAGACATAGCACTTTTCCATCACTCTCAAAATTTCTCTTGTGCCCCTTTATAGTCAATTTCTCTCCCACCTAGTCCTGGGAAACCACTGACCCAATGTTTTATCCTTATAAAACATGTTCCAGATTGTCATATAATTGGAATCAGACAGTATAAGCCTTTGAATCTGGCTTTCACTTAGCATAGTGCATTTGAAATTCATTCATGTTGTTGTAACAGTTTCTTTCTTTATATTGATGACTAATAATCCATTATATGGATGTACTCATTTATCCATTCACCAGTTGAAGGAATTTGGGGAGTTGTTTCCAGTACTGGGTGATTATGAATAATGCAGCTAGAAACATTCATATGCAGGTTTTCCTGTGAATGAAGTTTTCATTTCACTTTAGTAAATACCTAGAAGCGGGATTGCTGGTTGTAGGGTAAATTGTATGTTTAACTTTATAAGAAACTTCCAAACGGTTTTCCGAAGTGACCAGGCCATTTTGCATTCTCACCAGGAATGTAGGAGAGTGCCAGTTGCTTTGCATCCTTGTCAGCATTTGGTGTTGTCAGTTTTTTGGCCTTGGTTTTGTTTTTTAAATTTTAACCATTCTAATATGAGTGTAGTGGTATCTTGCAGTCTTTATTTACATTTCTCTCATTATTAATGATGTTGACCAGCTTTTCATGTGTTTGCTATCCACATATCACTTTTCAAGAATATATGATGGGGCTTCCCTGGTGGCGCAGTGGTTGAGAGTCCGCCTGCCGATGCAGGGGACGCGGGTTCATGCCCCGGTCCGGGAGGATTCCACATGCCGCGGAGCAGCTGGGCCCGTGAGCCATGGCCGCTGAGCCTGCGCGTCCGGAGCCTGTGCTCCGTGGCGGGAGAGGCCAAAATGGTGAGAGGCTCACGTACCACAAAAAAAAAAAAAAAAAAAAAAAAGAATATATGATGGAGAAAAGACAGCCTCTTCAATAAGTGGTTGGTGCTGGGAAAACTGGACAGCTACATGTAAAAGAGTGAAATTAGAACACTCCCTAACACCATACACAAAAATAAACTCAAAATGGATTAAAGACCTAAATGTAAGTCTAGACACTATAAAACTCTTAGAGGAAAACACAGGCAGAACACTCTATGACATACACATCACAGCAAGATCCTTTTTGACCCACCTCCTAGAGAAATGGAAATAAAAACAAAAATAAACAAATGGGACGTAATGAAACTTAAAAGCTTTTGCACAGCAAAGGAAACCATAAACAAGATGAAAAGACAACCCTCAGAATGGGAGAAAATATTTGCAAATGAAGCAACTGACAAAGGCTTAATCTCCAAAATTTACAAGCAGCTCAATAACAAAAAAACAAACAACCCAATCCAAAAATGGGCAGAAGACCTAAATAGACATTTCTCCTAAGAAGATATACAGACTGCCAACAAACACATGAAAGGATGCTCAACATCACTAATCATTAGAGAAATGCAAATCAAAACTACAATGAGGTATCACCTCACACCAGTCAGAATGGCCATCATCAAAAAATCTACAAACAATAAATACTGGAGAGGGTGTGGAGAAAAGGGAACCTTCTTGCACTGTTGGTGGGAATGTAAATTGATACAGCCACTATGGAGAACAGTATGGAGGTTCCTTAAAAAACTAAAAATAGAACTACCATTCGATTCAGCAATCCCACTACTGGGCATATACCCTAAGAAAACCATAATTCAAAGAGTCATGTACTGCAATGTTCATTGAAGCTCTATTTACAATAGCCAGGACACTGAAGCAACCCAAGTGTCCATTGACGGATGAATGGATAAAGAAGATTGTGGCACATATATACAATGGAATATTACTCAGCCATAAAAAGAAACGAAATTGAGTTATTTGTAGTGAGGTGGATGGATCTAGAGTCTGTCAAACAGAGTGAAGTAAGTCAGAAAGAGAAAAACAAATACCGTATGCTAACACATATATATGGAATCTAAAAAAACAAAAAAAAAAGGTTCTGAAGAACCTAGGGGCAGGACAGGAATAAAGATGCAGACGTAGAGAACGGACTTGAGGACACGGGGAGGGGGAAGGGTAAGCTGGGATGAAGTGAGAGAGTGGCATGGACTTATATATACACTACCAAATGTAAAATAGATGGCTAGTGGGAAGCAGCTGCACAGCACAAGGAGATCAGTTCGGTGCTTTGTGACCACCTAGAGGGGTGGGATAGGGAGTAGATACGGGGATATATGTATAGCTGATTCACTTTGTTATAAAGCAGAAACTAACACACCATTGTAAAGCAATTATACTCCAATAAAGATGTTAAAAAAAACACATCACTTTTCATGAAATGTCTGTGCAAATTTTTCCTCTTTTTTTTTTTTAATTTATTTTTGGCTGCGTTGGGTCTTCGTTGCTGTGCACGGGCTTTCAGTAGTCGTGGCGAGAGGGGACTACTCTTCGCTGCGGTGCACGGGTGTCTCATTGCGGTGGCTCCTCACATTGTGGAGCAGGGGCTCTAGGCACGTGGGCTCAGTAGTTGTGGCTCGCGGGCTCCAGAGTACAGGCTCAGTAGTTGTGGCGCACAGGCTTAGTTGCTCCGCGGCATGTGGGATCTTCCTGGACCAGGGCTCGAACCCATGTCCCCTGCATTGGTAGGCGGATTCTTAACCACTGCACCATCAGGGAAGTCCCCTCATTTTAAACTGGGTTATTTTGTTATCATTGAGTTGTGAGCTTTTATACAGTTTGAGATTACATCGACTTCCTGCAGTGGCATTTAAAGTTTTCTTTACCTTAATCTGGCACACTTCTTATAAAGTTATTCTTTGGATAAAATTTCAACTATACATATATTTTCATCATATCTCCTGTATGATACACACATATATACACTGCTGTGGAAGTATCCTGTTGCAGCTGCTCTGAGGCAGCTGCCATGCTGAGAGAGCATGGCCGGAAGGCAGAGCACAAACTGGTCCCTTAGGGTCTCTGGGCTCTAGTGGTGAATAATAAAAATGGACAATTGCATCCAGAAGTGTCATCCTGCCACAATGGTCTTGTGGTGTTACTCCTGGGCTCTCTAATGACAAAGCCAAACATTGTGCTAGCTGGTAATGGAAAAACATTTACACCAGCCAGCTGCAGTGTCATAAAGTAGGGCAAAGAAGGGTGGACTTGGAGCTGAAAGACAACTGGTAACGGATATACCTCTAAATATTTTTTAGGCCATTCCCTCTTCTCTATTTCTACTGTGTACTGCCCTGTTCAGTACCTCCTTTTCTCATGCCCAATTGCTCTAAGAGCTTCCCAATTGGTCTTCCTGCCTTTATTCTTATCTTCCTGAAATCCATGTTCAACAAAGTTGACACAGTGATTTACTTAAAAGTTCAAATTTGACAATGACACTCTCCCACTTAAAATCCCTAAGTCTCTCCTAAATAAAGCATATTATGTGTTGCTTGTTCTGGTCCCTTCCCACCAACCCTGATGTCAACTTTTAGACTAAAAATGATTCCGTTTTCCCCATCCCTGACATTGCTCACTGGGGAAGGCCCTTGCCCCCCACTTCATCTGGCTAACTCTTGAGTCAGTCAGGAGGGCCCTACGTCCTCCAAGAAGCCTCCCCTGACTGCCTTCCAATGCAGGGGACGTTGGTTCAATCCCTGGTCGGGAAACTAAGATCCCACATGCTGCGGGGCAACTAAGCCCACGTGCTGCAACCACTGAGCCTGCGCAGTCTAGGGCCCGTGCACCACAACTACAGAGAACCCCAAGTGCTGCAACAAACAGCCGGCGCCACAACTAAGACCAGATGCGTGTGTGTGTGTGTGTGTGTGTGTGTGTGAGAGAGAGAGAGAGAGAGAGAGAGACAGAGAGAGAGAGAGGGAGGGAAGGGAGGGAGGGAGGGAGGGAGGGAGAGAGAAAGAGAAAGAGAAAGAGAAAGAGAGAGAGAAAGAGAAAGAGAAAGAAAAAGAAAAGAGAAAGAAAAGAAAGGAAGGAAGGAAGAAAAAGAAAAAGAAAGAGAAAAAGAAAAAAGAAAGAGAGAAAGAAAGGAAGGAAGGAAGGAAGGAAGAAAGCAAGCAAGCTCTATGTTCTAGGCAATGTGCTACATGATTCCTGCTATAGTCTAGTATTGTATGAATCTTAATTGTGAACTTCAAGGTGTGCTAAACAAAAGGAATGGAGTTCTATGAGAGCTTTTAATAAAGGAATTTAAGTTGGGCAGTAAGTGCCAGTTTCTCTTAGAAAGTGATGCTTAAGCTAAGAGATGAACAAGGAAAGGGGGGAAGGGGATATTCTAGCAGAGAAAACAAAATCAAAGGCCTCACGAGAGGAGTATCTGAAAAGCCAGTGGAGTCAAAGCACAGAGAAGAGTGGTGTGCGTGAAAAAAATGGCTAGAGAAAAAGGCAGGGGCCAGAAAATGAAAGGCTGTGGCCATGTTAATGATTTTGGCTAAGTCAAGGACATTTGAACATGGACTAGATACTATGAAGGAAGTGTTAATTTTTTAAAGATGTGATATTGCTGTGGTTATGTTAAGAAGTTGTTCTTAATTTTTTAGAGATACATAATGAAATGCCTAGGATTTGCTTCAAAATAATTCAAGGGAGATAGGAATAGTTGGTGGGCCAGAGATGAAACAAGATTGACCATGTGTCGGGACTTCCCTGGCGGTCCAGTGGTTAGGACTCCACACTTCCATTGCAGGGGGCACGGGTTCGATCCCTGGTTGAACTAAGATCCTGCAAGCAGCGCGGTGCAGGAAAAAAAAAAAAAGATTGACTATGTGTTGATGATGGTTGAAGCTGGGTGACGGGTACATGAGGGTTTATTATTTTACTCTACTCTTGCACATGATTAAAATTTCTGGGACTTCCCGCGTGGCACATTGGTTAAGAATCCACCTGCCAATGCAGGGTACATGGGTTCAAGCCCTGGTCCGGGAAGATCCCACATGCCGTGGAGCAACTAAGCCGTGTGCCACAACTACTGAGCCCGTGTGCCACAACAACTGAGCCCGTGTGCCACAACTACTGAAGCCCACACACCTAGAGCCCATGCTCCACAAAGAGAAGCCACCGCAATGAGAAACCCGCGCACTGCAACGAAGGGTAGCCCCCACTTGCCGCAACTAGAGAAAGCCCACGTGCAGCAACAAAGACCCAACACAGCCAGAAATAAATAAATTTTTAAAATAATAAATAAAATTTCCAATGAGAAAAAAGAATGTTGCTTTTTATTCTAAGAGCAGTGAGAAGATATGAAGTGTTCTAGGTAACAACACTGGCACACTCAGATTTGAATTTTAGAAACATCACTCTTGGCTTTAATGCAGAGATCAGATTGAAAGGGAGCCACAGTGGCCAAAGGAAACCATTTTAATAGACTTTTGCAATGGTTCAAGAAAAGAGATGATGGTTGGACTAAGGAGGTAGAAATGGGGATAAGTGAAAGGATGCAAGAGCCATTTTGTAGAACTCAGAGGAGCTGATACTCACTGAGATAGGGAACAATTCAAGAGGACATGCTTGGTGGTAGGAGAGGAAGATCATAGGCTTGGACAAGCTAGAGTTGTGGTTGCCTTTCAGGTATATACGTGGGAATTTCAAGGAAGCAGTATGGAGATTTTAGAGAAAGCTGATACTAAGTTGGAAATCAGTGGCATGTCATAGCTGATCCTTGAAGTGTGATTACTCTATCTTTGCATAGATTAAAGGAAGCTTGGTGTGAGAGGAGAACCCTGGGTTGAGAGTTAAACCCCTTAAACATTTAATGACAGGGAAAAGCATGTGCTAGAAAGGAGATAAAATGCTGGCTAGGAGTTTGGTGGGGAAGGGGAGAGAGAGAGGGAAGGAGGTAGCAATGGTCAGAGGAGGAAAAATAATGTGAATTTGTGAAAATCTAGACGGGAGTGGTCAAGTGTCTCGTTTTTCTGAGTCAAGATAAAGATAAAAAATTGCCCATTTAATCTAGTGACATATAGGCACTGGTGATTTTTCAAGGGCTTTATGGAGTGATGAGGGCAAATGAAAGACTAGTGGGTTCAGAATGAGGCTTGAGCAATTGGAAGAAGCAAACTTCTTAAAAGAACTTTGGCTGTGGTGGTAAGGGGAGGATGGAGCTGGACCGGGAGGGAGGGCTCCACTTTCATTTTTATGTTGGGAGGTATTTGTTGCATGTTCAAATGTTAATGGGAAGGATCACACTGAAGGGGAACAGTTGAATACAAAGGAGAGAAAAGTCATAATTCATAGTGTGAGATTCCTGAGAAGTAGCAGGAGATAGGACTGAAGACAATGGGACTGCCTTAGTTATGAGGAAAGCTATCTATCTCCTCTAATATAAGTCTCTAAGCTGGAAGTGAGCTGAGGAAGTTTCTCTCATATAGTTTCTCTTTGCCACCTCCCCGCCCCTAAAATAGGAAGGGTAATCTACTAAGAATGAGGGAGAAATAGAGGGTTAGGATTTGAAAAAAAATTAAAGTCTGAATAGCCAAATGAAGTCTTAAGTCGGAGATAATGAATTTAGAGATAGTAAGTCTAAATTTTTTGTATGCTCCCTCAAATGCTCTGATGCAGTCCCCAAACAGTGGGGTTTACCAAAGGTACCACGTACACCTGTCACTGTACTCACTTCTTCTAATGTATCCATTTGACTGTCTTTCCCTCAGTAAACTAAATTGAGAGCAAGTACACATTTTAATTGGCTTCATACTCTAACTCCCGACTTAATGCCTAGCCCAACATGGGTTCTCAGGTATTTGTTAAATGTAAAAATAAGGCTTCTGCCTTTATTTCCAGCAAAAGTTAAAGGGAAATTCTCCTAGCTGCTGTGCTTATTATTTACGTAGGATTATTCTGAGTGCTTTACATGAATTAACTCATTTAAACCACAAAATAACCCACTGGGTAGGCACTACTACATTTTCCATTTTTCAGATGAAGAACCAGAAGCAGCTAAAGTAACTTTACAAGGTTCCACAGGAGTTAAGTGGCAGAGCTAGGATATGAAGCCAGAAACTCTATCAAAGGGGCCACTGTATGAATTTGCTCTTAAAGCCTCTGCAACACTGAACAGGAAAAAATGAGTAAACACCATGGTGATTATCAGAACTGTTTAGATCAGGACTAGATAAAACTGAGGGAGTTCCTTGGGCTTGTTCCTAATTATTTCTAGCACCTAAAAATTTGTATAATTACTAGTCTGGTAGAAGAAAGCTTATGTAATTATTTTAATCAAAGAGCACTGCAACATCAATAACCAAAAAGCATTCTAATAATTCCATACTATAGACTAAAACAGTAATCAGTTACCTTTATGGTTTGGATACTTTCTTTGTAAAAACACTATTATGATACAGATATTTCAATAAATCACACATTTCAAAAATTAATTGCATCAATAGTATTATATATTAGGTTACCCCCTGCTTTATATTATGGAAGGCTGGTATTTGAAAGACACATGACGATGCATTGCAATATCCTGTGAGTGTCAGATATCCAGATCTGACATTGGGTAAATATCAAAAGTGAAAAAAGAAAATAAAGAAATGAGCATTCATCTGGCAATGAATGCCTTCCTACAGAAAGCATTCTAAACTTCAGATGCAATGAGGCAAACTGAAAAATTCCAAATTGAAGAGTTTTAGAAATAGTCACTACTATCAGTTCATGTGAGAGGTTGTATTGTAATCACAAACCTTTGAGCGTCTACAGAACTCATGGCACTTTCATGGGGTTTACAGAGCTTTGTTTATTTGCTGACTTTGGCCCTTAAGAAGCTTACAATTTAGTGGAAAGACTAAAATGCAGATGTGATAGAGCAGTGACTGAACAGACTCTACAGACTGAAAAATTACCATCGGTGTAAAACACACACTGCAAAGTGAGAGCTAATGGGGATGGCAAGGGTAGTAGACGGTACTGTATATATTTGGCTTCCTGAAGGAGACAGATATCTGGAATGTTCAAGGTATGTAAAGTGGTTGAGAATTCAGGATCCAAACAAGACACTTCCTATCTGCTACCTCTAGCTTTCTTTACTCTCTGCAGCTGGGAAGAACGGCAAAAGAGTTACCCGGGGATAGAGAAAACAGGGAAACAAACTTTTCGGTACATCACTAGTTGACTCAAACTGGAACAAAGTTACTATTTAGGTACCTTCACAGCTCCTTAACAGCTTTCCTATAACCATCTTAAACAGGTTCAAAGGGGGGAAAAAAAAAAGATAAAACCCAGTTTCTCTGCATCAGTTATATGGTTACATACGCTGGGCATCTTGTAGATCACACTGGGAGCTACTAGATTTGAGGCAGTATGTAATTTGTTTATGGAGGGAGCACACTGGCAAGTACAAAGGGAAATGGTTGGAGATAGAAAATACCCATAATAGATTAATAGATAAATTTTACGTTAATGAGTTGAACAGAGGGGACAACCCCTGAGAAACAAGAAGTACGGCAGTAAGGCAGGAGAGACTAAGGGTATGTCGATTTCTTCCCAACCCCACAACTATGAGCCAAAATGACTTTTGGCTGTGTGGCATGTGGGATCTTAGTGCTCCGGCTGGGAACGGAACCTGTGCGCCCTGCAGTGGAAGCGTGGAGTCTTAACCACTGGACCGCCAGCGGTTTCCCTGTTTTTGTTTTTTTTAAGATAAGAGAAATACCCTCCTAAGCTGAGTCCAAGTGTTGGATATTAGCATTATAGTATCCAATTACAAAATCAGTAAAAAGGTAACCATGTAGAAAATATGGGGGAAAGGTGGCTCAGAATGCTCAAAATCCAGAGGACGAGAGAGGATGGGACACTGAACGAATGATATGGAAGCAGGATTCATGCTTGAAGAATAACAGAAAGAAATGAAAAGGTTATAAAAAATTTTCTTCACGAAGAATAAAACTGGAAGAACTGACAGTCTGGAAAAACTAAGTTAACCTGGAGTAAGCATAGTTAGAGCTGCAAAGATGCAAAACTTGTGGAGAGAAGGTAGAAATTGGGCCAACAATGTAAGTGATAAGAGAGGAGTGCAGGGACTTCCCTGGTGGCGCAGTGGTTAAGAATCCACCTGCCAATGCAGGGGACATGGATTCGAGCCCTGGTCCGGGAAGATCCCACATGCCGCAGAGCAACTAAGCCCGTGCGCCACAACTACTGAGCCTGCGCTCTAGAGCCCATGAGCCCCAACTACTGAGCCCGCGTGCCACAACTACTGAGCCTGCTTGCCACAACTACTGAAGCCCACGTGCCACTACTGAGCCCGCATGCCACAACTACTGAAGCCCACGTGCCTAGAGCCCGTGCTCTGCAACGAGAAGCCACCACGAGAAGCCCACGCACCACAACTAAGAGTATCCCCCGCTTGCCACAACTAGAGAAAGCCTGCGCCCAGCAACGAAGACCCAATGCAGCCAAAGATAAATTAATTAATTTTTTTTAAAAAATAAAAAAAGACAGGAGTGCAGGCCTCTGGCAAGAGGTAAATCAGAAATGTGCAGGGCGGTATTTACTTTCCTTCACACTCAGCTGCTCTTATACACCAAGTAGCAGCTGTCAAGTCAATTTTATAAACAGTACATCCTGGCATGGACATCCTGAACCAAATTTGTCACCTAAAGGGCCTGAATTTAGAATATTCAAAATTGATGGAACTGCTTAGTTGTATCTTGAGAAAAAACATTCAATCTACCTTCCTGTATATTATTGACATGATAGTTAATATGCAATGTGACACTACAGTTCAGTTGCTTCTGATCACACTGGAATACAGGCTTTACAAATCTTCGTTTTTTCCGTCTTCCTTTAACTTAGGAATTAACTCATTACAATAAGACTACAAATGTGCACTTTGATTTTATTTAAAGGCATATGTGCATAATTTCATTACTTATATTTTTAAAGAGTATACACTTCATTAATGTGTTTGTTAAAAAGAAAAACCATTTTCTCCTTAAATGTTTAAAATGTCAAGTTTAGGAAGTAAATAATCCATTAAACCTCAGGAGTTAACTGGTAACTTTTTTTGATTCAAGCTAAATTGGCCTGTTTGTAGTTCACCTTCTTAATATCCATAATGAAAGATCAATTTTTGGAAACTCAAAGAAATCAAATACAGTGGACCCTTGAACAACATGTGTTTGAACTGCTTGGGTTCACTTATACATGGACTTTTTTCACTAAATATGCACTACAGTACTACATGATCTGTGGCTGGTTGAATCCTTGGATGTGGAACCACGGATATGAGGATTTTCGATTTTTGACTGTGCAGAGGGCCGGCACCCCTAACCCCAGCTTTGTTCAAGGGACTAGCTACACAGCACTTAGATTGTACTTAACAATTATTTACATGGCATTTACACTGTATTAGGTATCACAAGTAATCTAAAGATGATTTAAAGTACAGTTGACCCTGTAGTATTTAGTGAAAAAAAACTGGCATTTAAGTGGGCCTGCAAAGTCCATACTGTTCAAGGGTCAACTGTAATTTCAAAACTCACAAGCTTCTATAAGAATTAGTGTTAGCCATTCCTCAAAATACAGATATGAAAAGCTGCATAAACATTTTTTTGCATTGGCTCACAAATTTAAATGAACTCAGTTTTAGAACAGTAATTGAAAGCATAGCTTCCAATGGTATGGGAGGTACAATCTGGGTCTTCTCTAGCCCTTAGTAGCTGTCTGGCCTTGATCAAGTCACTTCTTCACAACTCTATCATCTGAAGCGGGGGACTGGGACAGTTCATTCATATTCTGAAATTCAGACTCCCACAGAACCCCTAAAACTGTATGTATATGCATTTTGGAAGGAAGCCGGTGCAAAGTTCTCAATAGATTCTCACAGGTAAACTTCATCTAAAAATAAGTTTGCAATATATTACTGATCACTTCTAAACTGCTCCAGCTCTAAATACTAGTATTTCTTTGTGGTATAGGAACTCTAAGATGGCTCTCAAGATTCCCTGGTGTACATACCCTTTATAATCCCCTTTACTCAAGTGTTGGCAGGATATGTGAATATGATGGATATCATTCTGTGATTAGGCTATGGTATAAGGCAAAGAGAAAGGGATGTTGCAGGTATAATTAAGGTACTAATCAGTTTGGCTTTGGGTCAATCAAAAGGGAGATTACAGGGCTTCCCTGGTGGCGCAGTGGTTGAGAGTCCGCCTGCCAATGCAGGGGACACGGGTTCGTGCCCCGGTCCAGGAAGATCCCACATGCCGCGAAACGGCCAGGCCCATGAGCAGTGGCCGCTGAGCCTGCGCGTCCGGAGCCTGTGCTCCGCAACGGGAGAGGCCACAACAGTGAGAGGTCCGCATACCGCAAAAAAAAAAAGGGAGATTATAATGGGTGGGCCTGATTTAATCAGGCGAGCCCTTTAAAAGAGAGCTTAGGGCCTTCTCTGAGATCAGATTCTCCTGCAGGCCTTGAATAAGCAAGCTGCCATGAGTCCTGCATCTGTAAGAAAATTATTCTATAAAATCACTTGGCCTATTATAACCTCACTGGCTTACTTTGAACCAGGTTTTTGTTTACTAAGAAACATGAATTATGCAAAGTACTATTATGTTCACCTTCTGGTAACTTAAGCCATTTGTAAAAACCATGCTTTGTATGCAATCTATTTGGAACCATATGTTGTAGTTACAGAAATACTTAAAATATAGCTCAAGTTGTCTCTCTCAGTCCATTTTGCTGGAGGGGTGAAGGAAGGTCAAAAGCTTGGTTTGGACAGGGAGAAAGTAGAAGCAAAGATGGTGTCACCTGAACAAATTCAGTCAGTTAGAATATTAATACGTCTATACCGAAATTAAATAACTTAAGAAATTTCTTCTGTAATGTTGGGTCTGTATCAAAAGCTTATGAAAGACAAGCAAACATAAGCCACTGAGTTACTCTAACTTTACACTAATATATGAAAAAATCCACACAGCACACACACACGCCCCATGTAAAACATTGCTTTGAGTTTTAATGTTTATCTCCCCAAGACAGCCTAGCCTGCACTCTACTTGGATAAATTTTACAAGCTAGTTTTCTGCTGCTTCTAGTTTTAAACTTTAACCATGTTTCTGATGACAAGGAATGCTGCAAAAATACTCTAGTTCAACAAAGAGTTATGATCACAAAATAATTTTTATCCATTCTACAGTGTTTCAGAATTACCAGTTGATTTTTAAACACAAAGTAGATATAGATGCTAATGGTGGCTAATCTGGTATGTTTCTTATAGCAAACTGTTGTTCATGCAACACTTGTGCTCAAAGGGGAAGGCACAGGATTTCCTACAATGAGCCACCTTATAAAGAGTTCTTTTTGTACAAATTAATTTATGTCACATTTAATTTAGTGTGCATAACCTCGAAACTGAGGCATTATTCCAATTTATAAAAACCACTTGCATAACTTTTATGCAAGTTTTAAAAATACAAAGTTTTCTCCCTAAAGTGGCTCAAAATAGATTGTTCATGGCTGCCTACATCTAAGATAAAAAGATTCTAAAACAATTGAACAGATTAGGCATATTATTAAAGGTGTTCAAACCATTACTTGATTTGTACATCTACTCAAACCTCTTCATCGGTCTTTATTCAGCAGTACATATGCACCAAATTCCATTTTAGAAGTTTCCATATCATTTTCATAGAAAACAAAGTTTGAAAACAAGTAACATTTAAACACAGCACGGTATTCTACCACAACTGAAACTTTTTTCTTCTTCTTCTTTACAGGACTCAACAAAATCTAAAAATGAACTAGGCTGTAGATTTACCTCATGCAAAGATCTTTATGTTATCTCTGAAAATGAAAAGGATGGCTTTTTAAAGCACATTTTACTGTTTTATACTATTATGGTAACTTGTGTACTGCAACACAGTCTATTTTGAGGGAAATTTATGGTTTTTTTCATGCAAAAATCTACACAAATTAGTTTTGATGATATGGAAAGCTTTTCATAGCATCAAACATTCATCTGGTGCAAATGCACAGGGAAACCTTCCTGAAAGTTTTCTGACTTGAGAAGCAACTAAAAAGCCATACTAGGTAAAGTAAATAAAAACTAAAAACAAAACAAAAACCCCACAAAAAAAAAACAAAAAAAAAACAAAAAAAAAAAACTAAAAAAAAAAAAAAAAACCCACAAAAAAAAAAAGAGGGGGAAAAAAAAGGAGGGGTGGGAAAAGGGAAGAAGGGAAATAGAAAACACAGGCTGCAGAGTACACCAATGTCTGCTGCTGAACTGGTCTTTGTTTTCATGTCCAGTGTACAGTAACACTTATGATCTCACTTTGATGATTTACTAGGTTTGTTATCAGCCCCCTGAAGGCAAATCAAGCTTGCATGCGTTCACATACAGCACCACAACCATACTCTCGTACACAGTCACTCCAGGACTAGGAGTCTGCTTCATGAATGAAGAGCCCTAGATTTCAAAGATGAACCTGGCTCTCTATCACTGAGCCAGACATTCATTCAACATTGTCCATTCACACACTGCTTCATAGCAAGGCCTGGGCTCATTTTCCTTTGACTTATATGGGCATCCTATTCTCTTTTATGCTTATAAGGCTTGAAGATGACATTACTGCACTTTCCCCTCAGCGGATATAATGTCAATGTTCCTCCTCAGGCACTGAATATCTGTGACCTGTAGCCCTTTTACTCTGAACAACCTAAATAAGCATTCATGTAAAGTTTTCATTACATTTTGCCACTCATTCTCACTCGCACCCACTCGCCATCTTGACCTCATTTGGGCATTTTCCGTGATTCCAAATGAAATCTTCACATTTTCTTTCCCGATTTAATGCAGCAGCAGATCCCATGAGCCAAGCTTGATGGATCAAACCTTTTTATATATATGTGTATATATATATATATCTCAGTGCTGCATTGTACCTAACTTCCACAACATCTTTCTAAAACTGGAACCCTTCTGTTGGTACATTGGCAGATGAATTGAAACCAAATGTTCCACCTTGTATTGCCTCTGGAACAAGACTAGGATCTTCATCAATCTAAGGGAAAAAAGGAAAAAGAAGGTGATAATTAGTTTAAAAAAAAATAGCATTGTAGTACTATTTCCATTTAAAAAGCATGGGAGGGCTTCCCTGGTGACGCAGTGGCTAAGAATCCACCTGCCAATGCAGGGGACACGGGTTCGAGCCCTGGTCCCGGAAGATCCCACATGCCGCAGAGCAACTAAGCCCATGCGCCACAACTACTGAGCCTGCGCTCTAGAGCCCGTGCTCCACAACAAGAGAAGCCACCGCAATGAGAAGCCCCCACACCGTAACAAAGACCCAACACAGCCAAAAATAAATAAATTAATAAATTAAAAAAAAAAAAAGTATGGGAGATGATGGGTGCCAACACTGTCCTACCACCCCTTTAGAAACCTGAAACACTTTATAAAGGCTTTTTCTTAAGAGATGCCAAAAAGAGAGGAAACTTAAGAGAATATGCAAAACGTATATCTTCTGAAAGAATGAAAGAAATGGTCCTACATCTCAGAGTATACTCACTGTAATGCTACCACTTTTGGAGAGTAAGTGTATTCTTTGGTTTATCTTTTAATAGCAATTGGAGACAAATGACTTTTGAGCTTAAAGTAGTAAAATAATAGCTCTGCTAAAAATGTATAATATTCTTTCTATATGCTTTATATCTAAACGTTGAAATTCCACAAAATTATGCACCTATAGTGTAGTTCCTATAAATAGGCACATCATCTTTATTATTCTTTTCATGATGCAACAGAGTAAACAAGACCTGCACGTTGAAGTATCAGAAATCATAAGGCTTTATGTATACCTAATTATCAATTAGGACTTCTAAAAACCCAACTTTAAGACATGTGACAAAAACTACCTTTAAAAAAGTATACTTTTCAACTACTATTATATTTTAAATAGGACTTAGCTTGATAATCTGTAATTCTTCTTTAGTATTGTCCTTGTCAAGTTAATGTTCAAATCATGCATGCTTAACAAAATATTTAATAACATTCCATTTTTTTTTTGAAGAGTTGAGAAAATAATTCAAGAGATCCACTGGTGGTTCTATCTATAATCACTATAATTTTCTAAGAAACAACTGCTTTAATTTTAGATTTAACTTTCCCAAAGAGGTGATACTAAAAATAATTCTTTAATTTCAATTACCATATACTGACAATCTGAAGATACTCTTCTGGACTATACCTTACATTATATAGTAATATATATATTATTATAAGAAATAATTATATTTCTTGATAATTTTTTTCATTTTATCTATTTATCTTTGTATTAGTTTTTGGTGACCAACTAAAAATAACAGTGACAATATATTCAAATACAGATTAATTATTGTCATAATGGATTTATTATAGGATATACTAGGCTTCACTGTTTTGTTTATAAAGACATCAAGGGAAAATAAAGCCTGATTTATCCACTGTCAAAAATTCTTTTTTTTTTTTTTTTTGCCATTACAGCTAGTACTACTTTTTAATACCTTGAAGGACTTTAAAATACTGAAATATTTGTACTTCTGAAATAAGTAACATTACTGTCATATATCTATTTCAATTCCATTCCCCCCGAATACATACATATATGTCCTAGCTTACATTTCATCCAGACTTATGCTTATACATAAAACTAAGAAAATTATAAAATTATTAATACATCATCTGAAGAGAAGAACTGATCAATGATCTCATAGGCCAATTTGTAGATGTCTTCATTTTCATGATTTTGAAGTTGTTCAATTTTCTCCAGTCCTGTAAGAAATTTTATGAAGTGAAATAATGGTAATATTTAAAAAGCAGTGACAAAAAAAGTTACAATAATCTTGGGAACACAAAATCCAATTTTGAGGAATTTATTCTAAAGGTGAATCTTATAAATAAAAAGGTTTTATGCACAAAAATATAGCATATTTATCTTTTAAAAATTATCTGAGTATCTAATTACATATAAACATAAGCAATGGGACATCTACTCAGCAGAATAACTATACACATCAGTGTTTATAAAGAGTAATAACATGTAAAATTGCTTTGTTAAAAGTTAAAAGCTGGGAGATCCCTGGTGGCCAGGTGGTTAGGACTCTGGGCTTTCACTGCTGTGTGGGCCCGGATTCAATCCCTGGTCGGGGAACTGAGATCCCACAAGCCATGTGGCATGGCCAAACACACACA
Source organism: Stenella coeruleoalba (assembly GCF_951394435.1). Classification (NCBI taxonomy): domain Eukaryota; kingdom Metazoa; phylum Chordata; class Mammalia; order Artiodactyla; family Delphinidae; genus Stenella; species Stenella coeruleoalba. Next base: position 40,889,704 of record NC_137150.1, read on the forward strand.
CACACACACACACACACACATCCCCAAAGATGCAAAGAAAAAAAAAGTTAAAAGCAAATTCCTTCTACTTTGTAGCATCTGCCAAGTTTTTCTAGTGAGCATTTAGGAAAAGAACTTTTAAGTACTCGTGATTAATAAATATGAATGTTAAGACAGCTATTCAAGTATAATGAAAAATGATCAAGATCAACCACAGTATTTCAGGGGAAAAGGGAATTTTCCCTGTAAATATTAATAAATTTATTAAATCATAGGCAGACTATATTAACTTAACCTATTGATATGCAAACTGGATATTGTTTTGCTTTACAGGAGTAATAATTACTTTTAAGGCCTCTGAATTAAAGTGAAATTGCCCTTTCATGAGTGTTCTTCCTTTATCTATTCTTTAAGTGGAGGAAGTTGTTATGGGCATGTTTCTCACTTTTCACATTCTCTTTATGGGGCCCTTCCATGAAAAAGTTTAACTACTACATATAGGCTGAGGACTTATAACTCTATGGCTTCATTTCTTTCCTGAGCTTCAGATGTTGAAAATCTTAAACATGTATGATAATTCCACAAGGATATTTCAACAGGTATCTAAAACTCAAACTATCCAAAACACAATTTGTTCTTTGCCATTCTTCATTTACGCTGTTTATTATACTGTATTCTTATTGGTGATAATCAACAACAGTTTGAAATCTGAGAGACAGACTAATAAATTCCCCTTACCCTCAATACTCTATAATCAAATCTCAAAAACCTTAAAGTCTATCCATTTCTTGAATCTTGTCATCTCCCCCTTTTCTCTATTATCACTGCCTTCATTTATTGTGGCCTCAACACAATACATAGAAACCACCTAGGTGGTTTCCTGCTTGTCTCTAAATGGTTCCATTCCCCTCATATCCATGGCTCCATTTAAATACATCAATTCACTAGGTAAAATCTTCCAATGGCTTGTCATACCCTACAGCAGAATCCTTTGGGAAGTTTATAAGATACATATTCCTAGGGCTCGCCTCCAGTGAAGTAGGCAATGCTCAAGATCTATATTTTTATTTTAATATATAAAAATAAATTTTTAATAATTAAAATGTTTATATGGTAAAAGAAAAAAACATACAAGTAGGAAAAATTTTTAACAATTCCTGCTTTTAATTTTTCTGGTACTCCCTTTCTAATTATTTCCCTAACAGTATTTCCCCATGTCCTGTTCCCAACTTGATAGTTATGCATTTTTTGTTGCTGTTCTATTTGTCACTTTAATAACTTTAAAAATACTTACTTCTTATTAATTTTCAAGCCTCTGAACTCTACTAAGGAAGCTGAAGATACTGGTTCTCCTACTCCTAGTTACCTCTCCCTCCTTTCATTTACTTCTCAACTTCCATCAGAAAGATCTTTACTTTTATGCTTATTCAGGTTGATAACATTTACATGTTATTCCACAGCCATATCTGAGACTTCCATGTTCTGTCTACATGTTAATCCTAAGGGTTGAAAGCTAAGACATGTTGTTTATCTTCCTGGTGGCTCTGGTACACTGCCAGATTTGGGAACTACTGCCCTAAAGTATCTGCTGTGCTACAAAGCTTCTAAGACTGCAGGGGCCTGGTCAATGGCTAAGTCTGCAGCCTTGTCTTTTGGCAGTTTCTACCTCATATTTTGTGATTCAGCAACACTAAACTACTTATAATTTGCTGAATGCTATTTCTCACCTCAGACTTTGCTCATGGTGTTATTTCTGCCTGGAACACCTTTCATCCCTTTTTACTTTATTAATCCTTATTCATCTCTCAAAATCCAGCTCAGGTGTCACTTCCTGCTTCTTCCAGGATGGATTAGGGTATTTCCTTTTGTTGTACATTTCTATTAGGGTAATTAGCACATTAAATCAGTTCATATTTATCTCCACGACTAGACTACATGCCTTGAGGGAAAGGACTGTGTCTTGTTTACCACCGTCTTCCCAGTACCTTAGCACAGTGCCTGTTCAATATATGGCAACAATTCAGTTACCTAAGCATATGCAAGAAGCTGAGCAGCACTGTACATATACAATACACTATTTACTTTATTCTATTACTTGATTATCTAAGACAGAAAAATACAGAAGTGCTGTATTAGTTAGAAAATAAAAGTAGTTACAAAAAGAACATTAAAATGTGGAATAATATCAATAGCTTATAATAAACTTACCTCCACATTCTTCTATAAGATTGGCTATGGTTTCTGCCTCATCTTCAGCCATTTTTAATATATTACTTAGTCCATCGAGTACTACTTGCACAACTTGTGCATCTTTTACAGTCAGCAAATTGCAAAAAGGTGGGATAACATTTTGTTGGATTAGGTAGGCCACCTGAAGAATGAAAATACCATGATATGATAAGTGTTAAGTGAACTTCATGCGTGCACCCTATTATCTCACTGGAATAATTTTTTTTTTTTTAATTTTCATTACTATCTATCTAGCTAGCTAGCTGCGTTGGGTCTTCGTTGCTGCATGCAGGCTTTCTCTAGTTGCGGTGTGTGGGCTTCTCTTGTTGTGGAGCATGGGCTCTAGGCACGTGGGCTTCAGTAGTTGTAGCACCCGGACTCAGTAGTTGTGGCTCATGGGCTCTAGAGCACAGGCTCAGTAGTTGTGGCGCACGGGCTTAGCTGCTCCGTGGTATGTGGGATCTTCCCGGACCAGGGCTCGAATCCATGTCCCCTGCATTGGCAGGCGGATTCTTAACCACAGCACCACCAGGGAAGTCCTCACTGTAATAATTTTGACTTTAAAATCTTGAATATGGAAATATGACCTCACCTCTCACATGATAAGTTAGACTACATTAATCTAACCTTTTCTTTTTAATGTAGTATGTTAATTTTACATGAACTTAGAAAAAAAACTAAAGTGAAAATGAAGGAATCACTCAAGTTCATATGACACATTTCTTTGCCATAAGGAGTACTTCCTTCAGAGATCCTTTCTAACATTAAGAAATTATGAAATCAGTTGAGAGGCTGGATGATTATTTTTTTAAAACTATAATTGTTCAATTTGAGAGCATCCTCTCTTTGCTATAACATTTAGCACTCATATATACCTGGCCACCTCTCAATCTGCTATTCTATTGGTTCCATAAAATTTGCAAAATATTATTCTATCATTTTTCTATTTAGTTATTTCCATGTATTGTATTTATATTCTACTCTGTATTCATATTTGAGTGGATTCACTGGTCACCACCAGCCTATACCTTATTTGTGACAATTATCAGCTCCAAATTCATCCTTTTTCACTTGTCTGTGAAACATATCTGGGACTTTTTTTTTTTTTTTTAATTTAGTTTTGGCTGCGCGGGTCTTAGCTGCAGTATGTGGGTTTTCTCTTCTCTAGTTGTGGCGCACGCGTTCCAGAGCGCGCGGGCTCAGAGTTTGCAGCAGGCTCTCTAATTGAGGTACATGAGCTCAGTAGTTGTAGTGCAACTACATCGTGTAGCTGTAGTGCATCGAACACATGTCCCCTACATTGTAAGGAGGATTCTTTACCACTGGACCACCAGGGAAGTCCCCCATATCTGGGACCTTTAAAACTCATTTTCTTTCGCCAGTTGGCATAATGTTAAGCTTTGTCACCTGCACAACCGTGAGAGTAAGTGCCTCTTTATATTTTATGCCCTAGGCACCTCACATTGTTCACCCTAGTTCTTAGTCCCAGCTTTTTGGCTGAGTTTAGTTCCTTGTTTGATTTGCTGCCAGATAATTTTTGCTGTTGTTCATTTGTAAGGAGAATCTGTGAGGCAGTTTCATTCTGCCCTATTAACCTAAAAAGTCTTGTTTTTTTCTTAACACTGTTAAAAAACAAAAAAAACAACCCTGACCGTAAGTGCTTCATCTTACCACGGATTAGAAAATTCTTGTAGGCCAAGAAAGAAAACACTTCACATCTACGAAATATAACTAAAGGAAGTCAAGGTGACACTTTTATGTATCACAGAATGCCTGTTATCTTGCTATTATCTTAAATTATGATTTACTAAAATCTAAATCTTAGAATTATTGGTACTGTTATTTTATCAGTTTTGAGAAATAAATAAGAGCTGAACTTACTTGATCTTTCCTTCCGCTAATTGTTAAGTTACTTATGGCCCATGCAGCTTCTTTCTGAGTGCCAAAATCTCCCTGTAAAAGCAAAGTAAAGAATACAAATTGCAATATAGGGTAAACTGGAAAAGGTGTTTTCTGAAATGATTTTTCAACTGCTTATTCCCCTAGGTTTTCTTCTAGCCTTTCTATATACATATAATAAAGATAAGGCTTTGAACTCAAATTACCCTAAACAAATGGAGATTCCTTTTTGTGAACTTTACCGGCAACAAATTGACTTGATATTGCTGTTCAGTAATATCAGATTAAATGAAGTCAATGATAAAATAAAATCAGTCAAAAAAAAAAGGAAATATACAATTGTACTTTAATCAAAGAAATGTCAGGGTAAGGTATCCTTTTAAACACATAAAGTTTTAAAAATGAAAATACCCACCATTAATGAGACTGTCATAAAGCCATTACCCTCATATATTGTCTTTCAAATATAAATTGATAAAATAAATTTAAAATTCATTTAAAAAGTCATATATATGATTTAGTAATCTCACCTTTCAGAATTTACCAAGCAAATAATTCAAAACAAAGTAATATGTATCTTTCCATATAATGTCTTAGCAGCACATAAGAGTCAGAAAGTAAAAGCAACTTAAACAACAGAGGAATAACTAATTATAGCAAATCTAAATAATAAAATAATAACCAGCCACTAATGTTAAGATGACTAGCAACTTGGAAAAATGCTTAGGATGTATTAAGAAAAGAATATGTAAATAAGAATGAAAATTAAAACTGAAGTGGATTAACACAACATTGTAAATCAATTATACTTCAAAAAAAGAAAAACTGCAGTGGGATATCTACTCTTATTTATCAGATTGAGAAATCCCAAATATGTGTTGGTGAGACTGGCAGGAGTGTAAAACGGGACAATCTTTCTAGAGGTGGATGGGCATTATATAGCAAATTTACATATGTGTCTATTTGTAGATCCAGTAATCCTAAATACAACCTGAAAAAAAACATGGAAAAAAACTTTACATAGGCATTTCCTTATATTTAAAGTATAAACAATAGACGAATAAACCAAAAACTAATAAAAATGATCATCTGTAAAGGAAGGGAAAGAACAGGGAGGAATGGACAGAAACAGAAGTTAGACCTCTGTGTACATACCTTGAAAACAAAGTACATATTTTTTACTTGGAAACTATAAATGCTTCATATAACCACAACAAAATAAAAAACAAGGGAATTCCCTGGTGGTCCAGTGGTTAGGACTCCGTGCTCTCACTGCTGAGGGCCCAGGTTCTATCCCTGGTTGGCGAACTAAGATCCCACAAGCCACACAGTGTGGCCAAAAATAACAAAATAAAAAACAAAACCTAAAGTAATTCCCCCAAATAAAAAACAAACAGAAATAACCTAACTGTATATCAAGCTGTATATGTTAACCACACATAACAGGAGTTATTTCAAGTGACATTATTTTTAAGTACACCATTGATGGAATACATCCTAAAGACAAAGAAGTCCTCAAGGAAATCTCAAAAGTGGAGTAATCATGTTGTTAGTGTCAATGTAGTCTTGTTATTTTGATAGATTTTATATTATATATCTCAATATATAACTCAAATAATTATGTTCATGTTTTTGGAAGATTTCTAGCATAAAAGAGATAAAAATATAAAATCGAAGAAGTAAAAATAAAAACACTGCTATCTTAAATACCCAGTAATATCTGATAGCTTCCTTTCATTCATGATTTGTTTTTTATGAATCTCATGTTCATAAAATTACAATATGCATATTTTTCACTTTCTTAAAAATAAAAGGTCACCTATTTTGTTCATTCAAGCCTACATACCACGACAACCTTATAGCAATGATTATCCTTAGTACCTGAACTATGATCTTTAAATACCATTTGTTACAAAAAGGAACCACGACACCCTGGAAAATAGTTAATTCCAGGCGTAGATCAGGAAATATACAAGGTAAGCCTGGGAATCATATCACATCCAAAAGGTAGGAAGCTCTCAAAAACTACTGCAGTGATGTAAAAAAGACATAGGCACCAAATTTAAGAGGTTCCCATTGGTCAGGGACAACCTGAACGTCAGAAAGAATAGCTACAAAGGACTAAAACTTATATAAAAAATATACACATATGTAAATCCATAATTTCCTTAATGACACTAAAAACTTTACACTTGTCTCCTTTTGAGGTCATTAGGGAACCATGTCATTCTAAAAACAGTGATAATGAGCAGGGATCAAACATTTGTCTTGCCTTTCCTATATGAAATATGTTTTAGAGTAAACCAACAGTTGATAGGGAAAAGCTCTTTTTTCTTCTTTATTGAAGAATCATGGCTAATACATAAAGAATGGCAGAATTACAAAGTCATCATTTTGCAGTTCCTAGTATAATAAGTGATCTAGGTAATGATCATCATGACTGCCGAAAAACCATTATGTGAAAGAATGATGAATAACTTTATAATAATTGGCTGGAACAGGCTGATAACATCTGAGCTGACTTAATCTAAATATCACTAAATGTAGGACAAACAGATAGAATGTTTCTCCTCATGTGAATCATTACTGCATGATTGAACCCGATCTACCAGTTTATAGGAAATTAGCCTCTACTACCAGTTTGTAGGAAACATGGAAGAAAAGAAGATCGAGATATCCTCTCTTTAATTAACAGATCAGTGTTGAGAAAAAAATCCTCATGCTGTGAGTGGACACTTTAAACTGTCTCTTTCCCAAACATTAATGTAAGCATGCAATGATATGGCGTATGATTAAATAGCACATTGTTTGATCTTGGGCAATTTATTTGTCTATACCATAGTTTCTTCATCTGTCAAATGGGAATAATTCTTAACCTCACAGTTACAGTAATAAAGAAATAAAGTAATATATGTAAAGTGCTTGGTACAATATGTAAGCATTTATAGTCAGTAGTAGTAATATGAATTTTTAATAAACTTCAGGATAATGGTAATTTTGACAAAAGAATGATATAGAAAAAGGGCCAGGGGTTTCTAAAAGGAACTATCTCTTGTATATAAAAAATGCTTGAACGTTTTAATATTAATACTATTTTACTGTACTACTCATGCCATTGTATAGGTTGTAATTAAACAGAAAAATATATATTCATATAATTCTTTTCCTCTTACACAGAACATACAATATGACTTTCTTACCTTATCCAAAAGGTGTATTATCATTGGTACAAGATTGGCATCAATTACTGCCTGAACCTGCTGCTGATTTCCTGCGGTGATGTTAGAGAGGAACCACACTGCTTCCTGTAGAACAAGATCCTTTCAATATTTCTCATTAAAAAATAAAATCTGCAGCTGAACTAGGAAAAAGCACATTCACTACAACGTCCAAATGATTTTATGGAGTATGTTCCATAATAAAAAATTTAGGAATATGAATTCCTCTATCCCCTTTCCATATTTTTCTTTGGACAAATTGCTAATGACCCTAGTCTAAGTTATAATGAACTAACCCTTCTAAAAAATTCTTGAAAGCAATGTTCCCAAACACTAAGACTCAAAAGAAGCTTGGCTGAACAACTACTAAGGAACTGATGAGCTGCAATACAAATACAAATCCTAAAACAATTGTAAAGGAGATTCAGCATCCTCCTCACATAGCGTGCTTTATTTATTCTCTCTTCTGTTCTGATTGAGTCGTAGCCAAAGTAGATAAATCTCTCAATTATTCATGATAATGGAGACACAAAAACTGAAATAGTGGATTGTTTTAGTATACTTATTTGTAATAGTCATTCATTGCACCATCTCTCTCAAGAGTTAAAGTGGAACCAGATGTTTGACAGCTTTATTGGTCTACCTTAATGATCTTTTTATGCTACCCTTTACACCACAATGTGCTACTTCTACCAAGTTGATTACAAGTCTTTTTTTTCATAGACAATAAATGCATACTAAAAACACAGAATGAAATAAGACAAAATATCTGCCTAATGTCCTATGTAGGATATTGCTATAATTTACCAAAGTTAATAAACTTATTAAACATATGAATTTACTAAAGGGAAACATTTTCTCTATTTTAAAAAAGTAGTAAACAAGTTTTACTCCTAGTGTGCAGTAGGCTCTTTTGGATCAGATCACAGGATCACGTTTAATGAACCTGTTAGAGATTTTAGGGTGCTAGGCTACTTAGGTGAGCTGTTCTTGGGTTATAATCATCGGCAATGTTGTAATCAACAACCCATGTATTTCTACAACAGCCTCAGATGCACTCCAACGTCAGCATCACCAGTCAGTGCCCCCTTTTCATAGCCTCCACAAGCACACACACATGCACACACACTCTATCAAATAGCTAAAAAATACTAAACTTAGATTACTTAACTTACGTATTAAAATCTTCCAATCATACAACATTCAACACCCAATTATCTCTATTTCATCATTTCCAAGAGAGCCAAATGTGCACTGTTTACAATCGGTTTTATATATGGAAAATCATGTACCAATCCATGTCATAAAGAGTAAAATACTTTCTCTTAATGTCTAAATGACAGTTTATGTTAATAAACGGTATTAAAGACACTTGAGTCTTTAATTTTGCAAATGAAAATGGCTACTTTATATGCTAATTATTAAATAGTATTTAAAAATACTTACTTTATTAATTTTCTCTTTGGGATGTGTCAGAAGTGCGGGGAAGTGTGAAAGAGCATCACAGTTCAAAACTACTTGTGTTTGCTCATCAGTTCCAGTAACAATGTTGCCCACAGCTCGAAGTGCTGCTGTCTGAAACATAAAAAGATTTAATGAGATGTTGTTCTATATGAATCACTTATTACCACAAAGGTATGTTAGGCAGGTTATGAAAGATATATATATATATTTTATATAAATTTGTTTTATTTATTTTTGGCTGCATTGGGTCTTCACTGCTGTGCGCGGGCTTTCTCTAGTTGCAGGGAGCGGGGGCTACTCTTCATTGCTGCGTGGGCTTCTCACTCCCGTGGCTTCTCTTGTCCGGAGGGCAGGCTCTAGGTGCATGGGCTTCAGTAGTTGTGTCATGTGGGCTCAGCAGTTGTGGCTCATGGGCTCTAGAGCGCAGGCTCAGCAGTTGTGGCGCACGGGCTTAGTTGCTCTGCGGCATGTGGGATCTTCCCGCACCAGGGCTCGAACTCATGTGCCCTGCATTGGCAGGCGGATTCTTAACCACTGCGCCACCAGGGAAGCCCCAGGTTATGAAAGATATCTTTATGCATTCATGTCTACCTATCCTTTTTGAGCAAGTTGTGTCAGACACTGATTTAGGAACAGAGGAGTGAATAGGACAGACATAAACCCATCTCCTATGGAGCTTCCATTATTGTAAGAGGAAACAGCCAATAAACAAGAAAGTATGAAGGATAATTTTAGATAGTAATTATGGCCATAAAGAAAATAAGATAATACAAAAGCTTTTGTGGGAATATGTTTTCAGTTCCCTTGGGTATATACCTGGAAATGGAATTGCTGGGTCATATAATAACTCTACGTCTAACTTTTCCAGGTACTGTCAAACTATATTCCAAAGAGGCCGTACCATTTTACATTCCTACCAGCAATGTATGAGGATTATACTTTCTCTACATCCTTGCCAACACTTGTTACTGTCTTTTTGATTATACCATCCTGGTGGGTATAAAATGGTACTTCACTGTGGCTTTGATTTGCTTTGCCTTAATGACTAAGGATGTTGAACATCTTCGTATGTGCTTATGGACCATCTGTATGCCTTCTTTGGAGAACATTAAAATTTTTAAACCATTTAAAATTAGGTTGCTGGGACCTCCCTGGTGGTGCAGTGGTTAAGACTCCACGCTCCCAATGCAGGGGGCCTGGGTTTGATCCCTGGTCAGGAACTAGACCCCACACGCATGCCACAACTAAGGAGCCCTCGAGCCGCAACTAAGAGCCCACATGCCACAACTAAGGAGCCCACTTGCTGCAACTAAGACCCAGCACAACCAAATAAATAAATATTAAAATTGGGTTGTCATTTTTTTTTGTTGAGTTTTAAGAGTTCTTTATGTATTTTGGACACTAATACCTTTTCATATATATGATTTGCAAACACTCTCTTCCATTCTGTAGGTTGTCTTTTCACTTTCTTGATTCCTTAGAAGTTTTTAATTTTGGAAGTCCAATTTATCTATTTTTTCCTTAGTTGCTTGTGGTGTCATATCTAAGAAACTACTGCCTAATCTGAGGTTATGAAGATTTATGCCTGTGTTTTCTTCTAAGAGGTTTATACTTCTGAATGTGACATTAAGCTGTTTGATTCATTTTGAGTTAATTTTTTAAAAATATGGTGTGAAGTAGGGTTCCAACTTCATTCTTTTACATATGGATATCCAGTAGCCTCAGCACCATTTGCTGAAAAGACTATTCTTTGCTCACTGAATTTTCTTGGCACCCTTGTTGAAAATCAATTGATCAAAAATGTGTAAGTTTATTTCTAGACTCTTGATTCTATTTCACTGATCAATATGTCTATCCTTATGCTAGAATCACAAAGTTTTGTTTTCTCTAGCTTTGTAGTCAAGTTTTGAAGTGAGAAGTCCCCAGACTTGGTTCTTTTTCAAGATTGTTTTGGTTATTTCTGGGTCCATTGCATTTCCATATGGATTTTAACAGGAATTGCATTTAATCTGTAGATAAATTTGGGAAGCACTGCCATCCTAATAATACTGAATCTTCCAATCCACGAACATGGATGTCTTTCCACTAATTTAGGTCTTGTTCAACTTCTTTCAAAAACGTTTTGTTGTGGCCTAGCTTCTTTAACAAGTAAATTTAACATGGGAAAGAAAAAAAGGAGAAGAAAGTTGTAGAGTAACAGAAACATAAAGACATAGCTACCACATGCAATGTGTTGACCTTGTTTGAATACTGATTTGGTCAAATTGTGAAAAAAAAAATGAGGCAATAAGTAAAATTCAGATACTGATTGGATTTTAACATTACGGTTTCCTAAAGTGCTCTAATTATTGGTATGGTGGATATGTTAAAAAAAATAGCCTTACTTTTTAGAGATGCAACCTGAGTGAAATTAGATATCTGGAATATGTATCAAAATAATTTGGTGGGGAAGTAGAGATATAGAGGAAATCTACATAGTTCATTACATTATTCTTTCTATGTTCCTAAATTATGGCATGAAAGTTGAAAAAGTTTTTAAAAATCTCTATTAGTTACCAGGTAAAGTACAGAACATAACTTTCCTTGAGAGCTGGCTCAAGTGAAAGTCCAAGCCCTGTTTTCTCAATAAAGTCCAGTATTAAAACTGAAGATGCATTCTGAAAAAAACAAAAACAAAATGCAAACCAAAAACCTATACCAAGACATAAGTACCACACTTAAGAAATGCAAACTTCATAAGAATCTAGTAGGAATATTTAAAATAAACCACAAATAACCCTAAATGACAACTTATTCTATAATCAATTCTTCTGAATTTAGCTAAGTGTTCCCTCTTTTCTTTAAAGTGCTTTAAATTTTATAGCAGTGAGTCTCCATTTTGACAGTAAATGAATATAACCTAAAGAGCTTTTTAAAGCCCAGGTTTCTAGGAAATATCCAGATTTACTGAAACAGTATTTCTAGGAGTAGAGCAAGGGAAATACACTAATTTTTTTCTTTAGGCTTCCCACTGCTGATTTTATTGTCCAGCCATGGTTGAGAAATAGTGAATCAGGTTAACAGTTTTCCTTATGCTATTATTGTGCTTTATAGGCTCTTAGTCATTCTAAGATTAAAGCATGCTATTTACCTCAGAAGGACAGGGAGAGCTTGCTGCTTGCTGCATCTCCCTTTACCACCGTAGTTTGACAGCTACTGCTTATAATATTTGTGTGAACTTCTCACCTTCTCTTTTTTGGCTCTTTCTAGATGCAGATTCTTTGGGATAAATATTTACATGGAAGGATTTTAAAATAATAAAACAAAACAAAATTAAAGAAAAAAATTTTAAATAACTGAGAGAAGACAATTTAGGAAACCCCTAAGCAGCACATTTCAGTACAAAGCCTTTATCACAGTGCCAGTGAAGCTAAGCATTAACTAAACTTGCCAGGTGCAGTGAAGGAGAATAAAAAAGGACAGCTGTTGGGGGGAGGGGGGTGGGGGAAGGAGCAGGAGAGTGGAAGAAGAAAAATAGGAAAAGTAGGAAAAATAATCAGTACTTGTTTCAGATGCTATCCAAGTTGCTATATGAACTGCCCTGGTCTGCGTTAGAAATCAGTAATTTACAAAGAAGTCAACTTGGCTTTTTTGGGGGGGTTTGGGGGGTGGGGAGGAGGAGGTTCTTGTAGTAATCTATCTCATTTTCTCCATCTTTAAAATGGGGATATAATAACTCACTCTTTTCATCACAGATATGTTGTTATTAGGCTAAAAAAATACTTTACACTATTGACATTACCCATGTTCAAATGTCACACTTAAAGCACACAGTGACATGCTTTTATCAATAAAAAACTCACCTGAACCTTAACTTCCTGGTGGCTGAGCAGAGGAACCAAATGAGGGACTATTCCAGAGTCTATTACCATCTGTATCTGTTCGTTGCCAGCATCAGTAAGGTAAGAGAGGGCCCAGACCGTATCTACCAATATCTAATGAATAAAAAGAATTCAAATAGTCTTTGAATATTTTCTCATTTCAAAAATTCTTAACCATATGGACTAACCTATGATTGTTCTACTATCTTCTTTCTTCCCGTTTCTCTCACCTAAATTCACTGGAATCAATCTTCTCTATTACATTAAGCATCATCATCTATGAACGTCTATATCAAGTGTGTGCATCTTATCTTCTAGCCATATTTAGGATATTTAGGTTAATTATGATCTTGTTCACAGATTGGTATCCACTCTTAACTCACAAAGATACAAACACACTACATAGCACATAAAATATGAGAAAAAGACATTCTCTTTCCCGAATGCTCAGATTGAGGGATACTAGGTCCAAGGACATTGTGATAAACGCATGTAGTTGGAAAGAGTATATGTATCCAACATACAAGGTGGTTCAAAGCATCTGGGCTGGATGAATATATTCAAGGTGTTCTCGCACCAATACCATGTTGCTAGGTCTAAAGCCAATACTCCAGTATTAGGATTATAGTACTTTCATCTTTTCCAACCAGTATGCTTTGCCTTATAAAACCAGAGGCAACTTCCCAAATAGGAATCTCCCACAGCTGCAGATCAAGACATTAAAAGCAACCATAGGTCAACTTGTGAGATCTATAATCAAAAAACATGTTCTAGTTTAAAAAACAAAAAAAAAAACAAACAAAAAACCCCCAAAAAACCAACCAAACAAACAAAACTATAATTTACATCAGGTGCCAAAAGTACTTAAAAAAAAAAAAAGCCTCTGTAATTAACTTATAATGATTATATTTCAAAGTGCAACAGGCCATTGTGTTTCTTCTTTCTTTGTATGTGAAGTCCTAATTAGAAGTTATGGTCAAAACGAAGAATGACAAACAACTGTTAAACTGCTAAATAATACAATTATTGACAAAGACACAGTATTAAATAATTGTGCCTGAAACTTTACTTCCGAAAGCTTTTCTGGAATATGAACTCTGTGTCAAAAGACAAACCAGAGAAGTCTGAAACCTTTAAATTCTAAATCAATGATATGTTTAAAACATCCAAGAAGCTCCTAGAAGAAAATAGCACTTTGCCATTTTTCCTTTCAGAAATTCAAGAAAGCACTATGGATATTTTTAACGTAAAAAGAAGACACCAAATGAAAAATTCACACACATAAAGTGGTATCAAAATATGTGAGACAACTAAATTTCAACTTACAAAAGTAACTTTTTTTTTGCCAAAATTTGCTGACATAGGCAAAAAAACTTCAAGTTACTTTGTGCATGACTGTATGTAAAATCCAGATATACTTTTTTAAAAAGGCCCAATACTAAACATGTCATTAGTATGCTCACATCAAAATCATAATTTAAATCAGACCTGATCTCATATGCACTTTTTATGTCAGCAAAGTCTATGATAAGTTTACTAATTACAACCAGAGTGTAATTTCAATGTTTCACTTATGGTTTGTGGAAGCAGTTTCGTTATTTTATTTTTTTTATTTCTTTGATGGCCTGATTTAAGAACTTGCTCCTAAGTGTTAACCTAAGAAGATTTCATTTTTAGTAAACATTATTGTTTAGTAAACAATATTACTAATGCTACTAAAAAAGAACAATGCAAACTGGCTTGAGAAATTCAAGATATATCAAGAGCAAGAAAAACAGTTACAATCTCAAATGGATTGGGGTAAACAAGTGGAAAGAACACAATACATCTCTGAATAAGGTCAACCAAGATGTCTAGTTTTCCAGAAGAGTTGTAAACTTTGAGATTAATCTTTCTTGGAAATCTTTTAATAAAAGTAAAATACAAAAAACTGTAATTTAATCAAAGAATTTGTGAGCCATGGCCGCTGAGCCTGCGCATCCAGAGCCTGTGCTCCGCAATGGGAGAGGCCAAAACAGTGAGAGGCCCGCATACCGCAAAAAAAAAAAAAAAAAAAAGAATTTGGCTATAATAAGCCAAAACCAAAATTTGTTTACATGTGTGGTTTTTTTGCTTGTTTGTTTTTTAAACACCCTAGACTATCTGGAGCTAGAAAAAATATCTTTAGGACAAAGATCATGTTCATCTAATGAATAAATCAAGCACATTATGTCACTGCTTGATGTAGTATAATTCTAACTTTAATTTGCTCCATGTCTTTACAGAGATCCTGGCAAAAGGGTATTAATACCCTAGAAACTGTGAAGGAATGAAGCAGCTTGTCAGACAGTGATCATACCAAACTGTGTTTTTAAAGAACTACACAAGGTTCTGATTGTTACTATGAGTTTTATCCATGTGATTTTCTTTTACCCATTATATTCCTAGCTCTTCTAACACAATAAAGGCTAGACTGAATTTATAAGCAGTTATGGCAGTTTCCCACTCATTCATACTTCCTGAGTTGCTTTCTCCTTTGCTCTCTGTGTTAGTATGAGTAGGATATATTTATTATGTTTAAAATCTAGTCTGCACTGATTTGTTTCCTTTTTGTTTGTATACTCAATTATCTCTACACCAAGTGAAGCCATTACCAAAGTCATTATAAATGAATTAATAGAGTAAAAATGAAATTAAAGAGCAACTGATATTCATGGTTTGGTGTAAGAATGGTATATGAATACAAACCCATGCATAAAGGCACAAATATTTCTCTTTTTTACCTTTCGAAAAATAATACCACTAGGTGTAAGTGTTCTCTCAATGGCCAGCTGTCAAAATGAGCTTTCATAAGAAGCTCATGAACAATCAAAGATAAAATCTTAGTGAGAGAGATTACTAACTGGCAACTTTAAGAACTTCCAATGCCAGTTTTCACAACACTAATATATAATATATGCACATACATTACTGCCCAGACCAAAATAACAGGCTTGATTTCTTCACTGAAATTACATACTGTGATATGGGTAAACACAGAGAAAATATAAAATACCAAACTATGTATTGCAGCTTCTGAAATGAAAAAATTTGATAGAGTGCACTGACATAATGTCATTTTCTCCCCTGTGTCATAGGGATAAGCCCTAACCATATATACATATAAAAATATATGACGGGAAGCATTTACTCACATTTACGTCTGTGTGATGAATTAAAACACAAAGAGCTGGAAGAATCTGAAGAGAGAAATATATAGATTTTAAAATATACACAGATAAAAACATACACATAATGGTATCTACTTTACTTTAAAGGAAAACAAAAACAAAAATACTTGTTACCTCCTGAATGGTTTCCATTGGGGGTGGTGGGTCTTTGTGGCGACATAAGTTGACCATAACCCAAGTAACATTTCTTAAGAATGTTATAGGAATAGATGGACTTATGAAGGAAAGTAAAGGTTTCACAACTCCAAGACTTATGACATAATCTCTACACTGTGGCCCATCACCTGTAGGAAGAAGGATTTATTAATTCAATACAATAAGCAACTCAGAAAACGTAAAGCACTGGGTTCAATATGCTACTTCCTGTATTTGAACCAAGTACACTATTTTGTTTTATGTGAAAGTTTTAGACAATAATAACCTAGTTCTTTGAGTCAAGAGAAGCAAGATAAGGTACTAAGATTTTTTTGCGCATTATTCATGTATTCAGGTTTATATGCTGTTCACCCTAAAATGTTTTTATGCCATCTAAAATGTTTTTATGCCATCTAAAAGCCTCAGTAAGGCTTTAAAGTACTTTGTGAACACAGAATTCTTGCTTTTTCTCTTCTCTCTCAATGGTACTCTAAGTTTAAGAAACTTTCACTTTATAAAAAGAGATATATTGAAATACCATTACAGAGAAAATATTTGTAGAATTTATACTGATGATCTAATATCAAAGCATAGAGAGTATTAACTATAAATTACTCTATACACTTAGAAACTATGTCTCAAAAAGGCAGGGGAGAGGGAACCAATACCCCTAGATCAGTGGTTCCCATAGTGATTTTGGGGCCCTATCCCAAATCTGTTGAAACAGAAACTCTGTGGGTCCAGGATTCTGTTTTAACAAGCCCTTAATATAATTTTGATAACAGGCTACAGTTTGAGAATCACTGCCCTAGAGAAAAGTGCCAAATTTAATTTCCTCTATCTAGAGTATCACTATAATTTGTAGTATGAAAGCCACACTGAAGTATTACATTCCGTAAGTGAAAACACTTTGCCCTGCACTGTGGTATCTGAAGATAAAATGCTTGTTCTTTTTGCAACCATGTATTCTAATTAATTCTAAAATGTCACTGGAATTAAAAGCCAAAGATCAAGATGTTGTACTAATAGTTCTAAATCTACAATTTGGTATAAAAGTGAGGGACTCTGGATATACAAACGATAGCATTCCTAACAGTAATATACCATATGCCAAGAACAGTTTATAGGGAAATTCTCCCATTTGAAAACTCGCAATTGTGGAGTACTAACCATACCTTACCTTCCATCTTGGCCCCCAAAAGGGTAATAAAGAGGAGGTATATCAGAGCAAAACTGATTACTTCTACGCAAAAATAAAAAAATCTGTGGCAAAAATAACTTTTAACATCATGGTACACAATACAGTTCAGACTGCAGATTTTTTCCATTCTCCACTGGAGGACAGATTTTTGAATTTTTGAGTTTGGGTGAAGTTAGGTTGTAGTTAAAAAACAAATTCTTGAAATACTGGAATTGTCTTTAATTATTCTTCCTACAATTATTTATCAGAAAAAACCTGAAGGTATGGCAATCATGGTGGTCAACATTTAATGAGACTGCCTATAAGGTACAGATACCACATGTATGATGATGACCTCATGATGACAGTGGATAACATTACTATACTTCATTGCACTAAAATCCACAAGAGATATAAAAAATTTCAATTTAGATTCTTCTCAGAACTGCTATTAGAGAAAAATTTTGGTTTATGTTTTGCCTCCTCCTTTTTTCTTATTATTTCCTAGGATAGTAAGAGAGCTGAGGAATAAAATGGACGAACATAATAAAGGAGAAAGAGGAAAATATCTAAATCACATACATATTTCATAATTATTCAAATAATTAAGAGTTGACTATATACAAAGAGATATACTGGTATCACAAGCAACAAAAATGTTCATTCTGTTTACTATGGGTTTATACTTTAAACAGCTGTAATTTCTGTAAACTAGTTCATAAAAACTAGTACTAAAAAAGGCAAATTGCTTTATCTTTTCAACTACTAGTAGTCATTTTTATTACACAGTACATGATAACAATGATTGTTGGACTAGTATTACAAGTTTTAGACAAACCTATGATATTTCCCAATGCCCACACTGCTTGCTCACAGACATTTTGATGGGGTGAATGGAGAAGCCTCAGGAAAAGTGGAACAGCATCTGAAGGAGGAAAACATAAGCTATCATTTAAATTTGAAGATACTGTTATATATCAATTATATTTCAATAAAATTGAAAGGAAAAAGGTTGAAAACACTATAATCTAAACCAAAAATCAAACTTGTTTCTTTGCGGAAATCCCAAAAGAAAGAAACCTATCAAAAATATATTTAAGGGCTTCCCTGGTGGCGTAGTGGTTGAGAGTCCGCCTGCCGACACAGGGGACACGGGTTCGTGCCCCGGTCTGGGAAGATCCCACATGCCGCGGAGCGGCTGGGCCCGTGAGCCATGGCCGCTGAGTCTGCGCGTCCAGAGCCTGTGCTCCGCAACGGGAGAGGCCACAGCAGTGAGAGGCCCGGGTACAGCAAAAAAAAAAAAATATATATATATATATTATATATATATATATATATTCAAAATATATCTTCATTAAATGATTTTCATTAGAATAATGGTAGTGGAAAATTTCCAGCTAGCAGACTATTCATCATCAAAGTGACAGTTTTAACACACAGACAACAAATGTCAAATTAAGCTGATAAAATTTCATTCACAGTTAAAACCGGATTTAATTCCAATTTTAAGAAATTAATTCCTTATAGATTAGCATTAGCTTCAAATTTGAAAAAAACTCCAATTATTAAAATAACTTTTGAATATAGAAATTTAAAATAACATCATATGGGTCTTTAGCCAGGCCAGTGATTCCTGTGCCACGTGAGACCTTTTGAATCAGAAAATGATTCTGTTGCTTAACACAAGGAAAAACAAAGAGATGTTTAACAGAATAATACTGCACTGAACAAATGATTCTTCTATTTCTTTTCTTCCCTCTGATATTGCTCTGAAAAATGCTATTTGAGTACATGTAGATCAATCATGCTTACTTATAGTAAAAAGTAATTCATTTATCCATTACTTTTGGTATATTAAGACAGACTAGCAGTGTTAAAACAAATTCTAAGCCTCTTTCTAATCTTTAAGGAACACAAAAGAGAAAAGAAGAGGGATTAAGACATTGTCTTGAGATCATAAAATTAACTAAACAGTCAACTATACAAAGCAAAACCAAAAAAACCAAACCCCAAAATCACCTGAACCCAAAATTAATCAGTTTTATTATAATTTAAGGAAATTATCTTTTCTATGTAATATTATAATACAAGTGTCTATATAATAAAATCCTCACTGGATAACACTTTTGTTCCCTTTCAAAATCTTGACAGTGCTTAAGATTTTAACAGGCTTATTAGACAAGTATACTGCTTACATATTTGAAGGGGATTCTGAAAGTACCTTCTTTAAAATTATTAATTTCTTTGTTTAGTAGAAGAATCAAATAGTACTAATGAAAATAATTCAAGTTATTACTTTCAATAATTATTTCCCACTTACATTTCTTGGAACATAAAAAACAACCAATCCTATAATAACAATGAAAAAAAATTTTCAAGCCATTCTCTAAAGTAGGACCACTTTATAAAAGAAGATTTCTTTAAAATGTATAATGGACATCTCATTAACAGTGTCCAACAGGTAGTATGCCAACAGGAAAAACACCTTTATTTCTGTAATGTCCTATAAACACAATAATGTAACTACTACTATAATTACAAAATGTTTTCAGATTTAGAATCAAATGGATTTTTGGAAATAGAAAATGTCAGTCAATGGGACAAGGTGATCAAAGTAACATACCTGAGTTGGCCTATTTCAACTACCTTATTTGTTACTGAATTCAAAATACTTAATTACTTTATAAAATAAATAGCTCTATTCTTTTAGGAAAAGCATTGAGTTTTTTAATTAACTTTTTTTGAAAATCACAATTTTGTCTCTTAATAACCAACTTACTGGACTGAACTACTGCTTGAGTTTGTTCAGAGGTTCCAGACGCAATGTTTGTCAAAGCCCATGCAGCTTCAAACTGTAAAGAAGGACTACAAAAAACAAATAATTTTAAACAGCAGGAATTTCTACATTGGCCCAAATATCCACCAACCACTCCTCCCCCTAGCATTTCAAAAGTATTACATATTTTTATTCAAAAGATCTATGCACCCAGTACTTTTTTTTAAACTTCCAATGACTATTTAAAATATCTCTTCAGTATAAAAAGCATACAACCTCCTCAGGTGTCCTTATTTTTAGTAAGAACTCTTTATTAAGATACCTGCACATTATTACCCGAATAGTTTTCTCAAGTACCTATCTGGCTAAACTAGTTCTTGCCAATTTTCAAAGCTTAAAAGTTAAATATATCATTCGCAAGTTCCCGTTTGGTCTTTACTTTCCTCTCTTGGTGTAAACATTCCTTACACTGTTTTTTACTTTGGCTTCTCAACTCCACCTTATAGCCCCCTTTTTTTTCTTTAAAGACCAAACTAACTACGAGAAAATCTTATCTTCTGCAAAGGATACATCCTAAATTATTTCTTAAAATAATGTACTTACTTGTCATCTCTTTCAAGACAATGGACTAAAATAGGCAATATTCCAGATTTTATTAAGTCATCAATTGGTGGATTTCGATCACTGGACAAAAGCTTCCTATAAGAGATATAAACATACCCCTTGTGAACTTAATGACATATAATTAAATTCAAATTCACATTTGATATATTACAATAAACTGAATATTTGGCACAAATACTCTCCCTGCAAGCTACTTTTTAAATTTACATAATGCAACCTTTTCTCTATTATAAATTAATTTATAAATTTACAGAGATTAGTAATAATTAGGAAAAAATGGTAAGACATGAACCACTTTTTTTTAAGTTAGGACAAAAGCAGATAGGATGCTGGTACAAGTTTATAGCTGATACTAGTGTCCAGTTCTTCATCCTACTCTATATACCAAATCAAAGGTCATAAAAGCTCAACAACATTCTCATCTCAACAACTAAAGGAAATGAAATAAACACAGCAATACATAGGAAAATATCCAGAGAGATATTGGAGATACTAAGGTGAATAAGACAGACACATCCTTGCTCTCATGGAGCTTAGAGAGTAAAACAATACCTAGTGCCCATTTACACATATGGCAGACTGCAATTTTAGCTGACAAATCCTAAATGTGGCCTAACACAAATCTTCACCCATTGAATCCCCTGCACTACTATATGAAGACAATGTTTAAGCAACTTTAATCAGATTATTCCCCTATATAAACCAAGTGATGGCTGCTAATTTACTACTCTATCAGTGTAAACTCCTTGACTGAGTTTTTTATAACACTCCACAAACTAGCTCCATCTTATTTATCTACTAATCTTATTCTCTGTAATTCAACAACAGGTCAGTTGTCTGTCCGACCATTTCAGTCTAATTTCTAGGCCCTTCAAATCCTATTCCCCACACTTGGAATGCTCTCTTTTTTGCCTATTCAAACTCTACCTTTTCAAGTTAAATGTTTTCAAAATACCCTCTCTGAATTCCGAGAATATATACACGGCATATGGCTACATTCGCTGTTGAGCATCACTATTTTTAATATAGTTTTGCCTTCCCGATTAGGTTCTAAACTTCTTACAAAGCAAGAATTATTCCACATGCTTCTTCACAGTATTTTCTGTAATAAATGGTACGATTCTTTGCACAACACAGGAAATAAACCCAGTCTTTCTTTTTCTTTTTTTTTTTTTTGCGGTACGCAGGCCTCTCACTGTTGTGGCCTCTCCCGTTGCAGAGCACAGGCTCCGGATGCGCAGGCTCAGCGGCCATGGCTCACGGGCCCAGCCGCTCCACGGCATGTGGGATCTTCCCGGACCGGGGCACGAACTCGTGTCCCCTGCATCGGCAGGCGGACTCTCAACCACTGCGCCACCAGGGAAGCCCAACCCAGTCTTTCTTAATCAAGGTTTCAAATTTAATAAAAGAAATTATTTTTTATTACTTCACTGAGGACATTCTTAAAGAGAAATGTCCCTCTTTCTTTGTAAAATGGCGCATATAATATCTACAATGTATCATCAGTTTGGTGACACTGTCTTGCTCTGTGCTAAGGTGCCAGTAGTTTACCCACAGTTGCTTTTGCAACATCCATGTGAATGTTAACACAGTAAAAACAACAACAAAAAAGGCAAATAAAGTCTTATTATTATTGTGAAAATAATACCTCCTTAAGTTATCCCAGGCTCTCCTAGGGATCCACACACTATATTTTGAGATCCCCTGCCTTAGGGCTTTAATTATCTTACAGAACTCATGTTGAGAAGAGCTGCTCCAATACTATAATCAACTCTGACAATGGTGAGCATAATGTACCAATTTCTTAATCATTCTTCCTATTACATTAATTTGCCATTCTGAGATGTGAAAACTTCTGTGATTTTCTTCCTACATAGCAAAGTTCTCTCTAAGAAGTTCTTCTATCTGTGGTGGGCAACATTTAATTCTATAATTTCCGTATGTGTTCTAGGCCATTTAAAGTGAATATGCAAAAGAAAGAAAGTCTAATAAACATAAAAGGGACTCATGCACTGGATAAGATATTACATAAAACTGTGAAGTTTTTTTTTCACTTTAAAATTCTGTAACTAGAATCAATTTCTTGCTTAAGTGTCTCTTTCCTACAATTACAACATAGGGTGGTATTCTTTTATTTATAAAAAAACAAAGGGCTTCCCTGATGGTGCAGTGGTTAAGAATCCGCCTGCCAATGCAGGAGGCACGGGTTCGAGCCCTGGTCCAGGAAGATCTCACATGCTGCGGAGCAACTAAGCCCATGCGCCACAACTACTGAGCCTGTGCTCTAGAGCCCACGAGCCACAACTACTGAGCCCATGTGCCACAACTACTGAAGCCCACGCGCCCTAGAGCCTGTGCTCTGCAACAAGAGAAGCCACCGTGATGAGAAGCCTTAGCACTGCAATGAAGAGTAGCCCCTGCTCACCGCAACTAGAGAAAGCCCGCACGCAGCAACAAAGACCCAATGCAGCCAAAAATAAATAAAATTTAAAAAAAAAGAAACCACTATATTGTACTATGATACAACCATATCTTCCCCGAGCTATGTATTAATACAAATGTCTCAGTAAAAAGTTTTTGGTTTTCCCTTAAAATATGAGTGCATAGGTTTTATAAGAATGTGCAAAAATAACTAAATATTCTTACATTGACTGAGAAGTGGGAGTCTCTGTAGCCCTAAATCTTAATGTGTACTTCCCTGTACACTGCTACAGTAAGCTTTAATTCAATTCATTGTTTGATCAATATGAGGACTGTGAGAAGAATTAGCTACCTGAGTAGGATTTGATGAATCTGAATTTTAATAAAATTAAATACCTATTAATCAGTAAAAGATAAAAAGCTTTATAAATAATGTTTTTCTATTAGTCTATAGCAATACCCTGTCAAATCAACTTTTCCCTGGCATTTGTACCTATTAGCCACACTAACGCCTCAATGTATTAGTGAGTTTAGAAAACTGCTAATTTTAATACTCTAAATCAGAGAATAATTTTGAAAATAAATTCAGTTGGTCTATGACTGTTCTTTATTGTCATCAAAGTTAATATAAGAAACAGGACTACTATATAGTGAAAACCCAAAAGAGAACTCCTGTGTAAGTTACAAAATATGTCCTTAAAATTTAACTTACCTAGCAGCTTGAACTGCACTTAACTGAATTCCTTGGTTATCACTTGAAGCATTCTATAAAAAACAAAACAATTTTTGATGCAGATACACAGTAATTAGTTGTTAAGTCCAAGAAATACAAATGAAAAGGGGGGGGAACTCAACTTACTTGAACAATAGCTTCTAGAGAGGTATTTTGCTGGGAAAAAAGTTAGAGAAAACTAAGTTAAAAAATCACCTTGTAATTCTATATTTATGTAAAAATTTTTCACTGGTATTTTTAAATTACCAGAATAACAATTACTTACCACTCTATAATCACCATCTATGTCAGAGTCTTCACAGATATCTTCATGTGGTACATTCCTTCTCTTTAAGAGATGTTCATCTCTTTTATTCTTTAAAAAAAAAAAAAACTTCAGTTAATTTTTAAAAAGCTAAATACTTTCATACAAAGGTTAGGCAGTCCTGTGCCTACAAAAAAACATGAAGTGACTTTTAAAAGTAAAATGCAAACGCAGAAAATTAAACCAAATTGTGAATTAAACACTTAAGCAACACTAATTTGAGCCCCAAACCCCAAATATTACATTTTTAATGAACCGTGAACAATGTAAAAATAAACTAAAAAACAAAATAATTTGATTTAAAAAGATAGTGTATAGTTTAAGCCAGAACCAAACATACATATTTATTTAAAAGTACTAAACCATTTTATACATCATCTGGGAGCTTCTCTTTATCACCTAAAAACAAAGTCAAAGCAAAAGTTGCGCAGTTCAAAATCAGACAAAAATCAACAATACCTTACAAAACTGAAGGGCCACTTGAATTTCACTAAAAATGTTTGTGACAAACTTAAAAATATATTCTCAACTAACCTACTTTAATACTTGAAAAGTTGATGAAATTTTTAAGTACCAAGTTCCTTTTATGGAGTAATTACTACTGTAAATAGCAGAACTATTTAGTATGACATATATTTTATATAAATCATTTAAAATTACATAAGAAAAAATCATTTGATAATGTGTTTATCTCTATATTTGGATAGTGGACAAACTGTATCTTGTCAACTTCAATAGCTTGTCAAATTTAGTCAATCTTTCCATTTTCAAAAGAAAAAGAAATGCCAATTAAGCACCTGAGATTAATATACATTTGCTAATTTCTCTATATGCTGTAAGGTTGTTAGAATTATGCTTGAAAGTACCCAATATTAATCAGGCTCACCTTCCTTAATTCAACTACAACTTCATTTCGTTGTCTTCTCATAGTCTACAAGAAATTAAAGAAAATTATTTTTAAAAAAATCACCTCAAATTCCATCAGCCAGAGAAAACTGATATTAACATTTTGATGTACATCCCCTTATCTTTTCTTCTACTCATATATATACATAGTCATATTTTACTCATAATAAAGGTTATATTATATAGATGATTTCCTATCTTCATTTCATATTCACATTCTCAAATACTGAACATCACTGAAATTATTAATGGAGCTATAATATTGGATATATCATAAAAATTTTAAACTGTAACATAAGAATTATAACACAAAGGTACAAAGAATAAAAGAACCCATAATCTCACCCCCTATATGAACTTCCTATTTAAAAAGTAATATATATACAAGGTAATCTCACCCCCCATATGAACTCCCTATTTAAAAACTAATATATGTATAAGGTTAGTAAATGCAACTGCTTTAAAAAAGGGGGGATGGGGGAAGGGGAGAGAACCTTCCTGCCCATTCATAGTTTCTTTCTCTAAAGGTAAACATTGTTAGATTTACTATGATTTTGACACACTTATCTATTTATTCTGATCTTCACCTTATTTTTGTTTATTTAATTAAAGATCTTAAAGATCTTCCATGGTGGTATAGGCAGATCTATTTCATTCTTCCTAAGAAGCACATTAATTATTCTACCACATACTGTAACCATTCTGTTTTTTAAAGTGTTTTTCTCATTTTAAAGTTACCTAACATAGAGGACTTCCCTGGTGGTGCAGTGGTTAAGAACCCGCCTGACAATGCAGTGGACACGGGTTCGAGCCCTGGTCTGGGAAGATCCCATATGCCGTGGAACAACTAAGCCCGTGTGCCACAACTACTATGCCTGCATTCTAGAGCCCACGTGCCACAACTACTGAACCCTGTGAGCCTAGAGCCTGTACTCCGCAACAAGAGAAGCCACCACAATGAAGAGTAGCCCTCGCTCGCTGCAACTAGAGAAAGCCCATTGCACTGGATATTAGATGAAACATATTTTGCAACTATAATCTGATTTTTATTGGTGGTGACAAAAATCACAGGTAACTTTAATAACTACTGAGGTTTATTGGCTACATTATTAACTGAAGGGAATACTGTTTCAGTTAGAAGTTAGTGAAAACAAAGATGTAATTAATTTTTTTCTAAGTTCCCAGGACCTCCTGAATTCCACCCATAGACTCCATGGGAATAAGGACTCTGCAAAGAACTCCTTTCTCCTTTTTAGAACTCCTTTCTAAAAAGTCAATCAGGTCATGTTACTCCCCTCTTCAAAACCATCCACTGGCTCTCCACTCTGGAGTAAATGCCCAGTCATTATAATGGCTTAAGTCTTCCTACCTCACCCCCTCACCCCCGCCCACACCCCCGGTTACCACCTCTAAGATCTCAGCTCCTATCACTCTCTCAATTCATTCTGCTGTATCCTCACTAACTTTGCTATTCCTCTAATGCACTGGAAATTCTCTCTTCAAGGCCTCTTCTAATACACTATACAGCAACTGCTAAGAAAATGGACTCCAAACTCCCAATGCAGGGGGCCAGGGTTCGATCCCTGGTCAGGGAACTAGATCCTGCATGCATTCTGCAACTAAGAAGCCTGCATGCTGCAACTAAGAAGGCTGATGTTGCAACTAAGACCCGGTGCAGCCTAAATAAATAAATAATAAATATTAAAATAAAATAAAAATAGCAAGACAATTAAAAAATACTAATAAGATAGGCTGCAAAATGAATAAAAATAAGTAGACAAGTATTACAACAAGAGTTTCAATATTCACCATAGTTTAATCATTACAGCCTTTAAGAAGTAAGAAGAAATATTTTTACTTTTACAAGTGAGGACACTGAGGTTTAGAGAAGTTAAACTACTTGGCCAAGGCTACATGGCTAGAAGTGGGACAGCCAGGATTAGAATTCAGAGTCTCATACAAAGCCAATTAACCACTATGCCATATTGTCTCCCACAAGTCTTAAAATCAAATAGAGTTCAAGCCAATTTTAGAGCCTATGGTTCATTCCAAAGCAAAAGTACTATTATCAAGACAATGCGCTTTCGCTGTATCACAATACAAAAACAATAAATAACTCAAATAAACAATAACATAAAACTATGTCCTGTTTCTCACAGAAAATAAAATCTGCAAAATGTACTACTTAAAAGATTTGTTCAGTAAAAAGGTAGACTTTTGAGGGACAGAGATTATTTCTAGTCTAGTCTGTAATCCCATCTAAAGAAGTAGGATTAATGTACAATGAATGGGCTTTAACTTCTTAATAAAGCAAACTATTAATAAATCCTAAACAACTGCTATACATTGACCTAAATATTTATTTACACACATTTTCCCCCATTTTTGTACATCTTGCTTATTAAATTAGTTTCTGATAATTTGAAACTCTTAATAAAGGATTTGTCAAAACAATTTAGCACTGTAGTTGCTGTGACATAAGCTTTGGGCTATTACTCTCCACAGAAACATTTGCAAAATAAAAGAACTGACAACCTCTTTACAATAGAGCAAGAAAGAGTTTTCTTCTCTTGAGAGAAAGCTGTTACCTCCAAGGTAAAGAGAAGATTGAATGAAATAGTTAGATAGAAAGATATCCTACACAACAACCTGGCAGCATTTACCCATGTTTTTTATTGCAAAAAACAAAGTGTCTTAAAAGTGGTATTAGATATTTAGACATTTTCAAATCACAACCCCATCTCGAATCAAGAAGGACTTTTATTTCTCTGAGGTCTCATGAAAGGGATACACAAGGCTTCTTTTTCTAAATCTTAACTTATCTTAAAGAGCTGGGTTTTTACATACTACATACAAATATAATAGTTCTGGATTCGCATGACTTAACTGATACAGTAAGCTGTCAATCAGAATTCCAAAAGGCTGCCAAACTAGCCAAAGGCTTATTTATAGGCCAAAGACTATCTAAAAAACAAAGGCTATAGAGGGTGCCCGCCTCCAGCCCCCCACCCCCAATAAACAGTAGAGTTCAGGCTGCTCTGATCATCCAGAATTTTTACATTTCTTTGCTTGTGATACAGCTTCAAAGTTCTAAACTCAGGCAAAAGGGAACAAGAAATTGTCAAAAAATTCAAACAAGTGAATCTTACAGAACACAGAATGGCATTTCCATTTAATAGTTATGTAGTTTTTAAAATTAACAAATAATTACTATGTATCCATTACTGTGCTAGGTTCTAGGGATTACTTTCTCTGCTCCAATGGGGTGAAAAGTAGAGTACTTTCTTTCCAACTTATGGCTAGTTAATTTCTAAGTCACTTTTTATCCATATAATATACTGTTTTCTTTAAAACTTTAGAAACTATTAATTTAAGATATGATGATATAATAATATACTGTATGAAACTGAATGGTTTAAATTTTCTTGAGTAAAAAGTTAGGGTTTAGATCAGTAAGGACTCAGTAAGTCTTACTAGAGAAAAACATTTAAAGAAAATTCTAAAGTTAGTCATTCAAAGGTAAGGGATATAATACTTTGATTTTATTTCATCCAGCCTGTCATTTTTACCTTAGGAATACTGATACTTGGGTAATAGCACAAAAAAGCAAAAGAATAAAAAAATTTATCAGGCATAAGGCCTTTTGTGAAGTGATGAGCTATATTTTAAAATTGGTATTTAGTAATATTACCACAACTCTGAAAATTGGCTAAAAATCATTTAATTGTATACTTAAAATGTGTGAATTTTATGCAAAGTAAACTATATCCCAATAAAGCAGTTTTTAAAAAGTTACACACACACACACACACACACACACACACAAATCCTCCCCTCAATGTGGATTACTACTGTATTACTACTTACAGCCTGCTAAAAAGCACACACTCAAGTATTCAAATATTTATTAATCACCTACTTGCCAATCATAAGAAATACAAGGATGGACCAGAATAGCATATCCATGGCCTTAAGAAGGTAGTACTCTTATGACAAAAAAATACAATTTAATAAAATAGTAATAAGGCCTAACACTTAGCAAACACTGGGTGTCAAACACCATTCCAAATATGTTACTTGACTTTATTCATTTAAATATATGTAATGTGTTATAATGTGCATACTAATCTTAACAGCAGAGAGTCTATGTAATAAAGATGAAATATAAGCTGATGAAATATAAGCTGAATCTTTAAGACTGAATGGAAATTCAGTTAGAGACAGGCATTTCAGGTAGAAGATAGAACATATACAAAAAGAGAATTAAAAGTGAGTTACTAGTGTTTTCAACCTATATAACCATTGCATCCTAAACATAAGTACAACAGCTGTTTAATCCAATAAATATGGTAAACCAAATGCTAAAAATAAATATCTATAGAAGTCTGTTTTCCCATTCTTTACCTATTTCTCCCTCCTCTCATCTCCACTTGTTGATCTCTCCAGCAGCAGTCATTATGGTGCTTATTTATGCCTTTGCCAAATAGCATATATGTTGTTAAATTGCAGGTGATTAGCAAGTAAATTCCAACTTCACATTTATGACAATAAAAAAAATGCTTAATGTTAAATGCTTAACGTTATATGCTTGCTCAAACTGTGGATTTATTTCTCAGCAATAATATTTATTAATAGCAGCAGTAGGAGAGAAAAGTTCTAATTAGCACTACTAGTGATAGACAAAACTCTTCATAAGTAGAATCAAGTTCTTATCTCTGACAAGTAAAAAGATGAATGGAGGTTGAGTATAAGAGAAGTTTAAAAGTAAATTCACGGGCTTCCCTGGTGGCACAGTGGTTGAGAGTCCACCTGTCGATGCAGGGGACACGGGTTCATGCCCTGCTCCGGGAAGATCCCACATGCCGTGGAGTGGCTAGGCCCGTGAGCCATGGCCGCTGAGCCTGCGTGTCCGGAGCCTGTGCCCCGCAACGGGAGAGGTCACGACAGTGAGAGGCCCACATACCGCAAAAAAAACCCACCAAAAAACAAAAAGTAAATTCACTGTAGGAGGCCAGATTTAACCTTGGCAAGCTTTTGGACAAGTTTTAAGAAATACTTCGAATCTACAGATACCATACTTTAAAATGATCCACATGTAAATTATAAGCATTGAAATTTAACTTATTAAAATTATTAAATTACATGAATGTACTTTTTTAAAAATCACAAAGGGACTTCCCTGGTGGCACAGTGGTTAAGAGTCCGCCTGCCAATGCTGGGGACACAGGTTCAAGCCCTGGTCCGGGAAGATCCCACATGTCGTGGAGCAACTAAGCCCGTGCGCCACAACTACCGACCCTGCACTTTAGAGCCCATGAGCCACGACTACTGAAGCCCACGTGCTCTAGGGCCCGTGCTCCGCAACAAGAGAAGCCACCACAATAAGAAGCCCGCACACTGCAATGAAGAGTAGTCCCTGTTCACTTCAACTAGAGAAAGCCCACACACAGCAACAAAAACCCAATGCAGCCAAAAAATAAATTAAAAAAAAAAGATAAAAATCACAAAAATGTTAGAAACTGTTAATAGTTGTTAACTCTAAGGAATGGCATTACAGTAGAGTTTCACTATCTAATCAATATTCAAACAATAAGGAAATACATTAAATTCAAAAGTTATACATATTTGGAAAAGTTAGAAAACAAAGGTAAGAAGAAAAGGAAAAAGTTAAATTTCCTAAGTTTTCTATATTCACCTATATTGTACAAGAGGTGTATATACACACACACATAACAGAGGAGAAAATACAGAATACATACATGTCTCCCCCCAAGATGGGTACTACCATATGGCTAAACTACTGGTATATGGCTACTAGTCCCAGCTCTACCTTTTATTACTGTAATCTTAGTCAAGTTACCATGTTTATGGGCATTAATTCCTTCATCTGTAGAGTGAAGGGATTCTAACATCTTTTATGTCTCAAAAATTTTATCAATGTTATCAACTTCAAAAAACAAAGTCACAAAAATATTTAAAATTGCCATTAGTACAAGTTACTACCCATGGCAATAACTTCTATGCCAAGAATACTGAGAAAGCCATAGCTCAAGATTGTAAACAATGAAAAGATATTGTGTGGCTCTGGCGTAACTGCTCTGTGTTTTCACATTTTGCAGGGTTTTTTCTGGCCTTAAATTATGCTGCAAAGCACATGGAAATCATTGAGCTTTCAATAGATTTGGTAACAGAGATCATTACCAAACAAATGAACTCTGTGTGTATGTGTGTCTGTGCATGCGTGCTGCTGGCAAGGAGGAGGTGTTTGGTAGGGAAAGAAAAAAGGTTAAGAAATGACCATAGTTTGGTGAGACACATATAACCAACCCTCTCAAAATGGGAAATGCTCCAAGGTGAACTTTCAGAATCACATAGAAAGTGATTAAGGACAACACATAGAGACACCTGTTATACCAAACAATGCATGTTTGAATTTTATATGAGCAAAAGGGAAGGTACTCCCTTCTCTTTTAGAATGAGACTGATCAAATCCTGGCAAGAGTGATCATTTCTCTTCAAAGGTTTTGACTACTTCATAGAAGAAACACAATTTCAGGAACTGACTGAATAACAAGTTGAAGAAAACATACGGGAAAGACATTGGGAAAAATTACGAAGAACAAGAAACCAAATGAGATTCAACCAAGTTAAGGAAGTCAACAGAACCCAAGTCAACACTGCTAAAGAAATCTGCTATCTCTGTTTATTTAGTGCATTCTCACATGAGAAAACCAATTATTTTTTCCATTTACAAAACAAGATCAGATTAAAATAAAACATGAAAAGCAGGAGATTAAGGAATATTTTCCTTGTATGTACATTTTATGAATATAATCAATTCAAATTCATGGTTTTGTTACAGAAAAATCTACACAAATATCACTGTAGGATTTTGTAAACTGGAAAAAAAAGAAATCATTTAAACTATCTCATTTTATAGTGACTTGTCCAAGGCTCAGATTATCCTGGCCCCAGACCAATGTTCTTTATACTAGACCATACTACCTTTTCATTCTAGGTCTCCTTCTGTTGCATATCTCTTCAAATAAGCCACTTTTCCTTCTTTTTCCTCAGTATTTTCAAAATATTTATTTTTCTTTGTGAACTTCTGTTCAAAGACTTTCACAATGGCAACAGAAAAACTTCATTAAAAGGTAAATCACTGAATTGCTTTACTAAAACACCATTTGAGAAGCATTAACTCTAATTATGCTCACATACTAAACAGATGTGTACATCTACACAAAAAGCCAGTAATTCACCCAACAAATGTTTACTGATCATTATATACCATAAACTGTTCTCAGTGTTAAGGACACAGCAGGGAACAAAAGGATAAAAATCTCTGACTTCACAGAACCTAGTGTGGGGAAAGACAATAAATAAAACTAAAATATAGGACTTCCCTGATGGCACAGTGGTTGAGAGTCCGCCTGCCAATGCAGGGGACACAGGTTCGTGCCCTGGTCCGGGAGGATCCCACATGCCGCAGAGCGGCTGGACCCGTGAGCCATGGCCGCTGAGCCTGCACGTCCGGAGCCTGCGCTCCTCAACGGGAGAGGCCACAACAGTCAGAGGCCCGCGTACTGTAAAAAAAAAAACAAACAAACAAACAAAAAAAAACCTAAAATATATGTTAGATAGTGACAAATATTAGAAAAAATATAAAGCCAAGAAAGTGGATTTTTTTTAACTTTAAAAAAAATGTTTAAAAAATATTTATTTATTTGGCTCCTCCAGGTCTTAGTTGCAGCGTGCAGGATCTAGTTCCCTGACCAGGGATTGAATCTGGGGCCGCTGCATTGGGAGCACGGAGTCTTAACCACTGAACCACCAGGAAAGTCCCAAGAAGAGGGATATTTTTAAGTAAAGACCTTAAGATGAGTAAGCAAGCCATGCTGGTAATTTAGCAGAAAGTATTCAAGGCAGAGGAATTAGCAAGTAAAAAAGGACCAGACATAAGAGAAGAGGAAAGGCAGAGTCCAGGTGGCTGACATGCAATGAACAGAGGAGAAGGAAATGGATGGCCACTGTAAAGATTTTGGCATTTACTCTTAGTGCAATAGAAAGCCACTGATGGGTTCTGAGCAAATGAGACATCATACTCTGACTTAAAACAGAATCATTCCAGCTGCTGTGTTGGGAATACAACGTAACTGTAGTAGTCCAAATAAGAGCTAATAGTTTGGAGCAGAGTGATAGCAGGGGACATAATGAGATGCAGATTCTGAAGACTGATATATTCCGAAGATTGAATCTACAAAATGTGCTAATTAATGGGCTAGATAAGACTGTGAAAGAGAGGAAACAATGAGGAATGGAAGGTTTTTGGTCCAAGTTAAGTGAAAGATGGAACTACCATTTACTGAGATGGGGCAGACTGAATGATGAGCAGGTTTGGGGAGTAATATGACTTTTGAACATGCTAAGTTTAATATACTTATAATGAATCAAAATGAGTCAAGACGTCAGTTTGAGCCTAGGTTTCAAGGAAGAGGTTAGGACTAAAAATATCAACTTAGAAAGCTGGCTGTGTATAAATCGCATTTAAAACCAGATGATTTGATAAGATTACCTGCAGAGTGAGCATAACTTCAGGCACTTTAAATATTAAGGGGCAGAGAACTAAGAAGTAACAGTCAGTGAGACAGAAGACAATAGGAATCTGTGCAAAGCTGGAATCAAGTGAAAAAAAATTACTTTTCAAGGAAGAATACATAATTAACTATGTCAAATGGTACTGACAGGTCAAATAAGATGAGGACTGAGAACCATCAGATTACTGTACATTTACTTTATAATTTAATATGGCTTATCATCACAGAAACAATTCCCCCACCCCAAATCTACTATGAATTCTGGTCTGTTTCTGTTACCGTTTATTCCCATCCCTGGACACTTAATAAGCTGAAAAATACTACCCAAGACTCAAAGCTTCTAACCCACATGTTATTTACTCTGCTACAGTACTGTACCTGAATAAGTTACAGAACCAAAGGTGAGCTCTGTTATCTACACAACACAGATTTCTCCAAATGAAAACAAACCCCACTCTCTAGCCCTTCCCTGTTCCCTTAAGCCACTCTGCAAGCAGTCTTATTTCTGAGTAGGTCGTATATTTCAGGACAAGACTAAATTTGTGTAAATAATGGTTCCCCCTCCATCAATGCAGTCAATGAAGTAGACTACATTTTAACATATATATTCCCAAATTAACCACTTCTGTAAGTATGAAATTATTTTTTGAAATGTCAAATATACAAAAAAGTAGAGAAAATCATAATATACTCATGTATCAATGAATATCACTATTTTGTCCCATTTGCTTTATTTTTTAAAGAAATAAGAATTTCTAAGTATTACAGATACTGCTGAAACCTCATTCCAACCTCAACCCTCTCCACTCCCTTTCCCCTTTTGCCTTCCCAGAAGCAACCATTTTTCTGAATTCTCATGAGTGTTTTGACTGTATATCAACACATCTATAATAGTTTTAATACATTTAACATGAATAATATCATGCCATACACACCTTTTTGAAAAGTAAACTTTAGAGCAGTTTTAAGCCCACAGAAAAACTGAACAGAAAGTACAGAGTTCCCATGTATTCCTCGTCCCTCCTCCACTATCAACATTCTGTACTAGTGTGGTACCTTTGTTACAAATGACAAACCTATGACACATCATTATCACCCAAAGTCCATAGTTTACATTAGGGTACATCCTACAGGTTTTGACAAACGTAAAATAACATGTATCTACCATTATTATAGTATCATACAGATTAGTTTCACTGCCCTAAAAATCCTCTGTACTCTGCCTACAGTCTCTGGAAACCACTGATCTTTCACTGTCTCTACACTTTTGCCCTTTCCAGAATGTCATATAGCTGGAATCATACAGGAGGTGGCCTTTTTAGATTGGCATCTTTCATTTAGTAGTATATATTTAAGCTTCTTCCATGTCTTTTAATAGTTTGATAGAACATTTTTTCTTAGTGCTGAATAATATTCCATTGTCTCAATGTATCATAGTTTACTTACCTTCATTTGCATAAAAACCAAAGAGTGTGGTTAATGAATTGTATGGTAAGAGTAAGAAACCTTGCCAAACTGCCTTTCAACGTGGCTGTACCAATTTGTATTCCCACCAGCAATGAATGAGACTTCCCCTTGCTCCACATCCTCACTAACATTGGTTGTCAAGTGTTTTTTCTTTTCTTTTTTTAAACTGTGGTAAAATACACGACATAAAACATACTATCATAACCATTTCTAACTAAAAAATTTTTATTAAAAAATGTAAAATTTGCCATCGTAATAATTCTTAAGTGAAGAGTTCAGTACATTTGCATTTTTGTGCACCCAATGTCCAAAACTCTTTTCATCTCAATAAACTGAAACCCTATAACCTATTAAACATCAACTCCCTATTTCCCCTTCCCCCCGGGCAACCATTACGCTACTTTCTGTTTCTATGAATTTTGCTATTCTAGGTACCTAATATAGGTGGAATTGTACAATTTTTGCTTTTTGTGACTTAGCATAATGGCTTCAAGTTTCACCCACATTGTAATGTGCCAGAATTTCCTTTCTTCTTAAGTCAGAATATTCCATTGCATGCATATACCACATTTTATTTGTCCATTCACCCACTGAAGGACACTTGGCTTGCTTCCACCTTTTGACTACTGCAGATAATGCTGCTATGACTATTAAGGGTACAAATACCTCTTTCAAGTCCTTTTCAATTCTTTTGGGTATATTCCGAACCCAGGAGTGGAGTTGCTGGGTCATATGGTAATTCTATTTTTAATTTTTTGAGGAATCACCATACCATTTTCCATAGTGGCTGAACAATTTTGCATTCTCACCAACAGTGTACCATGGTACCAATTTCTCCACATCTTCATCAACGCTTGTTATTTTCTGGGGTCTTTTTTTTTTTGTTTGTTTTTGTTTTTTCAGTAGTCATTCTAATGGGTGTAAGGTGGTATCCCATTGTGGTTCTGACCTGCCCATTTCCTCAATAACTAGTAATGTTGAACACCTTTTCATATGCTTGTTGGCCACTTGTATAACTTCTTTGGAGATATGTTTATTCAAATCCTTTGCCCATTTTAAAATAGAGGTTTATTTTTTTGTTATTGAGTTGTAGGAGTTCTTTATATATTCTGGATGTTAACCACATATTAGATGTGCAAGTATTTTCTCCCATTCCGCCAGTTGCCTTTTCACAATGTTGACTGGGTCCTTTTATGTACAGAAATCTTAACGTTTGATGTAGTCCAATTTACCTATTTTCTCTTTTGTCACCTATGCTTTTGGTGTCATATCCAAGAAATCACTGCTAGTTTCATGTCATGAAGCCTTTGTCCCACGTTTTCTTCTTAAGAGTTTTATTGTTTTGTCTTATATTTAGGCTCTTGATACATTTTGAGTTAATTTTTGTATATGGTATTAGGTTAGGGTCCAACTTCATTCTTTTGCTTGTGGATATCAAATATTCCCAGCACCATTTGTTGAAAAGACTGTCCTTTTACCACTGAATGGTCTTGGCACTCTCACCAAAAATAATTTGCCCATACATGCTAGGGTTTATTTCTGGGCTCCCCATTCTATTCCATTGGTCTATATGTCTGACTTTATGCAAGTATCACAGTTTTCATTACTGTAGCTTTGTACTAAGTTTTAAAATCAGGAAGTATGAGACCTCCAACTTTATCTTCTTTTTCAAGATTACTTTTGACTATTTGGGGCCCATTGAGATTCCACATGAATTTTAAGATGGATTTTTCTATTTCTACAAATAATACCCCTGAGATTTTGATAAATCCGTAGATTTGCATTAAATCTGTAGATCACTTTGGGTAGTACAGACATTTAACAATAATAAGTCTTTCTATCCATGAACACAGTATGTCTTTCCATTTATTTGTGTCCCCTTTAATTTCTTTCAGCAACATTTTACAGTTTTCAGTGTAAAAGTTTTTCTTCTCATTGGTTAGTTTTATTCCTAAGTATTATATTCCTTTTGATGTTACTGTAAATGGGTATGCCTCTCAATTTCCTTTTCAGGTTGTTCCTTGTTAGTGTTGGTTAATTTTATATCCCACAAGACTGCGTCCCAATGGTTCTCACCCAGGGTGATTTTGCCACTCAGGGGACGTTTGGTAATTTCTGGAGACAATTTTGGTTTTTACAACTTGGGGGGAAGGGGACAGACATGCTACTGGAATCAAATGGGCAGAGGCAAGGGATGCTACTAAACATCCTACAACACAAAGGGAAGTTTCCCACAACAAAGAATTATCTGGCCCAAGATGTCAATAGTGCCAAACTTAAGAAACTTTGCTATATTCTACTATGAGTTATTCTCATTAGAACCCAAATTAAGTCCAAATATATTTCAAAATGTACACAAGAAAAAGGAAACATTCCAAAAGATTAACAGCAGTAAGATTATGGAGGATTATTTTATTTTTCCATTTTTCTAAAAAATTTCTACAATTACCATGCCATTACCATTTCAAGAGAAAAAAATTAACTTGGGACTTTCCTGGTGGTCCAGTGGGTAAGACTCTGAGCTCCCAATACAGGGGGGCCAGGTTTGATCTCTGGTCCAGGAACTAGATTCTACATGCATGCCACAACTAAGAAGCTGGCATGCCGCAACTAAGAAGCCCACATGCTGCAATGTAGATCCCACGTGCCGCAACGAAGATCCAGTGCAGCCAAAATAAATAAATATTTTTAAAAAGAGAGAAAAATTAACTTGATTTGAAAAATTTGATTTAGTCACTAATTCTAATCAGAGTACATGACTCTTTTTTTTGTTTTTTCTTTTTTAAAGTTGCATTTGATTTCCACAAGTATTTATTTAAGTGCCACTTATCTGCCAGGCTCTGTGACAAGAGTTAAGAATAGAGTGGTATACAAAATAGACAAGGTTCATACTCTCAGGGAGCTTATAGTCTGATGGGAGAATTTAACATTGAGTAAATACACTAACAAATTATGATACGTATTCTCAAGGAAAACAACAGGGGGATTTAACTTTCAACTAGCCTCTTCAGGGATGGCCTCTAAGTAAATGATATTGAAGATTCAAAAGATGAGAAATAACCAGGCAGGCGAAGGAAAGGGGATGAAGAAAAAGGGAGTGGGAAGAGCATTCTGACAGAGCAGCATGTGTGAAAGGCCTGGAGAGGGCTATTAATGTGTTAGAGTTAGAGGAATTAAAAGAAGATGAGTGAGAGCATAGTATAAAGGAGATAATAAGTGAGAGAGGTAGGAGAAGGAGACAGGGACAAGATTTGGCAAGGCCTTAAAGGTCTCAGTAAGGAGTTTGAAAGCTAAATGTGGTGGGATACAACTGAAGCAGAGGAGGAGCGTTGATATGATTTACTTATTTTTTAAAAGAACCACGCTGGTTATTTTATGAATTAGAGCAGAGCAATAGCAGAAATAAGGCAACCACTGTAGAGATGAGGTAATAATGATTTGCCCCAGATTTGAACAGTGAGTACAAAGCAAACAGAAAAGTAAGAATGGAGTGA
The DNA here is from genome assembly GCF_951394435.1 of Stenella coeruleoalba. Lineage (NCBI taxonomy): Eukaryota > Metazoa > Chordata > Mammalia > Artiodactyla > Delphinidae > Stenella > Stenella coeruleoalba. The sequence goes on from NC_137150.1 coordinate 40,928,199, forward strand.
CATTGACTAAATAACGTCATACTTACAACCTTATCATAGAGAAACTTCTCTTTCCAGGGATGTTGCTGCAAAGCCAGCAAAGGATGTTACTTATGTGACACCCCCCTTCCCCACACCACAGCTGACTGGTGGAGGAGGTGAAGGGGAAAAGCCAATCCACAAACAGGCCAGCAGTAAAAACAATCTGCCTCAGTTTGGGCAGAGCTTATCAGCATAAGCAGATTCTCTCAGTAATTCAACACGAAAATTATATAAAGACTAAGAGAGTCAGTACCCAGGAAAAATAAAATTTAGTAGCTGAATTAGTGGCTGGCAGAGCAGTAGAGCAAAGATCCATGAATTCCTACCAAGATACTCCTACCTGAAATATCTGGGATAATGTGAGAACTGGTTCCTTAATGTTCCTAACACCCCACCCTTATTTGATATAGTCTGAATAAGGGTGTTCCTTGCATTCTCTCTCTCTTTTTTTTTTGGCCACGTAGCGCAGCTTGTGGGATCTTAATTCCCCGACCAGGGACTGAACCCAGGCCTCTCTGCAGTGAAAGCACCAAGTCCTAACCACTGGACAGCCAAGGAAGTCCCTATTCCTTGCATTTTTAAAAGCTTAATCAAAGAAAGTATCCACTAAAGTGGGATTTTAATTTTACAGAAATTGAGGCTAAAAAAATTATTATAAAGCTTTCCTGATGGCATATAGCTCATGAGATGCAATCCTAGGTCTTCTCATTCTAATAATCAACCTTTTCCACAAATCTTAAGGGAAGAGTTATTGGATGCCAAACATTTAGGATATCCTTTCCTTTCAAATTTAAGGTATGTTATTTATTATAAATTTGACTTTAGGAAAGAAAGATAAGGGATCTACTACAACACTAGCTCACAGTGGTTAAATATCACCACAGGGTCAGTTTACAGCAGGGATCTGAGAAATCTTGACCTTCTAGAATGTAAAACTGATGAGAATAGGAATTTAGCCTGTGTTATTCACTGCTCTAGCCTCACTGCTTACAACAGAAGCTCAGACACAGAAACTGAGTAATTACTTGCTGAACAAATGAATTCAATACAGGGAAGGATAGATGAAAAGTGAGTGAAAAAGAGCTGCCAAGAGTTCACCTGTGACCCTTAGGTAGTAGAAAGTTGCCACAAGCCCTACTTATTTCTCTTAATTAAGCTACAACTTTAGTGAGATATAATTCACATACTATACAATTCACTCATTTAAAGTGTAAAATTCTGTCATTTTTAGTATATTCACAAAGTTGCACATCAATCACCACCATCCAATTCCAGATCATATTCTTCACCACAAAAAGCCCTATACCTATTAGCAGCCAGTCCCCATGTGCCCCTTGTCCCAAGGCCTTGGCAACCACTAATCAACTTTGTCTCTTTGGATTTGCCTATCCTGGACATTTCGTATAAATGTAATTACAGAATATGTGAACTTTTGTGACTGGCTTCTTAGCATTTTTTCAAGGTTCATCCATGTAGTAGCATGTAGCAGTACTTCATTCCTTTTTATGGTAGAATAATATTCCACTGTATGCATATCCAGGTTTTGTTTATCAATTCATCAGTTGATGGACATTTGGGTTGTTTCCATGTTTTGCCTATTTTAGATAATGCTACTATGAACATTCATGTACAAGTTTTTGTGCAGACACTTGTTTTCAATTCTTTTGGGTTTTATACCTAGGAGTGGAACTGCTGGGTCACATATTAACCCTTTAACTTTTTAAGGAACTGCCAAACTGCATTCCAAAGTGGCTGCACCATTTTACATTCTCATCAGCCATATATGAGGGTTCCACTTTCTCCACATCCTCATCAACACCTGTTATTGTCTATCTTTTTGCTTACAGCTATGCTAGTAGGTGTGAAGTGGTATCTCATTATGGTTTTCAGCTTAATGACTAATGCTGTTGGATCATACATTTTATTTGTTTATTGGTCCTAAATAAGCTTTGTCATAATTTAAAGACAATACCATTTTAAAGCTGGAGAACAAAAGGGAATTGGGAAAACTTATTCAAGACATTAAGAGAAAAAAGTGTGAAGACTCTGATACAAGACGTTTGAGAAAACAGTTGATCAACAATGAACTCAATTCTGTAGCTATACCTGTGAACACCTCTACATAATAGTCAAAGGCAAAATAAGAAACCATTCTACATCTGTATTGGATGGTAGTGCTTTATAATTTTGTCTTCAACAGGTTTTTTCTTCCGTTCTTCTTACTCTAACAGACAGACCCCTCATTCTTCTGAGAAACCTGTGTTTTAAGTGGAGGTACCAACACCCTCCCCCAACAAAAGCAACCCCCACACACACACAGCTGGCCTACGGCACATGACTTTGTGCTGGCCAATCACAGAACCACAGTCCTCTGCCCACAGTGATTAATTCAGGCGTAAGTATGCAATCAAATCTTGATCAATCAGAGTCCTCCCTAGACTTTCATTAGAACTCTTATAATGTGAGCTATGTCTTAGCTATGAACTTACTGGGTTATGAGAGCCAGATTCCCCCACTTTGCTTTAACTAATTTTAGCTGGGTTTCTGTTCCCCAAAACAAAACTGTATAATATTAAAAAATCAGCTCTTTCAGCCTAAAGCTATCAGACCTAACTTTTAATATCAACATTATGGAAAAAGTTTATGGTATTTAAAGCCACTATTCTAAACAAAGACAGAAAATATTGGGTTTCATAATTACTAAAGAACCAAGAGTAATGTAACAATTATTCAAAAATCTTAAGACTTTATTTTGCTTTTTTCTTTTCTGGACCTGCAACAGCTGAAAGTGGCTAAAGAGGAACAGGGGAATAGGCAGGATGGGTGGCAAAAAGGTTAGGGTCATTTAATACAACCAGGTAGAGACTAGCTGTAGGGCCTTCAGGATACAACTACTGTAACTAAATTCACATAACACTTACTTTAAGGAACCATACATGCTGTAAAAACTGAAACAAGTATTATGAGTAGATACTGGGCAACTAAAGCTTTCATTTAAAGAACTAGAAACTGAGACAGAACATAATTTGCTTTCTAATATTAAAAATATGTCTATCACCAAATTATGAAACACCACATTATCTTAGGATTCTGACTTTTGTTAATACAAATTTAAAGAAATTTCAGGTTTGCCAAAATACACCATTATTGAAAATGTAATTTACATTAAGTTCAATGTAAATTAAATTTAGGATAAAAGTGATAGCTAATCAAATTTTGTCCTAACAGTAAATAAACAGTAACAGAAAACAGTTTAGCATTGTAAATAATCAAGCTAATCTTGTAGTACCAGTAAATGTCTATGGCCTTAAACCACTTTTCATTACGTGTACCAAATAATGTGAATCAGAGCTATTTTCTGGTTAAATTTACAGTCTTACAGGACAACGGTTACAAAATCTTCATAAAGTATTTACTAACCTACTTACAACACAGGATTAGAGAAATGAAGTCAGAAACTGGTAATTTTGTGACAATTTGGTTAAGCATGCAGGAGAAAGTAGGCTTTCACTTGAGTGCTAATGAAGGGAAAAAGAAGCCTTCTCCAATTCATGTGATGTGATGTGAATTACGGTGCACAGTGGTACAAAAGGAACTGCAAACAAAATGTTAATCTGACAGGGAACACAGGGGGTTATTTGGATGTAATGTATGATGAAGCAAGTTGGTAGAAATAAAAACAGCCACCATTCACTCTACCTGCACTATATGCCATGCACTATTAAGCATTTAAGTAGTTTAAAGAGATTAAGTTAACTTCCATAACTATTAAATAGAGGAACTAGGGTTCAAATCCAGGTGTGACTCCATAGTCCATGTTATTTAACTGTGATACTGTAAAGCCCTTCAAGAGTCTTTTATTAATTAAAAGTGACAATCACCTATAACAGAAGCAACAATAATAACACAGACAGTGATTCTCAAAGTGTGGTCAGTGGGCCCCTGTGGGGACACTGAGACCTTTTCAGAGGGTCCACAAGGTCAAAACTATTTTCTTAAATTACTACTACTAATTTTTTTTTTATTATGTTAACATTTGCACTGTACTGCACTGCAATGGGTAAAGCCGCTGGTGCTTTACCATGAATTAAGGCAATGTCACCAAGCTGTAATAATAGTCATTGTGTTTCAGTTAAAAAGAAAAAAAGACTGTTCACTGAAGAATGTTCTTGATGAGGGGCTTCCCTGGTGGTGTAGTGGTTAAGAATCCTCCTGCCAATGCAGGGGACACGGGTTCAAGCCCTGGTCCGGGAAGATCTCACATCCCGCAAAGCAACTAAGCCCGTGCGCCACAACTATTGAGCCTGTGCTCTAGAGCCCGCGTGCCACAACTACTGATGCTTGTGCACCTAGAGCCCGTGCTCCACAACAAGAGAAGTCACTGCAATGAGAATCCCGCGCACCGCAACGAAAAGTAGCTGCCGCTCACTGCAACTAGAGAAAGCCCATGCACAGCAACAAAGACCCAACGCAGCCAAAAATAAACAAAATAATTTTTTTAAAAAGAGAAAAAAATGTTAAAAAAAAAAGAATAATGTCCTTGATGAAACAGTAAAAAAATTACTTTTATTAAAAACCGGCCTTTTGGGCTTCCCTGGTGGCGCAGTGGTTGAGAGTCCACCTGCTAATGCAGGGGACACGGGTTCGTGCCCCGGGTCCGGGAAGATCCCACGTGCCGCGGAGCGGCTGGGCCCGTGAGCCATGGCCGCTGAGCCTGCGCATCCAGAGCCTGTGCTCCACAACGGGAGAGGCCACAGCAGTGAGAGGCCTGCGTACCACAAAAAAAAAAAAAAAAAAAGGCCTTTTCTTTCTAAAATTTTGTGATGAAATGGGGATTACACATAAACCATTTCTACAGCATACCCCCTCCTGCAGCAGGATGACTGTTTCAGGAAAAAGTACTTGTGGGACTGTTTAAGTTGCTAATTGAACTAGCCACTTTTTTCATGGAACATCACTTTTACTTGAAAGAACAACTGAGAGACAAATTATGGCTATTCAGAAAGTGTCTGGCAGATGTTTTCACAAAAATGAGCAAAGTGAACTTATGGCTTCAAGGAAAACAACTTAAAGTATTTCTTGCTAATGACAAAATTTGAGCTTTCAAGTGAAGATAAGAATTTTGGAAAACTTGTATCTACCACTGTGAGCTTGACAGATTACCAATATTTAAGATTTTTCTGATGAGCTACGTGGCAATGCTAATAATTGTGAATTTTCATTGTAAAATAAATGTGTCAGCATTCGGAAGATCTACACAACTCAGTGAACTAATATTTTCCAAATGACCAATACATGATGTTACAAAATCAGCCATGTCCAAGTGCAAGGCAGACCAATGAATTTTAATGTAACAAAGTAAGAAAAGTTTACTAATATGGCTTCAGATTCCACAATGCAACTAACTTTCAAGAAAGTGTTATTTCTGGAGTTTTGGTATATATGGTATGATATGGTATATCAAAGAATAATTTCCTTAATTATCTGAAAAGGCTATTAAACGTTCCTCCCTTTTCCAACTGCCTACTGTGTGAAATTGGATGTTCCTCATATACTTCAACCAAAGAACATACCAAAAGATTGAATTCAGAAATAGATATGATATGAGGGGGCTTCCCTGGTGGCACAGTGGTTAAGAATCCGCCTGCCAATGCAGGGGACACAGGTTCGAGCCCTGGTCCGGGAAGATTCCACATGCCGCGTAGCAACAAAGCCCGTGTGCCACAACTACTGAAGCCTGTGTGCCTGGAGCCTGTGCTCCGCAACAGAAGAAGCCACCGCAATGAGAAGCCCTCGCACTACAATGAAGAGTAGCCCCCGCTCGCGGGAACTAGAGAAATCTCGTACACAGCAACAGAAGACCCAACGCAGCCAAAAAATAAGTAAATGAAATAAATCTAAAAAAGAAAAAAAAAAGAAACAGATATGAGAATTCAGCTATCTTTACTTGAGCCAAACATTAAAGAGACTCAAAAAAATGTTAAACATGGCCACTCTTCTCACCAAATTTTTTGGGTTTTGAAAAATAAGTTATCTTCGGTTAGAAATTTATGTTTATATGAAACAGCTTTGGGACCTCCCTGGTAACGCAGTGGTTAAGAATCACCTGCCAAGGCAGGGGACATGAGTTCGAGCCCTGATTCGGGAAGATCCCACATGCCATGCTACAATTAAGCCCGTGCACCACAACTACTGAGTCTGCGCTCTAGAGCTCGCGAGCCACAACTACTGAGCCCATGTGCCACAACTACTGAAGCTTGTGTGCCTAGAGCCCATGCTCCGCAACGAGAAGCCACTGCAATGAGAAGCCCGCACACCACAACAAAGAGTAGCCCCTACTCGCCACGCGCGCACAGCAACAAAGACCCAAAGCAGCCAAAAATAAATAAATAAATAAATTTATTTTTTTAAAAAACAGCTTTATTAGTGTTATTTTTGAGTTAATATTTTTTAAAATTCTTACTTTTAGTTTCTAAAATGGTAAAAATTGATATTAATAGAAACTCCCAAATAAAGCTTTTTAAAAAAAATTTTTTTAAATACATTTATTTACTTTTGGCTGCATTGCGTCTTCGTTGCTGCACGTGGGCTTTCTCTAGTTGCAGCCAGCAGGGGCTACCCTTTGTTGTGGTGCATGGACTTCTCACTGCGGTGGCTTCTCTTGTTGCAGAGCACGGGCTCTAGGCACACAGGCTTCATTAGTTGTGGCACGCAGGCTCAGAAGTTGTGGCTCGCAGACTCTAGAGCACAGGCTCAGTAGCTGTGGTGCACGGGCTTTGTTGCTCCGTGGCATGTGGGATCTTCCCGGACCAGGGCTCGAACCTGTGTCCCCTGCATTGGCAGGCGGACTCTTAACCACTGTGCCACCAGGGAAGTCCCCCAAATAAAGCTTTTTGAGGGTCCTTATTTTTAACCATATAAATGGGTCTTGAGCCCCAAAGCTCTGAAAATTTCTGAACTAAGACCATAACAAGCACATATATATTATCCTTATTTAGTAGGTGCCAATATAAAGATTGTTTTCATTTTATCTGTGGAAGAAAGGAGTCTCCCTCATCCCTGTCTTATTAAACCTAAATGGAAAGCACAGTAAGTAAATAGATTGTGTTCTCTAGTTTAAAGTCCACAAATAAAACACAATTTCCAAAAAGATCTCTGGTTTAAAAAAAAAAAAAGGAAACAACACTTACTGAATGCCTATTATACCCCATGTACTATGCTAGGTGCTTTCACATATAGCCTTTTAATCAACTTTGAGATCTGTATTAAGGCTGAGAGAAGTTAAAGGGAGGTAATACAGTACAGTACAAATAGTATTGACTTCACTTTGACATTCCTGAGTTAAGACCATTCCCTTGAATGTTATGCTATTATGTCACTTAACTCTAGAATTTTTTTCTTTACATAATAATACTTCCTACTTACATGACTGAGAGAAATGAGAATACAATTAAAAGCAAATACAGTAGATGCTCAAGAAGTTAGTTCCCTTTAATCAGACTTCCGCTCTGTTCCAAAACTAAACCAGTGAGTACCACAATCATTGTTCAAGGTTAGACTTGACAAGCTCTCATTTCACCATTATAGGCCTCAAGTAGATGAATGATGCTCCAGCAAACATTTAAAAATATCTTAAGGACCCACAACCACTATCAGATATAAGAGATCAATGTTTAAAAATTACCTACACATTTTTCCTAAAGTTGTTTCATTCTTTCAAAGCTAAATCACTCCTACAACTCTTCCCAATCTTGTTACATGCACATGTGACATACTAGTCTCTATGAAAAATGACATCTTGATATCTCTAAGAAAATTATCAATGAAGCAATTCTGAAATGGGTTGCCTCATAAACTAGGAAAGCTGAAAGGAAGCACAAAAACAATTATTTAATTCCCACCTATATTTCTATCAGATATTTCATATTGTCACATGCTTGGACTATTATATGAAAAATTAGACAGTGGTTATTTTAAGTATAGTAAATATGTTCCAAGATTTGTGATGAGAGAGGTCAGTCTCTAAAAGTTAACAAGACTTAATAGCTTAACAATGTCTTTCACCCTGTACAGTTTAACAAATCACCAAGGCCATTTCTAAACAATAAAACAGCTGATCAATTTATTAAACTCTTGCCAACCAAGCAACTATTTTTTCCTGAAGTTCAAGCTGACTTCATATTTGATGCTCTGTGGACAATGACAAGTTTCCAATTATGTAGCATTTTAGTATTCTTTTATTTTTTAGGGTAAGTATTTTTCTTAAAGTAGTGTTTTTATAAGATCTAATTATTTTTCTAACATAACTTATGCTCTATTCAATCCTGGATAACCTCAGAACTTCTATAAAAATTATGCAGGCTTATTATTAAGTCTATGAGAGAATTTCCCCTCTACTTTTAAAACATAAGCTAGATGAGATTAATTTGCTTTATTCTGACACATTTTTTTAATTTGAAATTTGGTCACCATTTCCTGTGTTGCACTGTGCATACCCAGCTATGGTTACTATCTCAAACTAATAATGATGATCCTCTACCACACTGCACAAAAGGAACCACACCCTGAATGTCATCTGACAGTTCCTACAAGTTATTTTAAATGGATACTGACATATAACTTCTTTAATGCTTTTATCTTTCAAGAAGTTAGCATGACCATATTTTGGAGGAGCCAGAATGGTAGAATGTTAACACAGGAATAACTATCAGACTGAAGGCTATGGTATCAGTTTCAATTCCAACACTTAGAAATTCTGACTTTACAAGGGTCACTAATTCCCTGTGACCAAACTGCCCTTCAATGAGCAATTACATCTCTCTACATTAAAAATGTTCCCATTAATTTTAAGTTCAACATAACTTATATATGCACAAAGAGAAAAAACAAAGAGCCAACTGCAAATAAGGGAGTTAGAGAATCAGTTCCACTGAATCCTATTAAATCTCCTTCCTCCCCCTAAGAAAAGCTGAAGGTGATAAATGCTCAGAGAATTGCCAGGCATCTTCCTAACATTAACCTATTAATCTTCACAACACTCATGAAGCAGATGTCAAGGACCTCTAGTTTTACAGATAAAAGAACCCTAAGACTAACTGATTCTCCCAAAGTCACACACAGTTAAGAGATTAGATTAAACTAAACTCTTAAGACTCTGTACTCATCATAATTTGGAATCAAACAATGTTAGATCAAACCAAGAAATGTTCTAATTATCTCATGCTATCCTCTATATCCATGCTATCCAATAAGGTAGCCACTAGCCATATGCAGCTATTAAGAACCTGAAATGTAGCTAGCCCAAATTGAGATACACTGTAAGTGTAAAAGACAGACCAGATTTTGAAGACTAGTATGAAAAGAAGAACATGAAACATCTCATTAAATTTTTTTACACTGATTACATGTTGAAATGGTATTTTGGATATACCGGATTAAATAAAATTTCACTGGACAGCACTGGTCCATACTTCTTTTCAAAGACCTTCCAATGAAACATGTCACTGTAAGATCAACCAAAAAGCAATATTTTCTTAGAATTTGTTGTAGCACAATACAGAAACCATATTTTGAGGGAGGAGGAAATGGGCATAATTAGTATTTTGAGGGACACAGGCATATATGTATGAATAGAGACACAAAATAGGCCTTCTAGTGTTCTCTAAGGATAATAAAAGATATTTCTATCTCATTGCAGGCATATGTGACAGAATAGATCACAAGTGAGGAGAGAGTATGACTTTCCCTTAAAGTCATATTCCATTTCCTTATGTGGAAATGTGAAAATATTCATATTCCTAATGCACACACAGGGTTATCAAAGTCACAAGGATGCCCATAAGGCACAATGAACTTCTCAAAAAAATTTTACCTAATGTGTATTTATAATTATTTTTTAAAAAGTCACATATCATAATATTGTTCTAATATAGAGTCAACACAATCTTATTCTGACTAAAATAATAAGAGATACACAGTAAGGGGAAACATCAGTTCAAAAAATAAGGATCACCTGAAAATAGTTTGGCAACTCCACATAAAGTTACCATGTGTGTTTTGTGACGACCTAGAGGGGTGGGATAGGAAGGGTGGGAGGGAGATGCAAGAGGGAGGGGATATGGGGATATATGTATACATATAGCCGATTCACTTTGTTATACAGCAGAAACTAACACAACATTGTAAAGCAATTATACTCCAATAAAGATGTTTAATAAATAAATAAAGTTACCATATGACCCACTAATTCCACACCTAGGTGTATAAGCAAAGAGAAATGAAAACACAGGTCTACACAAAAATGTGTAGATGAATGTTCAGAGCAGCATTATGCGTAATAGTTAAAAAGTGGAAACAATGCAAAAGTCTATCAAATGATGAATGAATAAACAAAATGTAGTATATCCACACACTGGAATATTCAGCTATGAAAGCGAATGAAGCACTAATACATTCTAGTTACAGAGTGTATGAACCTTGAAAACATTATGCTACCTAAAAGAAGCAAGTCACAAAAGATCACATATTGTATAACTCCATTTATATGAAATATCCAGAATAGGCATATCTAAAAAGACAAAAAGTGACTGCTAGTGAGTTTGGGTTTCTTTTGGGGGTGATGAAAATGTCCTAAGACTGACTGTGCTGATGGCTGCACAACTATGTGAAAACACCAAAAGCCACTTCAAATGGGTGAACTGTATGGTATCTGAATTACATCTCAGCGAAGATGTTAAAAAAAAAAAAAAAAAGCGCAGCCAGAAATGTAGAGGGGAAAAGCATCAGAAGGACTGTCAAGCATTTAACTGCTATTTCTCTGGATGTTTGTAACTTTGTGGTATTTATGTTTTTAGCTTTTGTAATTTGTGATTTTTTCCCTCATTTTCAATATTAATACTGGTCAAAAAAATGTTTAATCACATCATTACACAACTAGGTAAACTTAATGAAAGTCGTAAGTTCTACATTTAAATGGCAATTTCTATAGCATATGAATTATCTCAATAAAGATGCTGAAATTTCACTTCAACTAGGAAATAGTCCCTCAAACTAGGAAACCCACTAAGACAGCACTAACTGCCTTGGAAAGTAAATGGCTTTGTGGAAAGTCCAAAAGACAGTTACTATCTCAGTCAAGCAAATGCTCAAAGTTCAGAAACAGATGATGGGAACTTGAAGATCTCAGTATAAAAAAGTACAAAGAAACAACATAAAAAATACTACTTGACCACTTTCTCTTAAAAGCTAACCTCCTGATTCAGATGCAGAATGGAAAACAGAAACAAACAAAAACCCCTATTTACCTAGACGCCTAAACCTGAAGGGAAGAAGTCTTCTATTAAAAATCTGTGATGTGGGTGTGTGCTTAACCCACACACCTTATGTAGCCTAAGAACCTCAGGGGCAGCTGTTACTTAAGATAATGAAGGTTGCTTTTCACCCTTTTCAAATAATAAAACGTGATGGTGCCACTCCACGGCCCACCCCATCCCCCGCTACCACCACCACCGGCAGGTGGAGGGAAAGGATACTGCAGACTAGAGGATGACAGCTTTGTATAACCCTTTGGACTCTATATGTAAGAGCGCAGCTGGTGGTCTCTCAGGAAGGGGTAAAGAGATTTGTGAACAAGCTGAAATAAGGGGTATCCTTTGCCTGGAAGAGGGCACACCGTGAGCCACATCTTGAATCAGCTATATTCATAGTAAAACACAGGCCGCTGGAAGGCACTGTTAGCATCACCAGGATGGCCTCTCACGCCGGGGGTGTTTTTTTTCAACGGAGAAGTTGACTCCTGTAGTTTGGAATACTGGGGGGAGGCAGGGGTAAAGCGGGAGTCGGGAAGACCAAAGAAAATGCCTTTAAGTGGAGACGACTCGGGCCTCACTGAGGAAGTTCCGAGACTCACTCGGTCGCCACACGCTAGTCCCCCCCTCCACCTCCCACCGCCCTCCTGCCCGCGGCGCCCGACGTCGGTGGGGGAACGAGAGCCGGAATCTCCGCCGCTACCGGGATGGGGGCCGCAGCCCGGCCCTGGCAGCGCGGCACACACACGCCTCCTCCGCACTCGCCGCGCCCGGCCTCCCCGCCGCGCGGCCCAGCCCCTCGCACCCGAGCCGGGCCGGCTCCTCGGGGCAGGCCTAGGCCGCGCCGACGGTACCCCGGCACCTCGCTCCCCGGCGGAGGCGGACCAGGCCCGACACAAACTTCCCGGCGCGTTAGCACAGGCGTCACGGACGGGCCGGCCCCCAGCGCCATTCCCCCGCGGCCCGGCGGCGGCTCCCGCCCCTACTCCCCACACTCCGAGTCCCGGCGTAGATCGACCCGAGGCCCACAGCCCCCACCCCTCCGGCGCCCCCGAGTTTACCTCCAAGTCGCGGCCTTTGTTCTTGAAATTCTTGAGCCGTTGGTTGTCCAGTTTCTCGTTGTCCGCCATGGCCGGGCCGGTGACTCCTTCCCCCGCCCGGGCCCCGCGGGATCCGCCCCAACCACCACGCCGCACCGACACTCCCAGGAACCGGGCCGCCGCCTGAGCTGCTGTGCCCGCCGCGGCGTCGCTTCCTTCCTCCTCTCACCTGCCTCCGCCGCGGCCTTCTCCTCGTCTCCCCGCCCGTTTCCCTCCCCCCCCCCCGCCCTAACCCCAGCGCGACCGCAGCTCCCGCTAAGACAACTGCCGGGCCGGGCGGCGGCAACGGCGGCGGAATGTGCTGCCGGCTGCGAGGGGGAGGAAGCCTCGATCTGAGGGCCCCGGCGCCGCGGCCACGCCCATCGCCGCCAGCCCAGCTCGCCGATTGGCCAACCAGACTCCGGTGCGTTCAACCAATCAGAAAGAACGATGGAGAGCGGGGGCGGAAGAGCGAACGGAAAGAGAAAGCGGGCGACGCTGGGAGGAAGGGGCCGGGGCCTGGCCCCGGAGGGGAGGGGCGCGGCGGGGGCAGAGCCGGGAGGGACCACGTGTCCCCGGAGCAACGGAGAGGAAGCGAAAGAGAATTAGAGGCGGGAAGGGGAAGGGGAAGGAGACGCCAGGGAACGAGTTGGTTTGCTCATGTGCGGCCCACCCCAGACGTCTGGGGTCCGGGGTCGAAGCCCACTTAAAGTACGTTCTTTTCTTCTTCGGTGAACCTTCTCTTCCAGAGCACTCTTTGCAAGTTCCGCTGGCTTTACAGGAAGTGGGATCTGCGCCCCTGCTCCATCTCGGGTCGGGACAACCCCCTCCTCTCAACCGAGCTCCCTACCCTGGCAGGGGTCTCTGCTCTCTGGGGGCCCGGCTTCGGGGCTTGGACTGGAAGGAGTGACGTGCGTTCGGGAGGCGCAGCGGAAAGCGGGAGGGACAGTGGGTCGAAGAGGCAAAGGACGTTTTAGACGAATCTGATTCATCCTCTCTAACCAAGTCTCGCAACAGGTGGGAACTTGGGCAGCGCTGATGATCCTGTGACGATACCACCCCCTGGATATTTCGTCTTAGAAAGTTAAAGGAGCTCCTCGGCCACAGAGTACTAACTTATGGAAGGCGGGGACCGTGGCACCTGGCATAGGAAATGTAATATTGTAACTCTGTTGAGAAAGGAAATGAGTTCCGAAGATATACATCTCTACCAGAAATGTTATTACCAGAGGCAGAAATAACACAAGCTACAAAGAACGTACTAAAACGTTTTAGAAAGCGGGAGAAGGAAATGGTTTAAAAATATATTTAAATCCAACTAATAGCTCCTCAAATATGCAGGAGCAATTGGAGTCGGAAGGAAAGCGGGGTGTTTAGAAGCTTTGGGTGTGTTTAAATTTGGCGAGTTAGGGGGAAGAGACCCTTATTCAAACTACTTTGGGAACTTTTACACCTGGTCCCTCCCACTTCCTTACCGGTATATTGTTTGGGGTAGAACGTGCAGAGATAAAACGTTTAAAATGAGTATAATACCTTTAAAGTCCTCAATACTTTGTATGCTTTGAGCTGCCTAGGCAAACAGAAGCTGTACCTGGAAATAATTCACACTGAACTTTCACTTGAATGTAAATTCAGTGCCGATTCTAAGTTTAAAATGATGTTCATTATAAATCTTTATTCCCCAAAGAATCTCACTTCAATTAGAAGTAACATTGCACACTGTAGCACTGATGTCTTCAAAGTGAGTTTAGGATAAGAAAATTCAGTTTAGAATATCGTACTCCTAAAAGAAGGGTGTGATAACAGTTATCCACTAAGAGAGATGCAATACAAACCGGAAATAACCACAACTTGTAATTTCGGTTTTTAATACTTGTTTAGTGTCTGTCTAAGGTCTCTCTCCCTCTCTACACAATAAGCTCTCTGAAGTCAAGGGCCATATTTGTTTTTTTTTTCTATATATACCCGACACCTAGTACTTGGCATGGTAGTGTGCACTCAGTGACTTATCAAAGGCAGGACCTGAATCTAAGCTGCTGTGAGTGTATGTTTCATAAGTTAAAAGACAAGCTAACACTTCTTGATTAAAAATGTTGACTGAGTTAGTACAGCTTCCAATCTACACTGGGTTCCTTCTAATAATTCTTAATTTGGTATCATGCTCACTCCAGGGTTAAAGTTCAGGGGGTAGATCAGACATAGGCTTCAGGGCAACCCCACACACACACACACACACACATGTTTAGAAGGAGTCGTGACACACTTTTCTAAAACGAACAATTGTCCTTAATTATAATGCTCAGGTAGTCTGTTTGCTGGCCTAAATTTTTCATTTGAAATTATCATTACCCATTGCCACTCACTTTACATGTTTAGTGTCTGTAGCTCCAGTTCTTTCCAGATAGAAGATACACAATTTATATAAAAGGAGTACATTTTTTTTTCCGGGGAGTTGGTAATAGATCTAAATGCAGATCGGCAATCTAATTGGCAAGATATGGTAGTTCTTAGTTAGGAGGTGTCAGAAATTTAATTTGCTGAACTAAGGAAATAGTAATGCAGCCATCAATACCATTTCAACACAGACTATTTAACGATTTTTTGTGTGTATTATGAAATATATTTATAACCAAACACTGTAAGAATTATACATGAGACCTATTTTAAACAGGATATTCAACAGCAGGTACATAATATCCTGACTTGTTATTATTTTGGTATAAGAAAAGTCTAAAATATTATGGAGATACTAGCTTTCAATGTGTCATGAAATTCTCTTAGAGTCACTTTCTGAATAAAGAAATTTATTTCTGCAGCAGAGACTTGTGAGAGGATTTGTGAAGCTTTATACAGGGTTTTAGTTGATCAAATGTAATTTCAAAAATAATTATAATTGAACATTATTTCATTTAAGCAGTTTGGAGTATTCTCATGGTACATACATTAACTTGAAGATTGTGGAACCCCTCTTTAATCTAGAATATGGATCTTACAGTTTGTGTTACTGTTTGGGGAATTATGAGTGATTTCTTGAGCAAAACTCTAGGCAGTATCTACTGAAACAAGAAGAAGTTTTATGTGTTGTTAAATCTTAACTAAAGTGTAATTTCTATTTTTTATAGTTGAGTGGATTTTTGTGTTTGTTTTTAGAGAGAAAAAAACATTGGACCTTTGTTAATATGCTTTTATTTTCTTAGGAAAACAGAACTGATCAGGTAGTGGAGGACTTTATTTATTCCTCTTTATTGCCAGGATTTTTCAGACTTTTGGGGAGCCTGGAAAAAATTACTTCTTATTTTGACTCAAGTCTTGGAATGGTAAGAGATTAAAAGCATAGCTGTTGATAATAATCTGACTGAGAGAGATGAGCCACCAGTTTTTCTTTTAACTTAGTTTTTTTTTTAAGCTTAGTTTTGACTAATTAATTGGAGAAATACTCATAATTCATGTGTACAAATCATTGATTATTGGTAAATATCTATTTGTATTGCCACCAGGCAAACATCCATAGATTTTCTAAAACTTTTTTCACTTGCTTTTTTTTTAATTTTTAAAATTTATTTATTTATTTATTTTTGGCTGCGTTGGGTCTTTGTTGCTGTGTGCGGGCTTTCTCTAGTTGCGGCGAGCGGGGCCTACCCTTCATTGCGGTGTGCGGGCTTCTCATTACGGTGGCCTCTCTTTGTTACGGAGCATGGGCTCTAGGTGCATGGGCTTCAGTAGTTGTGGCTCGCGGGCTCTAGAGCACAGGCTCAGTAGTTGTGGCACGTGGGCTTTAGTAGTTGTGGCTCACAGTCTCAGTAGTTGTGGCTCACAGGCTCTAGAGCGCAGGCTCAGTAGTTGTGGCGCACAGGCTTAGTTGCTCCACGGTATGTGGGATCTTCCTGGACCAGGGCACAAACCTGTGTCCCCTGCATTGGCAGATGAATTCTTAACCACTGTGCCACCAGGGAAGCCTCCTTCACTTGCTTTTTATTTGGACCTAAATATTGAAAAAATTAAAGGATACGTATACTCTTCAATTTTAATTTTTAAAAAGTAAACAGCACAGAAGGATCCACTTAAACCAAATAGCCAAGGAGACTGATCATATGACTTAGAGCAGTGTTTCTCAAACAGAGAGTTCCCCAGATCTAGATGTTAGTAAGTATTCCTTAAAACAAAACAAACGAACACAAAAACTTTCCTTGGTCTAACAAGTTTAGAACTTGGTGGGTGCGGGGAGTGGGAACTTTGAGACAGTGCTAAGCAGAACACCATTTGGAAACTTGAAATCAGTGAATTGAGAAGAGTCACTATCCCTCTTCAATTTAAAAATTTTGTATTAATAGCACCAGTTTGTAAGTATAGTGACTTACAAATGGGTGGTATTTCAAAAGTTTGCTTGAAGATTAGTTCTTTGAAATGTGTGCATAAAAGCATGGTCATGACTAGTGAGTAGGTGTTCAAGTTAACCCACAAGGGCTTATTTAATCTATAAAGTACTTATATGAATGTCATAGAACCTAGTGACAATATGTGGCAATAGTTCTATGAGGAAAATGCTGTATTTGGAGTTACAACTTTGGGTGGGAGGAGCACTTTTCTTGTCTTTGCCACCATGCACCAGGAACTGTGTTAGGTGAGGAAGTGACAAAGTACAGTGTTCCTTACGTGTAAAATTCCATGTAGCAGAGATTCTGCAAATTCATATCTTACCTAATGTTATGGGAACCTGGGCTAGCTCTCACTAGTCAGGCTCCCATGGCTTCCAGTAGCCCAAACTGGTAAAGAGGAATGTTAGGATTCTAGGGGCTGAGAAATAAGGAAATGGGCCCAACCTGTTGCCCCAGTAGATCTCACTTCAGGCAAGCTCCCTACCCCTATCTTTTTTTTTTTTTCTTCTTTACTTTTTATTTTTTAATAATTACAGATTCACAGGCATTTCCAAAAAAATAAAAAATGTACAGGGAGGTTCTATATATCCTTTACTCAGCTCCATCTCCTCCCATGGTAGCATCTTGAGTAACTATAGTACACTATCAAAACTAGAAAATTGATGTTGATATAATCCATAGAGCTTATTCATAGGGGACGGGAGTCATTAGAATGTAAAGACTATATGAAAGTATCAGGGGGTGCCTATATACTGGAGCCTCTTATAACCCTATGCTTGTTGAGAATTTTATAATGATAACAATAATAATTGCTACTGGGAATTCCCTGGTGGTCCAGTGTTTAGGACTTGGCGCTTTCACTGCCAAGGGTCCAGGTTGGGGAACTAAGATTCCATAAGCCATGCAGTGAAGCCAAAAAATTTTTAATAATAGTAATAATAATTGCTACCAAATATTTAATATCTACCATATTCTAGGTCTAGGTATTCTATGTGATGTATTTTATTATTATCAGTGTTGTTATTTGTATTTCTATTATTATAAACATAATTATTGAGCAATTATGGGACAGGCAGTCTTCTAAGCCATTGATAATATTGACTCATTGAATCCTCACAACAACCCTATGAAGAAAGTATATTATTACTCACTTTACAGATGAGAAATCTGAAACACAGAGAGGTTTAGTAATTTTCCCAAGATCACACAGTCAATAGAAGAGCTGGCATTTGAACTGGGTCTGACACCAGAGTCAGCACTCCTGATTACCATCTAGGTACATAGACTTCAGAGTTCATAGTAACCTCTCAAGGTAGATATTATTGTTTCTATTTTCTGTGTGAGGAATCTGAGGTTCAGAAAGGCTAAGCAACTCGCTCAAGATCCTATACAACTAACAAGTACTGGAGCCCCAGTTTGACTCCAGGCCTGACCAGCTGCAAACCCCCACTATTTATAGTTAGCCATTGTTATGGACTGAATGTTTGTGCCCCCGCAAAATTCATATGTTGAAACCTCATCCCCAATGTGATAGTGTTTGGACGTGGGGCCTTTGGGGGTGATTAGGTCATGATGAATGGGATTAAGTTCCCCTATAAAAGAGGCCCCAGGGAGCTCTCTCATCCCTTCCGCCAAATGAGATTACAGTGAGAAGACTATGGTCTATGAGGAAGCAGCTTCTCACTAGACATTGAATTGGCCATCACCTTGATCTTGGACTTCCCAGCTTCCAGAACTGTGAGAAATAAATTTCTGTTGTTTATAAGTAAGCTACCCAGTCTATGACATTTTGTTATAGCAGCCTGAACAGACAAAAAAACCATTTTGCCTCCCTGGTTTTTTTTTTTTTTTTTTTTTTTGGCCTCGGATTGAACCCAGGCCCTCAGCAGTCAAAGCACAGAGTCCTAACCACTGGATTACCAGGGAATTCCCACCTCGCTGGTTTTTAACAAAAATCTCTGCCAGACCACAATGATATTGTGATTTAAAAAATATATATTTGGTCTTCCTCCACAGTTTTGGCACATAATTCCTAAAACCTTTGTAGTTTCCTAAGCAATAAGGGTTATAGGGATACCTTTCCTTCTCAGCTTCTGAAATAGCTCCAGAATGAAACAGGTATCCTTTCAACCACCTCTGAGTTTATGTTAATATGATGACTTTCGGAAAGCTCCTAAGGATAGGGACCTCTGGTGAGGGGAGAGGGACTGGAGGTTGAATCAGTGGCTAATGAAGCCTCCATAAAAACCCAAAACCAACTGGTTTGAAGAGCTTCCATGTTGGTGAATACATGGAGGTGCTGAGAGGGTAGTGAGCCTAGACAGGGCATGGAAGCTGAGTCCTTTCCCCATACTGAACCCTATGTACCTCTTCCACCTGGCTGTTCCTGAGTTATATTCTTTTATAATAAACTGGCAATCCAGTAAGTAAACTGTTTTCTTGAGTTGTGTGAGCTGCTCTAGCAAATTAATCAAGCCCCAGGATGGGGTTATATGAGCCCCCAATTTACTGCTTGTAGGTTAGAAGCACAGGTAACAACTTGAACTTGCAACTGGTGACTGATGTCAGGGAGTGGGGCTCAGTCCCACAAGACTTTAACCTGTTGAATCTGACACTATCTCCAGGTAGTGTCAGAACTCAGTTTAAATGTAGGTCACCCAGCTGGTGTGGCAGAATTGTTTGGTGTGGGAAAAAAAAATCACACATTTGGTGATCTGAAGTGAGAGTAGTGCTGTGAGTTGACAGAAAACAGAAGAGTATTTTTTTCCTAAACAGGCTCTAAAGAGGTCTAAGTCTGAAATGCCTGAAGAAGTGGTTGTCAAACCTTAGAGTGTTTTAGAACCACTTGCAAGACTTAAAACCCCAATTGGTAGACTCCATGCACAGAGTTTGTGATTCAGTAGGTCTGGGATAGCATCTAAAGATTTGAATTTCTAACAAGTGCTCACTTGATGCTGCTTGTACTGGTTCCTGGAACATACTTTGAGAACTACTAGATCTGGCCTGCCATCCCATTTAAGGTGGTTTCAGCCTAAGGTAAGGATAGAGTTAAATAAGTATAATTAAGCATCACAGTAATAGATGATAATATGTCATGTAAATTTTCAAAGTACTGCAAATATAAAATAACGGTTATATGACTCTTACTCGAAAAATGTACCACATAATTAATGTTTCAAGGATAGAATTTACAGGTCAGTAATATCCAATTCCATGTTACTTTCTGAATAGATTGATGCAGTACTTTCCTGAGTCCCCTTTCTGCCTCCAGTTTTTCCCTTGAGTTTTCTCGGATACCATTGATGACATTCTTCTAAAAGATTAGCTCCATTGAGCCTGTAAAGTCTATTCTGAGTTCCTTGTTGTTAGGTTAAATCTCATATCCTCTGCCACTTGCCTAGCTCCTTGAAGGCTCAGGCCAGTCCCAGTTCTTGAGTCAATCTGCAAAGAGGCAGAGCATGTCTCCATTAACTGTTCTTCCTCGGCTCCTGAATTCTAGCCTGTTTGCCAGGTTTTCCTCTATAGCCGCCTCCTCGGGGCCACACCCTCGCAGGTCCAGTCAGGAATGGGTTCTCCTGCCACATCTTGACTGGTCTCCTAGAACGGTCTCTGATACCAACAAATAAAACAGAAATGCAGAGTTAATTTTATTTTTAGTCACCCTGTTCAAGGGGATTCCTTCACAATCAAAACAATGAAAAAAGGAAAACTTGTTAATTCTTAATCCTTTCTCATTTCTCTTAATGGTGCTACTCTACTTAGTTTCTTGAGCTGAAAATATTAAGTGTTATTGATTCTTCATCCTCTTCTCTGGCCATTCCATGTACAATCAAGAACAGATGGTATAGAATTAATAGGATATCTTCATGGTGTCTCTCTTATTTGCCTCCTTTCCCATCTCCCTGTGACCATCTTCTGCCCTGTTCAAGACCTGTAAGAATTGTTTCACATTCATGATGTCTCAGAGTTGGAAAAGAGCACACGTGTTAACTAGTTCAACCACCTACTTTGTGCTTGAATTCTCACTTCAACATTCTCATCAAGGGCAACACATTCATTAATGGGGAATTCGATGTTTCTTAAATCATAACCCATTCAGTCTTCAGAGGATATCATTAGAAATTTCTTCATGTCAAACACATGTGTGTATATAATATCATTTAAAAGAAAAAGTCATTGTAATATTTAAGATCAAAGCAGTTAAATATCTATAGACCAAAAAAGGGCAGATGCATTAATGGAGCTCTTTTTTTTTTTTAATTTGTGAAAATGATAGATTCCCACCTTCAGTAATGTCTTACACCTGGATTATGGGTCCTTTTTTGAAATTTGAGAATAGTAGTGCTAGTCAGATGGGTGAAAATTAATTCTCATGAATACGAGTGATTTTAATAACTTTAATGAAGACAGAACTGATGCCCTAAAACAATTGACTGCCTTGGAGAATCACATATAAGTAGAACTCTGATGTATTTATTAGTTGTTTTTCCCTATTACTGAGCATAAATTAGATGTGACACATGGTACCATGTATACACATATAATTCTAGAAAATGAATTTAAAAATAGTACAAGATTGAACACATTCAAGACATAGAAATTAGCCTTGAAATACATAACACCTCATAGGATTTATCAGCTTTCTATTTATAGTTCTGTCGCTATTTTATACAAAACCCTGAAGTCTCTTGGAAAACTTCTCTAATAGTTTCAACAAATTTTCCAGATGCCTACAGAGTCAAAGGTCTGGAACTCCTGGTGTGTCAGTTAGACTTAGTTACCTTATGATGGACTTCAAAATAAAATCTTTAACAAATCTTTTAATGTTTTTCTCACCTCTTCCCCACTTGGTTGAACCCTGGAAATCCTTGTCCTTTCACCTACATGCTTATCCCAACACTCACTCATTATGCCCTATAAAAACTATTGAGAATCAGGGCCTGGTTAGTGTTAGACCATCATATTTAAAGCCTGTTAGATATTAGAATGTCTTATCCTCTTGCCTTTTTGGCTACATCCCTAGGATCTGCCTGATCAAACCTTGATGTTCTACATGACAGAACATAAGCTACCATGCTGATCCCAAATTAGACTTCCCAGGTTTTTAGTTCTACTTATAAAGAGAAGTATCAGAGGAGCATTTAGCTTGTAGACAGTCAACAAATGAATAGCAATACTATTATTTGGTTAATTCAAGTCTATCACAGAACCATTAGAGGGACTTCCCTGGTGGCACAGTGGTTAAGAATCTGCCTGCCAATGCAGGGGACGTGGGTTCGATCCCCGGTCTGGGAAGATCCCACATGCCATGGAGCAACTAAGCCCGTGCGCCACTACTGAGCCTGAGCGCCACAACTACTGAGACCGCCGCCACAACTACTGAAGCCTGCGTGCCTTAGGGCCTGCGCACCGCAACTACTGAGCCCACGTACTGCAACTACTGAAGCACGCGCGCCTAGAGCCTGTGCTCCACAAGAGAAGCCACCACAAGGAGAAGCCTGTGCACTGCAACAAAGAGTAGCCCCCGCTCGCTGCAGCTAGAGAAAGCCCGCACACAGCAACGAATACCCAATGCAGCCAAAAATAAAAAGAACAATTAGAGCAGTAGAAAAATATTTATGGATACCCAGACGGCCTAGAAGAGCTATTTAATTTCTAGAGATAGGAAATGCGTGTTTATAGTTTTTGTTCTTTTTTTCCTTCTACTTGCCACATGCCAAGAAGAAAAAGATCACTCATCATTTATCTGTCCTGATAGCCATTAAAGTGGAACCTCTTTAAAAGTAATTCAAATTTGCCACAGACATTTCTCTTGAGAGATGCACATCTCTCCTCATTGAATCTGTGGCAGTCCTCTTGGAGGCACTCTTGTGGCATGCAAAGTGATCTAAAGGGTACACTGGCAAATTGTTAATCTTGGCACCCTTAACATGCTAGCTCCTTTTAGGAATAATTTAAACACACTCTGAATTGCCCTTATCACAAAGTATTGCCCTTATTATAATACCCAAAATAACAAAGAGGTGGATAGACAACATGTATATTTCCACCCACCCTTCCATACACTACCACTTAGTGTATTGTATATCTTAGCATATACTTTGTAGTATAATGTATAGTATAGTGCAGTATATATCTAAGTGTATAGTACAGTGTATATGTAGGGCCAGCTTCATGGACATGTGACCTATATAGTCACATTGGGCTCTGCACGTAGAAGGGCCCCACATTTGCCTTAATGATTGCTGTCACTATCTTGAAATTCTTAATTTTTTTTATTGAGAGGCTCCCCCTTTTCATTTTGCACTGGGACTTGCAAATTACATAGTCTGCCATGGATAATGCAATGTATACACTTCTAACGCTCTACCTACCATATGCTTTTTGGCATATGTTTCTTCACTCTTTAAAAATAAATGCCTATGTAATATCTCTACTTTAAATGTAAATAAGTAATGCAAATATACATAGGATCATATTATACATACTATTCTGCAACCTACTTTTTATTTAATGTATTAGAGATATTGCTCCTTGTCAGTTATCTCATACTTTGTGATGGCTGAAGAATGTTTTCTTGTATGGATAAACCATTATTTATTTAATCTCCTACTGATGGACACATAAGGTCTCCTGTTTTTTACTGTGACAGAGTGAACATCCTTGAATATACATCTTTGTTCACTTACCCCACTATTTCCTTAGGATAAATTTCTAGAAGTAAAATTGCTGAGTCAAAGGGTATGAACATTTAAAATGTGATACATACTACCCGATTGCTCCTTAAAAAAGATTATACCAGATTATACCAATCTAAATCCCACAACAGATTACAAGCACCATCGTTGCTCCACACGCTAGCTGAGCGTAATAACTCAGCTTCATCTCTGCCAATCTGATAGTGCCTGCTATTTCTAATGACCTTAGCCTGAGTTATTAGCTCACTAGGATATCACTGATTCAGCTAATATGGAACGGCAGTTTACTGACTCAAATATCGGTGCACCTATCAAAGTGAATACTTCTAGGGAGCGACTTTGTTCTGGAATCCTAGTCAAGATATTTGAGGCATTCTAAGCCCCCAACTTTTCTATTAAAATAAGGTTTTTGTTTCCACATGCAACATTCAGGGATACTGTAAATGCTCAAAGTGCCCCTACCAACATTAATCTTACTATCTTTCTGCCCTTAACCCCCCAACTTTTAAAAATCCTTTTTATTTTGAAACAGTTTCAGACTTTCACTAACTTGTAAGAGAACAGTACAAAAAATTCCTCTATACCCTTCACCCAGAGTCCCCAAATGTTAACATTTTACCACATTTACTTTCACATCCTCTCTTTTTTCTGAACTCTTCAAGACTAAGTTGCAGGCATGATGCCTCTTTCCCCAAATGTTTTGTGTTCATTCTTTTATACAATCACAGCGTGATTATCTAAATCAGGAAAATTGATACAATATTGCTCTCTATAGACATTATTTAAATTTCATCAATTCCCAATAATTATAGAAAAAGAAGAAAACATTTTTTCTGGTCCAGGATTCAAACCAGGACCACACATTACATTTAGCTGTCATGAGTTCCTCCACACACCCTTTTCTGGGGTCATATTTTTGTAGATAAATCCTAGGTTGATGTAGAAAAATGCTTTTTGGCAACCTGAATTCCAAAAATCTGGTTGATTAGCCTTTTTTGTATTCATAAGTTTTAAAACAACATTGCTTAAAAGGGAAAACATACGATCCAACAGGTTAAAGAAATGGCACAGTCTTACTATAGATCATACAAATTTTCAGCAGTAAATCATAAGCTATAAAAAATGAAAACTTCAGAAACATCTAAAAAAATGCTCTGGACTTTTAAGAAAAGGTTTTCCAGGGCCATTCTAAAAAGATCGTTTGCCCCTTTTGCTCAAGTACCAGGTGTGGAGAAGTCTTATTTGATTATATACAAATAAAGTTACCTTCAAGTTTCTAGAGAGCCTAGGGAAGAAAAAAATGAAAAACATGTAACAAGAAATGACTCAACACCAAAGTAAGGGCATTTGTGTCCTTAGTAGGATGACATTGAGCAGTTTTCCTTTCTCTTGAATCTTTTATTAATAACCAAAATGGTGTGAGGTATGTTGGGTGGGTAAATTAAAGCTTTAACTATGGCTAGACCATGAATAGACTCCTTGAAGCACTGGGGATTTTGGATAGTTGTGATCGGATGACCTCAGATCTTCTACAACTTAAAGATGAGTTCATAAAGAAGGAGCAAATAGATATTTTACTTATTAACCAAACATTCAAAAAGTGATCCCTGGGTGTCAATGTGTTAACCACCTTGAATGAAAACTGATCATCCTATTACTTTTTTCATCTTATGAAAGGAGAAATGGAGGCATAGAAAGGTACAGCAATTTTTGTCCAAGGTCACACAGCTAGTAGGTGGCTAGGAAACTGAGGATCTCAAGGTAAGGCCCACAGGCCAGAGTGTTGTAATTCCATTAATTCTCAAAACTGACCCATTAGGGGCTTCCCTGGTGGCGCAGTGGTTAAGAATCCACCTGCCAATGCAGGGGACACAGGTTTGAGCCCTGGTCTGGGAAGATCCCACATGCCACAGAGCAACTAAGCCCGTGCACCACAACTACTGAGCCTGTGCTCTAGAGCCCATGAGCCACAACTACTGAGCCTGCGTGCCACAACTACTGAAGCCCGCGTGCCTAGAGCCCATGCTCCACAACAAGAGACGCCACCGTGATGAGAAGCCCGCGCACAGCAACGAAGGCCAACGCAACCATAAATAAATAAATAAACAAAAACAAAAAACCTGACGCATTAGTTTTGCCTCAAGGCTGGGGCTTCACACTGAACATAAATGATTGGAAGCATAATCAAAATCTAGGAGGGGCTTCCCCGGTGGCGCAGTGGTTGAGAGTCCGCCTGCCGATGCAGGGGACATGGGTTCGTGCCCCGGTCCAGGAGGATCCCACATGCCGCGGGCCAGCTAGGCCCGTGAGCCATGGCCGCTGAGCCTGCGTGTCCAGAGCCTGTGCTCTGCAACGGGAGAGGCCACAACAGTGAGAGGCCCGCGTACCGGAAAAAAAAAAAAAAAAAAATCTAGCAGGACAGGCACAGTCAAGAAAGAGAAAGTCCACTAAATATAAGACATGACACCATAAAACTCCTAGTAAAGAACATAGGCAAAATATTCTCTGACATAAATTGTAGCAATATTTTCTTAGGTCAGTCTCCCAAGGCAAAAGAAATAAAAACAAAAATAAATGAATGGAACCGAATCAAACTTAAAAGCTTTTGCACAGCAAAGGAAATCATCAACAAAACAAAGACAACCTACTGAATGGGAGAAAACATTTGCAAATGATGCAACCGACAAGGGGCTAATATCCAAAATATACAAACATCTCATACAACTCAATATCAAAAAAACAAACAACCCAATCAAAAAATGGGCAGAAGACCTAAATAGACATTTCTCCAAAGAAGACATACCGATGGCCAACAGGCACATGAAAAGATGCTCCACATGTCTAACTATTAGAGAAATGCAAATCAAAACCACAATGAGGTGTCACTTCACACTGGTCAGAATGGCCATCATCAAAAAGTCTACAAATAATAAATGCTGAAGAGTGTGTGGAGAAAAGGGAACCCTCTTACACTGTCGGTGGGAAAGTAAATTGGTGCAGTCACTATGGAAAACAGTATGGAGTTTCCTTAAAAAACTGATAATAGAGCTATCATATGATCCCGCAATTCCCCTCTTGGGTATACATCCAGAAAAAAAATGAAAACTCTAATTTGAAAAGATACATGTATCCCAATGTTCATAGCAGCACTATTTACAATAGCCAAGACATGGAAGCAACCCAAGTGCCCCTTAACAGATGACTGGCTTAAGAAGATGTGGTGTATATATACATACAATGGACTATCAGCCATAAAGAAGAATGAAATTTTGCCATTTGCAGCAATGTGGATGGACCTGGGGATTATTATACTTACTGAAGTAAGTCAGACAAAGACAAATACTCTATGATACCACATATTTGTGGAATCTAGAGAATAATACAAATGAATATATATGCAAAACAGAAACAGACTCACAGACATAGAAAACAAACATACGGTTACCGAAGGGGAAAGTGGGAGGAGGGATCAATTAGGAATTTGGCATTAACAGATACAAACTACTATACATAAAATAGATAAGCAACAAGGATTTACTGTATAGCACAGGGAAATATATTCAATATCTTGTAATAAACTATAATGGAAAATAATCTGAAATATATATATATAACTAAATCACTTTACTGTACACCTGAAACTAACACAGTATTATAAATCAACTGTACTTCAATTAAAAAAAAAAGGAAAAAAAGGTCTAGACTAATGTGGGAAAGGAGAACAATCAGGAAACATCTGAAAGCAAGCTGCCCTATTTTGAACAAAGTTATAAAAGTTATCTGAACAAAGCTTTCTTCTTAAAATTCAATAAAACTAAATTCATATAAAAATGAGCAACAAGAAAATATCAAGATCTGATGCTATACAAAGTTATTATAAAGAAAAAGAATAAGGAGTAAAATAACATTCATGCAGACATTAAAAGCACGTCAGAAAGACATACTCAATAAGCAGATCTGAAATACTATATTATTCCAAAATGAGGTAAAATACATTAAAAAATACATATATAAGAAATAAAAGAGCAAAATAAATTAGAATTCAAAATGGAAGTGATAGAACTCAAGAAAAAAATAGAAATTAAAATAGCAGAAGTTAGGTTCCCACTCTACAGCCTGGCTCCAGGGTTCGTGCATTGAGGATCACACCACAGACTTCCCGTGGCAGGTTTATTAATAAAGGTGTGGAATTTCTTTACAATTGACCCTTCAACAACATGGGTTTGAACTTCATGGGTCCATTTATACACGGAGTTTTTTCAATAGTAAATAGTACAGTACTACCCCATCATAGTTTGTTCAGTTGGAGAATGCACAACTGCGGATACAGAGGAACGAATTAAATGGAGGGCTGACTATACGCAGGTTTTCAACTTTGCAGAGAGTTGGCACTCTTTACCCCCAGTGTTATTCAAGTGCCGACTGTACTTTTCAAAGTGGCTTTGAAATAATTTAAAATAATAAGTGTCGAATGATTTTAATAAAGATGATTACTTTAAATAAACTATGAAAATTTCACTTTATAATTTTGTGGCTGATTCAGTAGAGAATTATCATTTAAATCTCAGACCCTATAGTTTCAATCCAAATTCTGTGGTGCCTTACTACGTGGGATTTTCGTGAAAAGCGAATACAATTTTTTTGGAAGCCAAAACCATAAAAGTGAATTTAACAAGTGGCAGCAAATGTCACAATATATTATGGAGACATTATATTTATGTAGAAACTCACCCAAAATGTATTAGAGCAATCTTTTGTAATGTCACATTGCATTATTATGAATTTGGAATTTTGCCATCATAAAGGTGTGAGGAATATACTTAAGGAAAGGGTGTGTTAGCAGAGGAATTGAATGGTAAACTCAGAACAATTATTCTCATGATGGGACAGCATGTGTAATTTTAAAAAGTGTATTGAATATGACTACTGTTTTCCTAATACAATCCAAGAAAACTAAGCTTGCCAAGAAAATTAAGCTTGATAAAATCTGTTCAGTTGATGGATGAGTTGTTCTACTGTGAGAAGGCACTGGAATGCAATGGGATAAAATCTGAGATGTACTGACAGAGACCCTGGCTTTTGTGCTTGTGTGTGAATGTGTCCACTAGAGTTGGATAGGTACCGACTTGATATATTCAAATCACCGTGGTATATTTTCCAAACTATAGTACACAGGTCAAGCCTGTCCCACCCTCGCTGAAAACCACAAATATGAAATCTTAAGGCTAATTAGAGAGAAATTTGGACTATGTGCAAAGGCTGTGTATTTTAGTGTAGATCATCCTGGAAAACCTTCCTAATGCCTAATTTTTTTTTTTTTTTTTTTTTGCACAAAAACATCAGGCTAGATGAATGTTGAAAAGTCTTAAAGGAAAAAGGATGGCTTTGTCAGCAAAGTATTTTTCTCCATAACTGGTTCCATGTTTTTGAACCAACATAGAGCTGAAGGAGAAAGAAAACATTTTTTTTTAAACCCAATTTTGGTGAACAGAGAAGCCCTAGGTTCTGATTTTGACTTCTCCAAAGCAATTGCGGACTTGAACTTTGGAGCCCTAAGTGGGCCTACCTCACCAAGAAAGGAAATGGAGGTGATCTAGGTCTCTTTGCCCACTATTCTTTAATAAGTTAACTTACTAATACAACTGAGCCACAGATGAGCACAGATAACATTAGCTAATTTATCTGGGGCTCATTTCCAGGGTGAATTTGGACCCTGGACCCCAGGTGACTTCAACTTGCTTTGCTTCCTATCACCTTAACGTCAGTGACTGACACAGCCAGCCAGTCCTTTCTTACCCAGTGACTGAATCCCGTCAATACTTGTCCAGATTCTCAGTCTTTTTTTTTTTTAATGCATTTCCTCTGCTTACAGCACGTTGATTGGAGCTTGAGGTTAAGAAATAAAAGACAATCCAACTCAATTCATCTCAGCTCGTTTCATTTCCTATGAGCAGCTTCAACAAAGAGTTGTTGGGATTGGGATCAAAACATTTGCTTAAAAGAGCCTTGAATTTTGAAGAGTTCAGTTTATTTTTGGTATCATGATCCTGGGAATACAGAGAATTAACTTGCTCCGATTGACTATGTAGAGGTTCAGCTTTGTTTTTTACATAATATAATAGAGAATTTTATAGTAAGAATATCAGTAAGTTCTATGGAACTTTGGGGAAAGCAGAGATTGAACAACAACTATTACTTACGTAGTTTTTTAAAAGGTAGCTAACTTGAAAAAAAATGTGGCTTTGCGGTTATCGTAAGATAATACATGCATGTGGTAAAAATATGCAAAGAAAATCAAACGTTAGTTTATCCAGTAATAAACCAAATCTTCCTCCCAGATCTGCTCCCCAATCTTCGTTTCTCTTTGAAAAACACAACAGTTTCTGAAGCTAAAGTTGAAGAGCAGGTGGTGAATTAATCCTTTTGTAACTCAATCTTAGTCTTTAAGGACCAAAAAAAAACCATGTTGGGCTATAGCTTCAGCACTGTTGGAAAGAACCACATAGCACTGGTTTCCTAAGAGTCATCATTGGTGGTGTTTACATGTAAAGTGGCTACAATCCAAGGTTTATAAATGATTGCACAATAAAAATTAGAGTGCTCTGTTGTGGATCACTGAATAGGTACCAGGTAGGTTACAATTTAACCATGCTAAAGAAACCAAACTATGGAAACAAATGGTTATAAGTGAATCATTCATCAGAGATTTGAACCAATTCCTTCTAATTTATATTTTATGAAATATTCTTCCTCCCTCAATATCACAGAATTCGAATGACTGTTTAAAGTAATTATTATCTTGACAGAAGTTTCCAAAGAGACAGATGTATTACAAAATAAGTCCACTTTCTATTTTTATAAACCAGTTGTAAGTGTGAAACTTTGTATGCACTGCTGTCTGATTTTTTTTCACATAAAAAATTGTCTCTTTATGGTCAATGCCTGTTTGTTTTTGATATCCGAATACTACATTTCTAAAATCATGGTGAATGGAGTTTCTGTTTACAGTTCATTGCTTTAAGCTGCTATCCTAGAGAAACACAGAATAGATATTTTCCATAAACCAGTTATTTATGTTCTAGATTTTTTTTTTTTGGTTGTATTTTGATAGCTCAGAACCTAGTATTTCATTAGTGCAATCTGAGCTATTTTCTTCCAATGCATTTATCTTAACACTTACCTATATTGAATTCACTTATCATATTTCTGCATTTTTTTTACATTCCACACAATAAACATTCATTTCTTTACCCAGCAAACATTCATTGAACATCATCTATGGCTCAAAGTTGAATAAGACACAGTGCTGTTTCTAGCAACCTCACAATGTTTGACTTGACAGGCCAACCAACATGGAAAAGCAAAACACACTTGAACAAATCAATTTTTTGAAATGTTAACACAGAAAATACTTTCACAATATGGGCATCACTTGGCAGTGACACATTATAATAATGCTGGCAGAATAAGCTTTATTCTCACTTAGAGAAACGGTCTCCTGCTATCCTCAGGTAGTTGGACGAGAGCTCAGAAATGTTCTCTTATATTCAGAAGAGAAATGTTTGGTCATTCATGATTTTAATTTGTGTTCTACAAACTCTGAAAGAGTTGTTTGGTCCTAGTTCCAAAGGTTTTACTTTCTGGGAGCTACTATATCAGCAAGGGTAAGATTGGTCAACTGGGGGGTGCTCAGTCTGCTTAGAACTAACTTGCTAGAGTTGATTATGGGATATTGCCAACCTAAGATAATGTCATTAGCATTTCCATTCAGAAATAAGTTGTTCAAAATCCAAAGGTTGTTCTGTAACATCCTGGTCTGCTTCTGCAGCATATAAATATTCTACCTCCTAACTCTTAAGGCATATTTTATTTTGAAAAGGAAAAATCATGTGGCTCAGTTCTTACCTAATCATTACAATCTTATTATTATTAGTATTATTACTACCATTGGTGAAGGGAACATCTCACTTTTTTTTTTTTTTTGCGGTACGCGGGCCTCTCACTGTTGTGGCCTCTCCCATTGCGGAGCACAGGCTCCAGACGTGCAGGCTCAGCGGCCATGGCTCACGAGCCCAGCCACTCCACAGCATGTGGGATCCTCCCGGACCGGGGCACAAACCCGCGTCCCCTGCATCGGCAGGCGGACTCTCAACCACTGCGCCACCAGGGAAGCCCCATCTCATATCTTTTAACTGAAGCCTTTTCAACTTCTCCCCAAATCTATGCGCATCTTGGCGTTCCTTTTATCAGTAAATGGTAACTTTGTCCACCCAGTTGCTCATGCCTGAAACATGGTTGTCATGCTTGAAAACTCCATCTCCCTGTGAAGGGTACTTCACGTCCAATAAGTGATCTTTCTACCTTCAAAATATGTGTTGAATTTGTCCACTTCTCTCCATCTGCATTGTCATTGCCCTGGTCCAAGCCACTGTTGTATCTCTCTGGACAACCGAAAAGCTTTCTCACTGGCCACTCTGTGTTCACACTTGCCCCTTCTCCAGTCCAATCTTCAATAGCTATGAGAGTGACAGTTTAAAGGGAGATCATGTTATGGCATTTTTCTTAGTCTGTTTCGGCTGCTATAACAAAATACCACAGACCGGTAGCTTATAAACAACAGAAATTTATTGCTCACAGTTCTGGGGGCTGGGAAGTCCAAAATCAAGGCTCCAGCAGATTCAGTGTGGGTGGACTACTGCTTGCTGTGTCCTCACATTGTTGAAGGGCTAAAGATCTCTCTGGAGCCTCTTTTATAAGAGCACTAATTCCATTCATGTTGGCTCAGCCCTCATGATCTAATCACCTCCTAAAGTCTCTACCTCCTAACACCATGATCTTTGGGGGTTAGGATTCAACATATGAATTTGAGGAGGGACACAAACATTCAGACCATAGCAGTCATTTTTTTGGCTTGCAAAATCTTTCAGTGGCTTCTTGTTGCCCTTAAGATAAAATTTTAAAATGCTTACTGTCCAGGTGCTACATGATGCTACTGTCATTTTGAGCTCTAGTCACCATGTCCCAGCCATACTGGCCTCCCTCGTCCTCTAGTACATCTCAACTCCTTCCCTCCCAGGGTCTTCTTACATGTTGTTTCCTCTGCTGTCCTGCTCTTTCTCCTCTTGCAAGGGAAACCCATCATTCAGGTCTTAGTTTGAATGTCACTTTTCCTTCAATCCTGATCCTACAGGCCAGATTGTATCTCCGTGTTATATTTTTCTCAAAGCACTCTATTCTTGCCATTTATAGCAGTCATCAGTAATAGTTATATGGCTATTTGTGTAACTATTCATTCAATGCTCATCTTTCCCACTATTATAGGCCCCATGAGAGCAGAGACCTCACTTGTCTTTGTTCACATTGTACTCCAAGCATCTAGAGCAATTCCTAGCATAATAACTGCCCAATAAATATTTTTTGAACACAAATGAGGGCAAATACTCATAAAACACAATATAGTTTAGCTTTAGATTATGGGATTTTTGATATTAAAGTGCATTTTTAATTAATTTGGTCTGTAAGAAATTAATCAGTTGGTTATCTTTTCTGAGCATTGACCACCATATACTATGACCTACTTAGTTTTTGCCCATGACAAATACGCCTGAAGTAAATGGAATACAAATGTTTTTTTCTCTTTCTCTCTCTTTTAAAGCAGTCAGAGTCTCTCACCCGTGCCCTTGACGGTGAAAGTGTGGAGTCCTAACCACTGGACTGCCAGGGAATTCCCTTCAATCTCTGAGAAAAGAATCTTCACCACACCCTCATTGCTGTCCTGCTGTGGCGTTGACCAGCATGTTTTCCTCCACCACTGCTGACCTCTTGGGGCAGCACTACCTGACACTCCTTAAGGCAGGCACCTTGTCTTGCTGATAGACTCCACTAGACTGTTTCCATTATTGCTTCTGTGTCACGGTTCTCAGATGTAAGTCCCCATGTTGCTTGCCAGTGATGCTGCTACCGTTGTTGCTTGTGATTTCCATTGACCAGTCTTTCCTTATTCCCAATGTCATGACATCTCACTCTCTAGAAAGTTATTTCCATTGGAAAACTGGCAAATTTTGTTATTTTTCCTCTCTTCCAGGTCATTTGAAAAATATTCACTAAAATGGTCCTAACAGATCCCTTGGGCACCCCTGTGACACCTCCCCCTAGTTTTTATCCTGAAGCCATGTTCTGTGATATAGGACAGACTCTAAGGTGGCCCCATGATCTCTACCTCCTGCTATTCATGTCCTTGTGCAATCCCTTTCCTGTGAGTGTGGGTGGGACCTATGACTTGCATCTAATCAATAGAACGCAGCAAAGGTGATGGGATGTACTTGGTTACATGGATGTGATTACTTACTAAGATTATAATATCCGTCTTGCTGAGACTTTCTCTTGCTGGCTTTAAAGAAGCAAGATGCTGTGTTGTGAGTTTCCCTAAGGAGAGGACCACGTAGCAAGGAAATGAGGGCAGTCTCCAGCCAACAGCTAGCAAGCAATTGAGGATCTCAGTCTGACATCCGGAGCGGAACTGGATGCCGCTAACAACCATGTAAGTGTAGAAGCAGATCTTTTCCCAGTCAAGTCTCCGATGAAAATCCAGCCCTCTAGAGAACTGTACTTGTATCTGGTGAGGCTGGACATACTGAGGGACTATAGAGGTATTTTTATGAATTGGTATAAATTCAAAAGCTGCAAAGGAAGGGACTTCCTTGGTGGCCCAGTGGTTAAGACTCCATGCTCCCAATGCAGAGAGCCCAGGTTTGATCCCTGGTCAGGGAACTAGATCCCGCATGCCGCAACTAAAAAAGATCCCGCATGCCCCAACGAAGATCCAGCACGCAGCCACTAAGACCGAGCG
Source organism: Stenella coeruleoalba (assembly GCF_951394435.1). NCBI lineage: Eukaryota > Metazoa > Chordata > Mammalia > Artiodactyla > Delphinidae > Stenella > Stenella coeruleoalba. The sequence goes on from NC_137150.1 coordinate 40,962,528, forward strand.
CAGCTAAATAAATATTAAAAAAAAAAAGAATTTCTTTTTTTTGCAAAAACAGCCATCTTCCATTTTATTCCAAATGCAAATTAAATACAAAAATTATTTCTCTGGGAATGTAAATTGGTACAGCCACTATGGGAAACAGCATGGAGGTTCCCCAAAAAACCAAAAGTAGAGCTACCATATGATCCAGTGATCCCACCCCTGGGCACATATCTGGAGAAAACTCTAATTTGAAAAGATACATACACCCCCATGTTCATAGCAGCACCATTCACAACAGTCAAGACATAGAAGCAACCCAAATGTCCAACGACAGATGAATGGACAAAAAAGATGCGGCACATACACACAATAGAACACCACTCAGCCACAAAAATGAACAAAATAATGCCATTTGCAGCAACGTGGCTGGACATAGAGACTACCATACTAAGTGAAGCAAGTTAGACTGAGAAAGACAAACACCACATGATATCACCTATATGTGGAATCTAAAAATGGTACAAATGAACTTATTTATAAAACAGAAACAGACTCACAGACATAGAAAACAACTTATGGTCACAGAAGGGGAAGGGGGGAGGGATATATTAGGAGTTTGGGATTATCAGACACAAACTACTATATACAAAATAGATAAACAACAAGGACCTACTGTATAGCACAGGGAACTATTTCAATATCTTGTAATAACCTATAATGGAAAAGAATCTGAAAAAGAATATATATATATTATATATATAAATGGAATATATATATAATATATACATATATATATAAATGGAATCACTTTGCTGTACACCTAAAATGAACACAACATTGTAAATCAACTATACTTCATTAAAAAAATGAAAAAGTATTTCTTTTTTTGCTCTGGCCTCCAGGAAGCTCAGAGCTAGATTTTGGCAACCTCTAAGTTCGTTGAAGTTTTTGCATTTTTTATTTCTTTTTTTTTTTAATTTTTATCTATTTATTTATTTATTTGTGGCTGCATTGGACCTTCGTTGCTGTGCGCAGGCTTTCTCTAGTTGTGGCGAGTGGGGGCTACTCTCCGTTGTGGTGCGCGGGCTCCTCATTGCGGTGGCTTCTCTTGTTGCGGAGCACAGGCTCTAGGCGTGTGGGCTTCAGTAGTTGTGGCTCGTGGGCTCAGTAGTTGTGGCACACGGGCTTAGTTGCTCTGCGGCATGTGGGATCTTCCCGGACCAGGGCTAGAAATCGTGTCCCCTGCATTGACAGGCGGATTCTTAACCACCGTGCCACCAGGGGAGCCCCTGCAGTTTTTATTTCTTTGCTCATCTATTGATTTTAATATTTTGAAATAGCCTAAATGAAGATTGTTCTTTGTAATTCTCAGCCTCAAGCCCTTCTCAGAAATCCTTGATTATACACATCTCCAGGTCCTTCTTACAGAGAAACAAGTAAATAACATGCAATTATTCAAATTCTTGTTGTTTATAGACAGACAGGCAGGGATGAGCAAATGGCTGTTGTCCGGGTGAGATGAAGCCCCGGTGGATCGTGGAGGGTTATGGCCCAACACACAGCACCGGCCCTTCCTTCGCTTTTATTCACCTCTAAATCAACATTAGAAGTCTCTGAACTACCAGGAGGAAAGAAAAGACTTAAAAAGACAAAGTATTCCAGGAAAGCAATGATTTCTCGGGAATGTCTTGTTTTTTTTAAAAAAAAGCTACAAAGGGATAAGTAAATCTCTTTTCCCTCTCATCTTTCAGTCACCTAATTCCCCTTCCCAGAGGCAACAATTGTTATCAATTGATTTTACAGATTTTAAAAGATGATTATTCCAAATAATCCTTATTTGGAAAAATAATTTTTATACGTTACTCTTATGCCTTAATCGACAAAAGCTGCTATTAAAAAGCTAATATGTAAATAATAACCCTGATTTAGTCAGAACTGGTAAATTGATTTTGTGAACTAGGAATTCTATTTATTTATTTTTTACTTTTACTTTTATTTTTGGGCTGCGCTGAGCGGCTTGCGGTATCTTAGTTCCTCGACCAGGGAGTGAACCCCTGCCCCCTGCAGTGGAAGTTCAGAGTCCTAACCACTGAACCGCCAGGGAAGTCCCAGGAATTCTATTTAAACACAGGTGAATGGATAGTCTTGAAGTTTCAGTAAACATGTTGTACCTGTCCACTGTGGTGGTTTTTGCTTCTCAGTGGCTTACAGTAGGGCTTCTGGAGAAAAATCACATAACTATGTAATTTGACACCTTCAAAACTGCTCCCAAATCGTTTCTTTGTTTTCCAAATGGCTCTCTCCCTATTTTAAAACTTTTGAATTCCTCATATCTCTGATTCTGTCACTTTCTTCCTCACTTTTAGCAGATGACCTTGCCTCCCCTTCACAGGGAAAAAGAAATCATCATCAAGATTTTCTCAGGTAACAAGCTTCTTTCTGCCGAGCAGATGCAGATGTGTGAGTTTTACAAGGAACATCTCGTGGTCCATTTTGTATGGAAGGAGATGTTCTGAGGTATGGATCTATATTGATTCATGAGCTAAGTCAGGTCATGGAAAAAACAAGATTGAAAGTTGTGACAAGGAGATTTGAGGAAGGAAGTGCATGAATGGACATCTTTAGATTCTGCCCAGAGTATGAGAATAACTGTGTCCCATGTGGATTCTTGTCAAGAACTCCTACAGAGAAGGTTCTCAATAATTAGGTGGACAAAATGGCCTTTCTCCAGGCATCTGTTTGTTCATTTTTAAAGGCTCTGTAGCAGCAGGGAAGGAGATTATGCATAGGTTCAACATCAGCTTCCTCCAATGGGGCTGACTGGGCTACTTCACCTTCTGAGTACCTAATGTACCTGCAGCAGCGATCAGTAACTGAGCCCTGAGCCAGCTCCAACACTGGGATATCAACCAGCCGTCTAGCGGCAGATTGATTACATAGGCTTCTTCCATCATGGAGAGGACAGCAATACTTCCTCGCTGTAAATATGTATTTACTATAGATATAGGTTTACTTTCCCTGAATGCCAAATTTTTATTTGCGTCATTATCTCTAGTCCTACTAAGTACCTAGTTCATTGTTGTGGTATCCCATTAGCCATTGCTTCTGACCAGGGAATTTGTTTATTGATGAATGAAGTAGAATATGGCTGGCATTCACTGATCTTATTATGTATCCCATCACTTAGAAGTGGATGGACTTTTAGAAAGGTAGAGAGTCCTTTGGGAGATCTAGTTAAGGTACCAGCTGGGAAACAACATTTCGTGGAGGTATGATGCTATCAGTTAGGATGCAGTAAGTGCGTATCTTCCATGTCCACAATACACGGGTCCAGAAACCCATGTATGTGAAGTGGGAGTGACACCTCCCACCAATAAATCTACTGACCCACTCCCAAAATTTTTGCTTTCTGTCCCTGCTGCTCTGACAGTCTTCTTATCCACGGGAGGAATGAGTCCATTAGGAGACACAAAAGTGGTTTCATTGAACTAGAGGTTGAGACTGGCACCTGGTCTTTTGGATTCCTCATGCATCATGAACAAGGTGGGGAGATTACATGTATTGGCTGGGGTGCTTGATTTTGATTTTAAAGGGGAGATAGGGTTTCTACTATACAATGAAGGCAAGGAGGAGCAAACCTAGGACCTAGGGCATCCTTGCCTCCTATTACTACCATGCCTAGTGGTAAAAGTCAATAGAAAAACCTCAGGAATCTGTACGTCAGCGTCATAAAAAGCTCAGACCTTTCAGGAAAGAAGGTTTGGGTCATCTCATCAGGTAAATGACTCCAACCACTTAAGCTTCTGGCTGAGAGCAAAAGGAGCATAGACTAAATAGGGGCAGAAGAAAGTTATAATCGCCCATTACAGCCTCATGGCCTGTAGAAGCTACCCTTATTTTCTTCCTTGCTCTGTTCTTTTTACGCTTGACCTTTTAATTTTGTGGTTAGCTTCACAGTTTAGTCCATAGATTTCAGGATATCAATACTGAGTTGTAACTTAACCAGAGGAGGAAAAACATTAACCAAAGATGAATGAAGTTATTGATGAGATTCTGTATCTTGAAGGGAGAGAACGAATGTAACTTCTTTTGTACAAGAAATCACTGCATTAGGAAAGGAAGGAGCATGTTGTTGCAATTTGTGGTTTGAAATTTTAAGTGTGGGGGGAACGATGAACTGTTTCTGAATAGCCAAAGGGATGGACAGTGACAATATTACTGATTGAATCATTCCATACCTTTTCAATTCATTGTAGCATGCCTTCCTGGGCTTCAGCACCTGAAAAGCTAAAGACTGTATTTCCAAGACTCTCATGAAGTGTAGCAAGGGTTACGCGTGATTCTGCCGGGCAGATGTACCCTTGACAGACTTGGCATGCAGAAGTGAGCCTCACAAGGCAGAGGCCACATGGTTCTTCTGGCAAGCACAGATGTAGAGGCTTTTGTTTCTTCTGCTGTGGCTGTTGTAGAGGTTCTAGTGACCAGATCCTAGGTTCATGGGTAGCAGGCAGCAGGTGATGGCAGCGAGGACCTATCTGCTGGAAAGTTCCCATGATGTGGCCGGGCCTTTCCCCTGGCTGTGCTGTCAACGACTGTGCAAAAACCAAGGGTGGTTCCTTAGCCTTCCCAGACATCCTGTAAACTAACCAATACTCTTTAATAAATCCTTTTCTGCTTAACCTAGTGGGAGTGTACTCTGTTGTCTAAAATTAGTACTCTAATATGATGGTACTAAACTAGTCAAGGCAAGGGCAGTAGGATCCCCCAATTTCAGAGAAGGGGTGAGTGTTTGAGATTCAGACACAATAACCCCCTCACCTCCCATTCAGTCCTCAACCACTGAAATCTGGCATCTACCTTCCCTGCTACTGCATTTGTTAAGATCACCAAGACTTCCCTGATGTAACCTCTTGGAAGCATTTGACCCTGTTGCCTCCCTTTAGCTTCTGTGTATACAATCTGGTTTCCTTACTTTTTCTCCATTTCTCCTCAGTGTTTTCCGAGGGGCCTTCTATCTCTGCTGCTGATGGTCTAGATGTGTATCCCTCAGTGTTCTACACCAAATCTGCTCCTCTTCTTACTCTACGTTTTATTCAGGGGTGATTTTAGATTTCCCCGACTCTCACAGCTTTAATTAATTCCTGTACAAGATGAACCGGTTTGCAGGGCAGAAATTGAGACACAGATGTAGAGAACAAACGTATGGACACCAAGGGGGGAAAGCGGCGGGTGGTGGGGGTGGTGGTGGGATGAATTGGGAGATTGGGATTGACATGTATACACTGATGTGTATAAAATTGGTGACTAATAAGAACCTGCTGTATAAAAAAATAAATAAAATAAAATTTAAAAAAATTATAGAAATTTGTAAAAAAAAATTCCTGTACAATGCTGACTTCTGACTTTTTAAAAATAAATTTATTTTATTTATTTATTTATTTATGGCTGTGTTGGGTCTTTGTTGCTGTCCGCGGCTTTCTCTAGTTGCGGTGAGTGGGGGCTACTCTTCGTTGTGGTGCACAGACTTCTTGCGGTGGCTTCTCTTGTTGTGCAGCACAGGCTCTAGGTGCGTGGGTTTCAGTAGCTGTGGCACGTGGGCTCAGTAGTTGTGGCTCGCGGGCTCTACAGCACAGGCTCAGTAGCTGTGGCGCATGGGCTTAGCTGCTCCACAGCATGTGGGATCTTCCCAGACCAGGGATTGAACCTGTATCCGTGCATTGGCAGGCAAATTCTTAACCACTGCGCCACCAGGGAATCCCTGCAAATTTATTTCTTTAGGACAGTTACCTCTCCTCAGCACCAGGTGCAATCTGAATATCTCTACCTCAGTGACTCAAAAGCACCTTAAACATAAGATAGACAAAACAGAACTCATTAGCTTCCTCTTCTCACCTCATCAAAATCCCTCAAGCTAGCAAACAACTTCTTTATTATATTCCCTACCCTGGGCAATGGCGCCACCGTCAACAGGAGCACTCAAGCCAGAAACTGGGTGTCAACCTTCACTCTTCACTCGTCTGTGCTTAACCAACCATACTTCAGGTCCTACAACTTCTACTTCCGAAACATCTCTGACCTCTACTGCCTTAGTTTTAGGCTCCATCACCTCCAGCCTAGTTTACTGCAACAGCCTCCTAACCAGTCTCTTCCTTCTTCTAGTTCATTCTTCACACTGAAGACAGACTGCTACATCCAGAACACAGGCCACGTCATGTCTTCCATGTCCATAGAATAAATAACATCTTAACCACCTTCTCAGGGCTTGCAAGGTCTTCCATGGGTTGGCTTCTCCAGCATCATTTATTGCACCCCTCGCTTCCTTTCCAGCACACTTTGTGTTCAGCCCTACTCAACTTCTCCCAGGTCCTAGGATATGCCATGTTCTCTTGGCCTGGGGAACAGCATGCTACTCCTACTCTAAAGGCACTGAATTCAACTTAGATATTATTTTCTTCAGTAGATCTTTCCCTTCTGGGTTGTTGCCCCTGCTTTGTTCTCCAGTAGCAGGAGATACCTTCTACATCCCCATAATACATTTGTGACAAGCAATTGTAATTCCTGATTTACTTTTCTGTTTTGCCCCAATACTCCTCACCCTGTGGAGGCAAGAACTATGTCTCTTTTGTTCATTGTTGGTGGCCCCATCACCTAGCAAAGTACTCAGCACTTAAATATTTGTGAAATGAATGAACAGTTGACACAATTAATAAGGTAGTAAATGATAGGGGAGTAATACATGATTAATGATTCATTAATGACTGCCTAATGACCATAATTGTCAAAGATTTAGCCAAAATGAAACAGAGTTGCATAAATCTAAATCATGACCAAGCCTGTTTTCCTACGTTGAGGATACCAGCAGTATGTCTTTTTATACCAACTTAAAAAAATGTTTTATTGAGGTACAACTTACAATAAAATGTACAGATTTTTTTTTTTTTTTTTTTTGCGGTATGCGGGCCTCTCATTGTCGTGGCCTCTCCCGTTGCGGAGCACAGGCTCAGGACGCGCAGGCTCAGCGGCCATAGCTCACGGGCCTAGCCGCTCCGCAGCATGTGGTATCCTCCCGGACCGGGGCACGAACCCATGTCCCCTCCATCGGCAGGCGGACTCTCAACCACTGCACCACCAGGGAACCTCCCAAAAATGTACAAATCTTAAATCTAAAGCTTGATTGATTTTTTAATTTTTTTTGCGGTACGCGGGCCTCTCACTGTCGTGGCCTCTCCCGTTGCGGAGCACAGGCTCCGGACGCGCAGGCTCAGTGGCCATGGCTCACGGGCCCAGCCGCTCCGCGGCATGTGGGATCTTCCCGGACCGGGGCACGAACCCATGTCCCCTGCATCGGCAGGCGGACTCTCAACCACTGCGCCACCAGGGAAGCCCTGATTTTTATATATGTATATGCCAGTGTAACCAATACTCAGATCAACATGTAGGACATTTCCAGCAGACCAGAAGGCTCGCTCACTGCCTCTGCCAGTCAGCATCCTCTCAAAGGTAATTGCTTCCGACCTCTTATCACCACAGATTTGTTTGCCAGATTTTGAACTCCATATAATGAAGTAGCTTCTTTTTCTCAACATCATCTTGGTGAGTTTCGTTCTTTTTCACTGCTATACTCATCCCATTGTATGACTGTATTGTACTTTATCCATTCTACTATTGAGGACATTTTGGGTTTATTTCAAGTTTCAAGACTGTTACGAATAAAGCTATTATAAATAGTCTTATATATGTCTGTTGGTGGACATAAGCACTAATTTTGTTGGGTGTATAGCCAGAAGAGGATTTGCTGTGTCATAGGATATGCATAAGTTCAGCTTAAGTGGTTATATTTTCAAATACTTTGCCAAAGTCATACCAGTTTATACTCCCATCAGTAAATGTATGGCAGTTCCAGCTGTTCCACATCCTTGATATTACTTTACATTACCTTTTGCTAACTTACAAAAATGTATACTATCATCTGAGATGAGAACTGAACTTACTGTGATACTATAAAAGCATATTCAAAATAGGCTTCCTGAGGTTGGTTAGCTTTCAGGCATAAGATAATAACAATGACTAATATTTATTGAGCATGCACTGCTTGCCAGGCATATTCCAGGTACCTTATGTAGGCTATCTCATTTAATCATCACGACAACTCTATGAAGTAAATACTGTCGTCCCTTTTTAGGGATGAGGAATGTGTGGCATAGAGAGACATCATTAAATCATAAACTTTTAAAGAGCTGGATGGAAGTACCTGTATGGATTAGTTAATGCAGCCCTCACTGTACTGACAAAAGGAAAAAAAAAGCCAGCTTAAAAAGCAGGCTGCATCTTATCAAAAGGAGGTCACACAATTTGTCAGAGGTAGAATCTGGATTGGAATCCAGATCTCCTAACTTCTCGTCTAGCACTGATAATAAATCAGCAGTGCACAAACTAGGTAAAATTAATAGTAATAAAAACAAACACATTTTGAAAAATTACTTCATTTCCTTCAGAATTTAGTTATTATGACTTTGGTTTGTGGAATAGTTTCACCAAATTCTAAAATGATGTTTAAAGTTTCAAGCAAGGTCACATAAGAAAAGGATTCGTGCTTCATGGGGCCAAAAACTTATATAATGGAGGTGGGGGTGGGGCTCATTAAGAGAAAGAATATAAAAATATCTTACTTTTGCAAATGTTACAAGAACATGTGAACACACTGCTGGGGGCCTAGTGGTAGCCAGCTTCCCATTATGAAGATTTCCCCCAATCATTCCTATGTCCTGGTATCCATGCCCTTGTGTAATTCCTCTCCAATACCGTACTGAGATTGGTCTGTGAGACCAATATAATCTATAGAATATAGTAGAAGTGATGTCACTTTGGAGGCTAGGTTATAAAAGACATTATGACTTCTACCTCTCTCTTGGATCGTTCACTCTGGGGAACCCAGCTACCATGCTGTGAGAACCCTCAGGTAGCCCTGTGGAGAAGCCCATGTGGTGAGAAACTAAGGCCTCCAGCCCACAGCCATGTGAGTGAGCCATCTTGGAAGGGGATCCTCCAGCCCTGGTCAAGCCTTTAAATAACTACAGACTTGGCTACAACCTCATGAGATATTCTGAGCCAGGATCACCCAGAAAACTGCTCCCTGATTCCAGACCCAGAATCTGTGTGAAATAATAAGGTTATTGTTTTAAGCTGATAAGTTTTGGAGTACTTTGTTATACAGAAATTGGTAACTAATGCAGGCCCCTCACAGGGGCTTGGAAGAGGCCTATGCAAGTGAGAAGCCTAGAAGTTTGAATCTCATAAGCTTTATGATAAATTGGTCTCTGCCAATGTTAATGGCTAAGTCTACTAGATCGTTGTGGCAAAGACAGCTAGTTTTCCACCAAAATTTTTTCTTTCTTCCAAAGAGGCTGCAACTATGGTGCCACAATGTCCAGCCTCCCTTGCAGCTAAGTGTTTCATGTGGCTAAGCTCTTGTTAATGGAATGCAGCAGAAGTAGTATGTGCCTTTCTGGACTGTGCTTTCAAGAGAGTGGGTATTGCACTACTTTCCTCCTTCTCATGGGCCAATATGGTGACAAGTGGAGGGAACTTGGAAGCCACATGTTGAAGATGGCAGAACCACTGCCTCACTGAGTCCCTGAATGACTTCACAGAGCATTCTCTACCCCCTTTCACTTTTCTACCCCTCCAGGCTGCAACACTCCCCTGAACAACAATTTTGTTACAGAGAAATAAACTTCTATTGTGTTTGAGTGATTATCTTTTTTGTGGTTGTGTGGCTGTGTTGGGCCTTTCTTGCTCTGTGCAGGCTTTCTCTAGTTGCGGTGAGTGGGGGCTACTCCTCGTTGCGGTGCTTGGGCTTCTCACTGTGGTGGTTTCTCATGTTGGGGAGCACAGGCTCTAGGTGCGTGGGCTTCAGTAGTTGTGGCACGTGGGCTCAGTAGTTGTGGCTCGCAGGCTCTAGAGCACAGGTTCAGTGGTCGTGGCACACGGGCTTAGTTGCTGAGTGATTATCTTCTAAAGTTTATGCATTAAAATAAGTGAACCGGACTTCCCTGGTGGTGTGGTGGTTAAGAATCTGCCCGCCAATGCAGGGGACACGAGTTTGAGCCCTAGTCCGGGAAGATCCCACATGCCGTGGAGCAACTAAGCCCATGCGCCACAAATACTGAGCCTGCGCTCTAGAGCCCGTGAGCCACAACTACTGAGCCTGTGCGCCACAACTACTGAGCCCACGCACCTGGAGCCTGTGCTCCTCAACAAGAGAAGCCACCGCAGTGAGAAGCCAGCGCACCACAACGAAGAGTAGCCCTCGCTCGCCGCAACTAGAGAAAGCCCGCGCACAGCAACGAAGACCCAATACAACCAAAAATAAATAAATAAATAAATTTATAAAGTAAGTGAACTTACCCTAACTAATTAGCTATTTTCCTCAAAATTGAGATACCTATTTCCCCCCCAGGGTCTAGTCTAATCAATTTATTTATTTAAATTATTTTTTCCCCCAGGATCTAGTCTTGATGTTATTTATTTCTGTATCTTTGTTAATTTATTAACTTTTTACTTTGTAAAATTTCAAACATATGAAAGTAGAGGAAATGATATAATGAAGCCTTATGTACGCATCCTAAACTTCAACGTTTATGTCATAAGGCCATTCCTATTTCTTATGTGTACGTGCTGCCATTTCCTACATATTTATGGCCACTCCTTTGTCATTGGTATCCTCTTTCCCCTCCGTCCCCTCCTGGATTATTTTAAAGTAAATGTCAGAATCTCAATCAACATATCATTTCATTGGAAACTTTTAAATGCCATGTAAGCAACCTCCACTGCCTTTCCTAGAACTCAGTGCGTTTTGTGAAGCTGTGACTGTGTAAAAAGCCGATTCCCCATTGCTTGACAGCACATGATGAGGACATTGCGAGCTGCAAGGTTAGGCTCACCTGCCAGTGTGAGAGGCACAACCTATCCCCAAAGTGTACCAGAATCTACCTTCACCCCATTCAAGCTGGAAGTTTTGAGCCTATATAGAGACCTGGCAGTGTCAGGCAGGCTGAGAGTATGGAGTGACCAGCATCAGGTCGAGAACTGAAGCCAGATGACTTGGGTTCTAAACCTGGATCAGCTACTTACTAGTTGTACGCCCTCCAACCATGTACTTAATTATTCAGAGCCTCACATTTTCTCATTTATACAATGGAAATAATACCTATTCTACCAGTGGGTTGATATAATAAAATCAGCTAAGATTGTTTAAATTATAAACTTTATATGATGATTCATTCATAACATGGAAGTAAATATAAGCTAAGTTTTAAATTCTTTTTTAATGTTTTCCTGTAGAGTAGAATTTATAGTCACTTAAGCTGTAAGAATCAATTAAAATCAGTGTTATTGGTGGGAGTAGTTTATTGAATATGAATTAGCACCACCATCCCATGAAAGGGAAAATGATGCTGCAGTTTGTCTATTTCTTTTTTAATTTTATTTCATTTACTTTTTATACAGCAGGTTCTTATTAGTTATCCATTTTATACATATTAGTGTATACATGTCAATCCCAATCTCCCAATTCATCCCACCACCACCACCCCGCCACCCCGCCACTTTCTCCCCTTGGTGTCCATACATTTGTTCTCCACATCTGTGTCTCTATTTCTGCCCTGAAGCAGTTTGTCTATTTCAAAACATCTTGTGCCTCAGAAAACTGGACAGCACCATGGTGAGCTCCTGCAGGGCAAAGAGCAAACAGAATGGTAGCTGACTTTTTCCCTCAGTCGCTTAGCTTCTCCCCACCCTCACCAATATCCAGATTTTGACCCAGGCAGTTCTGGATAATCTGGGATATGGAGATTTCCAGATCTTAATGACTTCCCTCAGACACCAAAAAGTCTCTTTCTGCATTACTGAGCTCAATTCCAACAGGGTTAGAGTTTGGGGCAAGGTAGGTGTTTCCAGGGAAGAGGTGAAGCAGGCTGTTTTGCTTAGCCCACCTGTGGGCTCCCCGGGCTTGAGGTACCTGCTCAGCAGCCTCTGACCTCTCACTCTGGCTTCCTTAGCCTTCACCCCAATCTCTGACCTTGCCTCTTGCTCTCCTTTACTTCTCTGATTTCCCTCTTCATTTACAATATTCCAGTAACACCATCAGAGAACTATTTTTAAAAAGAAAGTGTATAATAATTCATGTGAAATATAAGCAATATCTTTTTTTCTCCTCTCCTGCTGAATCTATATGCAATGTTTTTCCTTTCTGGTTTCTGTTTTTAAATTACATTATAAGTACCTGGTAAGTTAGAATGTTTTAGGGTTTTTTTTAACTTTAAATTTAGAATTGTTTGAGATTTACAAGAAAGTTGCCAAGATAGTAGAGAGCTCCTGTCTGCCCCTCACCCAGTTTCTCCTATTGTTAACATCTTCATTAGCAAGCTACATTTGTCACAACTAAAAAACCAACACTGATACATTGCTATGAACTAAACTCCAGACTTTATTTGAATTTCACTAGTTTTCCCACTAATGGTCTTTTTCTGTTCTAGGATCCCATCCAGGACACCACATTACATTTAGTCATCATGTTTCCTTAGCCTCCTCTGATCTATGACAATTTTTTAGGCTTGCTTTCTTTCTTTCTTTCTTTTATTTTTTTTTTTTGCGGTACGCGGGCCTCTCTCTGTTGTGGCCTCTCCCGTTGCGGAGCACAGGCTCCGGACGCGCAGGCTCAGCGGCCATGGCTCACGGGCCCAGCCGCTTCGCAGCATGTGGGATCATCCCGGACCGGGGCACGAACCGTGTCCCCTGCATCGGCAGGCGGACTCTCAACCACTGCACCATCAGGGAAGCCCTAGGCTTTCTTAATTTTTCATGACCTTGACAGTTTTGAGGATGAGAAGTACTGGTTAGGTACTTTGTACATCCCTCTCAATTTGATGTGTGTGTGTGTGTGTGTGTGTTTAGACTGGAGTCATGGGCTTTGGAGAGGATGATCACAGAAGTGAAGTACCATTCTCATCACATCATATCAGGGATATATGCTATCAATATGACTTATCACTGGTTATGTTAACCTTGCTCATTTAGTTTAGGTAGTGTTTGCCAGGTTTCTTCACCATAAAGAAACTTTCCCCCTTTCATCATACTCTACTCCTTGGAAGCAAATGACTAAACTCAGCCCACACTCAAGGGAGGAAGAGATAGTAAGCTCCACCTCCTTGAGAGGAAGTATCTACAACAATTGTTTGGAATTCTAATAGAAGGAAGACATCTCTTTTTCTCTTGTTCATTTTTTCAGTCATTTATTTATACCAGTATGGACTCCTGAACATTTATTTATTTTGGGGGTTATAATTCAATGCTATGTTATTTTTGCTCTCAGATTCTTCCAGGTTTGTTTTTGGGAGCTCCTTCACATTGGCTCCCATATGTCCTTGACATGCCCCATCCTTTTGTTTTTTGAGCACAATAGAATGCTTCATCTTGTATGTTCCCTGTCCCAGCTTTAGAATCAGCCATTTCCCTAAGGAGCCTTGATTGTTTTTATTAAAGAATGTATTAGAATTCAAAATCTGGGCACACTGGAAATGCTTGTTGCTGTTGGTTACAAACTTTAAAAATGTATACATTTTAAAACTGTGTTTGTTTTAGTATGAGCCATTTGCCTGTGTCCTATAAACTTAATTGTGAAAAACTAATAGGTAAAAATCTAACCTTACAAAAAGTGACTGTGATAGTAGAATGTATTTATATGAATTACAGAGAGGCTCTCATTCCATTAAAATAAACTTAAACAGAAAAATCCCCTTAAATTCATTTAAAATATAGTTCAATCTGACAAAATTTAATTTAGCAGAACTTTTTGGCAACACACATTACCTTAGTCCAGTTTTCCTAGAAAACAAAACCTGAAACAAAACTTACCTACTATGGGTTCACTGGTGGTGCAATCCCAGGGCAGCAAGAGTGAGGGAAAAAGAGAAATGAGGAAGGCATGGAAAGAAAACCCCCTGAGACTCAGAACAGTCCATGGAGGGAGGGGAAGGAATTTATCTATCGGGCTCCTTGCCGAAGCCCAACCCTTATCCTCAGGGGAAGCTGAGAAGTTGATGATGTTAGGAGATGGGGTGGTAGTAGTTGCAAGTAGCGGAAGTGGGGGGAGGGGCACAGATGTAGGCCAAGTAAATTTGCTAAGGTGCATAACTGGGTCTGGTTACTCACATATGGAGCAAAGCAAGTTTTATGCCTAGATTGATTATGCATTACTAATCTGGAAGCGGGCTTCCCTGGTGGCACAGTGGTTAAGAATCCACCTGCCAATGCAGGGGACATGGGTTCAAGCCCCGGTCTGGGAAGATCCCACATGCCGCAGAGCAACTAAGCCCATGTGCCACAACTACTGAGCCCACGTGCCCCAACTACTGACACCCGCATGCCTAGAGCCTGTGCTCTGCAACAAAAGAAGCCACCACCGTGAGAAGCCCACGCACTGCAACAAAGAGTAGCCTCCGCTCGCCACAACTAGAGAAAGCCTGTGTGCAGCAACGAAGACCCAACGCAGCCAAAAATAAATTAATTAAAAAAACAATCTGGAAGCAAAATATATTTGTTTTTTCAATAAATGCTGGAGAGGGTGTGGAGAAAAGGGAACCCTCTTGCACTGTTGGTGGGAATGTAAACTGATAACAACCACTATGGAGAACAGTATGGAGGTTCCTTAAAAAACTAAAAATAGAACTACCATATGACCCAGCAATCCCACTACTGGGCATATACCCTGAGAAAAGCATAATTCAGGAAGAGTCATGTACCACAATGTTCATTGCAGCACTATTTACAATAGCCAGGACATGGAACCAACCTACGTGTCCATCTACAGATGAATGGATAAAGAAGATGTGGCACATATATACAATGGAATATTACTCAGCCATAAAAAGAAATGAAATTGAGTTATTTGTAATGAGGTGGATGGACCCAGAGTCTGTCATACAGAGTGAAGTAAGTCAGAAAGAGAAAAACAAATACTGTATGCTAACACATATATATGGAATCTAAAAAAAAAAAAAGGTCATGAAGAACCTAGGGGCAAGACGGGAATAAAGATGCAGACCTACTAGAGAATGGACTTGAGGTTATGGGGAGGGGGAAGGGTAAGCTGGCACAAAGTGAGAGAGAGGCATGGACATATATACACTACCAAATGTAAAATAGATAGCTAGTGGGAAGCAGCCACATAGCACACGGAGATAAGCTTGGTGCTTTATGACCACCTAGGGGGTGGGATAGGGAGAGTGGGAGGGAGATGCAAGATGGAGGAGATATGGGGATATATGTATATGTATGCGTATAGCTGATTCACTTTGTTATACAGCAGAAGCTAACACAACATTGTAAAGCAATTATACTCCAATAAAGATGTTAAAAATATATGTTTTAACATTTTTTTAATTAAAAATTTTTTTATTGAAGTACAGTCGATTTACAATGCTGTGTTAACTTCTGCTGTACAGCAAAGTGATTCCGTTTTACATAGATATATATTCTTTTTAAAAAATATTCTTTCCCATTGTGGTTTATCACAGGATATTGAATATAGTTCCCTGGGCTATACAGTAGGACCTTGCTGTTTATCCATCCTATATATAAAAGCTTACATCTTCTAACCCCAACCTCCCACTCCATCCCTCCCCCAGTCTCTTCCCTCTTCGTAACCACCAGTCTGTTCTCCATGTCCATGATTCTGTTTCTGTTTCATAGATAGGTTCATTTGTGTCATATTTTAGATTTCACATATAACTGATATAATATGGTATTTGTCTTTCTCTTTCTGACTTACTGGAAGCAAAATATATTGAAGTTATCTTCTAGGAGAACTGACATTTCCGTATTAATGCTACCAAATGATAACGATACCTTACATTTGTATAATCATGTTCAGTTTCTTATGTGCTGTGCTCTGCTCAACTGCTAGTCTCATCCTCAAATAATGAAACCATAATATAGGACAGCAATTAAGGACATGGGCTTTAGAATCAGGTGTACTTTTTAAAAACTTTAATTTTGAAGTAATTTTTAGTTTTTTTAAAATTTGAAATTCACAGGAAGTTGGAAAGATAGTACAAAGAGGTCTCACCTTATTCCCACCATTGGTTGCATTTTATGTAATTATAGTACAATGTCAATGTCAGGAAATTGACATTGGTATAATGTATGTGTATAAGTCTGTGTCATTTTATCACGTGTAGATTCATGTAACCACCATCACAATCAAGGTACAGAATTATTCCATCATCACAAAGATCTCCCTTGTGCTACTCTTTCATAATCCGTTATACCATCCTTAACCCCTGGCAGCCACTAATCTGCTCTCTACTCCTACAATTTTGTTATTTCAGGAATGTTATATAAATGAAATCATGCAGCATATGACCTTCTGAAATTTTCCTTTTTCTTAAATGTACTTGGTTTTAAGTCCTGGCTCCACCAGACAGCTATGTGATTTGGACAGTTACTTAACTTCTCCCATATGTAAAATGGAGTTTATAACAATTTCTTCATAGCCTGTTGTGAGAATATGTGAGATAATATTTGCAAAACATTGCCTGGCACATAGGAAAGACTCAATAAATAGTAGCAATTGTTATTATTAATACTTCCTGTGCAGCACTGCACCTTGGACAGGGATAAGGTTTGGAGATTATAAAACCTGGGTTCATTTCTACATGCAATGACCTTGGATACATTAATTTATCCAGTCTGTCTCCATCTGAGACTCATCATCTACATTGTGAGAATTAGATAATACATATGGAAAAGCACAGAACACCCAGGGGCCTTAAATATCTTTATTTTTTAATTCCAAGCCCACTTAGGAGAGCTGTAAGCCAGACACACAGCAAGTTCAAATGAATGCTTTTGTATTCCTGGGACAAAGCATGGTATAACTGAATACGATGGCATCTTCATGACCAGACTGAACATGGCGGCATACCCCAGATGAGCAAAAGACCAGGATGGCAGGATGAGGAGCCTGGAAAATGTTTCCAGTGATTTTTTTTTTTAAGTCATGAAGATCCATACTGCCCTATAAGGGAATGTTCAAATAATTCTAAATTAAACTGCCTGGGAAATTATGGTAATTATCTCTTGTTTGGTGTGTTTAGCCTGTCCCTTCTATTGGGGAGCTCCTACTTCACTTCCCATGGCCCTTGTGGGGTTGTCAGTTACAGGGCTCCATCTTACCCCACCTTCTTCTCCTCGGGAACAAAGGTGACCACATGACCAGAAATGCCCTATCACATGGAAAGAGAACCTGTTGCAATAGGAGAGACTGAGAGCAGTGAAAGACGGCATGATGAGATCGCTTGAGCTCCTGGATTCATCTGTGTCTGAAGCTAGACTACTTCCCAGTCTTCCAAGTCACATGAGCCAATCCAGTCCCTTTTATTGCTTATGCTTGAGTTGGACTTTCGTAAC
The DNA here is from genome assembly GCF_951394435.1 of Stenella coeruleoalba. NCBI lineage: Eukaryota > Metazoa > Chordata > Mammalia > Artiodactyla > Delphinidae > Stenella > Stenella coeruleoalba. The sequence goes on from NC_137150.1 coordinate 40,979,976, forward strand.
TAAAAGTTCCTGGCTAATACAGGAACTTTTGCAAAATTCACAAGCTTGGGCTTCACAAGTGGAGTTTCTGATGCAGTTGGTCAGAAATGGGGTTGAAGCATGTATGTTCTTTTTAAATTTCTCTGAACTCTACCTCCCTGCCCAGACTGAGAACCACTACTTTCTTTTCCTTTCTGCATTTCAAGTTCATAGGACAGATTTGATCATACTCAGCTCACAGCATGTTATCATTGTTGGTCCATGTAATGTCCCTCTCTTATTAATTCCATTTCATCATCATACTCCACCTCCATTTTCACTGCCCCCAAAGATCACCATTCTAACGTATTAAATGAGTATCTTCTTTCTGTATGTGTCTTTATAAAATGTGTTTTGTTGTTTTCTGTGTATGTATTTCTCAATGATAAAAACAGCATTTTGGGGCTTCCCTGGTGGTGCAGTGGTTAAGAATCCACCTGCCAGTGCAGGGCACACGAGTTTGAGCCCTGGTCCGGGAAGATCCCACACGCCACAGAGCAACTAAGCCCGTGCGCCACAACTACCGAGACCATGTGCCGCAACTACTGAAGCTTGCGTGCCTAGAGCCTGTGCTCCGCAACAAGCCACCACAATGAGAAGCCCGCGCACCGCGACTAAGAGTAGCCCCCGCTCGCCGCAACTAGAGACAGCCCACGCACAGCAACGAAGACCCAACACAGCCAAAAATAAATAAAATAAAATAAATAAATTTATTTTTTTAAAAAAACAGCATTTTGTTACATAGCCCATTCTATTTTTTACCTTAAAAAATTAATAGACTTTATTTTATTCTTTTTCTTTTAATGATATTTAATTTTCAGGTAGGAAAGTATTTGTAGTGAGTTAAAATTGAAATGGACAGTTTGTTGTGTTTGGTTTTATCTTATCTCACAAATATAATAATGGAGCAGTAATAAAAATTGATTTATGTAATTTACAATTAACAGATTTTATTTTTTAGAGCAGTTTTAGGTTTACAGAAAAATTGAGTGAAAAACACAAAAGGATCCTATATACTCCTTCTCTCTTCTGCCCAGTTTCCCTTATAATTAACATTCTGCATTAGTGATTAACTTTTGAACTTCAGCTGTATTCGAAATTAAGAATAGGACAGTACTGTGTGGTAAGGGAAACTTTTGACTCCCAATAAATAACAGTGCTTTTCTATGAACAGAAACAAAAAGACAAATCTTGGAATATGGAGGTAGATACCGTGAGACCCCAAATTCTATTATACAAAAAGGGGCAGGATCGTTTAAAATGTTCTTTTCCTTCTTGACTCGTCTTCAAACAGAAAAAGAATAGAGGTCATTACAAATATCATAGCCAGCATTGTGATTTTATACTTGTGAGGAGTAGTTTCAAAGTAAGTTCTCAGTTCAATTCTTTGAACTAAATTGAAAATGAAAATTGCATCCGAGAGGAAGGAGCATCATCTGAAGAAAGATGATTAAGTTCTTCTCATGGCGACTGTCATGGGAAGATGTCATAGGACACTAAGACATCCACAGGAAAAAGAAATTTCTGTCTCTGCCAGTGAGGCTGTAGGGAAACAGGCATCCCCTACATTTCTGGGGCACATTGGTAAACCCCTCTGAGAGTCATTTTGGCAGCATCTGTCAAATTTTCATATGGGTTCAAGGAAATCCTCTTCAGTTTGGACTCAATCTGGAAGTTATTTCTTCCCAAAAGGCACTGAACTGGTTATGAATCTCGTAAAGCTCGATATAGGCAGAGCACAGAGATGCTGGTCAGGGATAGATGCAAAGCTGTGAGTATGGAAAAGGGGCCACCTCCCAGCGGTACGAAGCTGGTGGCAGGCTCATCACAATGCATTCAAGGAAAGCTACACCCCCATAGCCATTGTCCGGGAAGGTATCTCAGTAAATCTGAACTTTGAGCAATTGCAGATGCAGATTTTGAGAATTCTTTTAAAGGACTTGTAAAGCAGCTGTCATTCCTGGGCAAACTGGTGTGTGGCAAGAACAGAGTGAGTCAGTTATTCAGAAGAGAATCAGTAAAGCCTGAATAATGTAAAATCTGAAATCCAGTTGAGAACAGAAACATTTCCTGAGAGTTGCCTAAGAATTTCCACCACTTCTATAGTGGAGACATTGGAATATAACATCAGAATGCCACTGCACAGTGTCTGTTCTGTAGCATTGTGTGGGTATAATTAGTGAACCGCATGCATTTTCTTTTATCCTGTGGTTCACTCAGCTTCAATTAGCCTTTGTATTGTTTTTATCAAGTCCCAAGTGAAAGAATCCCTCCAGTATTATTATAAGTAATGATCAGGGCTGAGTGGACCCAAACAGCAGTGCAGTCGGTTGCCTGAATGAGGTGACCAGGTGGACTGTTGCCCTGGCCGCGTGGTGCCTGAGTGTTTAGTTTGGTGTGCTGCTTGTTGCCACGGCACTGGGCAAGAAGTCGTGTTCATATGGCGACTCTGGTTCCACAAGAAAGGACCACTTTATATTTTGTCTGTTCTATTCCAAAAGGCAAGTAGTTTTCAAGTTTTTATGCTCAAAAGCAGTGGTTCTCTAATGTTACCGTGCATCAGAATTACCTTCAGTGTGATTAAAACACACATTGCTGGGCCCTACCCTCGGAGATTCTGATTCAGTAGGTAGGGTGGAACCCAAGAATTTGCACGGTAAGCTTCCATTAGCTGGAACATCCAGATAAATTTCTCATCCCTCATGATGCTGAACTTAAAACTGAAGATGTTATTGCCAAGTGACAGGGAAAGCAAGGGGCTCATTAAAACTGACCCTACTTCCTTTCTTGCACCAAAGCCTCTGGGATCACTCTGCTGTACTTCCTCCATCCTTTATTGACAGCCACATCCAAATCCGAATCTAAAATGAGGAATTCACTCCCCTCTGTTATTAATTCCTCTCTTCTCTTTCCGCTAGCTCCTGATGCTACTACATGTACAAGAATAGTGAATAATGCACGACAGTATGTAATTAAGTAATTGTATTTGAGGAGTTCAAAGGTAGGGGCCATCAAGAAAGACCCATGGTGGAACTGATATGTAAGCTCCACCTTGACAGAAGGGTGGCATGTGACTAGGCAGACAGGAGACGGTGTACACTTCAGACAAAGGCAGCCTCTTAGGCAAAGGCCCAGATGCAGGAAGTGGAGAGGCAGGCCTTGAGAGGGATGTGTTCTGGAGAGAACTAAAAGCAAAGATTAAATAGGTAGGGTGGGGGGCTTCCCTGGTGGTGCAGTGGTTGAGAGTCCGCCTGCCGATGCAGGGGACATGGGTTCGTGCCCCGGTCCGGGAAGATCCCACATGCCGCGGAGCAGCTGGGCCCGTGAGCCATGGCCACTGAGCCTGCACGTCCGGAGCCTGTGCTCCACAATGGGAGAGGCCACAACAGTGAGAGGCCCAAGTAACGCAAAAAAAAAATAAAAAAATTTAAAAATAGGTAGGGTGGGGCTAGACATCCAGGTAGGATTCAGGGTAGAGTCTGTAAGACATGGATGGGAAGGCAGTGAAGGCTTTAGAATGATTAAAGTCTTACTTCAGGCAGATTAGCTGGGCAACAGAGTGTGCGGGATGGCTTGACAGCAGAGGCCATCCCGCAGGCTGCTCTGGAAGTTCAGATCTGTGCAAGCCAGCAGCACGTTCCTTCTTATAACCTGACATGCATCCAATTCACGATGGGAGTCATCCCTAGGTACTACCTCAGTGTGTCTGGGCAAGCTGGGCCACACTTTGCATGTAAATGTTCAAACTGATTTAAAATAAAGCCTTACCTTTTTTATTAAAAAAAATTTTTTAAGCCTTACCTTTTTAAGCTTAAAAACCTATTCTTCCCATTTCATAATATTGGTTATTGTTTCTAAACCAGCCTTTGATTTCTTTGCGCCACCTCACTTTCTCAACCCTCCAAGCTTTTTCTTTCCTACCTCAGTAAACTTTGCTCCTCATCTGATAATCTAAACCTAAATTATCTTTACATCCTTTTTCCACCTGGCTTAGTTTAGAGGCATTTCACCTCATCACCAAATTCACTAAAATATACAGTGGCAGATGGTCCTCCCCCTAATGTGGCTTCCACTTAATGATTCCACGTATATGATTCATAGATTACCTCAGAATAAAAAGAGAATATTTTCCTCATTTGGATAAGGGAATATGAGCACCGTTCCCTATGTTATATGTGTAACCACATTTCCCTAGGTCATACTGATGAAATGTGAAACAGCAGCGTGTGGTTCAGTCTTCAACAGCAAAATATAGAAATTTCAGGCCTCAGATCCTTCAAGAACAGTAGGGCGTCTCTTTCAGCGCATGTCTCCCTGGTTCCCGGCATCCTCTTTTGCCCTCCGAGGTCAGCCCTTTGGTTCCCACTACCTTGACATCCCCCTCCCTCCCAGCACAGGCATATTCTTGGTTGCTCCTTAATTCCATTCTCTCTCTTTTTTTTTTTTTAATATTTATACTTATTTATTTGGCTGTGCCAGTCTTCGTTGTGGCCTTCAGGGTCTTTAGTTGTGGCATGCGGGATCTAGTTCCCTGACCAGGGATCAAACCCGGCCCCCTGCATTGGGAGCATGTAGTCTTAACCACCGGACCACCAGGGAAGTCCCCTTAATTCCATTCTTAATGGTTGTTATGCCACCCGTCTCTCCCAGCTTACCCTCTTCCTGGGCCCCAAAGCAAACGCACTTTGTGTTCTGTACTTTTCGGGGGCTCTGTTCTTTATTACTACCCCTTCCCAGGAACAAAGCTCGAGCCCAGAGTCTGAGCTGAACTGCAATCCCAGAGATGCCCCACTGTGCTGCCTCATAGCCATTCTCCCTTTGATCTCCTCCAATGAGCCCAGATCAAGTGTGTGCGTGCCTCAACTCTCCTCTCAGAGAACAGACAGAATCATGAATTATGTGGCAAGATTTATATAGCTGATTTCATAAACTTTGGGCAGTTTTTTCATGGTTTCCACAACTATAAAATTTTGTCTTTGGCAATTTGGAAATGATGGTGAGGTACATTTCCACACCCCTCCTGTTTCTTACCGCTCTCCCTAGATGCTATATATGTAGTCTCAGTGTGTTCAGGAATGGGGTTTCTGAGGTTCTCATTCAAAATCAGTTGAAGCTCTCAGCACCCCAAGTACCTTCAAAATATCAAAATTTCCATTGTTCACAAATTAGGTCATTCAAAATGTATTTTTTGAGCCTCTACCCTGTGCCAGGCATTATTCTTAGCACTTGGTTGATAGCAGTGAACAAGGCAGACAAAATCTCTGCTCTCAGAAAATGTGTGTGTAACAAACAATTTCAGACAGTGATACATGCTGTGAAGAAAATAATACATGGTAATATGATAGACAGTGATGGGGATGGTGAGGGAGGCCTCTCTGAAGAGGTGAAATTGATCTGAGACCTCCATGACAAGGAAGAGGCAGCCATGAGCAGCCCTAAGCAAAGAATACTCTAAACAGGAGGAAGGTTAAGTGTAAAGTTGGGAGTGGGAGGGCCAGTGAGCCCAGAATGTAATGTAAATGTGAGACGGGGAGTGAAGGGAGTGATGGGGTATGAGATAAGAGAGGCAGGTAGGGATCATATCATATAGGGCCTTGTAGGCCAAGGTGAGGAGACTGAATTTTATCTGAGTACTATAGGAAGCCTTTGCAGAGTTTAACCAGTAGAAGATCATGATCTACTACAACTTTTTTCTTTTCTCATTAGTGTTTTGAAAATTGAGATATGATTTATATATAACATGCATTACCATTTTAAAGTGTACAGTTCATTGGTTTTTAGCAGTTCATAACGAGTGCAACCATTACCACTAATTCCAGAACATTGCCATCACCCCAAAAAGAAACCCTGTACCTGTTAGCAGTTACTCCCCTTGACCCTTTCCCCAGCCCTTGACAAAAAATAGTCTGGTTTTGGTCTCTATGGATTTGCCTAATATAAATGGAACAATACAGCCTATTGTGTCTAGCTTCTTTCACTTAGCATAATGTTTTCCAGGTCATTCACGTTGTAGCATGTAATAGTACTTCATTGCTTTTTATGGCAAAATGATGTTCCATTGTATGTATATACCACGCTTTGTGCATTCATCTATTCATGGACATTTGGATTGTTTCACTTTTTGTTTTTTATGAATATTTGTATACAAGTTTTTATATGACTATATGCTTTCATTTCTCTTGGGTATATACCTGTATGAATATGTGCTTTCTTTTCTCTTCTGTAGAATTGCTAGGTCATATGGTAACTTTGTTTAAATTTTGAGGAACTGCCAAATTATTTTCCAAAGTGGCTGCACCACTTTTTTTTTTAAACTTTTATTTATTTTTATTTTTGGCTGCTTTGGGTCTTCGTTGTTGCGTGTGGGCTTTCTCTAGCTGTGGTGAACAGGGGCTACTCTTCTTTGTGGTGTGTGGACTTCTCATTGCGGTGGCTTCTCATGTTGTGGAACACGGGCTCTAGGCAGGCAGGTTTCAGTAGTTGTGGTGCATGAGCTCAGTAGTTGTGGCTCGCAGGCTCTAGAGCGCAGGGTCAGTAGTTATGGCACATGGGCTTAGTTGTTCCACAGCATGTGGGATCTTTCCGGACCAGGGCTCGAACCCGTGTCCCCTGCATTGGCAGGTGGATTCTTAACCACTGCGTTACCAGGGACGTCCTCTTAATGTGTTGTTTTTTTGTTTTTTGTTTTGCATTCCCCTAATAACTAATGATGTTGAGAGTCATTTCATCTGCTTATTGGCTATTTGTATATCTGCTTTGGAGAAATGTTTATCCATGTCCTTTTCCCATTTTAGAATTGGGTTATTGATCTTTTTATTGTTGAGTTGTAAGAGTTCTTTATATATTCAGGATACATGGCCCTTATCAGACATATGATTTGCAAAAACTTTCTGCCTTTCTATGAGTTATCTGGTTTTTTGTTGTTTTTTTTTTAGCTGCACTGCATGGCTTGTGGGATCTTAGTTCCCCAAACAGGGATTGAACCTGGGCCCTCAGCAGTGAGAGCATAGAGTCCTAACCACTGGACCACCAGAGAACTCCCATCTATGAGTTATTTTTTCACTTTCTTGATTGTGTCCTTTGTTTGACCTTATATAAGTTTTTTGTTTTTTGTTTTTTTTTTCCAGTACGTGGGCCTCTCAATGTTGTGGCCTCTCCTGCTGCTGAGCACAGGCTCCAGACGTGCAGGCTCAGCGGCCATGGCTCACGAGCCCAGCCACTCCACAGCATGTGGGATCCTCCCGGACTGGGGCACAAACCCGTGTCCCCTGCATCGGCAGGCGGACTCTCAACCACTGCGCCACCAGGGAAGCCCCTTATATAAGTTTTTAAAAGATCATTCTGGCAGCTATGTGGAAGATGAACTATGCGGGGGGGTGGGGCACTAGAATGGTGTAACTGCAGAACCAGCCCCAAACTGGCCCTATCCTGTTTCTAACAAGATACTGAGTTTTTTAGAGAAACAGAATAAAACTGTAAGTCATGTGGCCAAAGAAGGCGCAGAGGGGAAATTTTTTACCTCAAATAACACCAGGAACCAAAGTTTCTCCCCGCCACGGAAGAAAAGGACCAGGACATGAACAGAACCTGAATGCAGGAACACTTTCAGAAGTGAAGGATCCATTGTTCAGGAAGATTTGGTGCTGAAGACCCTTTACCATCCTTACCATAAATGGCCAAGTTCCAAAGCCCTCCAATACAAACCATCCCCACCAGTGCTTCCACATTCCAACCCTCCTCCCCTAACTCATAAAAGTGTGACCAAACCCCATACGGGGGAGACAGACTTGAGAGCCCTGCCTCCTATCTCCTTGCTGGTCAACCTCACAATATAGCTTTTTCTTTTCTCAAAAGTCAATGCTATAGTATTGGCTTCTATGCACGTTGGGCAGCAAGCCCTTGCTTGGTAACAATGGTGGCAGGGAAATGAATTAGGAACTATTGTAATGATCCAGTCAAGAGATGATATTGGCTTGGGTGTTAGACAAGGTTCTGGCTTTAAATTATTATTGCCAGCTCTAGGTAGGCAGTGTTAGATCAGCTGTCTGAATTTTGTTCCGCTTTATAGTGGTTTGAGCTCAGAGAGAAAATTATGATACAACTAACATTCATAGGGCTTGTCCATAGACTCAAGAATCAGCCCTGCTATGTGGCCCCAAGTGTCTCTGGATTTGTTACACAAGTTCTATCATGGCTTTAGATTTTGGAGACCCAAACTGCAAATCTCACCCATAAAACAATGGTAAATTTTACTAATAAACCCATACATAGGAATGGACGCTCTTAAGGTAAAGAGAATATGCCACTTTCTTAGGTAGTAAAAAACCTAAAAGGCCTGTGCCTGGAGTTTTCATTTCCAACAATGAAGTTTTCTCAAGAAATCAAGGAGGGATTGGGTGAATTGAAAGTTATGCTTCGTTCTGACTATAAGAACAAAGGAAGTGAAAGAATGAAATCAAAACAAAGGGAGACAAGATGATTAGCTAGAGGGAGAGTAAACTTCTCTTAGGAAACTCTCTTAGTCTCTTCAGGCTGCTAAAACAAAATACCATAGACTGAGTGGCGAATAAACAATAGAAATTTATTTCTCATAGTTCTGGAAGCTGGGAAGTCCAAGGTCAAGGCACTGGCACATTCAGTGTCTGTGAGAGTCTGCTTACTGGTTCATAGACATCCATCTTCTCACTGTAACCTCATGTGGTGGAAGGGGCAAGGGAGCTCTCTGGGGTCCCTTTTAGAAGGGCACTAATCCCACTCATGAGAGCTCCACCTTCATGACCTAATCACGTACCAAAGACCCTAGCTCCAAATACCATCTCATTGGGTGTTAGTATATAACATGAATTTGGGGAGGGCAAAAACATTCAGTTCATAGTAGAAACAGAATGAGGGCTTAGTGAAGAGACTAGACATATAGGAAGATCAGCATGAGCTCTTGGAGACAAGGATGGATATATACAAAAGGAAAAGGGAGTTTACTCAGTTCTAATTATTTATAAAGAGGGTATTAGAAAAGGTAAAGATGTTTTAATTATTACTAGTTCAGGAGTAGTGACTGGGCCTATTAAAAAACAAATTAAAAGAGGTAAGAGCTCTGACTAAATCAATGCCTGCTTCCTGCAAGAAGTCAGACCCAGGAGTAAACTGGATCTCCTCTAAAAGGAGCAGATGAAGAATCCACAGTAAGAGTAACAGGAAAAATCTTTTGAAGACTGGGGTTATCATACCAAGTGGTCACAAAGAATTTGAACAAATTTGAGAGGGGAAGACCAGGAAGATAAGCACAAAATATTCAAATAACTGTTATATGGGTTAGATTCAGGGACAGACAGTTATTACAGGTGGCAAACAGGTTTTGCATGTACCTAGAGGGCACATGTCAGAGAAATTTATGGAACTGGCATTCTAAGGGAAGGCACAGCAGAGATGAGAAATAAAAACGGAGAGCCAATCAGAACAATAATTAGCTGAGTCTAGGCCCTTAGATATTTTGATCTCTATTTGTGTGACTTCTGTTTACCTTTCAGTTGTTTCTTAAATGGGCCTGGGAACATAAATGTTAATTGAACTGTCTCTAACTCTGTTAGGATTACTATAAATTATTGGAGGTAGAGCTGACAGGGCTTGCTGATCAATCAGGTGGGGCATACGAAGGAAAATGACAAATCAAAGATGATTCCTTGGTTTCTGGCTTGAGTGACTAGGTAAATAGTAGTGCTATTTAATAATATAGAAGCCCAATTCTGAGATTAGAGGCGTACATGTGGTGAGGTATACATGACTAGTACATGTTGAGGAAGGTTGTACATGTGGTGAGTAATTTAGTGGAGGGAGGGCACTTTACATATAGTGAGAATGACTTAGTTGGGGTAGGATGGCTTGGAGGCCAAGAAAGTAAGTAGGAGGCTACTATACAGTGCGGGTGAGACATAAGGGCTTCGAGTACAGTACTGAGAATAGAGAAACAGGGGGGTTAATGTAGAAGACATTTATGAGGAAGAAGCAGTAGAACTTGGTGACCAGTTGGATATGGGTAGAGGATTGAGGAGAGGGAGTCAAGAGCAACTCCAAGGTTTCACATTAAATTTTTGGCAGTGACAAAAATACATTAATTTTATAGATTCTGCCATTTAAAAAATGACATTTCTTTTAGCCACAATGAAGGCATGCAGGGTATAGGGAACGAAAAATGAAAGGATTAACTTCTCCAGGGCCTAAGTCTCCTATTCAAAAGGAAAAAGCTACCCAAAACCCTTAAAAGCAGCAGCTAAGAGTAATCGTTTTGATTGAAGTGGTCCTCCTTTTAGGTGTGATACACTGTATCAGGGGTTGGTAAACCTTTTCTATAAGGAGCCAGATATTAAATACTTTAGGCTTTGTGGACCATAGGGTTGAAACCGAGCACGACCCTGAGGGGCTCCCAGGTACAAATCCTTTCTGTGTCCCCCCACTTTCTTGTTTGTAGGAAATAGGTTTCATTCAGCCTCCCTGACCTTCCCTGAGTTCATTTACTACTGAGCAGAAAAAACTACTGTTGTACAGGCTGAAACAGACACTTGAAAAGGAAAAGGGCTGCAAAAGCAAGCAGACACTGATGAATCTGTTCCAATGCATGTTGCGTTCGTGTCTCTTTAATTTTGCCAGAAGCAATTTCAATAAAGCCTGTTAGCAATTTTCTCACACTTCTCTCTGCAGAACATCAAAAATTTCACAATAAGTAAATAAGATTTTCTTTTTTATTATTGCATACTGCTTTTGGGGGGGTTATTTTAATAAAATTAACATGCATCACAAATTCTATTTTTTTTTATAATATGAGAATTGAAATGCATAACCTATTTGTTGTTTTTAAGACCATTAAATATTTAGGGGGTTTTACAGTGTGTGACATTTTTGTTGCTGTCGCTTTCAGGTAAACCCAGATAACTTTACTTGATGAAAAATGACAACAAATTCTTAATCCATGCTTTATTTGATTTACTTTCATTAGATAAAATGTTCTATAATCATACAAGGCTTTTAAAATTATGTATTTATTTATTTTGATCATTAAACATATCCCATTTTTGATACCACTGTGTATTAATCAGGTTTGGTTAGGCTAGGCTAAGCCATAGTAGCAAATTAACTCTCAAATCTCCATGGCTTCACCTAACAGAGATTTATTTCTTGCTCACATCAGCTGTGCTCTCTGGGCCAGTGGGGGGCTGTCTTCCACACAGTCTCTCAGGTACCTGGGCTGATGGGAGATCTGATATCTTGTAGCTGCATCATCAGAACATGAGGCCCCATGGCTGCTAGCACAAGAGAGAGCCACAGGGTCTCACACCAGCTCTTAGATGCTTTGCCCGGAAATGACACTCATGACATTTACCTGCTAAAAAGGTCTTTTATTTGATCACAGTGTTCTTTTGAAGTTCAGAATGATCTTGTCTTTAATTATGTCAACCCTCCTTCTTCTTTTCTTTTTTTTTTTTTTTGGCTGTATGCGGGCCTCTCACCGCTGTAGCCTCTCCCGCCGCAGAGCAAAGGCTCCGGACGCACAGGCTCAGCGGTCACGGCTCACGGGCCCAGCTGCTCCGCGGCATGTGGGATCCTTCCGGACCGGGGCATGAACCCATGTCCCCTGCATCGGCAGGTGGACTCTCAACCACTGCGCCACCCGGGAAGCCCCCTTCTTCTTTTCTTAGGTGAATTTTACTTTTGTTAGCCTCCTCTATCTGTTAGCATTCTTAGGTATAGACAAAGAATCAAGTCTAGGTCATTTAAATGAGAAGGGATTTATGAAGGGAGATTAGAAAGCCCAGGGAATCATGGAAAAAGCTGGAGGAACAGGTTCTAGGCCAAGCTACCACCAGTCCCCAAACCCACCAGTCTTTGTTGCAATGGGGAAGATACTATACCCACTGCTGACCCCAGAACCATGACATTGAAGCCAACTGTGCCAGCAGAATGGATGTCTGGGCCCTGTCTGCACTACAGGTAGTTTCTGACAGGTACAACTGAGAGGCAGAAACTAAGTTATAGGACCTCATCTAAGACTCAGAGGCTAGGGAGATTATGAAATGTTAAATTTTAGAATTTACTTCAGGAGGATAGAATTCACATGGGGAACTATAAGATGTGGGGTTTGAGCAGATTTGAGGCTGCCATGAATAACAAATGTTTACTATATTTTCTTTTATAGAACTCATTTTCTTTGCACTTGTCAATTTGTTTTCTGTTACAGAAGTAATATAACTAGAGATAAGAAAGAAGCACTCAGACTGCCATTACCCTAACATAGCCACTGTTATTATTTTGGTATGTTTCCTTTTTGCTCTTTTTCTATGCAGCATTCTTTTCTATAAAATTATTTGACAATGAATACTGATTTCTTAGTGAAATATTAGAACACAAACATTTTCCCCCATGTTGCCACATTATCTTCAAGATCATGAATTTTAGTGACTGTGCAATATTGCAACAGTTAGAATGGCTTAACTATGTAAATTTACCAGGTAAATATAATATTGTGCAAGTCAATAGGTATACCTTCTCTGGTTACAACTGTATGCTTATTCTTTCATTTATGCTGTGATTATGTTAACATTTTGATGGTTACCTTATTTTCCAATTTTCATCAAGATGTGTGACCTCACAGAGACACCGTCCAAGACTCAACGCAGATAAGGAAAGAAATGTGATGAAATTTTCAGGCAATTGTTTCATTTAAGTACAAAAACACAATCTTCATTCTTTAGAAAAAGGGACTTTTAGTATGTATCATCCATGCCGGTAGCCAGTCTTTATATAATGCCAGGTAATTTTTTAAAATTCCAGCAACTGTTTCATTATTCATTTGCTTATGTCATCATAAATTTAATGTAGTTTCCAACCATTACATACAGCAAAATCCAATTTTGTTGAACTATCCCTCCCTTTCAAAAAAGAAAATGTCACACACACTAATAGCCTTAAGAAAAATCCATTAATTTTTGTATTGAGCACTCACTATTCCCAAGAACTCTACTAAGCCCTGTGTGAACACAAAGATGTATAACACATACTGCCTGCCAAGGAGACACTTAAAATCTCTGATCAGGAACTTTAAAAAAAAAGCAGCAGTGTATCGTATTGCCTTTTAAGTTTTATTTAAAGGCATTAAGAAAAAAGAAAAACATTTTTTTCTATTTCTTTAATTTTGTATCTATATGAGATAATGGATGTTTACTAAACTTATTGTGATAATCATTTCATTTTTTAAAATATTTATTTATTTATTTGGTTGTGCCAGGTCTTAGTTGCAGCAGGTGAGCTCCTTAGTTGCGGCTCGCCAGCTCCTTATTGCAGCACACGAGCTCCTCAGTTATGGCATGTGGGCTCTTTAGTTGTAGCATGCAACTCTTAGTTGTGGCATGCATGTGAAATCTAGTTCCCTGAGCAGTTTTCGAACCCGGGCCCCCTGCATTGGGATCTCAGAGTCTTAACCACTGCACCACCAGGGAAGCCCCTAATCATTTCATGATGTATGTAAGTCAAATCATTATGTTGTACATCTTTAACTCACACAGTATGTATGCCAATTAGAGCTCAATAAAACTGAAAAAAAAAACCCAGCAAGTATTTATTTTGCCAACAGTTCTAGGTTTGGGGAATATAAAGAATAATAAAATACTTGCTGAAAAGAAGATTATATAAAGTAGAGTAATTTAGGAAGTAAAGAGACAGAAGAAAGAAAAAATCATTAAATATTATTTTATAATTAGGCACAGTGTGCTCCCTTTGGTATATAAAATTTAAACCAAACTGAGCTTTGTTTTAGACAAAGAAAGGTAGGGAAAAATAAGTTTCCAGGCTATGGGAGCTTAGAAAAGACATAAATGAGAGAATCAGTGTTACTCTTTAGGAAACGATATATATTTAGTGCTAATAGAGCAAATTAGGTATGTATCTATGTGTGTATATATATGTATGTATATGTGTATATATGATAGATGATATAATCAAGTTTTTAATCAAAATCTGTATAATACAATATCATTTATCTTAAGAAGACATGGGAATTCCCTGGCGGTCCAGTGCTTAGGACTCCATGTTTTCACTGCCAAGGGCACGGGTTCAGTCCCTGGTCAGGGAACTAAGATCCCACAAGCCATGTGGTACGGCCAAAAAAAAAAAAGGAAACAAAAAGAAGACGTAAAGTATTTGTTTGAGGCTTTACAATAGTTTTTAAGAGCTAACTCTGGGGAACAGAACAGGGAGTGGAATAAGGTGTGCTTTTATTTTACATACTCCTATTGATCTTGGGTGGCCTAGGCCTGCAGAGGCTTGAAGCAGGGTTTCGGTTCCCGCCAGTGATTGAGGTTGGGTCACAGTGGTGAGAGCACTGAATCCCAGCCACTGGACCTGTGACAAGGCCCTGGCCCTACGGTTTTGCAGAAAAAGAATTCCCACAGACGCAGAAAGTAGTGAAACAAGTAAAGTATTTATTAGGGAAAAAAGAAATACTGTACGTGTGGACAGACACACAGGCGGGTTCAGAGAGAGAGTCACACCCTCGTGGCAGTTTGAATCACTTTTATGGGGCATTTCTTCCAGGTTTCTTTTGGCCAATCATTTTGATTTGCCTGGTTCAAAGTCCATATTTGGTATAGCTCAGGATTTTCCTATGTGTGCACACACATCTTAGCCAAGATGGAGTCTACTGAAGAGGTCTATGGGTAGTGAGCATCAGCTGACATCAGTTAGCATCCCTCCCCTTTTGACCTCCAAGGAGCCTTTCTGTGCATGTGTAGTCGGGACTTGGAGAATGAGGAATATGTGGTTTCTTATCTTCTATCTGGGCAGGGCCCAGCCTCCTCTCTCAATTGTCCTGTTATTCCCGGCCCAGAGTATAGGTCCACAAGGAACAAACTCAAACCATTTGCCCTGGGGGCCCATCTATCACCTGCCTCAGTATAACTTTAAATTGTTAAAAAAAAAAAAAAAAAGATTTAATAATTATAAATATGCATACTTTAAGTGCAAAATATTGAGTAGATACGACAAATAGTTTAAGAAACAGTGAATGGTATGTTTATGGTTATATTTATTGTGGTAGACATGTAGACTGCATTCATTTGTCAAAAGTCATGAATTTATATACTTAAAATTTGTGAATGATATGTAAATCATACTTCAATAAGCATAAAAAATAAAGGCACTAAAAGAATTGGATTGGGGCTTCCCTGGTGGCGCAGTGGTTGAGAGTCCGCCTGCCGATGTAGGGGACACAGGTTCGTGCCCTGGTCCGGGAAGATCCCACATGCCACGGAGCGGCTGGGCCCGTGAGCCATGGCCACTGAGCCTGCTCCGCAACGGGAGAAGCCACAACAGTGAGGCCCGCGTACCGCAAAAAAAAAAAAAAAAAAAAAAAAGAATTGGATTGATAATCAAGAGACGTGAGTTTTATTCATAATTCTAGCACTCTGTTATTTTTGACAAGTTATTCAAACTCTCTGGGTCTCAGTTTTCTCATCTGTAAAGAGTTAGACTGGGTGAGAGCTCAGATGTCTCATCCCTAACATCCTGAAAATACAGGAAATATCCCACAGGCTGTCAGTGGTTTTCTATCAAAAAAGAATAATAAACATACATATTTATTATATGTGTGTATATTTATATACATACAGATACACATCCAAATGATATTTGCTTTGAGAAGCTTATAAAATGGGTATCCTGTATAAAATTCATGAAGTACTAGTAGAACCTTAAAATCAATCATGAAATGAATAATTATCCCTTAAGAGTTTTCTACAGCACTTGTAGTTGTGGAAGTCTTGATATGCTTCCATTCTGTAAACGTGCTAATGAACTGAGATTTTCTCAAATGGGATCATTTAGGCTCACGTTTAAGTACAGGATTCAGTTAAAAGAGAATAGTTATTGTTTACAAGTGCCTAGTGGACAGCCAGGCTCTGAATAAGGTACTTTTCAAATGTAATCTCATCTAAACCTTACAGCAGCCCTAAGAAGGAGATATTACTATTCATTTTACAGACAAGAAAATTGGGACTCAAGAGGTTAAGTAATTTGTCCAAAGCCAGCAAGAGGCGGAGCCAGTTTTCCAACTCAGGTCTGCCTGACTCCAAAGTCCATGCTCCTTCCATCCCAACCTATTCTGTAGACCTTTCTCACTGACTTAATTAATATTGATATTCCTCTTATGATAATAATCCTAACTTATCTTAACTAATTTCTCATATCCCAATGTGGTCAAAACCAGCAAAATCACTTAGAGAATGAAGGTGATTTTCCAAAAAAGTTTAAAATACAGTCTTACTTAAAATCATCTTATTTTTTAAAAATATTATATTTTATATAAAAATATATAAATATATATGCATATGCACTGGCATTAGTAGGAAGCATCATTATTTAGGGTATAAATAATTTCCTTTATATTCTGTCTTTCCCATGTATTTTTCTAAAAAGAGTTGAAAAAGAGCTTCCTCCCCTGAACACTAGCTGCTGAAGAACATTTGAGTCAAAGTTTCTTTCTGAGTCTCAGTCATTCTCAGAGGAACCCCAAAGTAGTTTCTTTCCTTCCTTAAGTTTCTTTTGAAGGATACTTCATTTGTAATCAGTATTACTTAGCATGCAACTAGTATATCAGGATTGCAAAGCTTTTTACAATTATTGCCTAATACATTCTTCCAGAAGCTTCTGGGGAGACCAACATTTTACAGAAAAGCAAAACGAGATGTAGATATGTTAATTTACTTGGCCAGAGTGATGCAGTGACTTTGCACAGATACAGCCAAGGGAGAGTCCTGGGTCACTAGGACAGAAACTCTGCTGTTTGAATAATAACATTTCATAGTTACATTCATCCTATAATTGCAGAAAGCCCACTTCACTTTACAAATGAATCAGTGACAGAGATGCCTTAAAAAAAAATCTAGAGTTCCCAATTTACTTCCTAGAACTGACTCACCTTCGTTCCAGTTACCTTTCAAGTGTTTGCCCTTGAATTAATTGATAAAAGACTTTAGCTCTTCATTCTTATCTTTACTTTTTGCACTGATTTCAAAATGAGAGACACAATGCTAATTTATGTCCGACAGACTTCCTTGTCACCGTTTTGGCTTGCTCTTACAAATTTCTGTATTAACATACAGCTTGATGCTAAATAGGTGTGAGAGAGAAGCTGCAGCTCTCCCCATAAACAGAAGTCCTCCTGTATTTGACTTCTAGCCATATCCACCTGAACACTGGTTCCTGTTATTAAATCAATATTTTTTGATTCATTTTACTGTTCATTCTTGGCAAGAGGAGCTTCCGTCTTTTAACCTTTCTCATGACTAAGCTGAATGTTTCTTTGGTTTGGATGAAAAATTATACAGTTAAGAGAAGGTAGTAAATCTTTGCTATATGGCTAATAAATAAGACCGTCGTTTTTTTTTTAAAAATAAATTTATTTATTTATTTTTGGCTGTGTTGGGTCTTCGTTTCTGTGCAAGGGCTTTCTCTAGTTGCGGCAAGCAGGGGCCACTCTTCATTGCGGTGCGTGGGCCTCTCACTGTCGTGGCCTCTCTGGTTGTGGAGCACAGGCTCCAGACGCGCAGGCTCAGCAGTTGTGGCTCACAGGCCCAGTTGCTCCGTGCATGTGGGATCTTCCCAGACCAGGTCTCGAACCCTGCATTGGCAGGCAGATTCTCAACCACTGCACCACCAGGGAAGCCCCTTGTGGTATTTTATATCTGATTTCATGATGCTTTGAATTTGTAGTTAATAAGTAGACTCTCCAGCATCATATTATAAATGAAATGCCAACTTTATTTAAAATTTTATGTTAGGTCATATAATAACTTGACAATTATTTTGATAGCTACAAAGGAAATGAAACACCAGCAGAATTTATTTAAGAAGGTGTGTCATTGTGTACATTTAGAATCAGAAAAATAAAACTCCAGTTATGGAAGCACTAGTATGTTTTATTAGGTAAAATCTGAACAATAATCTTTAGATGGATTTATTAATAATTTTACAGATATTTATTAACTTCTCTGAAGTACTATTTAGAAATTTTGGAAGACAATTTCATTACTTGACAAATATTGGCAGCCCCTTTTGTAATTGATTTTTTTCTGAACCATCCTTTAAGAATGTTTTCTTAAAATTCATTATGATTATATTTTGTTTAACTAGCTTTATTTAATCTTTTGAATTAAATTACCTCTTTAAAAATATTTATGTAAGTTCAGGTTTCTTGAGAAATCCAGAATGAGTGGAAATAAATTTATGTAGCTGAGAAACTTAACATATGTATCTAAAATGTACATAAACATAAATTCAAAATTTTCTGTTGGACAAATCCAGTGTGATGTACTTTAGTCTTTAGAGAATTAATTGAGAAAAAATCGAATTAGTAAAATGATGTTTCTGCCATCAGATTAATTAATTGACTCATCTCTTGGCAGAGGAAGTGAGGCTGTCCACATGAAGTAGTCACTGGACTGGAGACCCAGAATGACTGGGTGCAAATCCTGGCTCTCTTGATGACGAGTCACTGATGTCTGTGTATTGGCTCCTCACCCATAAAATGTTATAATGATATTTTTAGACTTAGGTGAACGGTGAAGAATATTTCATCAAGTGCTTATAAAATGCTTTGAAGGTTAAAAGTTTTGAATGTTATTCGATCACAATATACAGAGTAGATATTAAAAAACTGCTCACTCATTACTGTCATGTTTGAATGGATTTCCTAGGATTGAGAAACTTACTTAGCTAAATATAGAGCCCAGT
Source organism: Stenella coeruleoalba (assembly GCF_951394435.1). Taxonomy (NCBI): domain Eukaryota; kingdom Metazoa; phylum Chordata; class Mammalia; order Artiodactyla; family Delphinidae; genus Stenella; species Stenella coeruleoalba. The sequence continues at coordinate 40,998,768 of NC_137150.1, forward strand.
TGCTGGTGTTTGGAGGGAAATGCTATGTTAGACTCACTTAGCAATGACAGTATGTCAGTCTCTGACATAGTGTGGATATAGAATTACATACTCTAGTTGACTTTACTTATTCTAGTTTCTTTGAAACTGTTCCTCTAGAGATTTCATAATTTTAGCTTAAAATTATTTATCTTAATATTGCCTTTGGTCCCAACCAATCCTTAAGGGCATATTTGCTTGAACCCAATCATTCCACTACATATTGGTGTAGCTATGACTCTCTTATTACCAATGCTCTGATTATCGTGTCACTGATTGCTGGAAGCTCCAGGTTTTGAGCTGACCTGGATTTTACTGTCTTCTCAATAGGTGACAGTCCTGGGAATGACTTTCCTCTCTAAGCTACTTGTTACAGAAATACCTTCATTAATAGCCCTTTTGAGAAGTTCCAAAGTAAAACAAGCAAATGAACAAACATAAAATCTCAAAATCCTGAACATTAGAAGGCTCATAAAACTACGTGATCATTAAAGTCTCTTCTAGGTCCAAAAGGCTGTAATTATAAAACTTAGGAAAAAAAGAAGTCCTCCCACCCAGTGGGTGATACACAAGGTTGACCTGCTGCTGCTGCGGTTTCTTCACTGTTCATGAGGATGTGTGTGTGGAGGGGAGACCAGAGGAGCAAACAGCAAGGCTGCCCACAAAGGCAGACCACAGGAGGCGCTGGGGCAGGAAACAGTTTTACTTCCTGGTGGGAGAAAGCCACAGGGCCTAGGCTGGGGGGAGGCAGTGAGGCACCTGGGTCACAAATTTAAGGAGACACCCGCTCTCTCAGGCAGCCTGAGAGTAAGGCTGAATTTGGTACCCCAGGAGTCTGGCCCTGAGAAAAGGGCTTAACAAGGTCTGTTCCAGGAAAAAAACAAGCAGCCACAAACCTGGGAATCTTGAAGCTGGCAGCGTGAGCTGGAGAAGCCAATCAAATCCATTGAAGAGCTAAACTGAGAAGTCCTTTGTTTTCTGTTGTGTACAGTCTCTGGCCTCGGGCACTAAATTCCTACAGTTTCACAACCCTAATTTCCTGCTCTCCCAGGAGCACCCACAAAGAGGAAGGGACAGTTAATTCTGGGGAATCGATATGGGGACAGCAGGGGAGAAATAAGGTGTGAAAAAAAACAAACAAACAAGAAAGGTCAGAATAAATTATGTACACAAAGTGTCCTGGGCTCCTCCTGGGTCCATGTTCCCTCTGCTGGGCTAGGTGTGGGGCCTTGAAGGAGGCCTCCCTGCCAAATGGCTTTAAAGCCCTGGCTGCACTTTGAGGGACCCTTTCACCCTCTTGGTAGTTACTGCTCCCTTTGCGCAGTCTGGAGTAGCCAGAGCTATGTTTTCATTTCACAAAACTGAACTTAAAAAGCTATCACTGGGGCTTCCCTGGTGTCACAGAGGTTAAGAATCCGCCTGCCAATGCAGGGGACACAGGTTCGAGCCCTGGTCAGGGAAGATCCCACATGCCGCGGAGCAACTAGGCCCATGCGCCACAACTACTGAGCCTGCGCTCTAGAGCCTGTGAGCCACGACTACAGAGCCCATGTGCCACAACTACTGAAGCCCGTGTGCCTAGAGCCCGTGCTCTGCGGCAAGAGAAGCCACCGCAATGAGAAGCCCGTGCACTGCAGTGAAGAGTAGCCCCTGCCCGCTGCAACTAGACAAAGCCTGCGTGCGAAGACCCAACGCAGCCAAAAATAAATAAATTAATTAATTAATTTTAGAAAAAAAACTATCACTGAACTTAAGTTGTTATTTCAAGCTTCTTTTCTGCCTGATAGTGGAAATATAGTTCAGTAGACTGCAGATAAGCTTATATCTGAGGTTTTTTCATCATTTCTGGTAAATTCCATGAATTCAGAACTCCCCTCCCCCACCCCACCCCATCTCCCCAGAGTGGCATCTAAGTTCTAGGGGACACAAGGTGAAGTGTCAGGTTCACCAGTGCCCCTTTCGGTTGACACTCACTGCTCATGTCCACATTCCCATGGTCCCCAGTCATCAGCCCTGCTATAGCAGCTCCTTATCTTGACTGCGGTGATCCTCCCTGAGCCACGTCTCCACCTCTCTTAGGGATTGGGAAACTTGGATGTCCTCCAGTGCCACTCTGGAGACTTGGGGGGCTGTCTTAGACACATCTGGTTGCTACTTCTACCTGTTCCTGTTTACCTTGGTCCCATCTGAGAAGTGAACACAGGTCCTTCTGCTCTCAGATCCCCAAACCTCTTTGAGGATTCTGTCAGTCATCGTGACTCCCCCCCACCCCCCCTGCCCCTGGGACCTCAGCCATATCTTGAGCCGCTCTCCCTTGCTCTCTTATTTGACCCTCTCTCTCTTCAGCTTGGAGATTATCTAACACTACAGTATCTACTAGTCATATGTGGTTACTGAGCTCTTACAATGTAGCCAGTCCAAAATGAGATGTACCCAAAGTGAAAATGCACACCAATTTCAAAGACTTAGTTTCAAGGAAATATTGTAAAATATCTCATTAATATTTTTAGTATAGCTTACATACATGTTGAAATTATAATGTTTTGGATATGTTGAATTAAATATAAGATAGTGTTACAATTAATTTCACTCTTTCTTTGTACTATAAAAAATGTAGCTACTAGAAAATTTAAATTGCATTGTATTTCTTTTGGACAAGGTAACTGTATTTGGAGATAAGACCTTTAAGGAGGTAATTAGTGTTTAATGAGGTCATAAGGGTGGGGGTCTAATCCAATAGGATTGGTGTCCATATAAGAAAGGAAGAAACATCAGGAAGGCACAGACAGAAGAAAGACCAGGTAAGGACATAGTGAGAAGGCATCAGTTTGCAAGCCAGGAATAGAGGCTTCACAAGAAACTAACCCTGCCGGCACATTGATCTGGGACTTGCAGCCTCCAGAACTGTGGGAAAATCAGTTTCTGTCTATGGTATTCTGTTATATGGTACCCAGTCTATGGTATTCTGTTATGGCAGCCCTAGCAGACTAATACAGGAAGGATAACTCATTCTGATATCATGTCTTCTTTAAAAATCAAATGTTTATGGCATTAGTTTTATCTTTTGATCCTTAAAAACCCTTTCTCTTAATCTACTGTCTGTGCCAGGAATTTTTAAAATCTAGTTTGAAACTCAAGAGCTGAGTGAAAATGGACTCTTTAGTTCTCTGTTCTCTGTTGTGCCTTCCTTCCCCAAGGCCATAGAAGGAGTTACCCTCTGCTGCCTGAAGTTGAGGAAGAGGTCACAGAACAAATGGGAAGTATGGAAAATGAAAAATATATGGTTTATACCATAATATCAATCTGCTATAGCAGTTATTTAGTACTTTTCCCCCTTTCCCCATTTTATCAAGTTTTGGAAGGATCTGATTTCGTTTATTTGGTCATTCATTAATTTGTTCCATATTTGTTGCCTACAAATTTATTATGTATATTTCAGTGTGAATAGCTTTCAGATGGCATTTGCATTAAAAATTTCAGATCTTTAATTTAATAATGAAAGATATTATATACTGTTAAAGAAATTGAAAGTATCACAGAAAGGGCACGGTAATGGTGGAGAGAAATGGCTAAAGGTACTAAAACCCTGTTGTCCATGTCATTATAGCTCAGAAAATTTTGTTAGTTATGGAGGAAACCTTGTTGTCCACCCTCAGCACAGATCCTACTTTGCTAGAATTCCTATAATTCCTGATGTAACGCACATGGCACACACAGGGTCAGTCTTGGCTTCCAACCAGTGGTCACTGGGGGACAGTGGAAGGCCAGAAAGCCAACTCTTGTACTTGGATGGACACAGGTGGCTTCTCCCATCCTTTGTATTTTTCTGATTCACCAGGCATAACTGGGTTTTACTGCTCATCTCACTGCATTATGAATATATGTTTACCTCTCTGTGAACCTCTGGAGAGCAGGACATTATAACTTTTATTTCTGAATATTCCTTTGCTCAATACCATGTATATAATATAGTAGATGCACAATAAAAGTTTTTGGAATGAAACAAAATGAATGCACGACTCCAACAAGTTCTGCCCTCAAATCCTCACTTCAGACTTTCTCTTACCTCTTATCTCTGCTGGCCTGGACACAGAACAAGCATCCCGCTCCAGCTCCTTTAATCTTAAACAACCCCTCCTCTTCTTCATAAAAACAAATTATTTTAAAAACTGTTGAATTACCTATGTACTACATGAAAATATTATCAATATAACATGATAAAATAACACAAAGCGACTGTAAAAGCCCATAACCACTCCATGGTAATCTCCTCCATTGCATAGCAGTGTGGGAATAGCTTCCACCCCCTTTCCCATGTATTTTTATATATGCATTATCTATCTACTAAAATAGATATATAAGTGTATACTAATATATATTAATATACATATTTAAACTAAATAACTTTATGCTGTTGTGTACGGCTCGGCAACTTGCTTTTTTTTTTTCCACTGAATTGACTGATATCCTTTTATGTCACTATGCATACATCTTCCTTCTAGCTGCTGCATTCTTTTAGCTGCTGCAAGCATTCTGTAGCACAGAGGAACCAAAATACATTTAAAATATATTTAACTTCTCTATTGATGATCATATAGTCCATTTGCAATTTTTCACTGTTATAAACAATGAACATCTATTTATTTACATGCTTCTTTGGATACATGTGCAAGTGTTTTTTAATGATAGATCCTTAGAGATTGACTTGCTAGGTTCAAGGGTACATGTAGGTTCTGGGGAATATCCTGAGGAAGAGGCTTTCTTGGCCATTTGCCATACAATGTTTCCTTGCTTGTAAACCAAATAGATGTGCTAAAATGTACTAGGGCAGAGTGACACAACAAGACTCAGACTGTACGTGTCCAAGGAGATAATATATGTAAGTTGTATGACCATGGATAGAAACCATATGATGTCCTTTAACTTCCCTTTGACATCCTGTGGCTACCTTCTTCCACAGCATAGCAGTATGGAAAATATCCTTCCGAGCCCTTTCCCATGCATTTGCATTGTGTCTTGAAGATTTTTTCATCCCTGCTACTTTGTGATACCTCTGTCAATGAACAGGGGAAGCTGCCTTCAGTACTGCCAATGAGAAAGGAAATGTTGTTATAAGCCATTACTGTCTATAATCTTGCTCAAGAAGGGGAAGGTGAGTCATATCAAGAGAATCAGTCATCAGGTAGGTCATAGCCAAGGTAATAGATCTCAAGACTTGTATCTGTTCCACGGACACAGTTCAACAGTTAATGTGGAAAACCTTACTGAGTGGTGAGAAATCAGAGTGAGTACTATCTGAACACTTAATATTATCTTGAGAAGGAAATAAAGTGATTTCTCTGAAAAACTTTTCTGGTATCTGTCTCTTGGAGTTCAGAACTTTTTCACTCACTGACTTATATAAAGAAAATATTAATTGCTGAGGATTTGTCAGGAGTGGGTATATCCTCTAACCATTAGTTCAAAATTCCCCAAAATAATATATTTAAAATTTTAATAGATATATTGCCAAACTACCCTCCAAAAGGCAGGTATCAATTTGTACTCCCTCAATAGTGATTCAGTCTAACATACTATCAATTGTCATCTGATGAGTGAAAAATGGTATCTTACTATTTTAAGATACTATTTTAAGGTCTCTGGTGACCAGTGACATCCAGCATAATTTTACGTAATATTTGACCATTTGTATATCCTCTTATGAATTGTCTGTTCATGTCCTTTGCTCATTTTCTAATTCATCTGTGTGTCTTTTTTATTGACTTGCATGAATTCATTATGTATTATGTATATGAAACTTTCATTATACATTATTAATATTTTCTATAGCTCTTTTGGTCTTTTGATTTTGTTTAAGGTGTTTGCATACAAAAATGTTAAATGCTTATTCAGTTAAATATATTAATCAATATTAATTCTTTATAGGCTTTATAATTTTGGGAATTTTAGCTTAAGAAGGCCATATATCACCAATGTTATTAACATGTTCTTCAACATTTTCTTCTAATATTTTAATATTCTTAAATATGTCTTTAACTAAAATTCTAAAATATGAGTACATTCTTACTAAAAATTTGAAGAATTTCTAGAAATATGATGAACTAGGTCTTAAGTAAAATCCTTCCCAGTATAGCACATGTAAAAATGCCATATAAAATATCAAAACAAACAAAAACTTTTTATGTATGTTCATCTGAGGCTGAGCTGGTGAGAAATTAAGGGAATTTTTCAGAGGCTGGGGAAAAAGAAAGCAAAATCTGTAGGGTTAGGCAAAGCCCTGAGTGTTTATGTGATCCTTAGTGGTCAACGGCCCAAGTTTTAATGGGCTTAATGTACCACGGCTGAAAAGAAAACTGGGGTCCAAAGCAAGGTGGGAGCTAGAATAGGGTACCTTCAAGGATGACTCTTTCAGTGGCTGAATTAGAAAAATCCCACCCAACAGAGTGTTAGTGGTGATATTTGCCAATCTCACTTGGACTCTCGGCAGAGCTGAACAAAGAAGAAAAAGGCCTGAGGATTCTTAATCATAAGCCTACTTTCACATGTGTTTAGAACCGGAATTCATACTATCTGTACATTCCGAAAAAGCCCCAACCCAAAAATGTAGTTGGGAGTATCTAATATGTAAAGGAAAAAAATCCAAACCCTCCTCAAAAGAATACTTGTTACATTCAAATCTACATATACATTTTCAAGGAATATGACTTTAGATGCATGAGGAAATAGCAGAAGTAACACACTGCAGAGTCAAGCATTAAAATCTTCAAATAGTGGAATGGTCTGGTATAGAATAAAATATAAGTGTTTTAATGTATTTAAAGAAAAACTTTAAAAGATTATTAGAAGAATGCCAAACTATAAGCTATCAGAATTGGCCAGATTTGAAAAAGAACCAAATAGAATTTCTACATATTAAAAATATAATAATTGAAATTAGAAATTTAATGGAAAGCTTAAAGAGTAGATTAGGCACATTTGAAGAGACAATACATGACAGATTGGAGGAAATTACAACAAATTCAGAAGAAGACAAAGAATGAAACTACAAAAGAAATATTAAGAGACATAGAGGACACAGAGAGAGAAGTTCCAACACACTGCAGTTCCATGAGGAGACAACAAAGATGAAGGGAGAAATTATACTATTCAAAGAGATAATGTCTGAGAAATCCTGAAATTTGAGGAGAGAATTTCTTCTTTTTTTTTTTTTTTAACATCTTTATTGGAGTATAATTTCTTTACAATGGTGTGTTAGTTTCTGCTGTATAACCAAGTGAATCAGCTATATGTATACATATATCCCCATATTCCCTCCCTCTTGCGTCATCCACCCACCCTCCATATCCCACCCCTCTAGGTGGTCACAAAGCACTGAGCTGATCTCCCTGTGCAATGCAGCTGCTTCCCACTAGCTATATATTTTACATTTGGTAGGTATATATATGTCAGTGCTACACTCTCACTTCGTCCTAGATTACCCTTCCCCCTACAGTGTCCTCAAGTCCATTCTCTATGTCTGCAACTTTATTCTTGTCCTGCCCCTATGTTCTTCAGAGAATTTCTTCTTTCCTAGTGATGAGAAATACCAATACACAGATTCAGAAAACAGAAAGAATTGCAAACAATAAATAAAACAAAACCCAGGGCTTCCCTGGTGGCGCAGTGGTTGGGAGTCCGCCTGCCGATGCAGGGCACATGGGTTCGTGCCCCGGTCCGGGAGGATCCCACATGCCGCAGAGCGGCTGGGCCCGTGAGCCATGGCCGCTGAGCCTGAGCGTCTGGAGCCTGTGCTCTGCAACGGGAGAGGCCACAACACTGAGAGGGCCGCGTACCGCAAAAAAAAAAAAAAATCCACACTTAGCCATATTATAGTGAAATTTTAAAATACCCAAAGCAAGGAGACTATATTAGAAGCATCTAGAGAAAAAGACAGTGTTATCTATAAAGGAACTGTATTTAAAATGATAGATTTTCCCACTGCAACAAAGGAAGCCAGAAGACAGTGGAATGGTAGGTACATTTAATGTGCTGAGAGAAGATAAATGTCAAAATATACTATTATATACAGCAAATTATCTTTCAAACTGAGGTTAAAATAAAGTTAATTTCTGATGGAAAAAATTGAGAGCTTTTATTACAGCAAAGCCTTATTCTAAGATCTTCTAGAGAACGTACTTCAGGAAGAGGGATAATAAGCACAGGAGAAAGTCTGAGTGTAAGAAGAAATGGTGAGCAAAGAATATGGTAAACATGTAGATAAATCTAAGCAACCATTTACTGAATAAACCAATGATAGTGTTCACTTTGACGGTTAAAAAAGTTAAGCTAGACACACCTAGACAACAATAGAATGTATAATGAAAGGGTGGTAAAGGGAGTTAAAACATTCTAAGGTTCTTTTTTTTCCTAAATGTGGATAACCACATTGATTATTCTTCAGACATTAAGTTAAATATAAATGTTAAAATTTCTAAGGTAACTATATTCATTCATATGAATTGCTATATAGCAAATTCCCACAAATTTAGCAGCTCAGAATAATATATATTTCTGTTTCTCAGCTTCTGTGGGTCAGGATGTCAGGCATGGCATAGTGGAATCCTTTGCTCAGGGTCTCACAAGGCTGCAGTCAAAGTGTTGGCCAGGCTGGGATTCTCAACTGGAGCTCAGAGTCCTTTCCCAGCTCATTCAGGTTACTGACAGAATTCAGTTTCTTGTGGTTGTAGGCCAGAGGCCTCAGCTACCAGTGGCTGCCCACTAGGCAGGTCACAATATGACTGCTTGTGTTTCTCCAGGCCAGCAAGATAAATCTGCTGCTTCAAATTTCCCTTTTCTGGAAGGGCCCAGTCCCTCTTAAGGGTTCTCCTGATTAGGTCAAGCTCACCCAGGGTAAATTCCCTTTTGATCAAATCAAAATCAACTAAAGTGGAACCTAACTATACTTTCAAAATTCCTTCACCTTTGCCATATGACTTAATCAAGACAGTAATATCCATTATATTCACAGTCCCATCCACACTCATGGAAAGGGAATTACAAATGACAGGATGGGAGTTTTGGGGGACTATCTCAGAATTCTGCCTACCTCAGTAACCATTAAAAAGTACAGTCAGATTCCATACTTTCCAAACCAATAAAGGTGAAAAAAGAATAAGGGAAAGAAAAAGTGTACTCAACTAGAACAAAGAAAAGAGTGAAAACATTGAAAAGTGGGGTAAACAGAAAATATAAAAATAAAATGATAAATAAATCACAATCAGTATCAAGAAACTACATTCTTCTAATGTAGTCAAAAAGTGTCAATTGAATTTTTAAAAGTTCAACTCTTTGCTATTAAGAAGAGACACATCTCACCAAAAGAACACAGAAAGGTTGAAAGGAAGGCAAGTAAACACTAACCAAAAGGAAACTGAGATGGCTATATTAGAAACAGACAAATTCAACTTCAAGAAAAAAAATATTACTAGAGGGCTTCCCTGGTGGCGCAGTGGTTGAGAGTCCGCCTGCCGATGTAGGGGACACGGGTTCGTGCCCCGGTCCAGGAAGATCCCACATGCCGCGGAGTGGCTGGGCCTGTGAGCCATGGCCGCTGAGCCTGCGCGTCCAGGGCCTGTGCTCCGCAACGGGAGAGGCCACAACAGTGAGAGGCCCGCGTACCGGAAAAAAAAAAAAAATTACTAGAGATCAAATAGGTCACTACCTATTGAAAAAAAATTCAGTCCAATCACGAGATATAAAAATTTTACAACTGTCAGCACTAAAGATAGCTTCAACATATGGGATGCAAAAATCGTCAAAAGTTCCAAGAAGAAATGGTCATGTCACTGTTGAAGATTTTAACATTCTTCCTTCTTTGATCAATAGTTCGAGCAGACAAGATCTGAATAAACAATTATAAAACTTGGCCTAATAGATACAGAATATTGTACTCAATTATTAGAGAATACACTTTCTTTCCAAATGTATGTGGAACTTTGACAAAAAATGACCATGTACTAGGACATAAAGTATCTCAATAATTGTCCAAGAACCAGTATTTTTGACCACAATAAAATTAAGTTAGAAATAAATAATAAAATAATAACTTAAAACTCCTATATATTTGCAAATTTAGAAAAATACTTCTAAGTAACTGATGGATCAAAGAAAAAAATTATAATGGTAATTAGAAAAATGAGTAAAAAAATGTGTGGCATGCAATTAAAGTGATACTTTGGGGGAATTTACAGACTTAAATGCTTATATGGAAAAGAAAAAATGATAATAACTGATACTGAAAATAAATGGGAGGAGGGGGAGGAGGAGGGGGAGGGGTGGGGGCGGGGGAGGGGGGAGGAGGAGGAGGAGAAGAAGAAGAAGAAGAAGAAAAGCAATGAATGCTTTTTTATTATAGGTATATCCTGTACAGTATTTGGAACATACTCATACTAAAAAGTTATTCATTGTTCACTTGAAATTCACACTTATCTAGGTGTCCTGTATTTTACCTGTCAACTCTAATGACAAGGTCTCAGCTTTTTAATTATCTTTCTTTACCCTAGTTTCTGGCTTGATACTGTCTATTTCTGAGTCTTTGAGGACTGATTCTGCTACATGAAGTAGGTTTCCCATTTTGGTTTCCCTCACTGACAGCTTATGATTCAGCTTTCTCCAGTGTACAACTTTGATTTCTTAGTTTATTCTCTAGAAAAACTGGAAAGGAGAATGTCAGCGAGTGACAGTGGAAGTATCTGAGAAGTAGCTATGCAGACCTGGCACTCTGATCCTTCATCCTGAAACTGGCTCAAGTGTCCTCGCATGAGGCCGGGCAAGTCTCATGTGACCTATATTAGGGTGACCATATAGCCTAGTTATTCCAGGACTGTCCTGTTTACACGTGTTTTCTGGTATATTCATTACTGGCACCCCCTCCACTTTCAAAACGGTCCAGGATGATAAATGATGTGGGCACCCCAGGCACGAGCCATGCTGCTGGACACTGACCTGCAGCCTCCCCTCCTCTTACTCTGCTGTCCTCACACTTCTCAACTCCACTTATGGAACTGCTTCCAGTTCCCTGGATACAATGTGTTATTTCACCCTCCTTTTTGATGACTTCTGTGCTTCCTTAAGGTTCTGTTACCTTATTTATAACAATATGCATGCCATGTATCTGTCTCCCTCATTAGACTACTACTTCCTTGAAAATGGAGACTGTTTTGATTGCATACATATCACCAGTGTCTTGCATTAAATCCAGATATAGTATGTGCTCAATACAAGCTTGATGAATAAAGCGTATCAAAATTATATATGTACATAAACAAAGACAGAAAGAAAACAGACAAAAGTAAATTCCTAGTCACATTACATTTTTAAATGTTTCAGATGATTTAAAATTTTCTTAATATTGTTTTTATAATAAAATACTTTTTTAAATAGCAAGATTGTAATGTAGAGTATTTTTTAAATATATATATTTTTAAATGGTTCAACCCTCAGTTACTTCTTAAAGGGTGAATCTGTTATTCTGTTCACAGCAAATAGTGCTTGCCATTTCATGTGTACCCAATAAATATTGAATGAATAATCACAGGTTTATTGTGAGTTAGAAGAGAAATGAGAGGCTGTAAAGAATGGAGACCTTAAAATAATTTTAAAAAGAATTTGCATACCTATGCAAACCTATGATTTGGATCACTGTCATGAAAAGGAACCAGTTCAGTTCATGGTGGTCAGGTTGCATGGCCCAGTTCTTTGGGGTCCCCTTGCCACTGGCTGCGCAGACAGAGGATACTGAGAGCTTCACATGTAGCTGGGGCCAAAGGTATCTGCGTCATCTGTCCTTATATAAATGCCTGTCTTCACCAAGGCAAATGAGTGAATGCCCCTTCCAAGTTCCAGACACAGCCCTCAGACGGTTCTTCTGTTCATTTTAATTGTATTGTATTGTATCCTTGTTCATTTTAATCTTATTTGGGAGAAGGGGGATAACAACGTTGGGGTGCTGGAGAAGGGGTTCAGCACACAGTGCTTTATTCTGCCAAGGGAATACAGTACTCTGATGGTAATCACCAAATTGTTCCTTGTCTGGAAAAGGCTAAGAGTTGCAGGGTTTTTTTTTTCTTAACATCTTTATTGGAGTATAATTAATTGCTTTAAAATGGTGTGTTAGTTTCTGCTTTATAACAAAGCGAATCAGCTATACATATACATATATGTATATCCCCATATCCCCTCCCTCTTGCATCTCCCTCCCACCCTTCCTATCCCACCCCTGTAGGTGGTCACAAAGCACTGAGCTGATCTCCCTGTGCTATGTGGCTGCTTCCCACTAGCTATCTATTTTACATTTGGTAGTGTATATATGTCAATGTCACTCTTTCATTTCGTCCCAGCTTACCCTTCCCCCTCCCCGTGTCCTCAAGTCCATTCTCCACGTCTGCGTCTTTATTCCTGTCCTGCCCCTAGGTTCTCCAGAACCAAGAGTTGCAGGTAATTTTTTTCTCCCAGTTTTATTGATACATAACTGACATACAGTACTGTACAAGTTTAAGGTGTGCAGCATAATGGTTTGACTTACATATGTCATGAAATGATTATCATGATAAGTAAGAATTGCAGGTATTTTTAAATGTTAGCTAACATACAAAACTTGTGAGAGGAGAGGAAGAAAATTCACATCAATCATGTGCCAGGTTCTGTGATATGTGTTTTCACATTTATTATATGTAATATAATAAGCTATCACAACATCCCTGGTTTTGTCACCACTCAGCACTTAGTAAGTGCCAGAGGCTAGATCTGAACTCAGATCCAGTGGTCTACCCATATGCTCCACATTTGGTGATGTGCATGAAAGTTCTGGTTCTGCCCTGGGAAAAAAACGGCACTTGGAAAAGCTTCGTGGATTGGAATATCATTTTTCACAGCACCAAAGAATCTCAACTAGGATAATGAGTACCTGTTGTTCTCATTACATGTTCGAGAACACAGTATATTTCTGACAACTGAGGGTAGAAATGCTTGAGGTCTAGAATTTTTACTTGCAACAAAAATGGAAAATTAAAAATTAAGCCTGGTTTCACTGGTATATACGTGGATGTTTTCAATTTGTGACTCACTGAGCTGTACATTTATGATTTTTGCATTTTTCTCTATGTATGTTATACTTCCATTTTCCAAAAGTTCATTTTCAAAAAGACCAAACAAAAAGTTATTATAGGAAAAACAGGCATGTTCCAAGTCTGCATAAACTAAGCAAGTCACACAATGACCTCCCCATTCTTTCTTCTTTAGTTATAAAAAATAAAGTTAATTGAATAAGTTGCCACTTCCTTCCAAGAGATGAGTTTCTATACCTTTATTTCGTCAGTACATGGTTGAGTTTCTAAGTAAGGGCTTTTTACCTCCCATCTCCAAGGTAAGAAGTTTAAAAAAAATGTTTCTTTCATTCCTGCATTTTAAAACAAATTTCCTATGATACCACAGAGCTTGCCAGTAACTCTCTCACAATCCTGCCTTTATTTGCATAATCTCGGAATGATTCACAGAAAACAAACACCTTCCTTCCCTCAGGTTTGGCCAGGACAAATGAATCCATAAATGTTGTAAGACAGCAGGACAGGATGTTGAAACATTTGTAGAATTTTTCAGGAAAATTAACATTGAGAAAGAAATTACTCCCTTTTACAGAAGAGAGAGTCATATTTTCATTTGGATATAATATTCATCCAGAATTTAACCCCTCATCTGGTTGACTATCCTGAAAACAACGTATAATTGATCAAATGGGAAACAGAGTGAAGGCATATATATGTATGATTACCCTCATTATAGACAAAACAAATTAAAGTATTACCCCAGTATGGATAGTGGATCTCATAAAGACTGTATCAAGTTTAAAATGAAATAAATGTTAAACCTTTTCTTTTAAAATTCAATTTATTGAAAGTCCAGAGATGGATGGAGAAGAGCCCACGTGGTAGTGCACAGTCCCTAAATTCATCTTGGGAAATATGGTCTTACCACATGTGTAAGCTGAATTATTCTCTACATTACTGCAGACTGCAGACTGCAGCCTAGTTTGATTAGCTTATTTCAATTATATTCTTTTTTTCTACATGTTATTTTGAACATTTTCAAACCTACAGGAGAGTTTAGTACAGTGAACACCCAAAACCCCTCACATAAACTACCAATTGCTGACCTTTGCCATATTTCTGATGTGTGTGTGTGTGTGTGTGTGTGTGTGTGTGTGTGTGTGCGCGCGCGCGCGCGCGCGCGCACACTGAACCAATTAAAATTAACTTGCTGATATCACCCCTAAGTACTTTAACATATATCTCTTTAGAGCAAGGACATCCTCTTACATAACTACAATATCATCACTGCACTCAAGAAATTTAGCATTGGACTTCCCTGGTGACGCAGTGGTTAAGAATCTGCCTTCCAATGCAGGGGACATGGGTTCGATCCCTGGTCTGGGAAGATCCCACAAGCCGTACAGCAACTAAGCCTGTGTGCCACAACTACTGAGCCCGAGCGCCACAACTACTGAAGCCCACCTGTTCTAGGGCTGGCATGCCGCAACTACTGAGCCCATGTGCTGCAACTACTGAAGCCCATGCGCCTAGAGCCTGTGCTCCACAACAAGAGAAGACACTGCAATGAGAAGCCCACGCACCGCAAAGAAGAGTAGCCCCCACTTGCTGCAACTAGAGGAAGCCTGCACACAGCAACGAAGACCCAATGCAGCCAAAATAAATTTTTAAAAATTAAAAAAAAAAGAAATTTAGCATTGATAAATAATATCATCTAATATATAGTTCATATATATAATAATATATGAATAATCATCATCAAATGTCCCCAATTATAGTAATAATCAATTTTTTTGAACAAAGGATCCAATCACGTATCTTAAATATATCTTAATTTAGATCATTCTTCTTCTGTTCCTTTTTTTTCTTCTGTCTTTCATGGCATGGACATATTTTAGAGTTCAGGTCTGTTGTCTTGTAGCATGTCCTACAATCAAGATTTGTCTGATGGTTTTCTCATGATAGTTAAACGTGTTTATAGTAAAAAACAAACCCACTACATGTGCATACTTGTATCCTGTTGTTTTTCCATATACATTCTATGTTTTCCCATTTCTGAGACTCTGCTCACACAGACCATCTCTTTAATAAATACCCTTCCCCTACCCTATCTCTAGAAGGCCTGGTTTGAGGTTGAACCTTCTCTAAGGTGATCTCCCTGATGCCCTCCATCCTGAAGTAATCTTTGAATTTCTAGAATATGTTAGCTTTTTTCTTCTTATAGCATTTATATTTTTTAAAACTTTGTATTATTATTTTTATTCACATATCTTTAAACTTCTCCCCAATGAAAGCCACCTAAGGGAAGGTCTAGTTTATCTTTGTGTCCTCCCTGGAATCTAGCACATGGTAGTTCACACAGTAGGCAATCAATATATACATTTGCTGAATAAATGGATGGATGAATAAATGAATGAAAATGCTATCTCTGGTTTCTGAGATACAGGGAGTTGGTTAAGAATTTAATAGTTTTTTAAAGGTTTACATAATTTCTTCATAAGTGTACTTTCTACACCCAGAATAGTCTACTTAATTTAAAAAATAAAATTTTAGTTTTAATAAAAATAAAACATGTATATTTTATGCCTTTATGCCTTTATTCCTTTATGCCTTATACAGCTCTTTTAAAAATCAACTTGCTGGGACTTCCCTGGTGGTCCAGTGGCTGGGAGTCTGTGCTCCCAATGCAGGGGGCCGGGGTTCAATCCCCGGTCAGGGAACTAGATCCCACATGCTGCAACTAAGAGTTCGCAAGCCGCAACTAAAGATCCTGCATGCCCCAACGAGGATCCCGTGTGCCGCGGCTAAGACCCGGCACAGCCAAATTAAAATATATATATATATATATATATTTTTTTTTTTTAAGTTTAAAAAAAATTAAAATCAACTTGCTAAGCATTGAGGGAAGCCTTTCAGTCTGGAGAGTTTATTCTTTAGCTTTGAAAAATAGTCTTATATTGTTTCTTTGATAATTTCCTCTTTGCATATTTTCTGTTCTTTCTGGAATAAAGTCCTATAAGTCAGACTTTGAAATGTCTGGATTTTCTTCTAACCTATTATTGATCTTTTTAAATTTTGGAAACCATGTTTTTAACTTTCAAGAGTTCTGTTTTTGTTTTTTGAGTGGCTTTTTAAATAGCATCCATTTCTTGTTTTATGGATGCAATATCTTTGCAAATCTCTATGGAAATATTAATTAGAACTTATTGAACATTTTCTTCTGTTCCCTGCATTACCTCTGTTAAAGCTTTCTTTAAACCTTCTTATTTTTATCTTGGTCTTTCATTATATTAGAGGCATGTTATGTACTAAGTATGAAAACCTCTGTACACTGAAAGCTGACTGGGAACTCCATGTACATGGGTGAGGTTTGCCAACTGCCAGGTTGGCTATAGGTTAATTAAATGTTGAATTAGGCATTATGAGGTGGAAACTCCCAACTGTCAAAACATGAAGGTTTCTTCTCTGACATCATACAATTTCTTTAGAAAAGATTTTTTTTTGGCCCAGGGTGTAACATCTCACTCTGAATTGTCACCCAGCAGAGGTGTCTGTGTGTGTGTGTGTGTGTTTTCTGTTCCTTATTCAGACTTTCAGTTAACCCTGTTTTTAGTTGCTCATTTTGCCTCTTCCCTCTGTATCCTGTGTATCAGTACTCCAAGCCTCAGCTTTATCCTGCTGCATTAGTTACCATTCATCTTCTATCTATATTCCACGTTCCAGAATTTTGTTGAAATCTCTCACCCTCTGATGGACTCTCCTGCTCTAGATATGAGTTTATATGTTCTTTTTATTCCTTTACCATCATTTTGGTGGAGTCTTGAGGAGAGGAGATAAATATATTCATTCGCCACCTTTAATCAGACTGCTTACTTTTAAAAGTGTTTGTGTTACAAACTTCCCCCTCCTGTAAATTTGGTCTTGTGAATAGTGTAAACTTTCTATCTAGAAGATTAAAGAAGTGATTCTCTATATGATTATGGAAGTAAGGTTCAGATAACTTTGGATGGTTTAAAGTTTCCTACTGAGTAATCTGGAAAGTACTAAAGATACTGCTCAGGGCAGTGTGAGGTAAACTCTCTCTTCATGGCTTCAGAAGTCTGGTTACTTATTTACAACTGGGATAAGATAAATAGTCAAATAACTAGAGAATTTCTACAAACCACTTGTAAAGTTAAGTTTTTATCCCGCTACCAAACCATGTTCCCCTGCATATCCAAACCTTTGATTACCCTAGACTTCCAACATCTGGAAGAGAACAAGCTGCAGTGTCACACAGGCAGGCCCCTCCTAAGTCCTACTCACTCACAAAGAATTTCCCCTTTGAGCTTCTATGACACTGGCTGGTTACTCACATCACAGATACCTCAGGATTGGTTGGGACTGCAAATGAAACACTGTTTGCCCATAATCAAGTTGATAATCTACAACATAAATGCACGCAAGTTCCTATTCTTAGACTATAACATGAAGCATTTGCTCTCTTCTTTCCTCTTAACATTTTCATGCAAGACCTGGAGAGGAAACACTGGCTCCAGCGAAAAGAAAAGGTCTTCAAAGAAAAAAAAAAAAAAAGCCTAAAATGGGTCTATTGAATTCTAAAAACCCCAAAGCCAAGCAAGCCCGAATTCTTCTTCTGGGACTTGACGCTGCTGGGAAGTCTACTCTCCTTTACAAATTAAAGCTTGCTAAGGATATTGTGACCAGCCCAACAGTAGGTTTCAACGTGGAGATGATTGAGTTGGAAAAGGGTGTTCCACTTACGGTCTGGGATGTTGGAGGACAGGAAAAAATGAGAACTGTGTGGGGCCTCTACTGTGAGAACACCGATGGCTTGGTATATGTTGTAGACAGTACAGATACACAGCGACTGGAAGACTCCAGGCGAGAATTTGAGCAGATTTTGAAGAATGAGCACATTAAAAATGTGCCTGTTATCCTGTTAGCCAACAAACAAGACGTGCCTGGTGCTCTGAGTGCCAAGGACATCACCAGAATGTTCAAAGTGAAGCAACTCTGCAGTGACGGGAACTGGTACGTGCAGCCCTGCTGTGCTGTCACCGGGGACGGGCTGATGGAGGGGTTCCGGAAGTTAACTGGATTTGTGAAAAGCCACATGAAATCAAGAGGAGACATATTAGCATTCTTCAAGCAAAACTGAGGTCCAAGTGGGGAAAGAGATGCTGATGAAGTTGAAAGGGTAATTTTTTCTCCAGGCCAAGTGAGAAAAGCAAGTTGCTGAGTTGGTAAACTTTTCCTGAAATGTTATTTCACCTAAATTCCATTAAACAACTCAGAATAATATCTAGAAAATATTATCTGGGGCCAGGCACTTGAGCAAACTATGTAGTAATGATAATTGAGAATGAAAATTTTACAATTTCGTGCATGTTGGATGATTCAGAATAATCATATTTGAGACCAAATAAATTCTTGCCTTATTATTTTTATATTACTGGAAAAAGTTTAAGTAATAGAGTCAGAATTCTTCTGCTAATAGAGTCAGAATTCTTTCAGACTGTTTCCAGCTGTTACAGGTATTGAATTTCCACCATGCTCCTGTGTAATAGCTGGGTGGTGTAAAAAATCGAACTTTAAATTATGAAGAGGAAAATGTTTGATGTTAATATTTTGTAAATCCCTATCACCTAAATAAAGGGTTTTTGTTTTTGTTTTTTTCTGCATTCCTGCTAGCTTTTTGAAATCTATTGCTAGGAACTTCTTACAATGGGTCAAATAATGAACTCTAGGCTGTTAATTGCCCAGAGGCTGTGTTCTCCTATAGGGAGAAGTTTGTATCTTAAAGCTCTGGGGTCAGGGTAGCAGCTTAGACTTTAGGGCAAGGTCTGGGCTTATCGCTCAGCTGGATGCTGCAATCCCAAGACCGGCTTCAGTAAAATTCAATATAACAGTTATTACTTGGGAACATACGTACAGCTCACTGTACTGATCAAACAGGAACCAGAGCCAGACTTTGCTCTCAGACACCTAGCAATTCACAGGGGAAACAACACAAAGCCAGTAGCTAGAACAGGGGAATAAGTACCAAGAGCTACAACAGGAGAAACTCTTTCTGACCTGGAGAAATAAGAAGTGCTTTGTGCAGGAGTGGTGTTTAAGAGAGTCCCCAACTCCTGGGGACCCCACTGAAGATGCAGGTTAGTCAGTGAAGTTCCCATCACCAGGAGACTCTCCAGAGACACTGTGGGGTGAGGCAAGGAGGGGAGAAGGAACTGGAGATTGAATTGCAATTCCCGAGAGGCTCAGAACACCCAGGGAGGCCCTGGTACTAACAGAAGACACTCTTTCCTCCTAGCCCACGTCCAATAAGGCTCATCTGGGCTAGAAGCAGGCCCCAAAACCCCACTACACACCCTGGGACTCCAAATATTAAGGTCACAGAGAAAAATAAAGGTATAGTAAAGCAAGGTTGCCAGCCCCTGGATTCTTCCGTGGTTTTCTTCTCTCACCTTAGCCATGATTTGTTGTTCAGCAACAAATCCTTCTGTGCTACATGGTAGGGATTCAAATAATAAAGTAGGCATATAGTTAATTATAGTTACCATTGGTTGAATACCGTGTGTGCCAGGAATTCTTTTAAACGCTTTCATACATCTTTTCATTTAATGTTCACAACTTCCCTGAGAGAAATAGCTATAATTATCTCAATTTTATAGATGAGAGTACTGAGACTAAACAAAGTTAAACAACAGTAACAACCGCAGAAAACTATTTGGTATTTTAAGTGAGGAGTAGCAGAGCTAAGATTCAAACTCAGGTGTCTGACTTCAAGGCCTGTGCTGTTAATTGCCATGATATTGTTTTATAAATAAGGTATGGCCTCTGTCTTCAATGAGCGCAATTAAGAATAAATTCAAGCTAAATGTTACTCAGCCATAAAAAAGAATAAAATAATGCCATTTGCAGCAACGTGGATGGACCTGGAGGTGATCATACTAAGTGAAGTAAGTCAGACAGAGTCAAATATCATATGATATCACTTATATGTGGAATCTAAAAGAAAAAAAATGATACAAGTGAACTTATACACAAAACAGAAATAGACCCACAGACATAGAAAACACACGGTTACCAAAAGGGAAAGGGGGCAGGGGAGGGATAAATTAGGAGTTTGGGATTAACATACATACACTATTATATATAAAACAGATAACCAACAGGGACCTACTGTATAGCACAGGGAACTATACTCAATATTTTGTAATAACCTAAAAGGGAAAAGAATCTAAAACCAAGAAGATATGGGGTGGTGGTGGTGAGATGAATTGGGAGATTGGGATTGACATATATACACTAATATGAATAAAATAGATATTAATAAGAACGTGCTGTATTAAAAAAAGTCAAAAAAACAAAAAAAATATATGTATGTATAACTGAATCACTTTGCTGTACACCTGAAACTAACACAACATTGTAAAACAGCTATACTTCAATAAAAATAAATTTTAAAAAATTAAAAAAAAATAAATCCAGGCTAAATTAAAAATAGAACTACCATATGGTCCTGCAATCCCACTTCTAGGTGTAGCTCCAAAGGAAATGAAATCACTACCTTGAAGAGATATCTGCACTCCCATGTTCATTACAACATTATTTACAATAGCCAAGACATGGAAACAACATAAGTGTCCACTGATGAATGAATGGATAGAGAAAATGTGGTATATATACACAGTGGAATATTATTCAGCCACGAAAAGAAAGAAATCCTGACATCTGTGATAACATGGATGAACCTGGAGTTTGGCATTATGCTAAGTGAAACAAGTCAGACAGAGAAAGACAAGTACTGTATGATCTTACTTATATGTGGAATCTAAAAAAGCCAAACTCATAGAAACAGAAAGTAGATTGGTGGTTGCCAAGGGGGTGGTGGTAGTGGTGGTGTGATGGGGGAGGTTGGTAATAGGGTACAAACTTTCAATTATACGATGAATAAGTTCTGAGAATCTAATGTACATCATGGTGACTATAGTTAATAATATTGTATTATATACTTGAAATTTGCCAAGAGAGTAAACCTTAAACGTTCTATCACCACCAAAAAAAAAACCAGTAACTATGTGAGGTGACGGAGAATGTGTTAATTAACTTGATTGTGGGAATATTTTCACAGTGTATATTATCAAATCATCACGCTGTGTACTTTAATATATTATTATATACATAATAGAAAATATATTACAATTTTATTTGTTAATTATACTTCAATAAAGCTGGGGGGAAAAGAATAAACTTAGGCCAACATATACTGCTTTTATAGTAAAAAATTTCTTTGAAAAACAAACTAGGCAGAATGAATTAAGTGCAGTAACAGATATAAGAAACATGCTGAAAGACTGTGGCAAAAAGAGTTTCTGATTTCAGGAAGATCTCAGGGGAGTGGCAATGTTAAATGCTTCATAGTAGAGTTTTTCCTAAATTTCACGAGATTATTAAAACTGCAAATGTGCATCTTTTTAAAAAAATGCATCGTCCCTTAACATTTTCCCTATTTGATTTTAAAAAAACCTTCCTAGGACCTTGAAGGCATTACATTAAGTGAAGTAAATCAGACAGAGAAAAGATAAATACTGTATGATCTCATATGTGAAACCTAGAAAAGCAAAAAACAAAAACTAAATGCATAAAAAAGAGATCAGACTTGTGGTTACCAAAGGCAGAGAATGAGGGGAGGGGGATTTGCGGTAAGGTAGTCAAGAGGTACAAATGTTAAGAGGGTCCTAAAAGTTTGTATCACAGAATATTTCTTTTTCCTTTTCTTCTTCCTTTTCTGTCTATTGTATCTATATGAGATGATGTTAGCTGAGCCATCGTGGTAATCATTTCACACAATATATGTAAATCAAGCTATCATGCTGTGTGCCTTAAATTTACACAGTGTTGTATGCCAATTATTTCTCAGTAAAACTGGCGGGGGGAGTAAAAAACAACCTTCTTAATAATCTTAAAATTAGGGGTCACTAGCTTATGTCTATAGAAAATGTCAGAATAGAAAATGTATCCTGGTGTTCCTGACTATTTTGGTAGTCTGAATTAAGTCAAGCCCTTTGTGGCCCAGTCTTAGCATAATGTAAAATTCACAGAAAACAGTCCCGAAAAATAATGAAAAGCAATTAAAATCTTTACTTCAGAAAACTGGGTGTGTGTGGTGAGCAGATACGTCCTTAATGTAGAGCAAAACTTATAAAGTAGCTTTTTCCTATCTGTCATTTCAACGTCTCTCCCCCATAAGCAGCTGTTCCTTAAAATCTCTACTAATATTCTCCAAGAAACTTAAATACTCTCATGCTTTATCCCATTTCTTCCCTGGGATCTAATCTATCTTTCCTCAGTCATTTGCTTTCTTTTCAATGTAAATTTTACCAATCTTTCCTTTCTTAGGCATTTCCTTTCTGCTCTCCCAACATGCTTCTCTACACACTCCAACACACACACACACACACACACACACACACACACACACACACACACACACAGAGTACACTCTTCATTCTGCTCTACCTAATTAAGGCCAGACTTAAAGGAAGGGAAAAAGGTTACATGGACAACACCAAAATATTCCTTAGCAGGTGAGAGGAAAGAAGCTGTGAATATGCATGCCTTGATATTTATTACTGTCATACATTTTATTCTCTGTTATCTATGCGTAGCACGACAAAACATTTATCAATGTAGTATGCTGCCATGGATCTGTAGCAACCAAAATCACACTTCTGAAATGTTCCTTGGTTAGAGACTGAAAGGTAAATATCAGTTAAATATTTCTATCTGATTTTCTAAGTATTCCCAGGCGAAAAAAAATGCCTGCAGGGCCTAAGAATAAAGAATGGCAAATAAACAAAGTGGCAGCAGTGACTGATACATGTTAAAATTAATTTTTCATTTTAAAAAGCTGAACATTGTTATGTTCTGATGATGAACAAATTGGGTTCTGCCAAACCAAGGAAGACTGGGAATTTCAGATGGAGTGTCCTGAAGTGCTTGTCCCTCGTAGGTGGCACCAAGGGACAATCTGCAGAGGCATCAGTGTGTTGAGTATGGGGAGGAACAACCCAGGAAACATCATCTGTCAGGCTTCTGTAAGCCCTGCTTACAGGCGGGCCTGCTCTTGTTTGCAGGAGCTCTGTCTCCACAGAGAGAGACAGACAGACAGAGACTGAGAAGCAGAAAGACAGACGCCAGAGAGACCTCTCCTTTGGCAGGACTAAATAGTACTTTAACGTATTATGGGATATAGTGTCCACCAGATTTTTAGCATAGTGTTAACTATCAGTAGATTAGATTAGCACATTTTACCTTGAAAATACCACACAAATATAAAAGTTGATTATTGGATGATAACCATATGGGTAGTATTTTCACAAACATTATCTCATTTTGTTCTCATGAAATCTTATGGGGAAGCATAACAAATATTATCAACACTATTTTAAAGAAATGGGGAACTGATTAAGCACTTACTGAACCTAGTCCTCCAATTTCCAAGATTGTTTTTAAAAACCTCATGTATTATCATACAATGAATTTAACAATTTAAATTTAACAGTTTTTACCATTAAATTTCTCTGATCTATTGCATTTGGTCATCACTTTCAATTTAGTGTATTTCCCCTATCTTTTCCTATTTTTCCATGACCTAGAAATTTTTGAAGAGTCCAGTCCAGATAGTTTAAAGACTGTCCCACAGTCTGGATTTGTCTGATTGTTTCTTCATGATTAAATTCAAGTTAAACATTTTTGGCAAGAATATTCCTTAGGTGTTGTTACAGTTCCCACTAAATCCATTAGGAGGCACATAGGGTCACACTGTCCCATTATTGATGACGCTCCATTTGATCACTTCCTTTATGATAATGCCCACTAGATTTCCCCATGGTAAAAGTATAACTTTCCCCTCCATTCTAAATAAGTAATTTGATATGGTAAGTATGATATTTTGAGACCATATGAACATTCTGTTCCCCCAAAGCCTTTCTCTTAATGGTTTTATCATACATTGATGATCCTTTCCTGAGTCAGTTATTACACTGGGAACTGCAAAATGGTGATTTGCTAAACCTGTTTTTCTTGTACATTTATGAGCTGGCATTCATTTGTAAAAAATAGCTTACTTTTTTTTTAAACCCTCTTCTCCATAAGCAAGCAATCAATCTCCACCTCCCCTTTCGCTCTCATTATAGACTCAGAGATACTTTTTAAACAGTAGATTGCATTTTAATCCACACAGATACTTTTTTCTTTATAAATTTATTTATTTAGTTTATTTACTTTTGGCTGCATTGGATCATTACTGTGCGCGGGCTTTTCTCTAGTTGCCACGAGCAGGCGCTACTCTTCGTTGTGGCGCGGGCTTCTCATTGCGGTGCCTTCTCTTGTTGCGGAGCGCGGGCTCTAGAGCGCAGGCTCAGTAGTCGTGGTGCATGGCCTTAGTTGCTCCGCGGCATGTGGGATCTTCCCGGACCAGCGCTCGAACCCATGTCCCCTGCACTGGGAAGGGGATTCTTAACCACTGCGCCACCAGGGAAGCCCTAGACTCATAGATACGTTTTGAATTCAAACTTTTATAATCCAGTGCTACTCAAACCGAGGTCCATAGATCAGCAGCAGCAACCTCACCTGCAAGCTGCTTAGAAATGTAAATTCTCAGAGATAAACCCACGCACATATGGTCACCTTATCTTTGATAAAGGAGGCAGGTATGTACAGTGGAGAAAGGACAGCCTCTTCAATAAGTGGTGCTGGGAAAACTGGACAGGTACATGTAAAAGTATGAGATTAGAAAACTCCCTAACACCATACACAAAAATAAGCTCAAAATGGATTAAAGACCTAAATGTAAGGCCAGAAACTATCAAACTCTTAGAGGAAAACATAGGCAGAACACTCTATGACATAAATCACAGCAAGATCCTTTTTGACCCACCTCCTAGAGAAACGGAAATAAAAACAAAAATAAACAAATGGGACCTAATGAAACTTCAAAGCTTTTGCACAGCAAAGGAAACCATAAAGAAGACCAAAAGACAACCCTCAGAATGGGAGAAAATGTTTGCAAATGAAGCAACTGACAAAGGATTAATCTCCAAAATTTACAAGCAGCTCATGCAGCTCAATAACAATAAAAACAAACAACCCAATCCAAAAATGAGCAGAAGACCTAAATAGACATTTCTCCAAAGATATACAGACTGCCAACAAACATATGAAAGAATGCTCAACATCATTAATCATTAGAGAAATGCAAATCAAAACTACAATGAGATATCATCTCATACCAGTCAGAATGGCCATCATCAAAAAATCTAGAAACAATAAATGCTGGAGAGGGTGTGGAGAAAAGGGAACACTCTTGCACTGCTGGTGGGAAAGTGAATTGGTACAGCCACTATGGAGAACAGTATGGAGGTTCCTTAAAAAACTACAAATAGAACTACCATATGACCCAGCAATCCCACTACTGGGCATATACCCTGAGAAAACCATAATTCAAAAAGAGTCATGTACCAAAATGTTCATTGCAGCTCTATTTACAATAGCCAGGAGATGGAAACAACTTAAGTGCCCATCATCGGATGAATGGATAAAGAAGATGTGGCACATATATACAATGGAATATTACTCAACCATAAAACGAAATGAAATTGAGCTATTTGTAATGAGGTGGATAGACCTAGAGTCTGTCATACAGAGTGAAGTAAGTCAGAAAGAAAAAGACAAATACCGTATGCTAACACATATATATGGAATCTAAGAAAAAAAAAATCTCATGAAGAACCTAGGGGTAAGACAGGAATAAAGACACAGACCTACTAGAGAATGGACTTGAGGATATGGGGAGGGGGAAGGGTGAGCTGTGACAAAGCAAGAGAGAGGCATGGACATATATACACTTTTACCAAACGTAAAATAGATAGCTAGTAGGAAGCAGCCGCATAGCACAGGGAGATCAGCTCAGTGCTTTGTGACCACCTGGAGCGGTGGGATAGGGAGGGTGGAAGGGAGGGAGACTCAAGAGGGAAGAGATATGGGAACATATGTATATGTATAAATGATTCACTTTGTTATAAAGCAGAAACTAACACACCATTGTAAAGCAATTATATTCCAATAAAGATGTAAAAAAAAAAAAAAGAAATGTAAAATTCTCAAACCCGACCCCAGACCTATTTGTCAGAATATCTGGGGTGGGTGGGGTGGAGGTGTATGAAATTAAATTCCTGGAATTTGTGTTGTTACTGACACTGTTATGATCCATTTCTGTCCCAATTCTTTTTAATGCTCAAACTGTCCCAAATTTGCCCAGGAGAAGCTCTTTTAAGCCAGCTTCTGTATTCTGTTGACATGTCCCCATTTGTCTTTGAGTAATTCCTTGTTTGGGAGGACATTGAGTCATCCTGTACTTTCCCTACACAGCTGCCTCAGACCTGGAATTAACCATTTCTCCCAGGAGTCCTGGTGCCTTTCACTGGGGGATGGTATTTAGAAACTGAATAATGGTGCTAGCTGTGCTCACTGTTACTGGGGTGTCACTGCTTATAGGCCCATTCAACAGAAAAAGCAAGGAAATATATATATATATATATATATATATATATATATATACATACACACACACACATAACATACTATATATATCTTTAAAAGCAAGGAAATACCTATATATTTATATATATATTTAAAAATAATATTGATACCTCCAGATTGAATCAAAACCATAGGATTTTTCCTTATCTTCCCCATTTTTATTTGTATCCCTCTTCTCCTACAAAGAACTCTGGTTCTAAAAAGCATCAGTACAGTTACTCATTTGCCTTATGCTACAACACAACAAAATACTTCCAGAATCACTATACCAAACTGCCATCTCTGATAAACCCACTCGGGAAAGTTCAAGACTTCTTTTTAGTTCTTTCTGTTTTTATTCAGTGCGGTGTTCAAAAGTTACTTTAATTAATTTTTTCTGTGCCTGTGTTATAAATATGATATTGATTTTGGTTGATTTTTGCTATTTGTATTCAATTTTAAGGTTTGACTCTTCTTTATCTTTTGAGTTAATATTAATTTTAATTTTTAAATTCATAGAATATTTACATGCCTCAGAAGTGAAGACTGTATGAAAAGGTATATTCAGAGAAGTCTGGCTCACATCCTAGCCTTTCCCACCTATCCCTAACCTGTAACTATTTTCATTAGTTTCTGATTTACCCTTCTTTTGTATTCTCATTGCAAAACTAATCAAATACATATAATTACATTCTTATTTTTTCCTATTTCCTATACAAAATGCCACATTTTATATACAGATAAGAAATAATTTTAAAATAGAGATTTGCTACCAACTAATTATTATATTAAAGAAGAGGAGGGACTTCCCTGGTAGTCCAGCGGTTAAGACTCCACACTTCCAACGCAGAGAATGCAGGTTTGATCCCTGGTCAGGGAACTAAGATCCCATATGCTGTGCAGTGCAGCTAAAAAAATAATAAATAAATAATAAATTTTTGAAAAGAGGAAGAGGAAAGCCTCCTTAGTACAACAAACTGATTCTCATAATTCCCTCCTCAAGTTATACATAAGTGGCATTGTACTTCTAAATCAGGTTGGATTTTCTTTCACTTTAAAGCATTTTTTTAAGGCATCTTTCCACTCTAGTTCAATGTACCTACTCTTAATGGGAAACATGAGAGACTGGTGACAACAAGATGCAATCCTCTGTTTACCATGGGACAACCTCCATTATCTACATAGTTACATTTCTGTTCTTGTTTTAAAGTAAAATATACATTTTACATTTATGCTAAAATTTATTCCTGTGTAAAAACATACACTACCCTGAATTTGTAAAAATAAAGCAAATATATATATATATATACACACACACACATACACACATACATAAATATATATGTATATATATTTACATAGAAAATATAAAAACACCAAAATGTTTGGGTGGTTACATTATAGATGGCTATAATTCCTTATAGTTCTTAGTACTTTCCAAATTTTATATAGTGAGTGTGTGTTACTTTTATATTCAGGGGATAAAACATTATTTTCAAAAGAGCTGTTTAATCTTCAGAGTCTATATAAAACATGAGTGGATAATGCATGGCCCTAGAACTGTCATTTCAAATGCATTGATCTAAAGTAATAAGAAATCCTTTTAATGACCAGAAATATTGCAATGTACAGACACATGGGGGCATTGTAACCAAGTTTTTATAATTTAAGAAAAAAACCCAGAAACCAAAAACCAAAACAGCTAACATTAGTTCACACACTCTGTCGCCCAGTTTCTGTTCTAAGCATTTATATGTATTATCTCATTTCATCCTTACATTAACTATACGGGATACCATTATTATCCTCACTTAAGAGATCTGAGACTCAAAGCCACACAGCCACCTAAAATTGTGAAAGCATTTACAGTGGTCTTTTGTATATAATCAAGCTCCTACTGCCAGTTGTTTGGAGAGAATTCTGTAGTGTACCTCTGTATAATTCTCTTCTAAGCCCTACTTCACATTTTCAAATGATCTCTCCATTGCTGCACTCAGAGTCTAAGAACAGCTAGAGAGCAGACAATGAATATTTAAACATTTTTAGTTTTTCATCAGAAAAAGAAAGTTTGGAAAATAGGAAAATACAACTCTCTGTTAGCATTTTGCTACATTTTCTTCCAGTCTTTATTTTTCTTCAATGTGTGTATATATATTCAATAGATCTTTTTTGATAATTTGGTAATTTGTTTTTTCATCTATCATCATATCCATATACTATATAGCTTTACCATATTATTATATATCTTTCAGAAACACCATTTCAGTGTTACATCATTTTCAATGAAGTAGGTAAACCATAGCTTATTTAATCATTTCTCCACTATTGGTTTTTTAGGTTGCAGCCAATTTTTCATGTAAATAATTCAGCAACAAACATCTTCATGCGTGTATTTCCCCTCCCTCATATTTATTCCCCGATTCTGCAACTATTGCCTGAATACTTAATAAATACCAGGCACTGTATTAGGTTCTGGGCTTAGGATTTTTTTCCCCTAGGATAGTATTTCAAGGTTGCAAAGTCTTATGCCTCAATACATACTGTCAAATTGCTTTCTAAAAGGTCAAAATCAGGTTATTCTAAATGGATTCTTTAAAAATAAGGAATAAAAGAGATGTAAAAACTTTTAGCTATTAGATGACTGATGACTACAGCCTTATGTGTTGAAGAATCAACATGAGTAGTTTGAGTAGTTAAACTTGTAAATTTCAAATCACCTATGACAGGAAAAAATTAATGCCAAAATTTGTACTAGTTTTTGCTAACTATGACTCAAAATCCAGACATAATAAAAGAGAATATTGATAAATTTGACTACATAAAAATGAATGTTGTGGCAAACATCATAAACAAAGTCAAAATACAATTATCGAACTGGGTGTTAATATTTGCAATATATATCATACATAAATATCTTATGTTCCTAAAAGAATACTTATCAAGAGAAAAAGAACCAAAACTCTGTAGAAAAATGTACAAAAGATACACACACTGTTAACAATCAATAATATTCAAATCATCCTTAAACAAATGAAAAAAAATCTCCACCTTCACTATTAGAGAAATGCAAATTAACAGTACATTTAGATACCACTCCTCACCTATCATGTTTGTAAAAATCTAAAAGTTTGAAATCATATTCTGTAATTCTGTTGGTTGAAACTGTGGGAAAATGAATAATCTCTTCCAGTGCTGTTGGAAAAAGAAATATGACTTCTGTAGAGAATCCTGCATTATACAACAAAGCTACATTTGCACTTTTGAAACTTTTTATTAAACTCCTTATGTTAAATCTTTCAAATTAGACATTTCCTTTTAAATATGGCAGACAATTGATCAAAACAGTTAATCCCATCCAGTTGGGTGCACTTACCGTTTACTCTAGCAATCTCACTTGTAGAAATCTTTCCCTGAAGACAATCACAGATCTAAAACAACATATGTAGAAGGTTATTGATTGTGGCATTATTTGTAATAGCAAAATACTGGAAATAACCTGAACGTTCTTCCATTGGAGACTGGTTAAAAAAGAAAAAGGTATATTCCCAGAGTGAAATATTACTCAGCTGAACAAAAGAATGCAAAAGTGGACATGCAGGGTCTTCCCTGGTGGCGCAGTGGTTGAGAGTCCACCTGCGGATGCAGGGGACATGGGTTCGTGCCCCGGTCCGGGAAGATCCTACATGCCGCGGAGCGGCTGGGCCCGTGAGCCATGGCCGCTGAGCCTGCGCGTCCGGAGCCTGTGCTCCGCAAGGGGAGAGGCCACAACTGTGAGAGGCTCGCGTACCGCAATAAAAAAAAAAAAAAAAAAAAAGTGGACATTCCAAAGGGAAACTAAAAAGGTTAAGAGGCAATGACACCCCAGTAGCAACTAGTGCACCTAGAACTCAGATCTTGGTTTCTAAATATGATACCTCACTGAAAGGAACCAGAGCTTCTCGGAGAAATGGCAGTTCAGATCTGGGGCACGTAAAGTACAAGTGAGCCTGAAATATCTTATGCCAGGAAGTAAGAAAGAACTCAAAGGCTGATGGAGATAGGTCAAAAGTGGTGGCTTAAAGGGACTCCCACTGGCCAATCTGAGACAATCTGGACATCAAAAAAGAATACAGATGACAACACATTGAATAAATAAAAATAAAAACTCTTAAGTCCATAGTGGTATATAATAAAAATATAAGAAGTTGAAAAGGAAAGAAAAGGTGTGGGGTTGGGGGGAGGCTCTCTTACAGAGAAAAATGTCAAGGACATGATAGAATTGGAAAGCCACACAACTGCAGAGTAATAACTAACCTTGAGTACAACACTCAACTTATTTGTATAATAAGATCACAAGATGATTTCCTGAAATATCTTCTGGCTTTATCTGTGATCTAGGATTAAGAGACTTTGAAATGGAAAACCTTGATCAGATAAAGGTTTAGGAAAAGCTATGGGATCCCTACTTTAGCATGTTTTTTTCCTTTCTCCCCAAAGCTGAAAATCACCATTTACAAGTACAATCCTCAGCTTCCTGACCTTGAATTCTTTTCATCTTTTGTCATGTGGCTACAAGGTGTATTGGAACTACCCATTAAAAGAGGTTTCATCAGTAACAAAATCAAAAGACAAACGTCAAATTGTGAGTTTGATATATACTTGCATATACATTTGATGTACATATATGCAATATACATCATAAAGTCTCGTGTCCCTAATATAAATATTATGTTGTTTATATATTATTTATGTATTATTAAAACTGTAAAGAAAAAAGATTCTGTTTAGCCTGCTGAGCCAGATAGTGTCCCATCTCCAGTCTAAAGCATAAATCTTCTGAGGAAAGTAAAACCTCCCAACATCTACTTGATTTTTAAGAGACCAGGTTGGAGTGTAGAAGTCTATAATTAAGTTGCTGCAATTCGGGGTAGGGCCTCTGCAGGTCACACATCCATTTCATTCTGCCATATCTGGTCAGACCAGTGTACACCTGCTGACCTGTTTATGGTACTCCCTTTCACTCTTGAAAGTGTCTAAGTTTGGCCCATATTTGGTTACCCTACTTCAAGGAGACTCCTGATGCTCCTTAGGGAAGAGTTCATTTGGCTGATGTTGAAGGGTAAATGTCAAGTGAGAGAGAGAAGCAAGGAAAGACTCTGCAATGTGATAGGCAGAATGGCCCCCCCACAGATACCCTTGTGCTAGTCCCAGGAACTGTGAATGTGTTACTTTACATGTCAAGAAGGAAAACATGATTAAATTAAGTATGCTGAGATGGGGAGATCATCCAAGATTATCCAGGTGAGCCTAATCTAATGACAAGGATCCTTACAATCAGAGGAACTTTCCCCACTGAGTTCACAGTTAGAGGATGTGACTATGGAAGAATGCTCATAGATGCAACATTGCTGGCTTTGAAGATAAAATAAGGGGACTACAATGCAAGGAATGTGGGCAGCTTCTAGTGCCTAGATAAAGCAAGGAAACAGATTCTCCTTTAGAGCCTCTGCAAAGGAATACAGACCTGCCTACAGAACTGTAAGGTAATAAATTTATGTTTTTTCAGCCATTAATTACGTGGTAATTTGTTACAGCAGAAATAGGAAACTAATACATGGAACTGACAGCATTTCTAGTGAACCTTGAGGGATCCAACAAGCCATTAATTCATTTAACAAATCTGTAAGTCCTTATATATGCCTGACCCAACGCTGAATAAGATGGACTTCTTAAGGGGTTTACAGCTCTGAAGGAAGACAATCACTGAAACATGTAATTAAGGTTGTTATGAGGGTTCTAAAAGGGTTAGTAGGGGGTGGCATGAGGTATTTAGTGAGCACAGGGGAGTAAACCAGGATATGCAAACATGGGTGGAGAGCATCCCAGTTTGAAGGTATGGCATGGGTGAAGGTTCAGGCAGGGGTTTGAAAGCATATGGATCAAGGCAGTAAACAGCCAGTAGTATAGTTTGGCTGGACCATAAAATAGATGGAAAAGTGTAATGGAAGTGCAATTTGGGGCCTAGTGGTAAAGGGCCTAGAATGCCAGGCTAAGAGTTTGGACTTTATCCTTCAAGCAATGGGAAGATATTTTTAAATAAAAGTTTTAAAGCAGGGAAGAGGGTCAGATTTATATTTTATAGAGATACCTCTGGTATAAGCTCCACTAGAACAGAGACCAAATTTGTTTTTTCTCACTCCCATAGGCACTTGTATCAATCAAGACAGGCTAAGTTATGCTGTGGTGACCAATAGCACCAAAAGTTTCAGTGCCTTAAAACAAAAGAAGTTTATCTCTTTCCCATGCTACATGCTCCTCATGGGTCAACGTGGGCCTCCGCTCATCTTAACCATTCAGGGATGCAGGCTGATGAAGCTACCACCACTTCAAACGTTGCCTGCTTCTGGGCAAGAGGGAAAAGAGTTCTGGAGCACCTCGAAACAGCAATTAAATGCTGTGTCTGAGAGTGACAGGGGTCACATCCACTTACACCTCATGGACCAGGACCAGGAAGTATAATCCCACTATGAGCTGAGGAGGGGTAAAATAGGCAGTGTTTGGTGATGATTTTTATTCATGATTAATATTTACTAATTGAACAGATGAATCAGTTCGAAAGAGTAAGAGATCATCTGATGAAGTCTTACCTAGTAGAAATAGAGAGCAGGGAAGGAACAGGAGACAGGAGTCAGTGAGTAATCAAATGTGCAGCGTATGAAAGAGCAAGTATGACTAGAGATTTTCAGTCTGGATTAGTGTAGGAAGGGTAATGTCAATTTAAAAAGAGAGAGAGAGATGAGAAGGTGCACATTTGTATTTGTGCCTACGTGTGTAATTGGTAGAGTGCAGCTGAGACACGCCTACACGTTGACCTCACCCTTTGCTGGGTAAGATCGGCAATCTTGGCTTCAGGCCCTTCGCTCAGGATACTCTGTCCTTTGTATCGAGGCGGTGCGGCGCCAGCTAGAAAGCAAAATCGGTCCCTGCTCTGGAGTGGATGGATAGACCCACCATAGGTAAAGAGCATGTAAGGAGCTTTACACGCATCCTCTCAAAACATTCCACGAGTAAGCTACGATTATGTTCCTTTTATAGTGAAGAGAATTATTAGACTATCTAGAATCCAAATCTGCTGTGTTATCCTGTGCAAGTTACTTCACCTCTCCGTGCCTTTGGTTCTTCAATTTTAAAATACTACTTACACCGAGAGTGGTGAGGGCTCGAGGCTGGCGGAAGGACCGGAGAGTAGCAAAAAGGCCAAAGCAACCAAAAACACCGCGCTCACACAATGAACACAGCGCCCGGCCGCCCGCCTCAGACCTGGAGGGTACCACGAACCAAACGTGGGGCGGGGACTAAGCCCGGCCTTTGGCCCGCGCAGTGAGATGGCGTCACGGCACCTTTCCACCCCCGACCTGGAGCCGCCCGGGAGCCGAGGAAAAGCTAGACCCCGCCCCTGGCCCGCGCGACGCACTGACGTCACACTGTTCTCCGCCTCCGCTGGCGCTTCTGGCTCCCCGCGGGGGTTCTTGCCTCCGAAGATCTCCAAAGGCAGTTTGCAAGAGGAGCAGGCGGTGGTGTTCGTCTGGAGTAAGTGTGACAGCAGTTTGTAGTAATCGATGGCTTTGGCCTCCTGGAAGGGACATATCTGGACCAAGGGGCATCTTGTCTGACGATTGCACTGAGTCGGCACGCGGTAGTGATTGGGTAGTTCCTCAGAGCAACGTTAGGTGCTGCCTCTCTGGAGAGAACAAGACCTTTAATCCAAACTTCTTTAAGGAGTTATATACAAGTGTTTCCTCTTCTCATTTCCCATTCACTCTTCAACTCATTTCATCTGTTAAAGATTAGTTATTTGGGGCTTCCCTGGTGGTGCAGTGGTTGGGAGTCCGCCTGCCAATAAAGGGGACACGGGTTCGTGCCACGGTCCGAGAGGATCCCACGTGCCGCGGAGCGGCTGGGCCCGTGAGCCATGGCCGCTGAGCCTGCGCGTCCGGAGCCTGTGCTCCGCAACGGGAGAGGCCACAACAGTGAGAGGCCCGCGTACCACAAAAAAAAAAAAAAAAAAGATTAGTTATTTTTAAACGGTGAAAGCCCACAAATATATTTGCATACAAATATACAAATATAAAATGAAAACGTGTCAAAAGAGTTTAACTCCTTACTGAGGAACATGCAAGAGGTTACAAAGAATCCTAAGGAACATAAATAGTCTATATTCTGAAGTGAATGTACAGCTCTCCTTCCTGTACTTCTCCATCCAATGGATCAGCAAGTTCTTTTGACTCATTTACAAAACTGGAGTTTTTCACCTCTCCATTTTCACAAACACCATTTTACTCTGAGCCGAAATCATCTGTGGACCGCACTGCTGCCTTCCAGTGGGCCTCACCCCCTCTGCAATCCATTCTCCATACTTCTAAAGGGATCATTTAAAACAAACAAACAAACAAAAAATGACAAAAAGTATAAT
Organism: Stenella coeruleoalba; assembly: GCF_951394435.1. Classification (NCBI taxonomy): domain Eukaryota; kingdom Metazoa; phylum Chordata; class Mammalia; order Artiodactyla; family Delphinidae; genus Stenella; species Stenella coeruleoalba. The sequence continues at coordinate 41,033,910 of NC_137150.1, forward strand.
CTAGATTATATTGCTCCCCTTCTTACAATCTACCAGTGGCTTCTCCTTTGCTTGGAGATTTAAATCCACACTCCCTATGCTTGCTTGCAAAGAACTGCATGATCTACACGTGCCTCTTCACCTACCTCATCTACCACTTTCTGTCTCCCTGCTGTGCTGCAGGGCCCTCTGGTTGGAATACTCTTTCCCCTAAATTTTGCATTGTTGCCTTTTAAAAAATCTTCAGATTTCAGTTTGAGAATTGCCTGCACAGAGAAGCCTTCCCAGACCCTCTGTTCTAAAGTGGCCACTCGGTCATCTGTTTAAGCACTTTGATACATGACATACTCATTTGTTTACTGTCCATCTCCCCACCCCCAATTAAAATGAAAGTATGTAAATTCAGTGAGAAGAGCCCTTACCTATACTGTTTACTGCTGTATTCTCAGCTAGTAGAACACTTAATGAGTTGAGCATGTTATTCATCCCCTAGTTGGGGCTTTATCATTCAAGTAGTTAATTGTCGTAACAAATCTCATTATTTAAAACAAGTGTTTCATCAGATAGTTATAAAATATATCTGGTTATGTAGGGTGAAAAATACTTTGGATCAAAGAAAAATGGCATAAAAAAATACTTTCTGTGCTTGATGTCCAAAGGATTATTATCAAAGATGTTTTTTTCAAGGATGCTAGCGGTTTTTTTTTTTAAATGCCTAGATCAATTGCAATCTAGTAAAGGAACTTTGGTTTAATAATTCAACCTAAGATACTTGGAATGAAACTTTGAAAAAACTCACTTATTAATTAGACATTTTTTTGCACTTATCTTTGGGCAGGCTCTATGTAGGATGCTGGAGGATTCCAAATAAAACCTGATAGAGGTGACATCTGAGTTTTGGCTTTCAATATGAGTGGACTGACAATGTGAATAGGTGAAAAGGAGAGAAACTGGCACTTTAGACAGAGGTGTAAATTTGTAACCGAGCAGGACCCTATGGGGCCTCCCCAGGACAGACCCCTTCCCCATATCCTCTGCTTTGGCTCCTCTCTGCAGTACCTAGATAATAGTATCTGATGCACATTTCCTGAGCTGTTTTACAGATATGAAAACCCCCACCAAATGGAAGAAATTAACTACTTGATGATAATGAGCATGTGGCCCCCAGGCCTACCAGCGCCTAAGGATTATAACGTTAACCCCTGTGACACCGCCCTGTCACCTCACTACCAGTCAATCAGAGAATTGTGCACGAGCTGATCACATACACTGGGATGTCCCTCCCTCACCTGGCCTTTAAAAATGCTTTGCTGAAACCCATGGGGAGTTCGGACTTTTTGAGCACTAGCTGTCCTGGACTCTTTGTACAGCGCCCTACAATAAATGCTGCACTTTCCTTCATCACAACCGAGTGTCAGTAGATTGGCAGGTGGATCCAAGTTTGGTTTGGTAACAAATTCTGTTTGGAAACAATACAAATGAGATTAGCTGGAAGGATAGGCAGGAGTCATATCATCAAGGGACTTAAAGTTTGGATCTTATTCCATGGGAGAAGCCAACAGATATTTTTAAATGGAGTTGTGAAGTGGTCCTCTGTTGTTAGCGTTGTTATAGATAAAATTGTGACTAACTGGACAACATTAGCTATGTAAATAGACCGAAGTAAACCTTACATACTTAATCAAAATCTACATATGCCAGCTACTGGTAGGTGATTATGAACTAAAGGAGTTTCCAGTAGACCTTAGAATTATACATTAGAGCCAAATGAGATATTAAAGAAGATATTTATTTTTCAGCAATTGTTTATAGGGTACCAGTCATGATCAGGCACGTGGTGGAGGAGGGGAAGGGAAGGGGGAACCTTGAAGCTATTTTCAGTATGTCAAAACACCTAACAGGAAACTGTGCATTTCCCCTCAACAAGGCTGAATAGGGTGATTAAAATTCCATGTTTATTTTCTTTGGGTTGGAATTTAAAAGAACTCATTATGAGAACACTGATCATCTCAGGCTGATGGGAAGCTCTGATGAGATGGCAGAGGTATCCGGTTTTTTAAAAGAAAAAGTGAACTGAAATTTATTGCAGTTTGCTAAGTAAAGTTATTTAGAATGCAGAAAGCTGTTGAATGGAAGGAAAATGTGCAAAACAGTGAAGTATGAAATTCAGATCCCACCTTTACAGTCTCTTTTACATAAAAGCCAAATCTGCTTCTCCCCAATTTTCCATTTCAGTGATGGCCTCACCATGTACTCAGCTACAAAACCCAGAAGGCTAGGCATCATTCTCCCCTCCTGTCTCAATTTATTTCTCCTATTTAATCACACATCAAACTATTGGCTCTACCTCTGAAACTCTTCTAGAATTTTACCCTTTTCTTTATTCACACTGTTATGGCCTTGTTTGATGTTATGGGAAACACTCTTCCTTCACCACATTATGGCTTTTTCCTTTGTTTTGCTGAGTAGTAGAAATAACAAGCTTGGGGAAACCAATGTGACCCTGTCCAAACAGATAAATTATGATAATACAATAGGGAAGAAAACATGTGATATTTGTCAAATTCGTGTGAGGTGTTCTTCTGCATTCAAGAGTTATGCTTGCTTAGCTATTTATTTTTTATTCGAAAAGAGGGAGGAATATGTCCTTCAGTGTCTTGATTGAGCTAGAAAGTTGTGATTAGTTATCATAATGAAAACTGTCTCAAGTGGTATAAGCAAGGTGTGATGGGTTGTCACCACAGGCTCACCATTCCTGCCTCAGGAAAGTTAGGTGGTCAGAACACTCCCCTCCTGGGCTGTTGGGCCTGGTGATGCTCATGCAGAAATGCAAGTCATAACTATTTCTTAGCAGTGTGTTGGATGGGGTTCAGGATGTGCTACCTCCAAATATGACCTTGGCATAATGAATATTTTAAGCTGAAGAAGTTTGAGAAAACAGTAGAAGCAGGAAGGTCACGTTAGACCCTTCCCCCAACTTCTTCCTCGAAACGGGTCATCAGACCCTCCTGTGAGAGGTGCTCTCCCTCTACTGGGAAAGGAGCATCCTTCTCTGTAGACAAAAGGACAGGGAGAATCCAAACGAACATGCCCTGCTAAGTTAAGTTTGCCTCAGTTTACTACACTTACCTCAGACTCTTTGACCTATTGTATTTCTTTAGGACTGTCTACTCTTCACCAATTTAGCATAAAAATACTCCAGATAAACCCTTTCTTTGGGTCATCATTTCCTTATGAAGACTCCTGTGTCACGTAAAAATTTTATTAAATAAATTTTTATGCTTTTCTCTTGTTAATCTGTCTTTGTCAGTTTAATTTCCAGACCAGCCAGGGACCCTAAGAAGGTTGAGGAAAACTTTTTCTTTCCCTATAATAGGCAATAAAAGTAAAGTTTAAAAAAATTTTTGCAGCTTAATTTATGTCCCAATACTGCCATCTTTTTTACAACTAGAAAAAGCAAAATAAAACCTAGCTTAGTGACGTAGAAGTAGTAGTTGTCTACCCAACAGCCATTTTTCCTCTTTTCCTGTTGATATTTCACACATACTTACACTAAAAAAAATTAATCCTGTATTTTATTTGGCCACCCTAACACTGATATATCCAACAGTCATATGCCTCAGTAACATATACTTATATAAACACAGTCAGATTAGCAAAAAAATGTTTTTACAGTGATAATTATTTTTTGTCAGACATGAATTTTATAGGTAATGAATTGCAGACATCAATACAAAACAAATACAAATTACAAATACAAAATACAAATACAATACAAAATCAAATACAAAAAAGGATTAAGTACCCTGATTAACATTCAGTAAAATTTGTGCAAGAGTTTGAAATGACAAAAAAAGATTACTGAGTGTTCTATCTCACGCACCCCTCTGGATTATCTCCTCCTTTGAGTTTCTTTGAGCTACTTATAACTCTGTAAGTGGCAGATACTGAGAACAATGCAAATGACTCTTGTCCATAAATGTGCAATTGAATTCTGTCCAGTGGAGGGACAATTGACTTCTCTCCCCACCCTCATGGGAAAAGCCAGTTTTGCATCTATTTGTCAATTCATGTCGGTATTCCTTATCTGTCTAGCTATCACTTTGAATTCTCCTTTGAACCAGTTATAATATCTTACTGGTTCCTTCATTAATTAATGAATTACATACTTAAGTAAAACCTTTGACACATATTCGTTTTATATTTGTATGAGAATCATGATTTTTACATTTAGACAATATAGATCCTTTAGCGATACATTTTAAAAGATAAATCAGTTCACTGATATTTGGTCATTTAGAGCTAGGATATATTCTCAATCATTTTAGGATGATTTTTGTTTTGTTTTAGCAATTCCAAAGCAATTATATATATCTATATCTCTCTCTCTATATATATATAATTTCTTGTTAAAGGGAAATAACTGTAATGACCAACAAGATAAAATTTGAGGCATTGTTTGTCATAGAGAAACTTAGCAAAGTAACTGGAAGAAAGGGTGAGGGAAGAACAAGAGCAATAGAATGATAAAGAAAATTTCTTCAGTAAAATAAATAAATAAATAACCCTCAGGCAAGTCTTTGGAAAGAGATGCACAGTGCCTCTAGCACTGTGGAACTCATGAACAGATTTCATCATAAACAATTCTTACCCAGTAATGAAGACCAATCCTTAAGGAAGGAGGAAAGAAGGAAAGAAATGGAAGAAAAGCCTTCATCATCTTCCCCTAGATACCAACCACCATTTCTATTCTGTTTTACCCCTTCCCGATATTTCCTCTTCAAAAATATGCCTCTCCTATGAGTCCTGTCCCTTTGATGCTGTAGGAGAGGAAGAAGTTTTCTTCCACCCTCTTAGGGTCCCTGGCTGGGTCTCAACATTAACCTGACAAAGACAGATTAAGGGGAGAAAAGCATGCAGGTTTTATTGAATTTTTGCATGTACATGGGAGCCTTCACAAGAAAATGAAGGGCCAGAATAAGTGACCAGAGCAGGAAACTCATACCTTTTAGACAGAGAAACAATAAATTTGTGAAGAATTGCCAAGACAAAGGGGTTTGGGCTAGAGGTAGTAAGTGGTGTAGAAGTAACTAGAAGATAAGGGTGAGTTTAATAAGGTTTGTTTGTACAGATTTCTTGGTTCCAAATTCCCATCTCTGGTAATAAGAATGTCTTCCCTCCTCCTACTACAGGGAGGGTACCTTTCACATGGGAGTTCTATGACCTATTTCAGAGAAGTAGGGGAAACAGGGGGAAGTCAGAGTGAACTTCCAACCAATCTTAAAAGTTTTTTCAGCTGAAGTCATTTAATATGCCAAGGTGCCATATTTTGAGGTAGTGTGTCCTGAACCCCACCAATGCCTTAATAGTGTGTAGGGACTGTATAGAGAGGTAATATGAGGAGTATTTCAAGAAGAGCACAGATGGGAATCAGCAATTTGGATGGTGGTTGGTTCTGGGCTGGAGCCTGTAGGAGGTACGGAGCTGGAAGGAGAGAAAAACCGCAGGGGCATGTGATGGGGTAGATGCATGGGTCTCTCTGAGTACTGAACACATCTCTAGCAGGTTCCCCAGAGATGGCCCTTTAAGACTGCATAACAATACTTTCTCACCCCCTTTCCAGGCTCCAGCCCTCAGCCGCCCCAGTAGGAGCCACCTAAGAGCAATCCCAGGGTAGAAGTCAAAGGTATGCAAAGGTACTGAGCACCAATTTGGTGGACAGAGTGTTAGGGAGTGGTGGTCGTGGAGGTGATGTGGATGTAGATCTATGATCTGACGCCAACAGCAGCAGGCTTCTAACACCAAACTTGTGAATTTGGTGAGAACAGGGCCATTCCCCAACTCATAGGCTGTCCTCACAGCTCTCAGAGCTCTGGCTACCATACCCCCAACTGTAGGCCAACAGGGTAGGGGGTCCCGGGAGGAAAAGATCTAGACATAACTTTCTTGACATAAGAGAAGCCATTTTAGCCCTGAGACATTTTGGGATCTAAGCCTGGCCACAATGCTTGCTCTTGCAGGAGACTGGGTCCCAGTAGTTAATGAAGGAAAAAAGTTCAGGAAACAAAAGAATATAAGAATAAACAGATATTATTAGGCCAGGGAAATAACCTAACCATAATGAAGATAATATATCAGTTGCAAAGATTCCCAGTTCTGAAGGTAAAGATTAGCCTGAAGCACATTCTTGAGCTGGTTTGCAGGATACAAACCCCCTAGAACACTCAACCACCAGACTATCTGGAACCTAAGGAATGATGATGTCGACTTTACTGACTTCAGTCAACTAGAGCCTGGACTCTATCAACCTTTGCCCCAATGCTACGCTGAATTCTCCTCTGCTGAAGCCCCTTCATGAATATGCATATACTGCACCCCCTCATGAATATGCATACACCTCACAGCCCCCTTCATGAATATACATGTATCCTTAGCTTAAAACTTGCCCAATTTTGCTGCGAGACACTGCTTTGGGAAAGATCCCAGTGTTCTCCTTACTTGCTGCAAAGTAATAAATCCTCCCTTCTCCCACTCTTTGCCTTGGTTGTATCTTTTGGCTCAACACGCACAAAGAGGTAAAACCAGTTTGTTGGGTGACACAACACCTAATGAGAGTTGTGGATGCCAGAAATGCCTCTCACTCTAAATGGTTTTTTAAAAATTTTGTATTAATTGTTGGGCGCAGCATTGCCCTTCCACCACTCATGGCTGCTATTTCTTTTCCAGACAAAAATAACTGTAGTAACTTTTTCTTATTAATACTTTATTATATACTGTAACATATCTATATCTATAATTGCTAATTTTCCAAATAACTGCAGGACGGCTATTATTAAAAGCTGGGCTTCAACAGTATAAGCAGCTAATTAGGAGCTTAGCCAAAATTTGAAGGTGGCTGGGTCCTACAGAGCATAAGGAACCACAGTAGTGTGTGCTGCAAAGCCCTGGGTCTCCCAGTGTCCCCTGCCCCCTGTGTACCCTCTGAATGTGTCCTGTTCCAGGCTCCAGCAGAGGCTGCTACAGGAAGAGATACTGCCTTCACCCTCACATCTAACCATCCTTCCTGAGTCCTGGCCTGGGAGAAGGCAAAGTCTCAGACTTGTACCAGGGAAATGTTAAGCCACAGCCCTGATGAATGTAGCCATAGCTGATCTGGTTTTAACCTGAGTCAGTCAGTCTTACATAGCCCAATCAAGGGGATCCTGAATACCAGAAGGCTTCTATGGAAGCTCAAAAGTAGACTTACCTCTACTGACTGTCCTGAAAATCAGGCTCAGATCTGATTATAAGGGTGGCAGAGCTCCAAGAAGACTAGATGCACAGCTTCATCAGTCTCCTAGGTCAAAGTCAGGGCCCTGTTAAGAAAGAAAGGGGCCCTGAGACCTGGGATAGGGTGGATGAGTCTGAGACCCTTAAACCTCAGATTTCCCTGAGCCTTACCACCTGTCAGAAACAGCTCTGTCCCTCTTACCTGGAGGTGGGCAATGACCCTACGTGAAGCCCGTACCTTGTAAGATGATGCTGGTTCTCCTCAAGACCTTTCCCTACAACCCCTTATTACCTCTAGGCTTATAAACAGAGTCAGGGACTTCCCTGGTGGCACAGTGGTTAAGAATCCGCCTGCCAATGCAGGGGACACGGGTTCGAGCCCTGGTCCGGGAAGATCCCACATGCCGTAGAGCAACTAAGCCCGTCCACCACAACTACTGAAGCCTGCGCACAGCAATGAAGACCCAACGCAGCTAAATTAAAAATAAATAAATAAATAAACAGAGTCAGTGCTAAGCCCAACCTTAGAAGTCAAACAGGAGCCCTATTCTAGGAACACATAAATTACCTACCAAAGGAGTTGCAGAACTTTGCTAATAGAATCAGAAAAGAATAAGGGAAAAGATATGTGAGTGGATCTGGAAGGTGTTATTACCATGGGAATAGGGAGAAAGGGAACATTGACATGGAGATACTGATGACTAAGGACTTGATATCTGACAGAGACACTGGAATTGGTTTAAGTGTTGTTTTTGATGGCTCATTGAACCCTAGACATAATGAAAGCTTACACTAAATGAAGTGGAGTTTCCAGAACTTCCTTGGCATAGGAAATGTTAGAATAGATTTATTATGGAAGGCCTAAGAACTCTTAACCTGTGTTACCCAGGAGGGCCAGACATTCCCTTTACTAAGATAATGAGAAATGCATTGGTGAGAAGCCGCTAACATTTACTCGAAAAGTTTGGTAATCACAGTTTTCTGCAAGTTGTGTAGTCACTGTCATGAAATGGAACTCGATATCAGTGGAGATGTCGGGATTCTATTAATAGAATGGTAGAGGCTAGAAGATAGCACTTAAGTATCAGAGGCAAAATGGTGTAGCTACTGCAGCAAGGCCAGAGTGCTGCAGGGGGCCTTAGCCTACAGTATCTACGGCAATGGCTGAAAGATGACGGTGTTCCTACGTGTGGGATGGATGAGTGTCCAAGTGAGGTGTTGCTTAACTTTGTGACATTAGCTTTATCATTTTTGTTAAATGATACATATTAACTGTAAAAAAAATACCATTTGAGAGACCATTCATCCAGATCACTCTCTCTGCTTTCGTTTTTAATTCTTCATGCATAGGATCTGGCTGTATGTGCTGTTCTGTAACCAACTTTTTTGGATCAATATTCTGTAGGCATCTTGCCTTATCAATGAACTTAAACATGCATGAGAATTTTAATGATGTAAAGGCAGCATGACATGGTTTTAGCACCTAGACATTGGACCAGACTGCCTGAGTTCAAATGCTAGTTACACAAATATCTAGCTTTGTGAAAGTAAATTGAACTCTCTATACCTCGGTTTCCTCATCTCTAAAGCGGTATAATAACACTATCTACTTCTTAAGATTATTGTGAAGATTAAATGAGTTAATATATACTTAGATCAATGCTTGACAAGAGTTACCTATTATTAGCTATTGCTTTACAGTCTCCTAATAATGGACATTTACATAGTTTTTTATTTAGCTTGTGTAATACTGCAGTAAACATCTTTCCCTCTATATTTTCTTATATCTGTGTGATTATTTTCTTAAGAAAATTCCTAGAAATTGAATTTCTAGAGCAATTGTCATGACCCCTTTCCTGAATGATACTTTTTATATTTTCTAGAATTTACCTAAAGTTTCTAGCATGAGACTTGTGTCCTCCCTGGACTATACTTATAAATACAGATGTCTCCTATTATATCTTTTTAATTATTAAATAGGAATTTAGGGCTTCCCTGGTGGCGCAGTGGTTGAGAGTCCGATGCAGAGGACACGGGTTCGTGACCCGGTCTGGGAAGATCCCACATGCCGCGGAGCGTCTGAGCCCGTGAGCCATGGCCGCTGAGCCTGCGTGTCCAGAGCCTGTGCTCCGCAATGGGAGAGGCCACAGCAGTGAGAGGCCCGCGTACCGCAAAATAAATAAATAAATAAATAAAAATAAATAGGAATTTAAACTTGGGGGAGAGGAAATTAGAAAACATGGACTCAGATTACCATTTGGTGCTTTGTGACTTAAATTGCTTCTAATTCCATCATCTGTATGTTTTAGCATGAATACAGCAGCACTGGATCTCGACCAAGGGTCTCATTTTCAGAACAAGTGAGTTAGATCAGCGACCTTGTACGAATGGCCATGATCCTTTGGAAAGAGGCTTTTGCAACATGACCCAATAGTTTAATGGATGATATCTGAGTCTTAAGAAAAATATTTCATTGATCATCCCACCTTGGCATCCAGATGTGGCATTTAGATGCTTCCATTTTCCATTTTTTTAACTGATCCTCCTGGCAATAGTTGCTGGCTGGCTACCTATCCCATGGCTCCTTGTCTCTGAGTCTCTAAACTGTTGATTTCCCTCTAGAGCAAAGAAGCTTAATCCTGCACTCTATTCTATCTCTGTTTTCTGCCCCTCTAAGGAAATCTCTGCCTTTACTTTCTGCCCTTTTAAAAGTTAACTTATTCTTTTCTTGAATCTTTTTTCCTAACCTAAGCTCTGAGTGCCTTTCTCTAAACCACGTTTCAATGTAATAGCCGTGTTTTAGGGAGAAGCTCATCATTCCTTTTCTTTGCATGTGTTCTAGCAGATGAGAGCATGGGGAGGTGATGAAGTCAAGCATTCAGATTTGTTCAGACTGGTCTCAATTCATGTTTTCATGAACTCATTCTTCATTTATGCATCCATTCATGTTTTCACATGGGTATCATTCATTTGCTTAGTTGTTATGCACTTATTCCTGCATGAAATATTAATATATTCTACATGTCTGTAATCAGTTCTCACACACTCATTCATTCATTCATTCATGCCTTTATTCATTCAATTTTGGAGTCAGTCATTCATTTATATAGAATTTATATACTCAAAAATTTATTTATTAATTTCTTTTATATCAGCCAGGGAAGCAGGAAACCAATGGCACATTCAAATCTGGATGATTTAAAGGGATTATTTGCCAAGGCGTGGGCAGAGTGTAGGAAAACCACAAGGATTAGTGCAGCCCTCTGGAGCTAACAACACCTGGGCCCGGTTACCACCTCTGGGTCTGGAAGGCCAAGTTGGGGAGAGAAACTGAGACTTTTCATTGTGGGATCCCCTCCTGGATGGGAGAGAATCTGGGCATAAATACCATGATCTAATTCTTCTTCCTTTGGCAGATCTCTTGCCGATGTCTCCTCTCTACCAACATTCTCTGAACGGAACTCTAAGTGAGTGTGTGAGAGAGGGGATGGAGGCAGTCCGCACTGGTCAGCCTTCTGGGGACAGAGCAGGATGGACGTGGGTGGAGGATGTATCTGGAGAAGCAAAGGAAAGGTATTCCACATACTCTCTGAGGTTCTGAAGCTGGTCAGCATTGCATCCTCCCTCTTCTTTTTAATTATTTATTTATTTAAATTTAAAAAATTATTTTCCCATTTAGGTTATTACAGAATATTGAGCAGAGTTCCCTGTGCTATACAGTAGGTCCTTGTTGGTTATCTATTTTAAATATAGCAGTGTGTACATGTCAATCCCAAACTCCCAATCTCTCTTCTCCTTTCTTATTACTGGGGAAGAACCAGTAGGAATGGGCAAAAAATTCCTGCCTAGGAAATTACTTTCATAACAGAAAGCTACATAGAATAGAGTCAGCCTGGCTATGCATGCTGGCTATCTTGGATTATGCTTCTTTGGGAAAGTCTTTTGGGTTCCTCCACAACCCCCGCCCAAGAAGGGTGCTCTTTCCTGGGACAATATTTTAACAGTAAATTGTATCTGGATGACTGCATTCTGCATTCTACACACCTTGATTATCTTATTAGCCAGGGCCTGGCAAAGAGTAAATGTCAAATGCAAGGGTGAACCAGCGCATGAGTGCTTGAATCAGAGGGTGCTGAAGCATTTAGGGAGGTAAAGATATCTTGAATTTCTTTCGCTCTCCCACAAGGTGGCGGCAATTACCATGGTCCCATTTTCTTACGTGTGGGACTCAGGCACACAGCTTCATTGACTGACCTGTGAATAGAATAAATCTATTTTTAAAACCACTGTATCAAGAAGAGAATAATACACTGATGGTAAGGAAGAGAAAAAGTACAATTACATAACTACTTTCACTAATATTATTAGATATGGCACTGTATTAAAAAGCATTTGGAAAACATGTTTACTAAATTTCTGAAACAAATAAAATTTGCCCTCTATGCAAATGTTAGATAAACAAGTGAATTTTTCCCTGCCCCGTATGGTGCCTAGCTATGTAATTTGTTCACCCAAAGTCACTCCGCTGGGCTTTTCCAGTACACCTGGCCCTGTGTCTTGCCCTCAAAGTTAAAATGTCACACAGGTTCTAGGTTCTCAGTGGCTTGCTTCTTTCCCCTCTTCTCTCCAGCCACAGTTATCTGTGCAGAAACTATACATTGTGCTTCTTATACTGGCCTGTGGATGCTGGAATTCATCACTGTTTCTGGTCATATTAACTGTTGAAGAAGAGCACCATTTTTAGAAAATTGTTACTAAGTGTTCAAGCTCAGGGATGAAGGAGTCCCAGTGAGGTTAAGGGTAACTTACCTAGTTTTTTCGAAAGTACTTACATTTCCTGAGTGTCTTAGAAACCAAGAGCATTGTCCCTGCATTTTTTCTTTTCTTTTTTGTTTAATTTACAGAAACCTTCCTTGGATTTCACTACTTTTGTGGCAAAGATTGCCAAGACTTATCTAAAATTTACCAACAATTCTAGATTTAGCATAAATTTTTCCCTGTAGTTTTAAATAAACTATGTCCAAGAGATTAAGAAAAAGAACGCTAAATAAAAGCAGACTTTTTATAATCAAGGGGTCCCTACAGAAGACTAATAAGAAGCCATAGGGCTGGGTGGCTGGACCATGAGTTAATTCCTGAGGTGGGGAAGTGGCGGCCAAGAGCAAGTGGGAGCTCAGAGCAGGAGGAAGGAGTAATATGTTTGTAGATTTCAGCTTCTCAACAGAGAAGACTTAAGTTCAATCACAGTGGAATCCAAATATTATAATGATTTGATGTCTACTACCATGTCTTTACATATTCATGAACAGGTCCTTTTAAAATGGTTGGAAATTTGCACATTTCTTTTTTCTTCCTTGAACTCACATTTCCATTTTAATTCTCTCACAGAATTTAACCCTCAACTAATACATTTTTAAGCATGAAAGTCTTATTGTTTGTCCTACTTTTCTGCAAAAAAAAAAATATACATATATATATATAATTTTAAATTGTCTCGACAATAACTATAAGACTCTGAGTGTTAACAAATTTTTCTTTTGGCTTGAGTTATTATAACCATTATCAGTACATAATCAAAACAATATAAAGATAATAAATTTTGATAAATAATCAATAAATATAAAGTTTTGTTGGAAATCCAATTCTCAATGAAATAACTGGGATTTTTCCTCCAGTTAGTTCATGAATCTATGAATGATTATTACTTATTGCTGGAATGAGACAGAGTTTGTATTAATTCTATTACTCTTTTCTATTTTTTCAGAAAAATGTGCTAAGAAGTATTGTACTTATAAATAAGTAGCAAAAATGGAAGAAGTTATAACAATGCCACTCAATCCTTTGAGCTCCTTCTGAACTATGTGCCAAATAATAATAATAATAACTAATTATTATTATTATTTTTTTATTTTTTTTTGCGGTACGCGGGCCTCTCACTGTTGTGGCCTCTCCCGTTGAGGAGCACAGGCTCCGGCGCGCAGGCTCAGCGGCCATGGTTCACGGGCCCAGCCGCTCCGCGGTATGTGGGATCTTCGCGGACCGGGTCACGAACCCGTGTCCCCTGCATTGGCAGGCGGACTCTCAACCACTGCGCCACCAGGGAAGCCCAATAACTAATTATTTTACCTCATCTATTAACTGACAATTTAATTAGATCATCTTTCAAATTGGCAAAAGAAATGAATTGGAAACTACACAACTTGCAAAATGATTGTTGCCCAGCCATCAGAGGCATTCGGTTCCTCAACATTTCTGGGAATTATATTGAAAAGGATTTACCAAAACTTAACAAATGATTATTAATTATATTTATTACTCTTTTCTTTGAGATAACTGGAAAAATTAAAATATTGCTTATTTTCTATACCTTTGCCAATGCAATATGTTTTATCTTATCACATCATTTAAACATACTTTCATCTAAATACTGGAGCTGAAAATTTTCTTTATTTGGATAGCAGAAGGGTTTAATTGGCAAACCAGTCATCCTTACTAGTCTCATCAGCCCCAATCAGACTACTGCCAATCAGAAAAATTCTGATCTCATTTTTCAGTTTAATTTATATGTTATACATTTGCAAAAATAGCATGAAAACCCCTGGGAAAATGTTATAGAACACATTTTATAAAATAGATTTCTAAGAGCAGTCAAGATTTAAATGATTTAGATCTAACATAGTTAATTCATCAATGGTATAACAAGTTATAAAAGGTAGTAAATTAAAATGCTATTTCTCATTACTTAGTTTATAACGGTGCAGTGTAATTTGTAGCTTAAAGTATTACTTATTTATGAGATAGAGAGTATGATAAAAAGTATGCTCAGATGCTGGTGTTCAGCTTCTAGGATTAACTAAATAAGAATCATATATTAAATTAGAACTAACTCCACTAATTTTGTTAGACATCATGATCAAGCTTTCCTATATATTTAAAGAAAAAGAAATGTAAATAGTACTATTAAAAATAATCAGTCCATCAGCTAAATTTTATTTTTTTCAAAAAGAAAATGCTAAACATTTTAAGATAAAATGCAATTGAAGTAAATATTTCATTGATTTGATAAAAATAGATTATAACTCCATATTGAAAATTTTCCAATTCTTTAAAAACTTTGTAAAGTTTTTTTTTAACATCTTTATTGGAATATAATTGCTTTACAATGGTGTGTTAGTTTCTGCTTTATAACAAAGTGAATCAGCTATACATATACATATATCCCCATATCCCCTCCCTCTTGCATCTCCCTCCCACACTCCCTGCCCCACCCCTCTAGGTGGTCACAAAGCACCGAGCTGACCTCCCTGTGCTATGTGGCTGCTTCCCACTAGCTATCTATTTTACATTTGGTAGTGTATATATGTCCATGCCACTCTCTCACTTTGTCCCAGCTTACCCTTCCCCCTCCCATGTCCTCAAGTCCATTCTCTAGTAGTAGGTCTGCGTCTTTATTCCCATCCTGCCCCTAGGTTCTTCATGACCATTTTTTTTAGATTCCATATATACGTGTTAGCATACAGTATTTATTTTTCTCTTTCTGACTTACTTCACTCTGTATGACAGACTCTAGGTCCATCCACCTCACTACAAATAACTCAATTTCATTTCTTTTTATGGCTGAGTAATATTCCATTGTATATATGTGCCACATCTTCTTTATCCATTCATCTTTCGATGGTCACTTAGGTTGCTTCCATGTCCTGGCTATTGTAAATAGAGCTGCAACGAACATTGTGATACATGACTCTTTTTGAATTATGGTGTTCTCAGGGTATATGCCCAGTAGTGGGATGACTGGGTCGTATGGTAGTTCTATTTTTAGTTTTTTAAGGAAGCTCCATACTGTTCTCCATAGTGGCTACACCAATTTACATTCTCACCAACAGTGTAGGAGGGTTCCCTTTTCTCCACACCCTCTCCAGCATTTATTGTTTGTAGATTTTTTGATGATGGCCATTCTGACTGGCGTGAGGTAATACCTCATTGTAGAAAAACTTTGTAAAGTTTTGTGTCATTTTTATCCACTGAGTCATTAAAATCTTGGTAGTTCAAGAAAACATTTTAGTCACATGAAGAGTCAGTTACTAACTGTGGTAAACAGTGTCTAAGGTGACTCCCCCATGATCCTTGTCATCTGGAATTCATGTGTAATCCCTTCCCTTTGGTTCTAACCAACAGAATATGGCAAAGGTGATAGGAAGTAATTCCTTGACTATGTAAAGTCATATATGACTCTGTGTGGCTAGGAAACACTCTGAGCCTCTCCCTGCTGGTTTGATGAAGGAATTGGTCATATTGAGGAAGATCATGGTCATATTGAGGAAGATCATGTGGTAAGGAACTGTGGGTGGCTTCTAGCAGCTGTCTGTGGCCTCAAGAAGTTGAGGACTGCTGCCAGCAGACAGCCAGCAAGAGGCTGAGGCCCTCAGTCCTACAACTGCAGGAAATGAATTCTGCCAAGGATCTGAGTGAAATTGGAAGTAGATCTTTCTCCAGTCAAATCTCCAGATGAGAATGCAGCCCAACTAACACCTTGATTGCAGCCCTGTGAGACCCCAAGCAGAAGACTCAGATGAACTCTTAC
Source organism: Stenella coeruleoalba (assembly GCF_951394435.1). Lineage (NCBI taxonomy): Eukaryota > Metazoa > Chordata > Mammalia > Artiodactyla > Delphinidae > Stenella > Stenella coeruleoalba. The sequence continues at coordinate 41,049,742 of NC_137150.1, forward strand.
CAGACCCTGACCCACAGAAACTGTGAAATAATAAATGTGTATTATTTTAAGCTGCTAAATTTGTGATAATTTGTTGTGTAGCAATAGATAACTAATACATTAATCTATTCAGCTTTGGATGTTTTAAGGTGCTTTTCTTTGTAAATAATCACAAATCCTAGAAGACAATATTAGAATATCTGAAAAGAATGCTTTGTGTTTAAACACGGGAGCAGGGGAAACTTTCTCTTAAGCATTCACTATATCTCATTGTTTCTTTTTTTAATAATTTTTTGTATTTATTTATTTTTATTTATTTATTTGGCTGTGTCGGGTCTTAGTTGTGGCACGTGGGACCATCATTGCGGCATGTGGGATCTTTTTGTTGCAGTGCATGGGCTCTTCGTTGAGGTGTGAGGGCTTCTCTAGTTGTGGCACACTTCTCTAGTTGTGATGCGTGGGCTTCTCTCTAGTTGAGGCGCATGGGCTCCAGAGCTCATGGGCTCAGTAGTTGCGGTGCGTGGGCTCTCTAGTTGTGGCGCACAGGCTCTAGAGCGCATGGGCTCAGTAGTCGCTGCATGTGAGCTTAGTTGCCCCGTGGCATGTGGGATCTTAGTTCCCCGACCAGGGATCGAACCTGTGTCCCTTGCATTGGAAGGCGGATTCTTAACCACTGGACCACCAGGGAAGTCACTCATTGTTTCTTTCTTTGCTTTGTTTTCATGGACTGTTCCATAATAATGCTTATTTATTTATTTGCAAGTAGACAGAAAATGGAAAAGGCAAAGTCCTTACGTGAGAATTTTTCATATTTCTACTACCCTACTACTACATAGCAGAACCTAAGGCCAAAACTCTGTTTGTAACACAATGCTTTACTCTTAACAAAAATATATATTTTTTGGGAAAGACAAGAAGCTCTAAGGGTTTATTATGTCCTGTTTAAAGGAGCCTACTCCTTTGTTTAGTCCCCTGGAGGTTTTTACTCCAAGAAATGCTCCACTGTAAGACTTGGGATGGGAGAGAGTTGTGCCTGTATTTAAAAAGTGCCTGAAGGGCTGATGTGAACAGAGACACATTCTCTGGCACATCAGTTTTGGGAAAGAGTACCTCTGGAGGTTAAGGATCTGGAAATCAATATTCTTCACATTTTCCCTTCTTGCATATCCCTTGGAAAGGTTTAGGACCAGGCAGTTAATCAAAGGCATCCCTAACAATTCAAAAACGCAGCCTCCTGATGCTGAGGCTTAGAGCCAGGTTTCAGTTCTCTAGTATGTTAGGAGGTTAAGTGTTACAGAAGAAAATAAAATAAAGGAGTGGGATAGAGACGATGTGAAGATTGCAATGTAAAGAGTTAGAGAATTCCTCACTGAGCAGGTTAAATTTAAACAAAAACTTGAAGGAGGAGAAGGCAGGTTCTATATTGACATCTGGGGGAGAGTTCCATGAAAGGTAAAGTGAATCGAATTGGTATTAGATTTCATATTGGGGGAGGAAAAGGCAACTTTAAGTATGCAAGAATTTAGATCTCCCTTAAGAAAAGTGTACTTGAGGAAGTTGTTTCAGTCAAATTAGTGTGAGTCAAAGAAAATAATTCAAGGGGGAAAAAAAGGAAAGAAAGAACTGTGGTATACAAGAAATAGTGAGCAATAAAACCAGTAAGAACTGTAACTAAATTGAAGTAATTGAATTGTGGTTGTAGAGTTAATGTAGTTAAAGAGGATTTTTGAAATAGAAGAATAATGTAAAAGCTTAAAACTAAGAGTCTGTAATTTTAGATTTAGATTTTTAAAAAGAAAATCTGAGAAATGGCACGTTGTAGAAGTGGGGAGAAGCGTAGTAGAAAAGGGGCAAGTAAAAGCATTATAAAATTTTTGTGTTCTTGGGAGAAAGACACAGAAATTTTAAACTGGATTTTTTTTTCAACATTTGAAGGTTAATACAATCCAGATAAAAATGGAATATAAAGCTTTGTCTTTATAGTGAAGGGCAAAAATGAGTGGTACGGATAAGATTATGGCTTTATCTTGAAGCTATATTTCTCAATATCAGTAAGCAGTAGGAAGAAAAAAAACTCTAAAAGGAAGAGAGGGAAAATGGAAGAGAATGTGAGTACATATTTAAAACAAGGAGCCAACAGTAATGACGAACTAGGTAATAAACTTTGGTATAACCTTGATATAAACTTCTTCCTGAGAACAGCTAGAAAATCTCTATAGAATGTATATATATTCTCTCTCTCTCTCTTTCTTCCTCCCTGTTCTTTTGCAGAGGATAGATTAGATGCATAGAGAGAAATGTAAGCCCATTTGGGGCTGCTTTTTCCTGGTGACATCTATCAATTCTAGAAGGGGCAGTCAAAGGACAAGAAACCTAGCAGAGCTTCTGAGAGAGTCCTGAGGTTAGAAGGACAAAATTATAGTTCAAATCCCATCAAACAAGGAAGACTTGGTAAACACCCCAGTCTTTGGGCTGTGACCTGGAAGCGCTACACCCTATGAGTAAACCAGAAATACAGTGATTCTCTAGGGACTGAAGCCCAGGTTTGTTTGTTTTTTTTTTTTGCGGTACGCGGGCCTCTCACTGCTGTGGCCTCTCCCGTTGCAGAGCACAGGCTCTGGACGCACAGGCTCAGCGGCCATGGCTCACGGGCCCAGCCGCTCCGCGGCATGTGGGATCCTGCCGGACCGGGGCACGAACCTATGTCCCCTGCATCGGCAGGCAGACTCTCAACCACTGCGCCACCAGGGAAGCCCTGAAGCCCAGCTTTAAATCATCTCAATCAGAATTAAAGGAATCTGGAATTGCTAGTGTCTCCAGCTACCAACCAGAAATAAACATAAATTCTCTCTACAACTTTTCATATACACTATCTGGTGTTAGTAGCAAGGACCTTTAGGATACAAGACAACATGTTCAAAACCAAGAGAAAAAGCACACAATACAAATGAATCCATGGAGGACCTAGATAATGGAGTTATCACTTGTGGACTTTAGCTACGTTAGTATGTTCAAGAAAATAATAGAAGACTGAAAATTTAAGCAGAGGGCTGTAAAGCGCACACATGCACACAAAGCAAATGGAAATTCTAGAATTAAAATATATGATAATTGAAATTAGGAACTCATTTTTTAAAAGCCAGGTCATATAACACATAGATACTGGAATTGAAGTACATTGATCAGGTATTATCTACTGGTCCAAGTAGACATTGTTGATGGGGAGGTAACAGAATATGTATCACTAGATGGGGTAGGGGGTCAGGGTCCTGGGTCAGCCAGGAGCCCAGAAGCAAAAGTGGAAATGTTCAAGGGAAAGGAAGAATGCTTCAATATTACAAAATCAATTATTACATGTCAACAAATTAAAGAAAAAATATTAAATAATTATCACTATATGTGAAAAAATACATTTGATAAAATTAAATATTAAATTCTGACTCTTAAAATCAACTCTGGGAAATTCCCTGGCGGTCCAGTGGTTAGGACTTGGTACTTTCACTGTGGTGGCCTGAGCTCATTCCTCCGTCTCTGAGAACTAAGATCCTGTAAGCAGCATGATACGGCCAAAAAAAAAAAAAAAAAAAAGACAATAAAAGAACCTTAAAATCAACTCTGTAAACTAGGAGAAAACAACTACATTAATAACATCAAAATTATGTTCCAGAAGTTAACAACACATTGTAATTGAGTGAAATACTAGACTATATTTATTTCTATTAAGTTTAGAAATTAGACAAGGGTATCTATCATTTTTGTTATTTTTAACATTCTCCTGAATGTTCTAGTCAGTGTTATAAGAAAAATAAACAAAAAGCATGCTATTGGAAAGGAAAAGCAAAATTATTTTTTGCAGGGGATATAATCTGGGTATTTACCTAGGAATCAGGACAGTCAACTTAAAAACATATTAGACCTGAATTGCTAAAAGAACTTACAGTAAAAAAAAAAAAAAAAAAATTAGACCAATAAAAAGATCAGATATCTAGATATGAGATAAATATTTTTTAAAAACTTAGGATGTATAGCATGGCCATATGGACTAAACAAGCATTATAGGTAGGCGAACAGTGATATACATATCTAACACTAAAGGCTGCCGTAACATTAACACAAAACTTGATAAAGTTTAGGATAATACCACAAACACACATACACACACACACACGCATGCACGCACAAACCAATATTAGTTATGCAATAACATTTCATTAGCTATAATTCCTAAGAAACCATTGGAAAAAAACTCTATTCCCAACATCAACTTATAAAATATGTAGGAATAAACTTGCCAAGGAATATCTAAGACACAAATATACTGAATTTAAAAGAAGACAGGGGAATTCCCTGGTGGTCCAGTGGTTAGGACTTTACCCTTTCACTGCTGAAGGCCACGTAGCACAGACAAAAAATAAAAAAAGATAAATAATTTGAGAAATATATCATATTCCCATATGAGGGGATTCAATATAACTATTCTCCCCAATAAATTCAGTGAAATCTTTGCCCAAACCTCAAAAAGAGTCTGGGGAGACACGGAGAAGAGGGATGAAATATGCATTCTAAAATTCCGATGGGAGAATAAATTAATTAATTTATTACACCATGAATATTTTGAAAATAAAGATTAATGATGAGGGACTTGCCCTACACAATATCAAAACCTATTGTTATATTTTATTTTATTTTTTTTTAATTTTTTTGCGGTACGTGGGCCTCTCACTGTTGTGGCCTCTCCCGTTGCGGAGCACAGGCTCCGGACGCACAGGCTCAACGACCATGGCTCACGGGGCCAGCCGCTGCGCGGCATGTGGGATCTTCCCGTACCGGGCACGAACCTGTGTCCCCTGCATCGGCAGGCGGACTCTCAACCACTGCGCCACCAGGGAAGCCCATATTGTTATATTTTAAATTACAGTTATTAAGCAGTGTGGTACTAATCCAGGAATCAATAAAGTGAATCCAGAAATTATATCCTAAATATTAGTCATATATATATAATATATACAAATAAATTAAGTATATGACAAAGATATATTTCCTATTTCTAGTCAATGGGAGAATACAGATTTTTCAATGTATAGTGCTGTGTAAATTGATTAGCCATTTGAAATATGTATAATATCCATAGAAATATGTGTATTCCTACTTCATATCATATTAAATAATTATGAAGAACATGAAATTTTATATATAAAAGTAAAAACATTGAAATAATAGGAGAAAATCTTCGAAAATACAATCTTTGAAGCAAAGTTTTTGTTAGCATGAACTAAAACCAGAAATCATAAGGAAAAGATTGACAATTCTGAGTGCATCAAAAGACACCAAAAACAGCTAAAATGAAAAATTGGGGAAAAAAGTTAAGTTTATATGGCAGAAAAAAAAGTTAATATTCTTAATGCATAAAGAGCTTCTGCAAATAAATTATGAAAAAGGTAACCAACTTGATAGATAAATGAGCAAAGGACATGAAGAGGCAATTCAAAGAAATGCAAATGACCAATAAGCATTTGAAAAGGCCTCAGACTCAGGAACAATCAAAGGAATGCAAATTAAAGTGAAATGACTTTTTTTTTTTTTTTTTTTTTTTTTTTTTTTTTTTTGCGGTACGCGGGCCTTTCCCATTGCGGAGCACAGGCTCCGGACGCGCAGGCTCAGCGGCCATGGCTCACGGGCCCAGCCGCTCCGCGGCATGTGGAATCCTCCTGGACCGGGGCGCGAACCCATGTCCCCTGTGTCGGCAGGCGGACTCCCAACCACTGCGCCACCAGGGAAGCCCAAAATGACTTTTTTTTATGTTAGACTGGGCAGTGTGAGGAAACAAACTGTTGGTGACAATGTAAATTTGTACAGCTTTTCTGAAGGTTAGTTAGGTTATATTTATTAAAAAAAAATTTTAGGTTATGCAAATGAAACTTTATTTAGATTGAGGAAAAAATCTCAAATATGACAATATTTTAGGACTAAAAGTACTATAAATATCATAAAAATCTAGGAAAATGGTATATTATGCTTATTAACTAATTGTCTCACTCACCTCTAGGATGCCTTTTTCCATATATGTTTTGGCTACAACACTTTGATCTCCTCTTCACAACAGTTTTGCAATCATATTTCTTTCTTTTTTTAAAAATTTATTTTTTATTGAGGTGACATTTGTTTATAACAGTATATGTTTCGTATGTACAACATTATATTTCTACTTCTATGTACGCTGCAGTGTGCTCACCACCAAAAATTTAGTTTTCATTTGTCACCCATACAGTTGATCCCCTGTACCCATTTCATCTTCCCTCCATACCCCCAACCCACCCAGGCCCTTGCCGCATGGTAACTACTACTCTGTTCTCAGTATGTACATGTTTGTTTTTGTTTTGGTTTGGTTTGGTCATTTATTTATTTTTGTTTGTTTTTTATATTGCACATATCAGTAAATCATACAATATTTGTCTTTCTTTGTCTGACTTATTTCACTTAGTGTACTACCCTCAAGATCCATCCATGTTGTCACAAATGACAAGACTTCATTTTTTTTATGACTAACATTCCATTTTATACACACACACACACACACACACACACACACACACACCCCACATCTTTGTCCATTCATCCATTGACGAGCAGTTAGGTTGTTTCCATATCTTGGCTATTATAAATAATACTGCAATGAGCATAGGGGGTGCACATATCTTTTCAAATTAGTGTTTTCATATTCTTTGGATAAACACCCCAAAGTGGGATAGCTGGATCATATGGTAGTTCTGCTTGTAATTTTTTGAGGAACTTCCATACTGTTTTCCATAGTGGCTGAACCAATTTACATTCTCACTAACAGTGTATGAGGGTTCCTTTTTCTCCACATCCTCACAAACACTCGTTTTTTTCTTGCCTTTTTGATAATAGCCATTTTAACAGGCATGAGGTGATATCTCATTGTGGTTTTGAATTGCATTTCCCTAATAATTAGTGATGTTAAACAACTTTTCATGTCCCTGTTGGCCATCTGTATGGCTTCTTTGGAAAAATGTCCATATTACCTAAAGCAATCAACAGATTCAACGTAATCCCTATCAAAATTCTGAGGTGATTTTTCTTTTTTGTTTGTTTTTTGCTTTGTTTGTTTGTTTACATGACCTAGCTCTTCTGTTGTTTACTTTTTGCTTTTTTTGAATTATTTTCCTAGAATTTTTTTCTTTTGCTTGTTCCCAGAGCAGTCTCCTTGCCTTTCTTAAATACACCAGGCATTGACTTTATGTTGGCCAAGGCCATTTTTCACAGAAGTAAAACAAAAAACTCTAAAATCTATATGGTTTATAGACTGCAAAAGACCCCAAACAGCCAAAGCAACCCTGAGAAAAAAGAACAAAGCTGGAGCTATCACACTTCCTGATTTCAAACTATATTACAAAGCTATGGGAATCAAAACAGCATGGGATTGACAGAAAAACAGGTACACAGATCAATGGAACAGAATTGAGAGCCAAAAATAAATGCACAAATATATGGACAGTTAATTTACAACAAAGGAGCAAAGAACATAAAATGGAGAAAGGATAGTCTCTTCAATGAATGGTGTTGGGAAAACTGGACAGCCATATGCAAAAAAATGAAACTAGACCACAATCTCATACCACACACAAAAATCAACTCGAAATGGATTAAAGACTTGAATGTACGACCTGAGACCATAAAACTCCTAGAAGAAAATATAGGAAGTATGCCCTTCAACATCAGTCTTAGCAATATCTTTGTGGATATGTCTCTTCAGGCAAGGGAAACAAAAGCAAAAATAAACAAATACATCAAACTAAGAAGCTTCTGCACAGCAAAGGATATCATCAACAAAACGAAAAGACAATCTATGGGAGAAGATATTTGCAAATCATATATCTGATAAGAGGTTATGATTATCATATGGTTAAGAGGTTAATATCAAAATATATAAAGAACTCATACAACTCAACATCAAAACAAAAACAAAAACAAAAAACCAAGCAATCCAATTTAAAAATGGGCAGAAGACCTTAATATGAATAGACATTTTTCCAAAGAAGACATATGATGGCCAACAGACATATGGAAAGAAAACATCACTAATTATCAGGGAAATTCAAATAAAAAATTTACCTAATGTCTTTTTTTTTTTTTTAATTCTGGGATCCCATCCAAGATACCACATTGCACATACTTATCATGTCTCCTTAGGCTCTTCCTGGCTGTGACAGTTTCTCAGACTTTCCTCGTTTTTGATTATTTGATGGTTTTGAGGAGTACTGGTCAAGTATTCTGTAGGAGACTCCTGTATTGGAATTTGTCTGATGTTTTCTCATGATCAGATTGGAGTCATGGGTTTTTGAAGGAAGACTGCAGAGGTAAAGTATCATTTTGAACACAGCGTATCAAGTGTGCCTACTGTTAACATGATTTATCACTGTTGATGTTGACCTTGATCACCTGGCTGTTGTAGTGGAGTCATTTTTTTTAAAGTTGTAAAACACCAGAGTTAACCTAAGATATCTATCTATGTCGGGGATAATTGTATATGCATGCAGTGGTATATCATGCAGACATTAAGAATAAAGAGGTAAATCTATATATGATATTATTGCAAGATGAGTATAAAAAATGTTCAAATAGTATGATTCTATTAATGCAAAAAGAACATACGCATAAACATTTGTAGCTGCAAAAAATTTTTTCTGAAATTATATAAAAAGAAATCTTAAAAGATATTGCCTCTGGTGAGTGGAAATGTGAGATTGGGGAGTACTTTTGCTTTTCAATGTATGTTCGTCTCTCCTGTTTGAATTTCTACCTGGAGGATGTGTTACTTTTATGGTGGAACTTCTAAAATCAAGTATGATCCTATTGTTTTAAAATAAACATGTTCTCTGTGCTTTGAAAGAACAAATCTAGAAAGATAGATATCATTGTTATTAGTGGTTAATATCTTAGTGAATGGCAATTCCATTTTAACAGTTGCACGGGCCAAAAACCTAGGAGTCATACTTGACTTTTCTCTATCTTTCTCACCACACATTTAATCCATCCACACACCCTGTGTGCTCTATCTTCAAATTATGTACAGAATCTGACTGCTTCTGTTACCACCCTGGGTCAGTGGATTATTGCAATCCAGACCTCCTAACTGGTCTACTTGATTTCACCTTGCTCATCAGCTGTCCATTCTCAACACAATAACCAGAAGATGAATCATTTACTCCCTTGCTCAGAGCCTTCCAATGGCTTCCATCTTATTCTGAGTAAAAGCCAAAGTACTTACGGTGGTTTTTAATACACTAAAGATCATGTCCACACTCCCTTACTTTATTAGCATTCACCTTCCCTCCCCATCCCCCACTCATTCCTCTCCTTTCATACTGGCATCCCTGCTGTTTCTCCAATCTCTGTTCACCCTTCCTTCTCAGGGTCCATGCACCTGCTACTCCCTCTGCCTGAACACGATTCCCCTACTAGATTTCCCACCATCTACTTCACTTGCTCCCTCACCTCCTCAGGCCTCTGCTCAAATGTTAGGAGTTCAGGGGCAGGAATGGGCAGTAGTAGGGGAACAGTGGATTTGCTGGGAGGTCATGGCAATACTCCTGGGAAGGGATGAATGGTGGCTTATTTTCGTAGCCGTGGCAAGGTAGAGAAGTGGATGGATTCAAGAAATATTTAGGAGTTGGAATTGGGGGTGGGTCAAGGAAGAATCCCCAAATGCAATAGGAAATCTTAGAGGAGAATCAGGCTTGGGGGAAGGAATGAAGAGCAGAATTGCAAGAGACTTGTACTTTTTTTTTTTTTTTTTTTGAGACTTGTACTTTTTATGTACTATATGTGATGGGTGTCCAAAGATACAG